>NC_134861.1:80983495-81618495 GCF_049852395.1 Peromyscus maniculatus bairdii
TGTATCAAAATGTCACTTCTCTGATGGCCCTCACATTTATGAAGCTTTTAGTATTACCTCAGTTATATCCTGAAACACAATTCTTTATACCAAAAAACTCCAAAATTTTATGATAGCATGCCTCTTCCAGGAAAACATTTAGAACATAGATATTCTCTATGACAATATGGACATATGTACTCCCTTTACAAATATTCTTTGTAAATTTTTTAATATATGAAAAAATAATTAAGAAGAAATAGATTAATATAAGTAGATATTCTCTAAGTTTTCCAATAGATCCTCTTGCATGTTTCGGGTATGTGCACCTCATTTTGGAGAAGCATTATACAACATCCTTGGCTAGCCAAATGCCCTTGTTGTTAGAAAAAAGAGGAGCATTTTGTTGGGGGAGAAGGACAGAGAGAAAGTTAAATGGAAATTACAATGTTCTGAGTTACAATGGATTGTCTTATAACCTATTTTATCTAGTTACATTACCAAGAAAAATACTATGGAGGCAAGAGATTGGTCAAAGTTTATAAAGTGTACAATTCCTTTAAGTGTAATCTGTTTTCTCCTTTGTAAAATGGATGATTACTCTTTTGTATAAGTAAATGAATTTGTATAACAAATGGAGGATATGACCATGGATATATTTTATTGAGGTTTGACTGTGAGGGATATTATGCAAGGGTCTTAATGTCTTGTCACTCTGACTGTTAAAACAACTCTTTTGGATAGAAAGTTTGTGCATCTCGCAGATAGATATCTGTGGCTCATGGAAGTTTTGTTGAAAATTCCTCATCAATTGGAAAGTACGGATTTCATTGTGAGGCATGTGACAAAATGTTGCCTCTCAAACTCAAATTTTAATTCCACTTGACAGTAGCTTGAGATGTTACAGATGCCCTTTTAGGTAGACATTTCATCATGAACTCAACAGTAAGTTTAGTGGACTTTCACAATCTTTTGAGTATAATAAGACAATGACCTTAAATTCTAACTACAAAGTTATCAATGGTTACAAAGCAAGGGATAAATTAGAAATCTCACTTCAGCACCTTTAGTCCAGAGATTTAATACAGATTAAAATGCAAGAAACTATGTGCAAAATGCACTCCATCCAGAGATATGGCCATCAAAATTAATTTTTAAAATGTTTAAACATCTATACAAATAAAAATACATACCTAGAAAGATACTAATTATTTAGTATTAGTCAAGTTATACTGGGATCCATGTGGTCTTATTAGAAACTAATTCAGGTTTCTGATTTTCTACATACTAAACAGAAGCTACCTCTATCTTTGGGTTTGTGACTGTGGCTGAAGCTCATGGGTCATTCTGCTATTTCTAACCTTATTTTTCCTCCAACAACATTTGTACTCAAGTCAGTGCCTTTATATTTGGTTTGTATTCTATCCAATAACTTCTCATTAATTGTGTCTGTCAATCTATAGGATTGCTCACCCTTTAACTCCTGTTTATGCCCTGGTGAGTTCTACCCAATTAATACCGTTCTTTTGTGTTGGGCCATCTCTGTAATTTTTCTCAGGAGCACAAATAGATACCCACAAGTGCATACTGAGGAATCTTGATAATATTTGCCTTTTAAAAATGATGCTAGCTTTTTTTTTCTTCTGAAGACCAGTTAGGAAAATATACAGAGTAGTAGAACAACTTCTAGTGTTTTCTCCAAGACTATCTTGGGTTAGACTTGATTTCAGAGGCTCCTTATCAGTTAAGCATCACTAATGGTTATGTTCCCTAAATGATGCACCTACATTTCAACCGCTTCTACAGAACTCTCCCTCATCGCTGTGCTAGATCCAAAATACAGAATAGCTTTGACCTATTCCCTTCATTACAGAGGCTTACTGAAAGCTCTTCCCACCCCATCCCCCCAAAAAGAGTATGGTAAACCAAATAAGCCAGCTCCTCAAACATAATTGTTTTTGATAATTCATTGCAGGTCAAGTCTGTGATAGTTCAGTCTTTTTCAACAGTGTCAAAGACTACTCAGTACCAACAGTTTTACATAACTCCCAACTGATCGAGAGGCCAGTCCATATTAACAACTCCTGAAGTGAAATTTCTCCCTGAAGTTTCTAAAACATCTCCCAGTGTAAGAAAATAACTTACAGATCCAAGAGATGGCTCAGTGGCAAAGGGCACTTGCCATCAAGACTGCTTAACCTAGTTTGAGTGCAGAAACCCACATGGTAGGAGAGAATGGCCTCCATCCACCAAGTTGTCTTCTGACCCCAACATGAGCGCTAAGGTATATACATGCACACACACACACACACACACACACACACACACACACACACACACACTAAAAGAAAGAAAGAAAGAAAGAAAGAAAGAAAGAAAGAAAGAAAGAAAGAAAGAAAGAAGGAAGGAAGGAAGGAAGGAAGGAAGGAAGGAAGGAAGGAAGGAAGGAAGGAAGGAAGGAAGGAAGAAAGAAAGAAAGAAAGAAAGAAAGAAAGAAAGAAAGAAAGAAAGAAAGAAAGAAAGAAAGAAAGAAAGAAAGAAAGAAAAGAAAGAAAGAAAGAAATGTTTTAAAATAATTAAACAGGGAACATTCAGGAGTGATTTTGTACAGGAATGACAATTTATTTGATTATTCTGTTCTTTAAGATAACCTGTCCTTCTCGTCCACAGTCTCATTGGAATATACCTACTTAGGCATATCTTTAAACCATATCATCATTCTCTCAGATGACAATATAAATCACTAAATTTAAAAAAAAAAAAAAAAGCATTACTGGCTGGAGAGATGGCTCGGTGGTTAAGAGCGCCCCTGACTGCACCCACATGGTGGCTCATAACGGTTACTCCAGTTCTGGGTATCTGATGTCCTCTTCTGGCATTGAAGCACCAAACACACAGGGGGTACACAGACACACATGTGGGCAAAACACCCATATATATACTATTTGTTTATTTTGGGTTTTGTTTGATTGTTAGTTTGTTTTTGATACGAGATCTCTCTGTGTAGCCCTGGTTGTCCTGGAACTCACTCAGTAGACCATGCAGGCCTGAAATTCAGAGATCCATCTGCCTCTGCCTCAAGAATGCTGCCATTAAATACATGCAACACCATCACCTGGCAACAAATATACAATTTTTATAAAGCTTTACATGGGTAATGAAAAATGCAAAGTATCTGTCCACACTGTAAATATCAAAGCAATGTGTTGTTTTATTGTTCAAGTGGTGAAGAATTGGTAACATTTGCTACATTCCAGCTCCTATGTCCTTCTCTGCATTATTATCACACCAAATCTTTAACATCTCTATGAAGTAAGAGTAACTCTCTACTTCTGTGCTCTATCTCCCAACAGTGAACTGTCACACAGCATACACAATGATAACTGTTAGTTGGTAGTTCTAAAAACATTCACAACCACTGGATGGTCATGGGGCACACCTTTAATCCCAGCACTCAGGAGGCAGAAGCAGGTAGCTCTCTGTGAGTTCAAATCCATCCTGATCTACAGAGTGAGTTCCAGGCAGCCAGGACTACACAGAGAAATCCTGTCTTGAAAAGCAAAAGCAAAACCAAACAAAATTCACAAATCAATAAATCACCACTGCTATTTCCAAAATATACAAATCACTATGTGTGGAGCCAGACCAACCCAAGATTTTCTTCAAGGCCCTGATTCAAGAAAAAAAAAGGAAACTTTAATTCTGTGTCCTTGTCTAGGAATGGACTTGGCAAGACTGGTCTAGGGCTGGAGTCCATGATGCAGAGGAGTCAATGTTGTAGTTACTGGGGACACAGCTCTTCCCTCTTGGCTGTGGTTATCAGTGTTTAGGCATCTGTGTCTAAGATATCCCATATTCTCTTTGCCAACATTGTCTGATTTAGCTCTCTGCAGGCCTTGGCTGTTTTCCCTGTACAAATAGTATATAAGATGCCATACTTTTTAATGAACTTGCTTGGCATATGTCATCAGCTCATTCACGACCTCCTGGTTCCAGCTACTGCCTTTGTCTTCTTTACTTTTTATCTGCTCCATTTCTCATGCTCGGTCTTCCCTCTTGACACCTTGCCATGTAGGACCCTTATTTCTGCTGGTTTGTGTCATCCCTATATGAAGTTCCATGAGTGGCCAGCCCACTCTCTCCCCACAACTTTAAATGTTTATGATCTTCCTCTGCGATTTTTCTTCTCCTAAGTTTAAAACCAGACAGGCCCAGGAATTACATAACTAAGGATCTTACTTACTTTTATTACTGATAAAGTCTACCAATGTGTGGCTTTGGTAGTAGGCCTAAAGAGCTAACGATCCATTCTAGAGTGAGCTACCTTGAGTCACTGACTCAGCTTGAAAAACCCAAGCCTACACTTCTTAAAGGGCCTTTGCTACCTGGCAGGAAATGGAGCAGAACACTCACTCTCTCCAAGGGGCCAAGGCTGAGAGAGGACCGGAAGGGGTGAGCTAAGCATCCTGCCTCACCCTTTTGATAGTCAGTCCTACTCAATCCAGAGATCAGTCATTCTGGAAGCATTCATTAATGAAGACTAAATGGAGGAGCGTAAAAAAGTGGCAGAGGCCAACAGAGGGCTATTGTCATGACAAGAAACATGGTGTCCTCTATGAACAAGAGGAAAGACATTTCTGGTGAGGTCAGAATAAAGGTTTGTTTGCTTACTAATCTACTTGACTCTAAGATGCGTCAGCCATTGGCGCACATGGGGCATTTAGACTTCAGAAACCTCTTCCTCTGTTTTGTAATCACCTTTTTGGAAGGATCTCTGGACTGACCCCTTAGTTGTATCCATAGGCCGATTACAGGTTGTAGTCAGCTCTCAGTTGTGGGTTCACTGGAGTGGAAAGACCACCTACCGTGGGCAAAGTACCTCATCCCAAGTTCCAACTCTATGATTGGGGTAGATTGCTGTAGTAATACTATCATTTTATATATATATATATATATATATATATATATCACTGAGATATAATTTTATCTTTTTTCCCCACAAATAAGGTGAATCTATTTATCTTTTGAATTTTGACCATGTCATGTAATGTGCCTAGGTAAATATGACGAATGCAGAAATTTATATTAATAATATGCTTGTTAAGGACAGAGAGATGGCTCAGTGGGTAAGAGGATTTACTACTCTTGCAGAGGAACTGGGATCATTTCCTAGCACCCACCCATATGGTGGCTCACAACCACCTTTCACTCCACATCCAGGAGAGCAGCCCATCTTCCAGCCTCTATGGGCTCCTGAACACATGACATAAATTCACACACACACACATACACACACACACACACACACACAGAGAGAGAGAGAGAGAGAGAGAGAGAGAGAGAGAGAGAGAGAGAGAGAGAGAATTTAAAAATGAAGAAGTATGCTTGCACATTAGGCCTTACTCTCTCTTATAGAAAATGCTTTGAATGTTTTGTTTTTAATGATTTAATTTTAATTATGTGTATGTGTGGTTATGTCCAACATGAATCCTGGAAACTGAGTCATGTCTTCTAGAAGAACAGTAAGCATTTGTTGTTGTTGTTTTCTAGATAGGATTTCTCATGTAGCCATGGCTGTCCTGGAACTCACTCCTTAGACCAGGCTGGCCTGAAATTCAGAGATCTGCCTACCTCTGTCTCTGGAGTGCTGGGATTAAAGGCATGTGCCACCATCCAGCAAGTAAGCATTCTTACCCACTGTACTTCTCTCAAGCCCATTTCCTTAATGTTTATGAAAATATATGAATGAAGTTTAGGCATGGTGTAGTTGGGAGACAGAGGAACGTAGATCTCTGTGAGTGCAAGGCCAGCCTGGAGTATGGTCTGTGTAGTGCGTCCCAGGACAGCCGTAGCTACACAGTAGGTCTTTTCTCAAAACAAAACAAAACAAAAAAAGTGAATGAAGCCTCAGCTAACTGAAATGGGACTCTGACTAGGTTATTCAATTTTTTTACATTTAGAACATTATGTGTATAGAACTCATGGTAATGTGAATGTGTTAATAATTAAATATTCACTTCATGGATGAAATTCTGTCTTCAAACTTCAACTATGATGCATTAAATCTTTTTTATCATCAATTTTTTAATATTACTTGATCTATGTCAAAAATAAATACTGCTCCACAAGCCCACACTGAAAGTCACACTCTCTGCTAAGTGCTTTAACTGTTTTTACTCACTCATGCAGTCCTTTCATCTGCTCTAGAAGGCAGGTGTGTCCATGGCCTAAGGTGACCTCTTAAGCGACCCTGTCACTCATTTGAACTTCTGCTAGAATGGAATAAAAAAACCTTAAATTAATGATAAGAATTTCAGAAATCATCTAGTTAAGCAAAAGTCAAACATTATACTAAAGTAAACTTGAAAAGGATTTAATCAAGAATTAACTACAGGGTTGAAGAAATGGCTCAGTGGTTAAAAACACTAGGTGCTTTTCCAGAGGACTTGGTTCAATTCCCAGCACCTAAATGGCGTGGTTCACAACTGTCTGTAAGACAACTTCCAGGGGGTCCAGTGCCTTCTTCTGGCCTTCAAGGATGCCAGACACACATATGTTGCTAATAAAATACATACAGGGGTGAAAATGTTCATACATATAAAATAAAATAAATATATCTAATTTTTTGTTTGTTTGTTTTTTTGAGACAGGGTTTCTCTGTGTTGCTTTGCGCCTTTCCTGGAACTCACTCTGTAGCCCAGGCTGGCCTCGAACTCACAGAGATCCACCTGCCTCTGCCTCCCAAGTGCTGGGATTAAAGGCATATATCTAATTAAAAAAAAAAAAAAAAGAAGCCGGGTGGTGGTGGCGCACGCCTTTAATCCCAGCACTTGGGAGGCAGAGCCAGGTGGATCTCTGTGAGTTCGAGGCCAGCCTGATCTCCAAAGCGAGTTCCAGGAAAGGCGCAAAGCTACACAGAGAAACCCTGTCTCGAAAAACTAAAAAAAAAAAAAAAAAAAAAAAAAGAATCAACTGCAAAATAAAGCATTAAAATGTGGATGAACTTTGTTTAAGAATGCCATATCATGATAACATGTATGATAATGTAAAAGAACTTAGGGTCAGAAGATTCAGTGAATAGCCAGGTGTGATGGTACCCAAATCCCAGAACTTGGGAGGCAGAGGCGGGCAGATCTCTGTAAGTTCAGTGCCAAGATGGTCTACATAGCAAGTTCCAGTCCAGCCAGAGCTTTTTAGTAAGATCTTGCCTCAAAAAAAGAAAGGAAGAAAGGGTGTGTGTGTGTGTGTATGTGTGTGTAAATGGCTCAGTGGCTAAGAGCACTTCCTGCTCTTTTAAAGGACCTGGGTTCAGTACCAAGTGCCCACATCAGGCAGTTTACAACCTCCTGTAACTCTAGTTCCAATGGATTCATCATCTGCTTCTGGCCTCCTTTGTCACTGCACACACATGCTCTCAGGAGCACACACACACACACACACACACACACACACACACACACAAAATAAATAGCTTTTAATATTAGGCAAAACGTGAAGGATAAAGAATAACTATATAGTATACAATTACAAAAGATAAAACAGAAAATTAAAAAGTTGAATATGCACTTACGAAATGATGTTTATGATTTCTTTCCCACAGGAGTACAAACACTATTGGACAGAGTTAAGAGGAACCACACTCTTCTTTTATACCGACAAAAAAAGTACAATAGTAAGTAGCTTGACATGTTTACCTGGTCCAGCTTTTCAATAGACCATTGGTATGTAATCTATTATCCATTTTTTTCCTATCACCCCAAAATAAAGGTGTTAAAAAAATGTAACTCTGAGGGCCTACCAATTACAATGGGATCAGGGTGACAATTCCCTAAACAACTCAGAAGGTATTAATTCGTATTTTTAACTTTTTGTTCTGATTTTCCTGACCTAGATAATAAAAACTTACCTTAAAAGTAGAAATTTTAGATTCTTGGGCATAAACTGCTTAATGCAAACAATAGCTCCCATTTCTTGCAAATCTCAGCACACTAGGGAATGCAATCATTATCTGAAAGGAACAAGATGATTCCCATAGCATCAGAACATACGATGTAGCAATTTAATTTTCCTAGACAAAAACATACCCTCTAATAGCAGACTCCTAAGAGCTATAGTATGAGAATAATGATGAAGTGATTCTTCAATTAATTCTTTGCAGACTAAGCTTTTTAGTGTATATTCCAACTTTCTAGTGGCACCAGGAAACCAAAAGCCCTGGCCTAAACTTGTGTGATTTACAGTAACCGAGTTCACTTATTACTTCAAGACACAGTGCAACTTGGTGTTTGGGATGCTGGAGTGCCCAGAAAGATTGCCTAGTTTTTTAATGCTGGCCCTATCGTTGTTAACGGGGATCTTGAGATAATTACCTAGCCTCTCTGTGACTCCTTGCATAAAAAAGGAGAACGGTAGAAAAACAGATGACATCTCAAATTGGGCAGTTTAAAGAATGTTTAACTAAGTTCTTACAAATATTCAAAGCAGTGGGCAGAATAGAAAGAAGTCACAAACAGTGCTCTGAAGCTAAAAATAGAGCTGTGTCACCACATGAAGTGTGAAAGGAAAGAGTGGGAGAGCTTGTACTTAAGGGAAGCATGACATTTGATTGAGGGAGCAGCTAGACAGGGTGATAAACATCGTCCTCACTCTGACCTCCTGCTGAAGGTCCCCAGTGGCCCAACTCAACATGAAGTCAAACGGTATGGCAAACTCTGATGTCATTTACATCCTCCTGGTGCAGTGTTGGGAGGTCAAAGGATACAACTGAATCTGTGGGAGCAAATAACAAAGAAGCACACAGGAACTCTCCAATACTCCCATTTTTCAAATCTCTGTATTTAGGATGAAATTCATAGTCATCTATCTCATAAGGCTATAAAAATAATCAAATGAGATGGGGAATACTGAGTTCACATTTTCCCCTAAAATAATTCGATACACACACACACACACACACACACACACACACACACACACACACACACACTTCTGAAATGGTACAAGATTATATAGCCAGTAAAGGAGGGTAACCCAGGTGTGGCTTGTGAGCTGGTGGTCTTTTTTAGGGCACTGTGTCACAAAGGGGTCACAACAAAAGACTTTTAAGGCTCTTTGCAGCCTACAATCAAAACTAGAAGATATGACTTCCCTTTCTGTAATTGGTGTATCGGCACTGTCCGTTAAAACAAAACTCACTGAGTCTGATGTAGACAGTCCACCATACAAAGCTGCGTTTAAGTTCTGGTTTTGTACCCTCGTGTTTATCCTCCTATTTTAAATTTTTCTTTGTTCCTTGAAAATAAATAGGACAAACGAAGCTTAGCCTCAACCTCATCAATATGGAAATCGCTCTGGAAAACTATTTGTCTGTTTTTATGCCCTACATTATCCAGGAAAGTTAAAAGGGACGCATAAGATATTATACTAGGCACAGCTGAGAAAAACTCAAGGGAGAGAAAAAGAAATGAAGAATGGGCTAATTTTTCAAAAAAAAAAAAAACCCTAAAAAACAAACCATAAAACCCCTATTACATGAGGTCTTTCTAATAGTAGAGGATAATGTTGGCCTTTTGTATACAGAACAATTGCTCAAGATGTTTTTGTTGCCCCTGAAAATCAGAAATTTCTTAATAGGTACTTATGGCCAGTAGTGTTTGATGAATGTGATGAAGGGTGACTTTCTAAAATAAAGTTTACATATGAAAACAGGTATATAAACTCACAAACATAACTTGTATAAAGATGTACAGCACTCATTTGAGGCAATATCTAATATTGTTTACTATAACTTTTTTATTATAACAATAATTCTTTTTTGTATAGACATTTGATTCTATATGTATGAACACAATATTTTACTTGATTTTGTTACACAGTTCCTTTGATGAATTAGACATTATTTTTGAAAAAGTATTTTGCAACAGCCATCACCCATGGACAAGGAAGCAACTTTAGATATAATGAACTAGTGAAGTTTCTTCTGGGTCATTAACATTTTTTCTATTATTTTCTATAGTTTAGACAGAAGGCCAGAAAGTCAGTATACCTTGAGGCAAATTTGACCTATGAGTTGATTTTATATGGTCCCTGAACAAATCACTTTATCTTTATTTTTTTTTTACATTTTCAAGAATCTATAAAGAGAAAGCAAAAACAGAAAAATATGTAATGGAGAATTATACATACCCAGGGTATTTATTATTAGAACGGCTGCCTTTGGGAAAAGCAACAAGCCAATAACATACACATTCATTTTTAAATTGTCTGCTAATTTCCATAGTGTGAATACTCCTGTCATGACTGATCCAGCCTATCAAGGTTGAATGATAGCCTGGAGTATGAAGAAATGCAGAGCAGCACTGTTGCATGGTATTGATGCCACACAGAATAAAGACGCAAATAATGTTGAGGGCGTAGACAGTAAAATATTGCAATGTAATTAGAAAATAATGAAACTTGAATTTTTGAGTATATTATAAATTTTACTTCAATATAAAAGTTTATTTACTGGTATGTTAATAAAATTAAGTTTTAGTAATAACTATGTTAACCAAATGCAAAATTCTCAAAAATTTAATATGGTCTTTGCAAATTTGTATGGGTCAAGTCCAGCACACCACCACAAAATGCATTTTCACATACTTTTTGGGGAAACCAGGTTATCATGCAAAACACAAATATGTTTAGAGACTATTATTTCCCTTCATGCTAGAACAAATTTATCTTACCCAGGAAGTAACTTAACTATGCTTTCCTTTATCTTTGCAGTATGTTGGCAAGTTAGACATAATCGACCTTGTATGCCTTACTGACCAAAATTCACCTGAAAAGAGTTGTGCAAAATTCACTCTTGTTTTGCCTAAAGAGGAAGTGCAACTGAAGGTGAGTGAGAAGCGGCAATTTGTAGGGAGTAAAGCTTATAATAGTCCTTATCTTTTAACATCCCATGGTTGGAATGAAGAGGAATTACAAGAGGGGCAGAGTCTTAATATTTCACTAATATTGCCTGCCCTTTGCCAAGGACTACCGTGTTCTGAGTTACATTTTAGAAGAGCACATTCACTTGTTTAGTATCTAAACACAATGAAACCTTAGAAGTCTGTCCTCTGACGAAGTCAAACATCCCACCTGGTGTTTGTCAAGGTTGTCCCTGAATCAGCCTAGGGAGCTAAGAAAAATTGCCTAACAATGACACTCATAACACAGAGAACAACTTGGAATTGGTAAAGATAATATTGGAGAGGTTCCTAGGAAGTTGCTGGTTGACTTTGAGCATCGCGGTAGTTAGAATGAATCTGCATTTAAGCAAGCTCTCTGTAGAGCTCTTGGGCACAGAGGTGAAGAGTAAGGCAGAGTGAGGAGTCAGATATCTGCTGAGGCAGACATTCGCTACTTTATGCACTAGCTGTGTATCATAGGCCAGTCACTTAACTTCTTTTGTTTCTTGAATTATAATAAGTAAGTCTTTGCTCAAATGTAAAACTCCCACTGTGGCCCACCTGGAACATGTCATCAAAATTGTAACCTTGTCTACCTAGCCTGTTGTGGTCCACTTGAGGATGACTCCATGGGCTCCTGTTTGAATGCTCGGTCCCTAGTTGGTGAACTTCCTGAAAAGGATAGAATGATTAGGAGATGTGGCCTTGTTGGAGGAGGTGTGTCACTGAGGGTGGGCCTTGAAGTTTCAAAAGCCCACACCAGGGCCAGGTCCAACTCCCCCCACCCCCCAACCCCTACCCCTGTCTGTCTGCTTCCCGCCATGATGGTCATAATCCCTCTTAACCTATAAGTGAGTCCCCAGTTAAATGCTTTCTCTTTTATAAGAGTTGTCCTGGTCATGATGTCTCTACAGTAACAGAACAGTAACTAAGACAGCTGCCCTTTCAGCCCATTATCAGTTTGTCTTACTTCTACACTTTATTTTTCCTGTTCGTTTCCTTCCAACAATATCAAATGCACTATTACATTATTTATTATTCCATGCTATCTTTCTTTCTTTCTTTCTTTCTTTCTTTCTTTCTTTCTTTCTTTCTTTCTTTCTTTCTTTCTTTCTTTCTTTCTTTTTTGTTTCAAGAAAGAATTTCTCTGTGTAACAGCCCTGGCTGTCCTAGAACTCATATATAGACCAGGCTGACCTCAAACTCAGAGATCTTCCTGTCTCTGTCTCCCTAGTGTGGGGATTAAAGGCACGCACCACCATTGCCCAGCCCTTGCTATATTTCAAACTCCATGAGAACAAAGATCTTTGTTTTGTTCTCAATACCTACACTTAACAATACACAACGTATATCTTTTAATTGAATGGATACATAAAATGACATTAAAAATACATTTTGCTGAATTACCTTGAAGATTGCCAAAGGACAAAAACCACTTCCTATAAAGGTCTTAAATTAGCTTTTTAGTCTACTCAAGAACTGAGTGTGTTTTATTCTATAGAATAAAATATTCCAATCAGCTGAAAAGAAGAAATTGATTTCATAGACAGGGAAAGCTAAAACAAATTTAAAACCAGTAATAAAGGTAATTGCTCATTTCAAATGTTTCCATGGCAAGCAGATATAGGAAGACAAATGATAGAAAAATAACTAATTGATTATCATTAGATTACTTCAGGTTACTTTTTTTTGGAAACAGAGGGAATAAATTGAAATTGGTCTCTATGGGAAATGTGGCTGTTATGTTTCTTTCCTGATTTCTCAAGAAGGCCAGATAACAATTTAGTTTTGCTTTAGTGGTGTGGAACATTAGCACAGGTGGCTCCATTTTTGTTTCTAGTGTGGACCATGCAGGACCTCAGTGCAGAAACCTAGAAACAATGGCCACCTATGATATTTCTTAGACACAGCTGAGCAGGTAATACCTGTGAAGCGCTTAGCACAGTAGCTAGCATTGTAAGTGTGCAAAAGAAAACGGCTTGTATTATTATTATTAGCAATCAAAGTAATAGCCTTTGAAGCTAAGAATTGGATTTTTTTACACTGGTTTCCCCAAATTTCAAGAAAGCCAATGGAGAGAATAAGCATTAAGTCACATATTGTAGAAGTAAATTCACTAACATTTCATTTTTTTAAGTTAAGCATAAATTTGTACAATTGTACTTGTTTAATAAGCAAATAATTTGAAGGTATATATTTCAGTTTTGTTTAAAAAGCTATCTATGTGTTCATATGGTCTTTGCATGTAAATGCGTGTACATATGTGCCATAGTGCATGTGATGCACAGTGAGTGTGTGGAGGTTCAAGGACAATCTTGGGTCTTTATCTTCTGCCTTATTTGTGACCGGGTCTCTTTGTTGTCCAACGCTGGGCAATGCCAGGTTAGCTGGAGAGAGCTTCTAGAGATTTTCCTCTTCCTACCTCCTATCTTGCTGTAGGCACACTTCTATTATGTGTCTCACTGTGCCCAACTTTATGTGACTTCCGGGGATTTGAACTCAGGTCTTAACACTTGTGTAGCAAGTGCTTTATTCATTGAGCCACCCCACCCCCAATCATTTCTACTATTTAATTAAAAAAAGGGACTGAAATATTTCATGATAAACATACGTTAATAGTCCTAAGCAAAAGGAAAATGAATTATTATTTCTCCTTGCAGCTGATTTTATGTAGTTTAAACTTTTCAAATGTTCTTATTTAACAAAGTGCCTGAACAGAAGAATATGCATTTTTTTTGCCAGTCTTACTAGTTTTTTTTTCTCTTTTTTGCATCTATATGTGTGTGGTATATGTGCGTGTGTGCACATTTATTTAGATGTGCATAGACATACATGTGTGTGTAGGTGCACATGCATGTGTGTGTTTATGTACAGGGTGGCCAGAAGTTAACAGCATGTATTTTTCTCATTCACTTCCATCTTACACATTGAGGCAACACCTCTCACATGGACTGGTAGCTTCTCAATTTGGCTGACCCAGCTAGTCAGCTTGCTCTAGAGGTCCTCTGACCTTACCTCTCCGGCACAGAGATTACAGTTGGGCTGCCATGCCCACTTGTCATTTTATTTGGGTTCCAGAGGTCCAAAGTCTGGTCTTCACACCTGGGTGGCATACGCTTCCCCCAAAGAGCCATCTCCTCAGCCTGCAATCTTGTGAGCTTTTCATGGTGCACCTCTCTTGTCCTATCATCATGTGAAGTTCTTGTTACTTAAAGTTAGTAGAGATCATTCACTAATTATGTATTTTCTGCTTTGCTTTTGTTTCCATCTTTAGACAGAAAACACAGAAAGTGGAGAGGAATGGAGGGGCTTCATTCTTACAGTAACAGAGGTAAGAAGGCCATCCCTTTCTTTTGTTGAACAAGGTCCCAATAGCCCAAGCTGGCCTCAAACTTACGATCTGCCTGTCTCAACCTCCTGAGTGATGAGATTTCCACGGTGAGTCACCATTCCCAGCAGAAGATCACTTCAACCTGTTGATTCATTTATTTTCTAAATAGTCACTGTCAGCACAACTGTGGACATTAAAGTGGCTGGGGATATAGAAACTAGAAAAGGCAGATAGAAATCCATGCTTTTGTGTCTGAACATTACATTTTTATCAGGTGGGTTGAGAAGCTAAAGACACCGAGTAAACACTCAAGCCCATTTCATCTTGAGATAACGGTTCTGAAGTGATGCAGGTGAGCAGGGATGAGGAAGATCTATCTACTGTTGTCATTTTATCTTTTTGGCTGTAAGCTTTAGGCTTCACAGCTAAGCACTACCATCTTATCTTTTAACATGGAGATGCTTTGTATATGCTGACATTTGTCATTTTCATAGTTTATTATAAAATAATCTCCAACATTTTTCTTTTAAATTTATAAAATGCTGTTTTTCTCTGGTTTTGTTAATGAAATAGACAACACAAAAGAGAGAACCCATCCAAATTTTAAACATTTATTGTGTTCGTCTTAAAACAAAAGAATGCTTACCTGCTAAATGGCAGCATCTTATCAGAGGCAAATAGTCAGACCCATTGCTTAGAGTCAACTACTGAGGCAAGATAAAGTACCATTAATTTGAATAAAGCCACAGCAGCAACTGTCTTCAAAAACATGACATACGTCGATAACCAGCACCATGTTCTTTAAAACTTTTCGAGAAAATGAAAAGTTTCCAGGTTGGGCTCAAATGCCTGTTCCACCCAAGTGAGTTTCTGAATAAAGTCTTTGTAGTCATAAAATAAGCTGGACTCTTTACTAAGACACTGGGTGTTGATTCTTCATATCACCCTTTTACAGGTAAAGTGGGTGAAGGGTCAACTGCCAGATAGGGTGTCCCTCTGAGGCCTGAAAGGAGACTTTTAAACAGGTGAAGGACATACTCCTGGGGTTGGAGAAGAGACTGTTAGAATTGTGCTTCTTTCTACCCCTTTACAGAAAGGTCCCACAGGCTGCCATTGAGTGTCTATAAGTACTCCAAGGACATGTGGCTAGGTATAAACACTGAATGCACTGGAAAGGTCTTGGCACCCCTTCATGATACACTAATACTACTTGAAGTTTTGGCCATTTCATTTATATTTTTCCTTGATTAAAGACAGAAAGCAATGATTTTTAATTCAAACATTGACATAGGATATAAAATGCATTTCATACAAATTTTCACATTAAGACACTTGTTCTATTATTTTATACTCTATAAATATTTGGGACACAGTATCCAATCACTGCATGTGAATAAATCATTTGTAAAAATATTCCACTGTACTGACTCTTCCTCCAAGAACATAATGAGGCACTAGACTGGGGTATGCAAACAATTCGGTAGGACATATTTGGGGGACTCAATCAAAAACGCACTTCTAGAAAAGGTAGTCCCAACAAAACTAACTAGCATGTAATATTTTTAGACCTTTAGTAGACGTACACAAGTATCAGAGACTTCAGGAGACAGAGAGGTGACCTCATTCCTGAATCACAATCGCCTGACTAGTAATGGTGATGTGGACTTTCATCTTTCTGAGCATATTTTCAGTTTTGTTATTGTTGTTTTTGTTGTTATAAAGTGCAAATAATGATATCTGCCTTGTAGGATTGTTGTACTTTTGGTAACATTTGTATAGTGATTGAGATACATACAACTGAAAATTCATGAGAAGTAACTAAAAGAGAAATATTAAAATAAAATAAGGGGTAATTGTTTTACTAGTTCCTCCTCATTGTTTTATTTATTTTGCTTTGATTATTTGTGAGAATAATGGGATATGAACCTTTTTGGTTGTGCATCCCTATCAGTGAATCATCTAAATTTCATGCTTACAGATACACACAAATACAAACAACAATATGAATTAATGAAATATTAGCTAAGCATGAGACTAGGGTGAAGCCTTACTGGGTAAACTCCTTGCTTACAACCATAAGAATCTAAGTCGGGATCCCCAACACTCACATAAAAGCCAGCATCTGTATCTCCAGTGCTGAGCAGGAAAACATAGGTGGATCCCTGGGGTTGCTGGACAGTTAATCTAGTCAAACTATACAAATGCTACTACTAGTAGTGTGGAGTACAATAGAGAAAGACATCTGATGCTGACCCAGGCCTTCTCATATGCATTTATGAGCAAACCTACTCCCCTACACATGCATACAACACACATACAGAGAGAGAGAGAGAGAGAGAGAGAGAGAGAGAGAGAGAGAGAGAGAGAGAGAGAGAGAGAGAGAGAGAGAGCGCTAAGTTTCCTTGTTTTCTTCCCACACTCTCATGGATTTTCTGGTTTATCTCCTGATGAGTACTCCTCTGGTGGTCAAATTATAACCCAACATGGCTGCCCCAAATACAGTCTAGCTAATGTCACATTTAGAAAAATACTGCATCATACTTCCCCAGAAAGCACAGGTTGTTCCCAACTAAATTTGAGATGTGAATATGACTATATATGGATAATTAAATTCAAAACACATTTCTAGAAAAGGTAAACAACAAAACTAATATGTAGAGAAGTATCAAAATGCTAAAATAGGGGGCCCCCAGGCAAGGGGATTGGGATCCATCACTGGTGCATGGGTGGGCTTGTTGGAGCCCAGTGCCTAGGCTGTGACACCCTGCACAGCCTTGGTGCAGGGGGGAAGGGCTTGGACCTGCCTCAGCTGACTCTGAGGCAGGCTCTGCTGACTCCCCAGGGGAAACCTTGACTTGGGAAATGTGGGAATGGGGGGTGGGTTGGGGGAGGAGCGGGTGGGGGTGTAGGAAGAGGGTAGAGGAGGCAGATCTGTGGTTGGTATGTAAAATAAATAGAAAATTTCTTAATAGAAAAAAAGACAGCAATGTAAACCTGCTGATCCTATGTTCATTTCAAACCCATGTTTGATAATAATGTATCTTCCTGGAGCTCTTAAGCATCTTGGGTATTGCTAAGCTAGTGAGTTAGAATAAAAAATGAAAGATTGCTTGCTACTTTGCTAGCAGTAAAAAGCATGTGTACTTTGCCCCGGGACCAAATCAAAACAGAAGACTTCAGCCAGTCATGGTGGTGGTGCACACCTTTAATCCCAGCACCTGGGAAGCAGAGGCAGCTAGATCTCTGTAAGTTTGGGACCAAACTGGTGTACAGAGTGGGTTCTAGGACAGTCAGGGCTACACAGAGAGGACCCCACAACAACAAACAACAAACAAAACAGAAGACTTCTTAGAAGAAGGCTCTACACTGCCTGCCGGTTCTAGTCGATAGAGGGGCAGCTCTAGGATGTCGACGTTAGATTGAAATCTTCTATTTACTCTTCTCTCCATTCATTTCTGACAAGTCCCTAAAACTCCTTAGGGCCAACAAGCTCGTCTTGACTGATTCCAGAAGGCTACTTAGCTGTGGCTGTAGGCTGTCTGCTGTTCTGATTTCAGCTGTCGGTTCCTCAACACGTGTCGCTTCTACCTGGGCAAGTGATTAGACTACACGAAGTCTTAGAGAGAGAGAAGAAAAGAAGGCTTGAGACAGAACCGCCACCAATTATGCCCGCAGAGAAAGAGAAGGAGCCAGTACAAGATGATGTGGTTGCACCGGACCTTATGCCCGCGTAAGTGCGCGATCGCCTCATTTATTCATTTAGTTAAGACGAATTTCTAATCAGCAGGGAGCATGACCTGCTTGAACTTGCTACACAAGGGATACCAAATATCTTGGGGATAGATCGTGTGTCTCTAAGCACCTAGCACATTTCCTCTTCTATGTCAAGATCAGCATCACGCACCTTTGAACTAACCCTTACCACAGAGGAAATCCCCTTCTACCCACACATCTAGACTAAATATATATATCTTTCCGAAGCTCAAACCTGAATTAAATCTGCTATGAAGAAGGAAGGAAAAGGTTTGTGTGTGTCCATAATTGGATTATTTATCATCATTAATACCAAATCTTTTAAAAATCTTAGAATATTGTATTCAGTTGTTTGATCAGTGAGCATTGAACTTGACCTCTGAGGAAAGCCTTGTGTAAAGTGTTCAAAATAGTAATGGTACAGCATCTGGATTCTGAAGCATCCCACATGTGTCTTCTTCATTGTTGAAAATATGATGGGCCTTTTCCTCTGGAAATCTTGGTGCTCTTGTCATTAAAGCATGTCCTGGCTCCATCTCTGACATTAGGTTCTGATGTACAATCTATCTGTACTAAAGCCACCGGGACCTGCTAATCAGTGCTGCTAGCTCAAACTAGACAAGTGATCAATTCATAGAATAAAAAATCACATAGACTGCCTCTTTTTCTTTTTCCCCAGTACAAGAAGCAATGTGTTTATTACAGACAAATAAAGAGAAGATTAAAACTAAGTCTTGTCACAACACTTGATGATATTTACCTCTAACATTTTGGATGTATTATATACTCCATGAAATTTGTACATGGCTATTTTATTTCACTAAATATAACATGTATTATAAAAACAAGAAGTGCTTAATTTCTTAATTTTGTGTCTAAAAATACTACTGGTGCCATTGTAACACAAATTATAACCCAAGAGTGGTGGGAAGCCTTTAATTCCAGTGCTCAAGAGGCAAGTGCAGGCGGGTCTCTGAGTTTGAGTCTAGCCTGGTCTACAGAGCGAGTTCCAGAATAGCTGGGTCTATAAGGCTATACAGAGAACCCCTGTCTCAAAATACCAAATGAACAAACAAACGAATAAAACCCCACAAACTACAAAATATACCAGATGTAGACAGTTCAGATATAGTCTTAAAGCCAGTGGTTTAAAGCAGAGCCCCACTAACTAGACTGTGGTGCCTCACACCTTTAATCCCAGCACTGGGAGAAAAAGGCAGGTGGATCTCTGAGGTTAAGGCGAACATAGTTTGTTTATATGGTGAGTTTCAGGCCATCCAGGGCTACAAATCGAGGCCCTATCTACAAATGTCCCTATCTTGGGACATTTTGGAGTCCTGAAAGGAAAGCATTGTAACATGAATTGCTAAATGGTCTTATTAATAAAAATTTTAAAAAAAGAAAGAAAAAAGAGAAAAGAAAAAAAAACTCAGAGCCAGATATTGGGGTGAAAGCTGAAAGATCAGTGAAGCAGAACAAGCCAGCCACGTTCTTGCCTCTACAAAATCCTCAGCCAGAGAGAGACTTCCTGTTTACTCATGCCTTATATACCTTTCTGTGCCCTGCCATTTTCCTTCCTTCCTAGTGCTGGGATTAAAGGTGTGTGCCATCACGCCTGGCTCTGTTCCCAGGGTGGCCTTGCACTCATAGAGATCCAGATGGATCTCTGCTTCCCGAATGCTAGGATTAAAATCGTGTGCTACCACTGCCTGACCTCTATGTTTAATATAGTGGTTGGCTTTGTCCTCTGATCCCCGGGCAAGCTTTATTGTTATACACAACATACCACCACAATGCACCAACAAATTAATCTTAGCCCCTGTTGTGAATTAAGACTGAGGATATGTTATTAGTTGTCATAGGTTTTCAATGGTGATCATGGTTATGCATGGATTAGTAGATTGCTTTTCATGTTCTCTTTGTTTAAAAGATAACTCTGTATCTCTCAAAGTGTTTAGGTAGCATTCCTTTCAAGTAATGATATTCATCAGTTTAAAAAAGAACTTCTTTTTTTTAATCTCACATTTGTAGATGTTTTTATGCAGTTTCCCGGAAAGAAGCAACTGAGATGCTGGAGAAGAATCCTTCTTTGGGAAATATGATCCTGAGACCTGGTAGTGACAGTAAAAACTTCTCCATCACTATCCGGCAGGAGATAGAGTATGTTCAATTAATCTGGCTATCATACTGTTAAGAGCATGGTATTCCAGTCAGTACCTGTTATGCCCTCTGTTAGGGCTTCAAATATAAACACAAGCATGAGAAGCAGTGTGACATAAGCAAGTCTCTCTCCTTAGTGGTAATAACGAGAACAGGTCTGGGATTGCTATTGTTTAATATACAGTGTTCACAAAGGCAACTCAGTTAACTGACGTTTAAGTAGAGACTCAAAGGAAGTGAGAAACCAAACGATGTCAGTATGTGGGGAAGAGCATTCCAGGCAGCAAGGGTCCATGCCCAGAAGCAGAACACCTCTCTTGTTCAGGAAACAGAAAGTGCCTGCATATTTTACCTATAAAAAGGCCTACTGAGGAGCCTCCTGCTAAAGTTTATACATATTTGTAAAATGGTTTGTGTTTGACAAAGCCAGTAATACTTAGATGTAAGTGTCAGGGTGGAAGAGCTAGCTCCTCAGGGGAGTGCTTACTTTGCAAGTGTGAGAACCAGAGTTCAATCTCCAGAACATATAAGAGAGGGAGGGAGGGAAGGAAGGAAGGGAGGGAGCGAGGAAGGAAGGAAGGAAGGAAGGAAGGAAGGAAGGAAGGAAGGAAGGAAGGAAGGAAGGAAGGAAGGAAGGAAGGAAGATGATGATATATGCTTATAATTCCAGCAGTGGGGAGGTGGAGACAGGCAGATCCTTAGGGCTTGCTAACCTACCAGGCAAGCTGCAGGCCAGTTAGAAACCTTGTCTGAAAAAGAAGGTTGAGAATACAACTAAGGTTGATCTCAGGAGTCCACAAGTAAGTGCACACATGTACATGGGTAGTCAAGCACAAATATACACACAAAATAATTTCATACATAATTAGAGTTGCTGGACCTTCTAAGGCCATTCCAACTTTCAGAGTCTATAAAAATCTCTGCATTTTTAACAGAGATTCTGTTTTAGGTAACACTGTCACAACTGACAACATAATTTAAAATACAGAAGCTTCTGCCCCACATTTAAATACTCAATAAGTGACTATGCCTTATTGAAAACATAAATGGAACATTGATTTTCCTGAATCTACTATTCTTTGTTAGGATCATATTCTATTTATTTACTATAATGTATCTACCAATAAATCTACCAATTTATTTCATAAATAGCTGTCATTCTAAATAGATTTAATATGAAGACATTGACAGTGGATAAACAGAGTAAAAAGTAAATGTATTTTAGGGAGAAATTAAAATCATGGCAATATGGCTCATTTACTATTATAAGCCATGGCCCCAAAGCTTTATTTGTTTGCCAGTTAATATAAATAAACCCTTGTCTTCCTAGAGTGGCCATAAACTGGTGATAAGAATGTTAGGTGAGAAATTAGATCCTGGTGCTCCCAAATATGCATTGGTATCTCTGTGTATTTTTATATATTTCCACTGTGAATAATTGTCAATCTTCTTGTAGATTCTTTATGTTTCCTACTTATTATATACTAGCATTTTTTAGCTTATAACATATGCTATAATGACATATGCTTTTACAAGCTAAACAGTAGCAACACATTTTCAACTCCATTGGAATAAATAAAATATTATATATTTTTAAATTTACAATTTATTTGATTAATAATTTAATCAGGGATCTCAAAAGAAGTACAGGTTATAGCTGCCAGTGAATATATTTTTTGGCCAACACAGGTCTTTTTTTTTGAGATTATAAATAATCATAACATTCTCCCTTCCCTTTTATCCCTCCAAATTCTCCCATATAATCTTCTCCATTCTCCTTCAAATTCAAAGCCTCTTTTTTCACTAATTGTTATTGCATGTATATGAATATATATGTTCCTAAATATAACATATAAATATAACACAAATGTTTCTAATTGTTATTGCATGCATATACACATATATTCCTAAATATAATCTGCTCAATCTGTATAATGTTACTTGCATGTATGTTTTCAAGGCTGATCATTTGGCACAGGACAAACAAATGGTGTGCTCTTCCCTTGGGAAGACCACTTCTCCCAAAGATTTCCTCAGTTGCTTACAACTCTCTGTGGTTGAGGCCTACTGGGTTTATCCCCTGATACACTTTGGAATGTTCATTGGTGTTGTCCTTTTTCAGCTCAAGTTTGGGCAGTCCTAAACCCTGGAAAAGCACTCGCTCCAGATACAAAGCAGAAAATTCAATCCTGCTCTCAGGGTTTAACATCTTCTAGTTAATATGTCACTTGATTTTTAAAGATAACTATCTGAAAGAGGATTAGAATTGTGCCTTGCTGATAGAGTAGAGCTTAGTGTAAAGTTTTTGGCAGGAATCTGGATTATTAAAAAACACCTGTGTTTCCCACAAAACAAGCTCATATTCTTTCAGGGAGTTTTCAGGAGAAATGCTCAGCCATGCAAGCTGATGAGTGAGTCCGGTAAACACAAGCTGGAAAGGACAAACTGGTTTACAAAGCAGAACTTGAAAGTGATTTTCCCCCATGTGCTTACAGATCAGCTGTAGAAAGGAAGGCTGCCCTTGGGAGCAAACAGAGCTTGCCTGTGCCAAATCATCAGGTGATTCCTCTCAGAGCAGAGCATCATCTATCTTTAATCAGCTCAGTGGCACATGAACTCATAAGACAGAAAGCTATTTTTACAACAAACCTCACACTTAAAAAAAAATTCCTTGAAGTTGTTCTGACTAGGTGGCATGTTGGCATTATAGTCAAGTAAGTCATTATTAGCTAAGGGGGAAGTAGAAAACTTTTATCCCAAATTCATCCTTTTTTAAAACTTGAGATCAGGAACTAAGAAAACATATTTAGAACCTCATTTCAAGCCACGTTTTTCTTTTCCTTTAAAGACTAGCTTCTCTTTTTCTGTCTTAGCTTAGGTTGACTTGTAATTCTCCTGGCTCAGCTTCTTAATTGCTGGTATCACAGGTGTGAGCCACCACATCTCATTTTACTTACTCTATTTTTGATATCACAACCAGAATGCTTTAAACAGCTAATTTTATCCATTTTGTCTTTTACTTTGCAAAGCAAAACAAAACAAAAACTGGAAGAAAAGCACAGTGTACAAAGAGAGACAAAGCCTATGAGACTTCAGGGCCATTGTTTTTATGCATTACCTTTAACTTCAAAACTTAGTCTCATTACTCAAAAGTCCCAAGGGCTTCTACTGACCTCTGTCTGCCTTCATCTCACACTTTCCCCATGAACTGATTATATGATGTGACAGCTACTACCAACAAATGTTGTCCCATTATATGATACTCTTTGTATACCTTGTGTTGAGTGCTACAGACATTTCCTACAGGCACCAAGAATAATTGAGACAAGTAGTATTTCCATGCTTTATAAACTAGATTGGCAGAAAAAATATTATCAACATAGTAAATGTAGATAAAATAAGTATAATTCAGTGAGTGCTTAAATATGTCAAAGACTGTACTAAGGGCTTTGAGAGTATTAGCCCACAATGGCCCTAAGAGATAAACCTTTACCATCTCCATTATGTAGGCTGAAAACTCTCTCTCTCTCTCTCTCTCTCTCTCTCTCTCTCTCTCTCTCTCTCTCTCTCTCTCTCTCTCTCACACACACACACACACACACACACACACACACACACACAATCTATCACAAACATATACACACACTCACACACATGGTGGGGGGATATTTAGAGATCACGTATGACAGAAACAGAATTTAAGCCAACGGTCCTATTAATCTCCCAAAGTCATTTAATATCAGGATACAGGAATTCTAATTGAAAGTGTAGAGCATGTTCAATAGTAACTTTCTGGTTACAAAGATCTTTTCCTGGTAGGGTAACAATGAGGTCAGTGTCAACCATTTTGAACAGGCACATACATGTAAAACATACTCTGTCTAGAGACTCTTTCCCTGCTAGTCTGTAACTAATTCATGACCTTTTATTGTACAAGAATATTTATTATGAAGGGAGAAGCTTGGCTAGGGTTTATCCCCTATTTTGAAAGTAGGCCATTGTGATTAAAGATTTACTTTCCAGTGTGGTATCCAGTAGAGTGGAGATTCGGATGTAATGATAGATGAGGAGAGTCACCAAATAGGACACTGTCATACAGTTTAGCCCTCATGGAATATGAACTGGAAGTGGGAAAGTTGTGGTTCTAAAAGGAAGGTGAAAAGGCCCTGTATGAATACTTTTCCTTAGCTTCTAAATATGAGTCGAATATTGAATTAGTTTGCCATTCTGATAAATGACACCATAATACATGTTGTTAACTTGTCATGATTAGAAAAAGCTTGAGTTAAACACCATTGCCATGTGAACCAAATGAGTTCAAGACAATCATGCTACTATCCAAAAGTAACTGCCATGGACATTGACTTCTGTCCTCATCACGGGTTCTTAGCTCAGAGCAGATAGCATTAGGAGATGAACTCCGAATATTGTTAAATCTGGCTTTATAAATAAGTGCTGTGTTTATAATGTTGGAATACAGTGATGGAACACAAATGTGATTTCTTGTTCTGAAGCAGTTCATAACAAAATCTTACCATTTGGGGTGGTAACAATTTAGTGTGTTACATATCAAAAGAGGAAGACCTGAAGATGCCCCTGCCCTATTTGCATTCCCACTCACCTGTTACAGAGCACCCAACATCTTTCCTGTCTTTAAGACATCCACAATGTTAGCAGCAATGTTGGATAGCATCTGAACTGGTACAGTGACAGCTGTAAGGGCTATTTGGTGGTATTAGTGATGAGGTGGAGTATAAAGCTATTTGCTTCCAATAATTTTTTTTATTTTTCTTTTAGTAGAGAGAATACATTATTTAACTTATAAATCCCCACAAAGGCTTTCTTTTACTCCTTTTGGTTTGGGTTTATTTTATTTTATTTCAGTTTTATACATGTTAGACAAGTGCTGAACCACTGGGCTACATCTCTACCCTTTCGTAATATTTTGTAGGTCTACTTTATAGGTTACTGACTGAGAAAGTTTCAGTTTTTATTTTTATCTATTCTTTTCTCATTTACCAATGTGGTGACTCAGATTTCATATGCCTCTCATTTTTTTCCATTTGCCTCAAAAAGATATAGTAATCCCAATGGGAAAAAAAAAACACAGGATGTTCCACCCTAAACTATAGTTGTAGATGTACAGGTTTACTACACAGGGCACATTCTATACTCATTAAGCTTGCAATGACTCAACTGTATAATTAAAGTGAGGTTAACCATGTATTTCATTTTAGAATGCCAAGAATCAAGCACTACAAAGTGATGAGCACTGGAAAGAACTACACCATCGAACTGGAAAAGCCCGTATGTAGCCATCTCTTTGTTGTCGATAAACTTTTTTCCTGTTGCCTTCCAAACCTACTTTTATAGAATCCAGAGAAAAGTGGGAAAACAGAAGTCTTCTTCAGGAACAGACACAGTGATTGTAAAAGGGAGATAAGCAACTCTAGGTAAGACAGGAAGGGTGAGAGCCTTGAAAGAACAGGCAGGTGAGATTGACTCAAAGATAACCTTCATCTAAAAGTGGTTTTCCCTTTACTTTCTCTGCAAATGATTACTCAATATGATTGTTTCAGAGAAAGAAAAATGTTTTTTATGAAGTGTCTGTATAATATCCTGTATTTATAAATATTCAAATGAGCCTTTATCTGAAGGGAAGCAATCTAGTGTCTTGTCCTCTAATACCTACCATACCGAAGTCCAACAATGCCCTCTTAATAGCAGTGTACTTGAAGGCCCGATTTCTTGTCTTCAACCCCTCCTCAAGCTTAGTTATTATATCATGGAGCCAATGATAAGCAATCTCATCCTCCAGCACAAAGTCTGGCACACAGCTAGGTAATTTACATATGCAATCTAATCTTTTCTATTTCCATGAGGTAGATATTGTTATGCCTATTATACAGGGGAGTAAAGTGGCACTTATACTAGTCTCGGCCATTGAAAAATGTGGTGATGTGGCCTATATTTCTTTAAAATTAGCTTCTCGTTCCTTTGCCTCTCCAAGTACATTGTATAGCAATGTACTTATGTTTTGACTATAAGTCTCAGAGAGACACTGATTCACACAGCTCACTTCAGTCAAGAATGTCTCCAGAACATCTCAGATCCACGTTTATGGATCCAGCTATGGATCTCAGCCCATTGGAAACTCCAGATCTTCTTGCCTCTGTCCCCCAAGTGCTGGGGCAATAGGTATGCACTAACCAGGCCTGGCTCCAACTGAGCTTTGTAAGCAAAGTTCTACTGAAGGAAGCAGAGGACTCGGTTTCTGGAGGAGTATCCATAAAACTAAGTGGCCAGAAGTGGTTCCAGTGAGGAACAATGTAACTAGTGCACTTTTGTAAGTGGAGACCTGGAATCCTTGTGGTTAGCCTCTACCAGTCCACAGTAGAAGCAAAATGGACAACCTGGATAGTTCTGTCAACTTTCAAACTCCTCTGTTACCCAGCCCTTCAACCAGGTTACCTAATTTATAACCAGACATGTCCAACTGCTTCTGCGGGATTTTCCTATTCTCATTTACTTCCTCCGCACCCAAATCCCTAGTTCTGGCACCATCTGTGGGAGGTCAGCTCCCACCTTTTAAGGGGTTCCTATGAGGAGGAGAGAGGAATAAGAAATGTTTTAGATAGAAAAATAATGGAGAGAAGACAGATGGAAACTCAGGAGGACCTGGATCAAGATCCACTGGCCCCTGCTGTCTCTTCAAAAGGGCTTTTCATAACAATGCCAAAGGATGGGGCAAAATACCTCCCTCTTGCTAGATCAAAGCATACTGCACAGCCAAGTGTAGACCCTTCCAAACACCTGGTAACCATGCCCATGATCAAATCATCCCCTTATGCAGCCCTGCTGGGTAAAGCAAGCTCAGACTCTCGGACCCTGAGTAAGTTCTCTCTAGGAAACCTCTATGGATCTCTATAGCTCCCCCTTCTTAATATAATAAAGGGCCTCTCAGACCCCTCAGACAGACTGTACCTGCCTTAGGTCATTCTTCTTCCATAGTCAACCTTACCCGTCCTTGTGATACACTTTCCATCAAGCATACTCTATCTTAGGTTGGAAGCTAGCAAGAAGAACATTGCCCATTCCTGACTACCAGCCTCTGGCAGGGGACATACAGAGCTTAACTCAGCTCTGACTCAGGTCCCTACTAAGAGCTTGCAAATAATTGAAACAACCACAGCAGTCCCTAGGACAGCCACACTCCCCAGTAAAGGAGTAAAGGATGATAAAGATGGAATGTCTTTTTTAAAAATATTTTTTATTTAAAATTTTTTCTTTCCTTTTACACACCAATCCCTGTTTCTCCTCCCTCTCCTTCTCCTGATCCCCTCACCTACCCACATCCCATCCCAATCCCCTCCTCATAAAAAGTAAGGCCTCCCTTGGATAGTCAAAACAGGCTGTCATTCCAAATTGGGGTGGACCTAGCCTCTCCCCCATTCATCAAGGCTGAGTAAGGCATTACATCATTTTGAATGGGTCTAAGATATCTATAACAGCCTTAGCTGTGCCAAGCCCTTTTTAAAATCAATAAATTCTTGATGCAAACACATCAAATAAATCAATTAATTCCTGATGCAACTGCATCAAACTCAAAGACTCTCTTAGCTTCACTAAACCATGATTCATTAATATCAACAGATTAACATAATCCTAGTATTAATACATACTTACAACTAGCATGAATATTACTATACACATTTGCATTTCTTACAAACTTAAATTCAAAAGCAAACTCTCTATAGGACTACTTTGTGACCTTAAGCAAACAACTAAATGAGATCTCTTAACAGAACTATTTACATTTTCCTCCAACAAGAAAGAGGGTACATGAATCGTGAGTCACCAAAGTTAAAACTGTAGGTGAACTCAAAACTGTTTCATTTCTGAAGTTTGCAAAAGCTCAAAAAAGTCAGTTCTAATTCCCGTCTTAAAGTTCTCCTGCAAGTTTGAAATCAGAGCCTAATTCATCAGTGGTCAGTGGCTCGAGAGTCTCTGTATCCAGCTGCCTCGAGCCCGGGATTTGGTGAGTGCTGCTGCTAGGGGGCTGGAACACTCAGGATGAAAATGCTCCCACACCCCCCAGCTGCCTTCCCCACCAGGCCCTCCCAGCCATTCTGGAACCAGTGGGAGTGCACTCAGCAGCAGACAGTCGCCAGCCAGGGGGCAGTCCCTTCACCCACATTCATTGCAGTTCCCCTGAATGCAACAATTCAACTAAGTTCAAACAAATGGCTCTGAAGTTTCACTCTCAGCCACAGAGGCACTTTCAGTTAGCTTTTCCTAGGCAAAGCCTGCTGCAGGGCAAAAGCTGCTAGCTGGCTGGGGAAGAGTCCTTTCAAAAGAGACTTTCTTACAGCCAGCAATCAGAAACTTCATGGCTTTCGATGATAGCTCTGTTCAGGCTTTTATAATGCCAGTCCTTAGGCCCGAGTGCTCTCAACAGCCTCTCACCCCAGGGGCTCAAGGTTCCTCCCACTGCTATGAGTCTGGGCTCTTAAGCAGCCCTAGCTCTGGGAGGAGACCCAGCCACTATGAGCTGTGGTTTCACTCGCACTACATTACCATGAGCATCTGGCTGTTCAATTATGGGAAGCATTTGAAAGCCTTGTACCTCTTTCCCTCTGCTAGCTGCCTCCTGAATGCTGGCTTGGAGAGGAGACACAGCACTAGCAGCAAGGGTTTGCCATGTTCAGGGAGGTTTTTGTGCCAGGACAATTATGGGCAGCTTTTTCATTCTGATAGATGCCCCCCCACCCCTGTTGAGTCTAATTCTGCCCCTACAGAAGGAAGAGAGACTTGGAAAGGAGAGACCTGAAGAGCTTCCAGTTGTTGAGAAAGCAAAATTACTAAGTTTTCCAATCCCTTTAGTTCCTCCCTTGTCTCATCCTAAGACTTCTGTTCCTTAAACTTGGCTTCATGGCTTAGAGAGAACCAATCCTGATTGAACAATGTTGTACAAGTATTTTCATCTAGTGGCAGTTCCAGTGGAGTGGAGAGTTTTGTCGTCCCCCCCCCCATGTCCACCTCAGGGAATACTCCCCCTGCCACTCAGGGCTTAGCTCTAAGCTGTCTCAAATTAATGCCCATAGGCCAAAAGCTTTCACTGGAATTCTATCCAGCCCATGTTCCTCATAATATTTTTGCACTTCAATTCCAATTCTCCCCCAGGAGTCTGCACCTAGAGTCCCATAGTCAGAGAAACAAGAACACAGTTCCTCTACAAACTCCAAGAACCTCTGTACTTGTTGCCGTTCTACCTTTCTAGAAGTGAATATTCAAACATCTGCTTATTATTTCCTACTCTAAGTTTCTTCCTACACAATGTTCCTATAACTAAGCTTTATATTTTTTCCTAATTTAATAGATAGAAATTGAGAGAGAAAGAAAGAAACCTAGACAGAGAGAGATACTTGCTGAAGCCTAATTTTCTATAGACAGATTTTGCTCTCAAAGAATAAAATATCACCACCTAACCTTTTCATAATTCATAGCCAGACATGTCCAACTGCTTCTGTGGTGCTCCCCCCCCCACTTACTTCCTCTGCACTTAAGTCCTTAGTTCTTGAACCATCTGTGGGAGGCCAGCTCCCACATTTTAAAGGGTATCTATGAAGAGGAGAGAGGACTAAGAAATATTTTAGATAGAAAGATAGCAGAGAGGAGACAGACAGAAGCACAGGATAGCTTCAGGAGAACCTGGATCAAAATCCACCAGCCCCTTCTGTCTCTTCAAAAGGGCTTTTTCTAACAATGCCAAAGGGAGGGGCAAAAGACCTCCCCCTTGCAAGATCAAAGCACAACACACAGTCAAGTGTAGACTCTTCCAAACACCAGGTAACTACACCCATGGTCAAATCATCCCCTTATGCAGCCCTGTTGGGTAAAGCAAGCTCAGATTCTCGGCCCCTGAGTATGTTCTTACTAGGAAATCTCCGAGGGTTTCTACATTATAGAAGATTCTTATTATAAACATTTTGAAGGCTAGCAAATCTTAGGAAGGAGGAAACATTTAGTTATGGAGTTGCCACTTTTTCTTGTTTGCCTATTGCAATTCCAATTTCAGGAAGGGAGAAATTAGCCTAAATTGAGTCATTTTTCTGTTTTAATTGTGGTAAGGTAAAGTACCTAAATATTGTTCATCAGACTGTATCCAATGCTAAGGAAGCATTTCCTTACCAAGGAAAGGTCACATAATCCTTAAAAGGGAGAAAAACAAAAAACAAAAAAACAGGCATGGCTAAGAAAATCATGGCTGTTCAGCAAGTTATTGAAGTATGATGCCTACCTGACCTGAGTGTCTGGAGGTCAGGAAATACACAACAATCCTCACTAAACTTCTGGGGAGCATCTCTTGTTTATTTTTAGCCAGGCACTGAACCATCTCTCACTTTCCTTTACACAGGTAACACTGCCAAACCTTTTCAGCGTCATTGATTATTTTGTGAAGGAGACTCGAGGGAATTTGAGACCATTTATATATTCAACTGATGACAATTTTGGTATGTCCTTCACTTTACTGCTACATCAAACAAAACAAAACACAATCCCACACATTCCAAGGTACAAACTAAACTTTTAAAATTTAAAGCTCTCCACTTGGCAATCATCTTTGTCAGAGTCTGGGGGCAGGGCAGGGGAGAGAAGCATCTCCTTCCAGATAGTCTATGAGGTATGCATTGTGATTATTAACATCATTCTATTTGACTTTATCAAACAAGTTCAGGGACAGTAGAAAAGCAATATAGACTCATAGGTAGCAAATAGGAAATGTAACAGGATGAGCCCACAACAGTATCAGATGATTGAGGCTGGGTAGAATGCATGAGAGTAAGCAAAGGCTGTGGGGATTAGCCTCTTGGTATGTAGCTAGAGTTTTCCTGGTCCTGCCTGGCCCATGGTAAGGACAAATCTCTCTCACCCGCCTGTCCCGCAGCTGCTCAGACCCAACAGAGACTTATAGTATTTACAAACTGTATGGCCATGGCAGGCTTCTTGCTAACTGTTCTTATATCTTAAATCAACCCATTTCTATTAATCTATATTTTGCCATATGGCTTGTGGCTTACCAATATCTTTACATGTTGCTTGTCATGGCGGCGGCTGGCAGCGTCTCCTCACTCAGCCTTCTTGTTCCCAGCATTCTCTTCTCTGCTTGTCCGCCTATACTTCCTGCCTGGCTACTGGCCAATCAGTATTTCATTTATACAGAGCGACATCCACAGCAGTAAATGACCTTGATACAGTGCTATTCTGCTCTGAAGGTAAAGAAGTCAGATGGCAAGGTCATAGGAGTGAGGAGGTGAGGAGGAGCTACTGACAAAAACTGTAGCTGGGGCCAGCTTCAAAGTTGGTGGGCTCCTTGTCCATAAACAAAGAACTTTAAAATAGTGGTAGGTAGTTGTCCATTAAACTGAGCAATGGGACCTGGGTCAACAGTATAGTTCACACGTTCATTAATTTGACTCTATTTGCATTCCAGTTTCTGCAGGCTAGCCTTGATCATCTGACCCTGTTCTATCCAACAGTCTACATGTGGTCACTGGGAAAGCTCGCAGAAGAGGTTAAGGGTCTCCAGCTAGTTTGGGTTTCATTCAGAACAGTTTCTTTTCCTATATGTTATAAAGGGAAACTACTTTGTCTACCTGCACCAGGGGCTTATCTGCAAAGTCTCACTAACTGAAACAACAGCAGGTTTAAAAGTCTAAGTTCTTAAAATATCACTGTTTGTCTTTGGATGCTACATCACAATACAAAAAAAAAAATACAAGAGTCTGCAGGAGCTTTAGGAAGTGATTAAGTGCAATCTTAGTCTCTGTAGGGTCCTCTGCGCACTCAGCAGAGAAAGTGTCTCTAAGACGTGGTCACACAGATTGCTTGGCAAGTTCTGTTATGGCGTTCACTGACTCTTGAAGCAGCACAGTTCACTGGGTTCTTGTTCTAAAAAATTCTTCCCTGAGTCTGAAACATTACTTCATATGAATCTAATTTCAGGCTTTGAAATGCCGTTAAAATTACCACATCATTTCCTCTCAGTGTTTCTACTTGCTCTTCGACTTACTGGTTCCTGTAGCCCTCTTTCCTCTTATCTCTAACCTTCTCTCTGTGTTGTCTAGCTTCTGAAAACTTCTCATAACCCATGACCCCAAGCATAGGCATGTAACTACACACATCGTCAACACATTACTTTGCCTGGTGTGTATGCAGGAAAACATACCTACTAGTGTTCCGTGAAAGAGTTCTTAAAATAACATCTCTCCAAACTCTTAGGATTTCTTAAAATAAAATCTGGAGTGTGTAGAAATCCGCTGTAACTCTCCTCATCCCTGGATATAATTCTATCAGTTAGTTATTCAACCCTGTATAATAAACCACCTCCAAAGTGGTTAAGTCAACAACTATTTAATTGGTTCATTGTTCTATGAGTCAGAAAATTGGATTGGATTCAGTTGGGCAGTTTTTCTAGTATCACTTTGTCACTCACATAGGCTCCAGCGTGATGGAAAACTGAGGCTGATCTTGTTGTCCCCTCCTAGGTGCTTGTGTTATAGGCATGTACCACCACACCTGGCTTCTTGGAACTTTTCTATAGGATTCAGACAGTGTTAACTTTAATTCATGTTTCCCAGTGTGCATACACTGCATTTTTTCCTTACTGTATTGGCAGGAGTATCCAAACCGCCTTTCTTTGCTCCCAGCTTTTTGGGAAAAAGTCCCCTCTTTCATCACTAAGTATGAGAGTACATTTCTTCATTTTTTGTCTAATCTCAGAATGAAGGAAGTTTCCTTAACAATTACTACTTGTTTATTCAGATATTGTAGATAGATGCTGAAATTTGTGACTTGTTTTTCCTTTATATATGTTCACATATAAATATATACATATATATATACACCTTAGTTGGTTCATATGATGAATTACACAGAGTTTTAAATGTTACATTAAACCTACTTGATTATAATATATTGTTTTAAGTGTTTGATTTGCCTAATATGCCAAAATGTGCTTGCTTATGAGAAATACTATGTTTTTGTTAAGTGACTTTATTTCTAATATTTTACTTTCTAAGTTTCAGTATGGTTTTTGTTGTATCTTAGATTCAGGAGCTTTATGCTTAGGCTGGAGAACATAGCTCAGAGGAAGACCCTGTATGTGATCTCTAGTGCTCTCTCCCATATTAAAAACAAATATAGCTGCTTTAAAGTCCATGTGGTAATTCCATTTGGTTGCTTTCTTATTGGCATGGTTTTTTTTTTTTTTTTTTTTTTCCTGGAGAATTAGAGGACTGGCTACATTTCTCTAGCTTTTTGTGTATCAAAAAATTTCCAACTGTTTTTCTTTTCTTTCTTTCTCCCTCTCTTTCTTTCTCTTGGGTTTTCCAGACGGGAAGGCTGGGGCAAGATGGGAGCTCTTGTCCAGAAGGGAAGTCTGGGGCAGGATGGGAGCTGGGGGCCGGTCTCTAAGTCTCAGGAAGTGGCTGGGGTCTCAAGCAGATGGGTATGGGGGCAGGGCTTGGAGATTGCAGGGTCTGCCGGGGGTCTTGGAGAAGGGGAGCCTTCCCAGTAGGGCTAGAAGGGAACCTGCCTGGTGGCCAGAACCTGGGGCCAAGTTGGGCAGGTCTTCCCCGGAGTGGCTGGTGCCCAGGAATGGTATCTAGGCTGAGCCCAGGCACTCACCTCTTGTCCAGAAGGAAAGTCCCTCTCTTGGGTTTTCGAGACAGGGTTTCTCTCTGTAACAGCCCTGGCTGTCCTTGAACTCACTTTGTAGACCCCGCTGGCCTTGAACTTAATATCTACCTGCCCCTGCCTCCTGAGTGTTGGAATTCAAGGCATGCATCACCATGCCCAGATCAATATTCTGACTTTTTACCAAGTAATTTGGGGTTCCATTTGGGCATTTTGAGTGTTATTGCATGGGTCTTTGGGTCTTTCTCCAGCCTCTGCAGCACTTGTTTCAAGCAGGCAATCATTCTGGCTAGGGTGAAGCAGCTCTCCCAACCGCTGTGGGAATTAACTCCAAGTCAGTTACCTTTGTTTGGCTGCTTTGGGTTTATACACCTCAAGACCTTGTCCTAGGGCACTGGTCCATATTGCAGCTTAGTTCTTAGAGCCTTTGATGCATCACATTGTCAGCTACCATTCATCAGCTAAAGGACATTTTGTTTGTTGCCTAGCTAAAGTAATCAGAGCAACAACAGCATGGCTAGGCAACTATCTGTGGAATGGGATAGCTGGGCCATGTGGTAGATTTAGTTTTAGCTTTTTGAGTAATCTAAATACACTGATTTCCAGAGTGGTGCAACTAATTTGTAATCTCACCAATAGTGAACGAGGGATCCCCTCATCTTGCAATCCTCCCCAGCAATTACTATCAATTGTTGATCTTAGCCCTCTGACCGGGAGAAGATAAAATTTCAAAGTAGTTTTAATTTGCAACTCTAATTCCTAAGGGTATTGAAAACCCTTTGAGATAATTCTTAATCATTTTTTTTTCCCCTTTGGAGGACTTCCTGTTCAGACCCATGGGCCATTTTTCATTCGGGTCATTTGTCTTCTTGACTTTTAAGTTCTTTATATATTCTGCATATTAATCCTCTCTCTGATATATGTATAGCTGGCAAAGGTTCTCTTCCACTCTGTGGGCTTCCTTTTCATGGCTGTCCTTTTGCCATACAGAAACCGTTTAGTTTTATGAGGCTCCATTTGCCAATTGTTGGCCTTATTTCCTGAGTGAATGGATTACTATTCATAAAGTCCTTTCCTGCACCTGTATCGTGTAGGGCACTATGTCTGTATCCTTGTAGCAGTTTCAGTGTGTTTCGGGTTTTACTTTGAGGTCTTCAGTCCATTTGAGTGGACCTTTGTTCAGGTGATAGATAAGATGTGTACGTTCATTCTTGTACATGTGGAGACAGTTTACCCAGTACCATCTATTGAAGATGCCGTCTTCTCACCCGAGTTTTTGGCCTTGTCAAATATCAATCAGGTGGCTCTAGCTGTGCACACTCATACTTGCGTCTTCTGTTTTGTCCCATTAGTCTACACATTTTTGTACCATTACCATGTTTCCACCAGTATAGCTCTGTAATAGCCTGACATGAAGAGCTACAGGAGGTCAATGACTACCGGGAGAGGGAGAATTGGTGTCCTCCAGGGAGAAGCTTTCACATGTGTTGTCCAATCCCAAGTGTTCAACCCTGGACATATGTACATACATACTAGCAAAGGTAAATGAACTCAGTAAGTTATATATCAGTAAATACACACATGTACACGTAACAATATTAAAGAAAAAAATCATGAATTAGGGAGAGGCACACAAGAGTTGGAAAGACTTTCTAAAAAAAAAAAACCTAAAATATAAATAATTTTTCTCCCATGTAGAAAAATATATCCAGAGCCTGGCCTTCTACTTTAACTGATACAATGCAGACTCAAAAGTATGCTTCTCCCTTGGCTACTTACATTTAGCTGCATCTTTTATTTCAATGTTACCTAAATCTTTATAAAACTTTGGTGTCAAATAAAGATTTCTATCTGGAACAACAGAAGCCGCCTCTGGGATCTTTGGAAAGAGGTGCTCTTAGGTTAGCCTGGAATCTGTGCCATCCATTGCCAATACAACACTAGGTGGTGCTCTTTCCCTGTTCTTATCTCTAGGATGGCTCTGGCTAGCCTAAGGACCACTGTTCCTTCCTTCAAGTAAAATAAGTGAAGAGAGCTTAAGCAGCGCTGTCCTGGGAGCTAGGGACTGTGTCTCTTCAAACAAGTTAAAGAAAAAAAGCAGGCAAAAGCAATTCCCACTCTCTCAGTTCTCTGAGACAATTTGCTTGGTTTCTATGGACAGAAAGAAAGAAGAAATACAGACAATAGGAAAAAAATAACTGAAAATGGGCTGCTGACTTAAACAACCAGATTATTATCGCTATGTGACTGAACTGGTTTGTTTTGCTTTGGAACCAAGAGTATTACTCAACAGCCTTGCATCTGACTCCTTTTTTATCGGGGTTCTTGACTGGCAGGGAGAACAAGTGAATTACAAAGGCCCAGGGAGCCTTTTCAAACCAGAAAAGCTTCTGTAGAGCAGGATATTTTTACTTTTAAAAGCAGAAAGAGAAAACAGGACTTCCTGAGAAAAGCCATGGCCAAATCCCTAAATGTTGCTTTTTAAGAAAACTTTGTGGAGCCTGGTGATTGTTTCTGGGACATCAACTTCTTGTGGGGGCACAATGTGAATGCTAGGACACTTAGTTTAATTTGCCTTGAGCTAGAAATTGGAGTTGTAGAGTACTTAATGGTTCAGAGATCTGGAAATGTGGAACTGGTCAATGTGTTTACTAATGAAAAGAACCCAGAATTTTCTTTGACTCTTGTTAACCTGTGTTAGTGTCCAGATTTCTCTTTGATACCGAGAGGCAAGAGCAGCAATAGAAATGTACTAGTCAAGTGATAGTCTCTCAATTTATTTTTCCCAATGTCAGAAATTAACAGCTTAAAAGTCATTTCAAAATATAGCACAGAAGGTATACAGAACATTAAGCTAAAGCATAAGAAAATACATGACATTTTAGGTCCAGGATATAAAAATATTAAAAGAAATCTGGATATTCCACATCTAATTATGTAAAAATTATTAACATACCACCAGCGTTTTTGGAACAGGCAAGAAATCAACTCCTGCTGAGAGTGGAGAAGAACGTGGTCTTATAGTATCACTTCACTAACTAATCAAGACTTTCCACCCATAATTTCCAGGTCAAGAGCCCAACACAGAAGAAAGAAGTGAGAAGCTTAAGAAAAATCCACACAAGGCATGAAATAACGTGGAAACTGCCTCCTTGATATTTATTGTTTTCAAAAAGATGATTTTCCCTTCTACAGACCATTATCTCTATTTCCTTGACCCTAGTCACTTGTTTGGGTACAAGAATAAAACGATGTACTATATAATTTCATTGTTTTATCAGTAGGAGACCAATTTACTAGCTACCACCAGCTAGTTGTCTGTAGAGTAACTTGATTCATGCATTTCTCTATATTAAGTGAAAAAAAATTGCTTTCTAAAGCCAGGTTTTTGTTCCTCCTTGGCTTCAATGAAATACATTTCACATATACAATTTGCATTGTAGATTATCTAGTTCCTACTACTCTCTAGTTCCCTAAATCCTACTTATTTTCTAAGCCTTAACTAGGTTTTGGTAAAATCTGATTGGACCAACTAATCAAATGTAAGTTATTTAATTGATCTAGTTGGTGGTCAGACATGAAATGAGCTAGGAAATGCCCATCTGGTAGAAATACCCTATGTCGCATATTATGTTCATGGAATTAATGCAACTCATTTTTATGTTCTTCCTTGCCGATATCTTTCTACTAGTTCAAAACTCACCCATAGCTCATTACAGGCTGACAAAATAAACACCACTGTTGCAAATTTAAATGCTATGATTATGGTGATTCATTTCTTTAAAAATACAGAACCCTTATCCAGACTAGGTATCATACTATTTTTTTTTTTTTTTTTTTGAGACAGTTTCTCTGTGTAGCCTTGGTTGTCCTGGAACTTGCTCCATAGACCAGGCTAGCCTCAAACTCACAGAGACTTTATGGTCACAAAATTTGAGAATAATGTAATTCAGAATGAAATGGTATGGTTTACATCTTATTCATGGTTCAAATTATTTGGGTATTTAGTTTGTTTTTCTCACCTTAAAAAACAAAAATGCAAGCAAGCTAGAATGGATTAAGATTCTCTTAGTTCCAACATATTATAAAGACGTTAAGGAGAAATTAGGACACAAAGACTGTATGAGACCCAGAATGAAGATGGACATTTATGTTGGCAAAAAGGATTCCTTGGAGAAAAACAGAACAACCAGACATTTAAAGACTTCCAGCCTTAACACTATGAGAAAATATTTTTTTTGTGCCTTAAGCCGTGTATTTGTTATGGAGCTCCGGTAAACTAATTTAATGAGCTATCTTCTAAGTCTCCCCTTCAGAATTTCTGAGGTTTGCCTTTTTAGTATATGCTACATGTAATTACTACACACAATAAAGTTTGATATTATCTTAAATTTCTGTGTAGGAATATATGCAAAATCAAGTAAAGCTATCTTTGAAATGGAGAGTTAGTGTTAATGGGAATTCTTAGATCTGGGACATAAAGTGAGTAATATTTATAGAAATCTGAAATAAACTCATAGCATTGTTAGCTCATGCACCAAATGAGGCTGAGGCTGATGAGCTTTAACTTAACATCTGAAACTGTTAAGCCAATTATTCCTCTAAGAAAATACAGTGCTTAAAATTGAAAAACTATACTTTAAAAAAAGATTTTTATTTATTTTAATGTGCATTGGTGTTTTGTCTGCATGTATGTCTGTGTGAGGGTGTCAGGTCCCCTAGAACTGGAGTCATAGACAGTTGTGAGCTGCCATATAGTTGCTGGGAACTGAATTTGGGTTCTCTGGAAGAGGAGCCCATGCTCTTAACTACTGATTCATCTCTCCAGCCCAGAACAAATACTTTTAATGTGCTGATATGAAAAAGATCAAAGAATGTTATATAGGTACATAAAAACAGAAGCATTGACTATTATAGAATTCATACACTAAACAGAACTAAATACAACAGAACCAAAATATGTAAAAGAAATGTGTGATAAAATATAAGTTGGAGAAACAAAGTTGATCCCTGTATGATAAAGAACTCTAAAACTCACCACTGTATGTTCATGCATTTGGCAGATCAACAAAGGAAAGAATGACTAGTCCCAGGTCCATGAACTCTAGGCCTAGAATCATTTTAAAAGCTTGTTTACTCACATGTCAGATACCTGAGGCTGTTGATAGCCTCATTGTTCACGTGGGCTACTCTGGATTTCTTTACAAACTGGATTCTGAGAGTGTGTTTCACAAGGGAAACAATATGCAACAGAATGAGAGCAACCCAGGAAGGGTGCTTTGTCCCAACCATGGTAGTGTTAAACAGGGCTGGGAGAGGCAACCTTCTACATGAATACTTGCTTCTGGAAATATTGCTGTCTGGAGAATATATAGTCTGCCAAAAGGTAATGATTAAAGCTAGTTTTATTTTGTGCAAATATACAGAATTTAATATAGTAAAAAACACTAGTCAAGACAAAACAAGGCATACCTTTATGAAGACAGAAACCACGATTTATTTTAATAAAGAATTTAACATAAAAATCAGTAAACACATTTTGGGAGAAACGGAAATGTCCACATAAAAAGTGTCCACACTACTATAAGAAGGAAGGTGTGAGCATTAATAGAAGCTGGGGAGAGATGCTCTGTGGGAGGGCAGAGAAAAACTACAGCCTGCCAAACAATCACAGCTGCTGGAAGAGCAATTGTCAGGGCAAGATCAGTCAATGCCTCCTGACCACCAAATCCAAGCAACTGTAGTATATACTAGGCAAACATCTAAAATTTAGAACACATAAAGGTTCAAAGTAGGTGGACAGAAGAAATTATTTCATGAGATTACTGACCAAAAAGAAACTGGAGATGGCTAAAGATAAAAGACTTTAAGGCACAAAGAGATAATTCACATTGATAAAATACAATTCAGCAGGAAAATATAACAAGCTAGATTTACAGCCTCAGTCACTGTTCTATTGCTGTGAAGAGACACCATGATGAAAGCAACTTTTATGAAAGGAAGCATTTTATTGGGTGCTTGCTTACAGTTTCAGAAGTTTAGTCTGTTATCATTAGGTGGAGAGAATGGGGGCAGGCACAGCACTGGATAAGTAGTTAAGAGCTACATCCTGATCTGAAGGTACACACACACACACACACACACACAAACTTCAGCACCCATCCCTAGTGCCACACTTCCTCCAACAAGGCCAATCCTTCTAATCTTTTCAAATAGCTCCACTCCCTGGTGAGTAAGCATTCAAATATATGAGCCTGTGGGTGCCATTCTTACTTAAACCACCACACATGAATTTGCTAATATTGCCTCAAGATATATAAAACAGAAACACACCCTGGGAGAAAAAAAAAGCAAGTAAATAGGTGACTTTTAATATAACTCTTTTGGTAATTCACATTATAGTTTATTAAAAACATATGATATAGAAAATTTAATAATATTAAAAGATTTGATATAATTGACATGTACAGCACATAGCCCCTAATGACTACAGAGTGTATCAGTTCCCAATTGATAAAAAAAAACTATCATATCCTGGGCCACAAAGTGAGTCTCTAATGAATTTAAGGATTAAAAAGAAATCTTTTAAATTTTCATTAGTTTTTTTTTAATGTTAAAGGAGTGAAAATTTATTTTGCTCATGGGTATGGATATTGGAAGCCCAAATGTACAGCACTGAAAATTGTGTAGGACCCCTTCCTGGGTCTCAACCTGGCCGGAAAAATCATTTTAAGTTGGGCTCACTTCCACCTTTGAAACCACTGGTGCTATGGTTGATCTCCTCTAACCTAATCACCTTTCAAAGTCTCACCTAAAAATAACAATAGCAAGACTATGTTCCAAACATGCCCACTCTTTAGGGACCCACTGAAATAACACCAAAAAGTTGTGAGACAAATATGGGTTAGATTACAATGAACCTGGCTCATTAGGATTTTTTATATGAGTTTTTAAATCATCAGTATTTTCCAAACATATGGCTCTTATAATCTTTATATTCTGAGTTTTAGTTTAGGGGGGGCCTTGGTTAAGAAAAAAAATGACCTAATTTTTAGGGCCAGTCAAGAGGTGAGGACCCTGGTAACTTCAAATCACATTTGGAAATTTGAAGAGATGAACTTTAAGGGTAAGGACAGACAATAAGAGAATAGGAGAATAGTAGTCTGAAGTTCTACTTTGAATCACATTAGAAGGGCTAGAAAATCTGAGTGACTGAAATTCCATCAAAGTGATTTTAGGTTACTAGGCCCCAGGCAGAAGCAAACACAAGTCTTTGAAGAATGAAAATAATTATTCTATTAAATAATTTCTGCACAATCTCAAGTAAAATACTGGCAAGTATTAAAAGGATACTGGATACAGAAAAGAACAGAATGCATCAGATAACAGACTCAGAAGAAGGCATTAGATTCTGAAATTAGGCAGACTATGCTGTTTTTGATTAGAGATGGTTCAGTGATGCTCTTGAGAGGATCAGGGTCTGGTCCACAGCATCCATTCTTGGGCAACTCACAAATGCCTGTAACTCCAGATCTAGGGGATCTGATGCCTTCTGGGCTCTACAGGCACCCACATACACACGGTATGCATATCATATACCCATGGTATGCACAAACACAGAAAGGTGTGTACCATGTGTAGAAACACACACCACACCTAAATGAGAAATTAAGATTCTTTTTGCAAGAAAAGTGAAAACTGCCGGGGTAACCAGTTTGCAAGTTTACAAAGAAATCTGAGAATGGAAAATAGAAGGGCTAAGAATAGCCAAGACATATTAACAGAAAAAAAAAACTAAGTTTGAAGGATGAATTTTGTCAAACATAAAAATATTATCAGCTACAGTGATGGAGATGGTAATTATCATTAGGGTAGAAAAGGAAAGGAACAAAAGATTCATTAGGAGACACACATATTTTCTAATGCTACCTTGGCAGAACCAGGGAAAAAAGGAAAATACTTTACCTAAGTACTACTGGTATAGTATTAGCCATCATGTTCAAAATGAACTCCTTATGAATTACAACTTAAGTCTGAAAGGCAAAACTAAAGTGCTTAGAAGACAACAGGAGGATCTCAGAAGATCCCCCAGGCTAGCAATGAGGTTTAATTATGAAACAAGAGATTGGTCCTCCTACTAGGCATCTCACCTTTAGCTACAGAACAGAAGATATTTAAAACTACATAGACTATAAAGAACATGATTTATAAAGATCTTTCACGTACCAAGTGAGGAAAAGCATTGCCAACACAAAAGGAAGATATGTAACAGATCTGACAACACACGTTTCAAAAAAGAAAGTGGAAATGGCTATGTGAAAAAGGTGCCTATTCCCTCCACCCCTGGCAATAAGAGAACAGAGGAAACGGTCAATGAAATACAACTGCACATCCACCACGCTGTAAAAATACAAAACAAAAACCATCCAAACTGATCTCCATGTGGAGAAAATGGACGTCAGAGCAAAGGGATGGTGCATGGGAAGGGTTGGAAGGAGGAAATGGAAGGGGGAAATGATGTAATTATATTTTCATATTTTAATTTCAAAACTAAAATATTAAAAAATATCTACAACCAGGCGATTTTGATCCTAGACATCTTCCACCATTTGCAACCGAGGAGAAACAAAATAACATTTATTACAGAACTGTAATTACCCCGAACTAAATACATCTTTATCATTCACAGTCAGTACAACGTAAAGTGGTATATTAATGCAAAGGTAAACTATTACAGCAACGGTAAATAAAATATGGCTACAACATGGATGGATCACAGTGAAAGACATGAATGCAGAATGATTCTTTACATACAGTTCCAAAGCAGGCAGATCTAAACTGTTGTTTAGATTTATACACAGAGGGGGTAACACCACAAGAACAAGGTAACAGAACCAAAAAAGGGTTTGAGATATCTGTGACTGGGAGGGATTAGGAAAGTTCCTGATATCAATGATGTATTAACTTCAATACTGGTCAGAGAAGCAAACATTTTAAAACTATTCCTTAAACTGTATATTCACATTTTATATACTTTCAGCATGCACGTCTCAAAACAGGAAGCTTCTGGGGCTGGAGAGATGGCTCAGTGGTTAAAATAACTGGCTGCCCTTCCAGAGAACCTGGCTGATCACAACTGTCTGTAACTTGTCTCGGGGGATCCGACGCCCTCTTCTGGCTTCAAGAGCACCATACACATGTGGTGCATAGACATACATAATCCACACCCACAAAACAGTCAGACAAGCTTTCCAGATACAGCAAGAGAAAAGCAAACACAAATTGCCTGCTGATTCTTCATCTGACTCCCTAGATGCAACCTTTCTGATTTCTGTTTTTGAGCTGGGACTCAAACCCAGAGTCTCGTGTTTGCTAGCAAGTACTCAACTGTAGAGTTACATACAGCCCGGCTATGGCTCTATTTTTGCACTGACACTGTCCTAACAATGTGTGTGCCATGAAAGATAAACTATAGAAATAATATATTTTTAAATCAAGTTCTACTTTTGGAACAATGTGTAAGGAACTTAAGACACATAATATAACTGCTTCAGATTCTATAAGGAATTGACTTTTGAAACCCCAAACTAGGTTTCTCATGGAGTGACTATTTCTGCCTGTTTTTCTCATTTCTTTTTGCTCTTGGGGATTAAAGTTAGGGCTCAGAGCTTATTAAGCACACTCTGTCCCTTTGACTATATGCCACAACTAGTCTTCTTGCAAAGCATAGAAATGAGGAAACACAGACATGGTACTAACCACACATTAAGAGGTATAATTAAATTCTCTTCAATGAACCACAGAACATAGTTTATGACAATATTCTAAAATTTCTTGGACTGATTTTTAGGATAGATGGATATATGTTTATATGTATCAATGAATGGAGTAACACCAAATTGGTTTTCTTTCTCTCTCTCTTTTTTTTTTTTTTTGCACCCAGTATTCAATAGCTATATTTCAGTAACAATCTTAAGGTACAAAATAAAACAAATGGAAAAATTTGTCATTAACTTCACTGTGGCTTTCTAGCTTAGTAATATTTAGGAGGATAGTAATAACCATCACCTACAGAAAAACAAAATGAAAAAACAAATGGCAAAATGGTTGTAGGTTTAATTGTAAAACAAACCTAATCCCAGCTGATTTTATTTACTGATGCATTCTACAAAGCACGGTTCTCATTTACTTCCAAAGAGATGCAGAGACTTAGGTAAACATACCCAAGCTATTGGTTCATGTTTGAGGATTGCTGAATGTTTACCTAGAAAACACATTACTACCAAAGAACAGAAGACAAAGTAAAAACTGGGAAAAGGTGGCTTTTTTTTTAAAACATAACTCCTTTTATTATTTCTACCCTCATTAAGCTCTAAGCCACAGAGCCTTTGATGTTCCTGTATTCAATTTATGTATCATTAATTTTGAACATTATACTAGGAATAGGCAAAATGGAAGAGAGTAGGATATGACAAAAACAATAGTTTCTTTAAAATGGATCCTGCCACTTTTCTCCATCTCTCAATGAACAGACTATTTTATTACAGAAACTCACCCATTTCCCAACTGGGAACTTCATAAGAGGAGGAACCCCAAAGGTGGTCAACATAGATTTAAATTATTTGTTAATGGAAAGTAAGTACAGAGAATAAAGAGATACCGTTGGAGTAGTACAGATGTAATCTAAATTTTAATTCATCAAAGTAGCTACTAATGGTCTGGACACGCACATGAGCCCCAGGCAGGCAACTTCAGTGGCTGTAACCACTTGCTGTTTAGAGTGCATGAGAATCCTGTAAAAAAGAGTCACGTGCTGTTTTCACTGATTTTACAGCCAATACTATTTGTATCTTTTAATGGACCCAATTATATCATTAATTGCAACTGTTCATATCAGGAAACAGAGTATTTCTCTCAATAAAGAAAAACTTAAAAAAATATAATTTTTCTATCTCTGTCAATTCCCATTATGGGAATGAAGAGTAAAATGACAAGCTTCCTTTAAAAAAAAAAAATACTGTTTTTTTTCTCTATTACATTGTTGGAAGGAAAAAAAAGAGACAATTCTACAAGTATTAATTTTAAATTTTTACCTATTTCTAAGGATAATCCTTTTATAAAACATTTCAGTCTTATATACTATGACTAGTTGTAGAATTCCAGATAAATAAAATAAAGGCCTATTAACAATCAAATGATTAGCCACATTTACTTGCTCACATTCATGGATTTTCTGAGAGTCGTCAGAGTGCATATAATACTGTTAACATTTAGTCCAAGTTAACATGTCATCATCACCTCATGGTTTACAACACTGATCATATCGCAAAACTCTTGATTTAGGGGAGGAAGTAATATAACAAACTCTGTTAGCAGAGCTAACAGGACACTCACTGTAGCTACCCAATTTTAAATCTCTACTCTTCATCTACCACTGCCATCCCTCCGTCTCTCAGTGCTATGAAATTTTCAAAGCTTAATTATGTCAGAGGTACAGTATCACACTATTTATACTGAAATACAGGTCTCAAATACCAAATAAAGAAGAAAACCTTAAAACAGGATTTAGCTTTTTGAATAGCCAGGATTCACTATTTTCTATTTCTTCATCTTTATTTCTTCTGGTCATAAATAAATTCTTTCTTTGTTCCTTCTTTTCATCCACAGGGCTTAATATACAAACTTGTAAGCATTAGAAAATGGTATTCCAGTTCAAAGTTGCTGTGATCATAGCTGTATGAAGCAACAGATGTGTACTATGCTCCAAAATGTTCTCTAATTGTTCAGTGTAGTTGAGTTTCCTACTGATGTTTCCCTTAAATTAAGGCAAAAAGAAATCCACAGTATTATGAGCTGATTAATTTTAGCTTCTGAATTAAGTACACTTTCCAAAATCAAGTAGTCCTGGAGTAACTCTATGGTAACTAATCATCAGTGTCTTGACTGAAGTAGTATCGTACTGGAGGGCCTGGCAAATCCTCATCTCCATCAGTGTCTGGGGCAAACGACACGGTAAGATCCACATATTTCTTCTCCGTCGAAGGTTTCACAAGCTTGTGCATTCTAAGAAAAATAAGCAAGGGTAAATACTTTGGTAATTGGGTAAAATGAAAGACTTTGCTAATTAGTACTATTCAGAGACTGTGGACTTGTACTATTTTATACTTTAAAATGTAATGATAATCTGCCCATGCTCTATTAATTTGTCCTTACTAAAGGCTCCAAATTGAAAACACTTATCTAATACGATCCTTGCTGTAATGATAAAAAATAAAAAATCCCAAAGAGTAATGCAGTGATTCTGAAAAACCAAGTTTTTCCCTACATTTCTTAAAGTTTAGAGACATCAGGGATCCCCTAGCATTCTTCTAAAGAACAAAAAGTAAACCTCATTAAAATCTTAAAATACAAGCTGCCCCAAATCTATCCTTTCTTTTATTATTTGGTTGTCAGAATTCTACTAAAATGTAAGTTGAAGACTTACTTCACATCAGACTCTGACCTATGGTACTAATGTTACTATTTAATCCCCCACATAGCTCTTTCCATGTGAAAAGGATACTTTGTCCCATACATAACTCTTCATCCTTTATACCACTAATATCCATATCATCTGACTTTCCAAAGAGAGATAATCAAGTGTACTTTTTATTTTTCAAGCTAAATGTGTATGCACAAGCTGTTTGCTTTTGCATATAATAATCCTCCCTCAAATCTTGAAATGAAATCCAACCCCAAATCGAGGTTTGAGTTAGGAAAGTCCATGGTGCAATGTCAACATCTCCATTATAATGATTTTAGTTACATTTTAATTAATAATCAATGTACCAGTTTCTCTAAGTAGACTGTATTCGACATCAGGGCTATTTGCATAACAAAACAGTAACAGAACTAGCAATTATGGAATACTACTCCTGTACTATTACATTTTTAGCGTTTATTATTAACAGTCAATAGCTATGGGAACAAACATGGAAGAGAATCTATGTTTCAAAGTTATTCAAGGACACAAAACAAGTATTAATAAATAACCACTCAAGCATGTGAACATGTCTTTATAATGCCAAGCTCATGCTCTTAGGCATGCTCTTATTGATTGATCTAGAGTGTCCAGCCACTTAAGTAATAAATAAATAGCTGATTCAGTCCCAGCGGCGGCCCACAGAGGTAGACAGGCCCGGCGGCAGAGACAAGCAGACGCAGGTAGGCCTGCGGCGGGGGCCGGTGGAGGTAGACGGGCCCAGCGGCGGCAGCCGACAGGGATATTCAGACCCAGCGGCAGCCGTCAGAGACATTCAGGCCCAGCGGCGGCCCACAGAAGTAGACGGGCCCAGCGGCGGCCCGCTGAGGTAGACAGGCCCGGCGGCAGAGACAAGCAGACGCAGGTAGGCCTGCGGCGGCGGCCCGCGGAGGTAGACGAGCCCAGCAGCGGCCCGCGGAGGTAGACGGGCCCAGCAGCAGCCCGCTGAGGTAGACGGGCCCAGCGGCGTCAGCCGACAGAGATATTCAGGCCTGGCGGCAGCCGGCAAAAACATTCAGTCCCAGCGGCGGCCCACAGAGGTAGACAGGCCCGGCGGCAGAGACAAGCAGACGCAGGTAGGCCTGCGGCGGCGGCCCGCGGAGGTAGACGGGCCCAGCAGCGGCCCGCGGAGGTAGACGGGCCCAGCAGCAGCCCGCTGAGGTAGACGGGCCCAGCGGCGCAGCCAACAGAGATATTCAGGCCCGGCGGCAGCCGGCAGAGACATTCAGGCCCAGCGGCGGTCCACAGAGGTAGACAGGCCCGGCAGCGAAGACAAGCAGACGCAGGTAGGCCTGTGGCGGCGGCCTGTGAAGGAAGACGGGCCCAGCGGCAGCCCGCTGAGGTAGACGTGCAGCGGCCGACAGGGACATTCAGGCCCGGTGGCGGCCCCCAGAGGCAGACAGACCCAGCGGCAGCTGACAGGGACATACAGGCCCGGCGGCGGACCGCAGAGGTAAACAGGCCCAGGGACGGAGACAAGCAGACACAGCGTGGAACAGGGACGCCCCTAACCCCAACATCTGGGGAAGAAGCTATCTCCGTGGGTCAGAACCAGAAGGAATCTGAACACTCCGTCTGAGGACAACCCAGGGCCCAGCTGCTGATCCTGTGAAACCCAACAACTTGGAGGTGTTGGTGAGACTACCCTGCTCAGCTGAAACCCATCTGGGAGAGGATTCAGATGCCTACAGTTTAAAGTCTGAAGAAACAAGATCAGCTGAGGAGTTGACAAATGAACAAAAAGTGACCTGAGAACACAGAAGAAGGCGCTACCCAGACACCAAACCAGATCACCAGAATCATAAGTATATAATTCACCGATCGAAATCAGCTGCCCCTGAAGAAATAGCCCAAAAGCACCAATTTAACCAAGAACTCCTACTAAACCAAGACTAAAAATTAGAACAAGAGAGGCACTCTCAGACACAGACACCACCTGCACCTCACAGAGGAAGAGATGAGTAGGCGCCAGTGCAAAAATACAGGCAACAACATAAAGACCTATATGGCAACGTCAGAACCTAGTGATTCTACACCTGCAAGACCTAAACATACCATGACAGAAGAAACAGAAGAAATCAACCCTAAAAATGACATTAAGAAGATGATAGAGGCCCTTAAAGAAGAAATAAAACATTCCCTCAATGAGGAAATAAAAACTTTCCTTAAAGAGGAATTGAAAAACTACCTTAAAGAGGAAATAAAAACTTTCCTTAAAGAGGAAATAAAAAACTCCCTTAAAGAGGAAATAAAAACTTCCCTTAAAGAGGAAATGAAAAACTCCATTAAAGAGGAAATAAAAAACTCCCTTAAAGAAATGGAAGAAAAAACAAACAAAAAATGGGAAGAAATCAAAGAAAGCCAAGAAAAAGCAATTAAACAGATGAAAGAAACATTCCAAGATCTGAAAAATGAATTTGAGACAATAAAGAAAACACATGCTGAGGGAATGCTGGAAATAGAAATCCTGACAAAACGAACAGGAACTACAGAAACAAGCATAACCAACCGATTGCAAGAGATGGAACAGAGAATCTCTGACACTGAAGACACGATAGAGAAAATAGATTCGTCAGTCAAAGAAAACAATAAAGACAAAAAAGTCCTAACACAAAACGTCCAGGAAATTTGGGACACCATGAAAAGACCAAACCTAAGAATAATAGGGATAGAAGAAGGAGAAGAATACCAACTCAAAGGCACAGAAAATATATTCAACAAAATCATAGAAGAAAACTTTCCTAACCTAAAGAAAGAAATACCTATGAAGATACAAGAAGCTTACAGAACACCGAATAGGCTGGATCCAAAAAAAAGTCCCCTCGCCACATAATAATCAAAACACTAAACACACAGAATAAAGAAAAAATATTAAGAGCTGCAAAGGAAAAGGACCAAGTAACATATAAAGGCAAACCCATCAGAATAACACCAGACTACTCAATAGAGACTATGAAAGATAGAAGATCATGGACAAACCTCATGCAGACACTAAGAGACCATGGATGCCAACCCAGACTATTATACCCAGCAAAACTCTTAATCACCATAGGCGGAGTAAACAAAATATTCCAGGATAAAACCAGATTTAATCAATACCTGTCCACAAACCCAGCCCTACAGAAAGCACTAGAAGGGAAAATTCAACCCAAAGAAGCTAAACACATCCATGAAAAATCAAGCAATAGATAATCCTACACCAACATACACCACAGAAGGACAACACAACACAACCAAAAAAATAACAGGAATTAACAATCACTGGTCATTAATATCCATCAATATCAATGGTCTCAACTCACCTATAAAAAGACACAGACTAACAGAATGGATTAGAAAACAGGACCCATCCATATGCTGCATACAAGAAACACACCTTAACTCCAAAGACAGACACTACCTCCGAGTAAAGGGCTGGGAAAAGGTTTTCCAAGCAAATGGACCTAAGAAACAAGCTGGTGTAGCTATCCTAATATCTAATAAAATAGACTTCAAACTAAAATCAATCAAAAGAGACCAGGAAGGACATTACATATTCATCACAGGAAAAATCCACCAAGATGAAGTCTCGATTCTAAACATTTATGCTCCAAATACAAAAGCACCCACATTCATAAAAGAAACACTACTAAAGTTTAAAACGCACATCAAACCCCACACATTAGTAGTGGGAGATTTTAACACACCACTCTCACCAAAAGATAGATCTACCAGACTGAAACTTAACAAAGAAATAAAGGACCTAACAGATGTTATGACTCAAATGGACCTAATAGATATATACAGAATATTCCATCCTAACACAAAAGAATATACCTTCTTCTCAGCACCCCATGGAACCTTCTCAAAAATTGACCACATGCTTGGACACAAAACAAATCTCAACAGATACAAAAAAATTGGAATAACCTCCTGTATTTTATCAGACCACCAAGCCTTAAAGTTAGAACTCAATAACAACAAAAATTATAGAAAACCCACAAACTCATGGAAACTGAATAATACCCACCTGAAACATCAATGGGTCAAGGAAGAAATAAAGACAGAAATTAAAGAGTTCCTAGAATTCAATGAAAATGAAAGTACAACATACCCAAACTTATGGGACACTATGAAAGCAGTGCTAAGAGGAAAATTCATAGCTCTAAATGCACACATAAAGAAGATGGAGCAATCCCATACCAATGAATTAACAGCACAACTGAAAGCTCTAGAACAAAAAGAAACAAACTCACCCAGGAGAAATAGACGCCAGGAAATAATCAAATTGAGGGCTGAAATCAACGAAATAGAAAACAAGAGAACAATACAAAAAATCAATGAAACAAAGAGTTGGTTCTTTGAAAAAATCAACAAGATAGACAAACCACTAGCCAAATTAACCAAAAGGCAAAGAGAGAACACCCAAATTCACAAAATCAGAAATGAAAAGGGAGACATAACAACAGACAATGAGGAAATCCAGAGAATCATCAGATCATACTTCAAAAACCTGTACTCCACAAAAATGGAAAACCAGGAAGAAATGGACAATTTTCTGGATAAATACCAAATACCAAAATTAAATCAAGACCAGATAAACCATTTAAATAGACCAATAACCCCTAAAGAAATAGAAACAGTCATCAAAAGTCTCCCAACTAAAAAAAGCCCAGGACCAGATGGTTTCAGTGCAGAATTCTACCTGACTTTCAAAGAAGAACTAATACCAATCCTCTTCAAAGTGTTCCACACAATAGAAACAGAAGGAACACTACCAAACTCTTTTTATGAGGCTACAATTACTCTGATACCCAAACCACACAAAGATGCAACAAAGAAAGAGAACTACAGACCAATCTCCCTCATGAACATTGATGCAAAAATACTCAACAAAATATTGGCAAACCGAATCCAAGAATACATCAAAACAATCATCCATCACGACCAAGTAGGATTCATCCCAGGGATGCAAGGATGGTTCAACATACGGAAATCAGTCAATGTAATACACCATATAAACAAACTGAAAGAAAAAAACCACATGATCATCTCCCTAGATGCTGAAAAAGCCTTTGACAAAATCCAACACCCCTTCATGATAAAGGTCTTAGAAAGAATAGGAATACAAGGAACATTTCTAAACATAATAAAAGCAATTTATAGCAAGCCAACAGCAAACATCAAATTAAATGGAGAGAAACTCAAAGCGATACCACTAAATTCAGGAACAAGACAAGGCTGTCCACTCTCCCCATATTTATTCAATATAGTACTAGAAGTTCTAGCTAGAGCAATAAGACAACAAAAGGAGATCAAAGGGATACAAATTGGCAAGGAAGAAGTCAAACTTTCACTATTTGCAGATGATATGATAGTATACATAAGTGACCCCAAAAACTCTACCAGGGAACTTCTACAGCTGATAAACTCCTTCAGTAAAGTGGCAGGATACAAGATCAACTCAAAAAAATCAGTAGCCCTCCTATACACAAATGATAAAAGGGCTGAGAAAGAAGTCAGAGAAACATCACCCTTTACAATAGCCACAAATAATATAAAATACCTTGGGATAACACTAACTAAACAAGTGAAAGACCTTTTTGATAAGAACTTTAAATCTCTAAAGAAAGAAATTGAAGAAGATATCAGAAAATGGAAGGATCTCCCATGCTCATGGATAGGTAGGATTAACATAGTAAAAATGGCAATCTTACCAAAAGCAATCTACAGATTCAATGCAATCCCCATCAAAATCCCAACACAATTCTTCACAGACTTGGAAAGAAAAATACTCAACTTTATATGGAAAAACAAAAGACCCAGGATAGCTAAAAGAATCCTATACGATAAAGCAACCCTTGGAGGCATCACCATCCCGGACCTCAAACTCTACTATAGAGCTATAGTAATAAAAACAGCTTGGTACTGGTATAAAAACCGACATACGGACCAATGGAATCGAATTGAAGACCCTGACATTAATCCATGCACATATGAACACCTGGTTTTTGACAAAGGAGCCAAAACTATACAATGGAAAAAAGAAAGTATCTTCAACAAATGGTGCTGGCATAACTGGATCTCAATATGTAAAAGATTACAAATAGATCCATATCTGTCACCATGCACAAAACTCAAGTCCAAGTGGATCAAAGACCTAAACATAAATCCAGTTACACTAAACTTAATAGAAAAGAAGATAGGAAGCACTCTTGAACGCATTGGCACTGGAGACCATTTCCTAAATAAAACACCGACAGCACAGACCCTGAGCACAACCATTAATAAATGGGACCTCTCAAAACTGAGAAGCTTTTGCAGGGCAAAAGACACAGTCAATAAGACAAAAAGACAGCCAACAGATTGGGAAAAGATCTTCACCAACCCCACATCTGACAGAGGATTGATCTCCACAATATATAAAGAACTCAAGAAACTAGACATCAAAGCACTGAACAGTCCAATTAAAAAATGGGCTAAAGAGCTAAACAGAGAATTCACAAAACAAGAACTACAAATGGCTGAAAGACATTTAAAGAAATGCTCAACATCCTTAATCATCAGAGAAATGCAAATCAAAACGACTCTGAGATACCACCTTACACCTGTTAGAATGGCTAAGATCAAAAACACCAATGACAACCAATGTTGGAGAGGATGTGGAGCAAAGGGAACACTCCTCCACTGTTGGTGGGAATGTAAACTTGTACAACCACTATGGAAATCAGTATGGCGGTTTCTCAGAAAATTAGGAATCAAACTACCTCAAGACCCAGCCATCCCACTCTTGGGCATATACCCAAAGAATGCTGATACATACCATAAAGATACATGCTCAGCTATGTTCATAGCAGCACTATTTGTAATAGCCAGAACCTAGAAACAACCTAGATGCCCATCAACGGAAGAATGGATGAAAAAAATGTGGTACATATACACAATGGAGTACTACTCAGCAGAGAAAAACAATGAAAGCTTGAAATTTGCAGGCAAATGGATGGAACTAGAAAATATCATCCTGAGTGAGGTAACCCAAACCCAGAAAGACAGTTATGGTATGTACTCACTCATTGGTGGATTCTAGATATAAAATGAACAATCAGACCACAACCCATAGAACCATAGAGGCTATATATATATAGCATGGAGGTCCCTAGGACGACTGTGGCATATAATAAATTTCAGTTTTACTCAATTATTGAAAAAAATAAATAAATAAATAAATAAATAAATAAATAAATAGCTGCTAAATTAAAAATGTAGAACATAAGACATATCAGTCATAAAGCATCTCATGCTGCAGGGATCACACGCTGACCAACTTTCAAAACACGTTCTTTTTTTCAGCAAATCTTAAATTACACTAATTCATGATCATGCATTTCACTGACATCTAGGTGGCACACATTACAAGAACTCTAAATACAGCCCTCAAGTTTTTTCAATACTACTCACAAGTCCTAACAAAAGCAACTGCAAAACAAAATTAATGCTGACTTAATATAACCATTTTTATAGTAAAGTTAATTAAGATAATTATAATGTACAAGTGATCAACTGATAATCAAAAGTTGATGGTCATGTTAAAGAAAACCATCACATACAGAGACCCAACTATTCAAACAAGTTCTTACAGATAGCTATTTTGTGCCAGGTACTGGTCTTGAGATACAGCCATCAAGAGATCAAATAGACTTATACCCTGGGAAACTTAACATTCTAGTGTGAGGGGAGGGGATAATGACAGAAATAACAATACAGGAAAATGTTGTAGCTATGACATAACAGTAAGTGTTAGGACAAGGAGAAAAAAGAGAGGCTGAGGAAGACAATGTTTGCTGGGCAAGCATGAAGATCTGAATTTGATCTCTAGAAGCCAAACAAAGGCTAAAAGTGGCAGCATTCATAGTCTCAGTACTGGGGAAATGGGGCCTGGGTTTACAGGGACCGCTGGCCAGCCAGCTTATCCACGACAGCAAGCTCTAGGTTAAGTGAGAGACTCGACACGCAACACTGACATTAAGCTCTGATCTTTACACACACTCATATATGCACCCACACACACCAGACCACACACCACACACCTTCATTTGCACACAAAGACACATGTGCATATGAAGCAAGTTTTCTGAAAAGATAAACACAGCTGGCATACTCTTAGTTAAACTAACTAAAAGAAAGGGAGAAAAGGCCCAAATTAATAAAATTAGGGATGAAAGGGAAACATTTCAACAGATAGGAAGTTCATAAAATCATAAAGACATACCTTAAAAACTTATATTCTATTATGTTGGGAAATGCAAAAGAAATGGAAGAATTTCTAGACACATGTGACCTTTCAGCCAACTCCTTAGCCCATGTCATAGTTTATTAAACAAAAATCCTAGCTTTCCTTTAAATTTTCTTATGAGTTGTTGCTCAGGAATTCTTCACAGGCCTCTAAAACAATGCCATTTCTCTTGGTCGTCCATGTGAGCTAGATATGATCCTACTGCTGAAGACCCCACCTTCCCTGGCTGAAGGACGAAGACAAATGAAGCCAGAACTGAGCTGGAAGGATCCACTCTGCTGGCTAGACTGTACAGTGCGGGAAGGTGGTATGCAGACTACTGGGGATTAGCTGTGAAAACTGAGCTATAATACCAACTTGCCAGGCAAGATGTGCCCAGTGCCCAATGGTACAAGCGTGGTATGACTGTTATGGGGACAGCCAACTGTATTCAGACGGATTTCAGGCCCCACTCCACAGGAAGAATTCTGCTTTGAGCTTTAAACCTGGTTCAAAGTTCAAGGCTAGGGAGGTTGTACGCCCTGGGTGCATCTGCTTCTGTGTGAAACAGGATCTACTACTGCTGCTTCGATATCTGGACAAAGTGTTACATCAGCTCCTTAGTATTTGTTTCCGCTCACAGACAGTTCTGCGTTCAGTTTGGTCAGAGGAGCTTCTATCTGCAGTGAGCGGCAGCAGGGAAAGCCCATGTGCTGAGAAGGGCTGAGCAGGCAGCCCTACTGGGACCCTGCATAGCCCTCTTTCAAAGCTCAGGAACTATGCAGAAGAGGGGTGGAAAGAATACGAGGACGGGAAAGAACTCTGTGCGACGTTATCTCCTGGGCACGGCTGCTGTACCCATGAAAGCAGTAACAGTGGCTGCACAAAACCGGCCATCAATGTCCCACAATTAATGAGGAAGGACTCCTAGGTAGCTATGGTGACCGGAGAAAAGGGAGTCATATTCCTCAGTGGGGCAGCCACTGCTAAGTTTCTCAAAGCTCACAATATACCTAAGCTCATATATGCTAATGCAAGTGACTGTAATTAAAAGGGAGTGGGGCAGGGAGGTGGCTCAGGGGGTAAAGGAGTCATAATACTCTGCCACCCTGACAATTCCCAGAACCCACTAAAAAGGTGGAAAGAGAAACATTCTACAAAGTTGTTCTCCAGCCCTGACATGAGTGCTCCATGTGTGGGTATGTATACAATTAAAAATAAAAGGATCTGGGGGAAAAGAATAACAAAATAGGAGCGGGGAATGTTAGGAAAAGAATGGGTTTAATGACGGGAAGAATGGGGATAAGAGGATAATGGATAATGGGAGGAATATGATCAAAGTCTACTACACATTATGGACTTTTCAAAGAATATATATAAAATTTAAAAAGGAGAGCAAACAGGGCAAGCACACCTGGCTACAGCTGGAGAGAGTCTGCAGTGCTAAACAGAATTCAGAAAGTGTTGTGGGGTATTATTTTAAGATGTGTTACATTTTTTTTTTATGCTATGGAACATTTATTTAATGATGCAAAGATGTGTTGCATTCTTTTATGTTGCATTTGTTTAACTCTGTAAAGCTATGTTACTGTGCCTGTCTAAAACACCTGATTGGTCTAATAACGAGCTGAACCGCCAATGGCAAGGCAGGAGAAAGGTTAGGCAGGGCTGTCAGGCAAAGAGAATAAACAGGAGGAGAAATCTGGAAGGAGAAGATCAAGGAGCAAAAGGAGAAGGAGAGGAGGACTCCAGGGGCCAGCCACTCAGCTACACACCAAGCCACGGAGTAAGAAGTAAAGAAAGAAATACAGAAATAAAGAAAGATAAACGCCCAGAGGCAAAAGGTAGACAGGATAATTTAAGTTAAGAAAAGCTGGCTAGAAACAATCCAAGACAAGGCTGGGCATTCATAATAAAGAATAAGCGTGTATTTATTTGGGAACTGGGTGTAGGGGCCCCCAAAGAGAAAAAGAGCAAAGGAAGAAAGAAAAAACCCACAAAAACAAACAAACAAAAAAATGAGAACAAACAAACAAAAACTATAAGAAAGGGCTTTTTAGGAAGTGTAAGGACCAAAAGTGAGAATTAATTAGCCCACTCTCCCGTCTTCAAGCAGAGGAAAGAACCAGACCAAAGCCCTCCCTAGAGAATGACTCCAGTGCTACAGAACTACCGAGAGCAGTGTAGAGGGAGGAGGGGAGGAACACACAAGGATACAGAGGAGCTAGTTCAGCCAGTGCCTGGAAAGCAACTGTAAAGATTTGGTTTTTTGGGTACTTTTCTTCCTCTAAAATGTAACACCAGCAGGTAAGAATCTAACATTCAGAGGGAATATCTAAATCATTAAACATAGAACTCAATCCTCCTCCTCCCTGTATTTCTTCCTCTTTTAATTCTTTATCTTTCAGTACAGCATCTACCACTACCTGACTGTATGCAGTTTTTATTCTAACTCAAGTAGGAAGGATTTTTGTTCATAACTGTATCCCCAATGCTTAAAACAAAGCTGGACACATAGCTGGCATCTTTGGCAAAAATTCTACAAATAAAAACAATGTTTGGTACTCTTGTTTTGTATCTCAATTTCACAAATATAGTTTCCTATGTTTACATGTAAGGCATGGATCTACTTTTACTTAATAGTATACTGATCAAATTTCTAAGCCTATTAGCTGAAAAATATTTGATTGGTCTAAATAAATTTACAAAGGAATAATCCTGAGTCTCATCTGAGAGTTGGACTATTGCCTTTCCTCTGCCAGATTCAGTCTTTACTAATAGCATAAGGCAAGAGTAACGCTTTTTATATAAATTCCAATAACTTCTTTAACTTTCCAGTGTGTATCCATCTTACATTTTAATGTTTGTGACACTTCTGCACATAATGTTCAATACTTACGTTAACTTTAACCTTTTTGCATGACCCGGCATTACAGGAACATAAAGCATTTTGACTCCCTGCACCACCATTGTCGGTTCAATTCCGTATTTCTCCTAAAGGTAAACATCCCAAAGGAAACGATCAAAGCTTCATTCAAGCATGGAAGTACATGGGTAAAAATATTTTATATGCACCCAAAGGAGGGCAGGCTTATATAAAATATAATTTATACTGTCCCATAAATTTAAAGACTAAAAACTCTAGTGGTAATCTGTGGTTTCACTTTTCTCAGTTAACCATATCCTGAAAATATTAAATGGAAAATCTCAGAACAAAGGTAGATACAGGTAGCTTATGTTCATCCCCAGTATTGGAGACTGATCCTAGGGCTGGATGCATGTCTGCGAAGTGCTCTCCCACTAAGTCACAGCCTCAGCACTTAGAAGTAAGTGTGCTAGTTTAAACTGTATGCCAGCTCAGGCAGTATGAGTGAGGTCTGAATCAGCTGTCCAAATGTGACACATCTGTCCAAATGTGACACATCTGTCGGTACAGGATATCCATGCTGTCTACCTACCTATTATTGTTCAAGTACCTGTCTTTGTGATTAGAAGGACTTACTTCTCTAGTGCTATTGTTCAAGCAAGCCCTGTTTCAAAATACAGCAGTTCTCAACCTGTGGTTGTGACTGCTTTGGGGGTCCTATGTCCCTTTCACAGGGGTTGCCTAAGACCATTGAAAAACACAGATATTTACATTACAATTCATAACAGGAGCAAAAATTTAGTTATGAAGTAGCAATGAAAATAATTTTATAGTTGGGGGTCACCACAACATGAGGAACTGTATTAAAGGGTCGCGACATTAGGAGGACTGAGTGAGAACCACTGTTTAATAGAAGTCACAAAGTGCTCGCTCGAAGGAAACCAAGAGTGCCTCCCTTCAAAGTGGAGAGCTCTCAATGTCACAGAGAAAGAAAAAATGAAAGGCTCAGGTTACTGTAAAAACTCTAAGCAGTCTCGAGAGAAATATGGTCATTATAGTATGGGTTCTAATATAATACTGCTGTTATTCTCTTAGGATGTCTTATTTGTAAACTACATTAGGTATATATATATATATATATATATATGTGTATATGTGTGTGTGTGTGTGTGTGTATGTATATGTATATATATCTATGTATCCAGGAATGAACCAAGTAAAGAATGTAGTACTATCATAATTACAAGGACCTACTGGAATTCCTATGAATCAGGAGGCACGACATTACACAGAAACCAGACTTCAGGGTACAAATTCAAAGAAGTAAAAATATCCTACTTTGACGGCATTTATGAAATCCGAGAGTGTGAAATCTTCATTTCCATGTACAGCCCATCTGTCCCAAATTGTAAATGAAATTCCATTTCTGTTATAGAAAAATATTAAGAACATAAGCATTAAAATCTCTTTCTACTAGTAGTAATAAAAAATTTCCTGCAGTTCATTATTTGTAATATGCTTAGGAATTAATGTGTGCCAGCGCGGGAATAAAATTTATAAAATATTCAATAAGTAATATATACCCACTTTTGCCTGTGTTTTGTACATTTTTTCAGTGTCTCACTTTAAATGTCTTACAAAGTGTCCCTCTCCTTCTAAAACTTCTTTATTTCACACACACAGTAACGAGCTCACGACACCTTCATGCTTGTGTAGCACTGCTCCTGCCTCATACACAGCACCTGCCTCGGTCCCCTCCTGAGCTCCTTCCATTCAGTCTCCCCTTTGCTTTAATTTCTTACCCATTATACAGATATACATCTATGTTACGTGACGTTTCTCTCTCCGTGTGTACATGTCTATGAATGTACATGCATGCATCCCTTATTTTTAAATAGCTGTAGGGGTTTCATGGTGCAGATGTTCTAGTCATCAGTAACTGAACATTCGGATTGTTTAAATCATTGGCTGTTATAAATATGCTAGAATGATCACCTTGGCATGTGCGTAAATGTATTTAGAAGTGGGAAACGTAGCACCTTATTTCACTGGTATGGATTATAATATTTTGTGCTCTCATAAGTAATGTATGAGGATGATAAGAAGATTAGCTCTTCCTGATAAGACTCACATTTCTGGCTGTGGCCAACCTGAAATGTGAAAAACAGAAACTCAAGGAATTGTTTGATTGTCATAAATGTGTGGAATTAGACTCTAAGTTTCACAGTCTATAGTCAGACAAGAATGCCTCTGAAACTGTCCAACTTAGGAACCCTAAAGTAAAACGCTGAATGGTGTGACAAAACAGCCATTGTTAGAATTCTTTGGCTAGTCTACTTGGAAATAATTCACCAAGATCCTCAAGTTTGACTGGGTCCTGAAACAGTAGGAAGAATTAACAAGAAATAGAGATAAAAACCAGTACGTTTCCTTGCTAAGGGTAGAATATTTTATTTCTTTCCCATTATAAAAGCAAAACAGATTTTTATACATACCTGATTTCAGTTCTTCTTACTTCAGATGTCTCTGTAAACACAATTATTGGAATGGCTAAATTAAGGAAACAGTTTTTGTAAGCTTCGAAGGGATAGCCACCAGCTACTTTGATCATCTCCAAGGCAACCTAGACAAGAGAAGGTGATCTGATTACCTGAGGAACCTAAATCTAAAGCTACTTGGGACTTTAATCAGTTTTGTTCTTTACCAAGCATTTCTCTGTAAATAGAAAGAACAGCTATGTGATTACAGTAATATACACTTCTTATTTAACTGACTTGTATATTTTTAGTGTATTTTGTTTTAATATTCAGCCTATTCTATATAGTGAACAAGGTTATTTCACCATTTAATCATTTTATTTTCAAAGCAAACACCATAACTAAAAGTTAAAGCAATTTAACCAACCAATACAGCAACAGATAACTATTTCTAACTTTAGAGTACCAATACAGTACAGTAAAATAAATGGTCATAATAATGATTCTTAAGTGTAGTTGAAAGTTTTCCTGTGTCCCACCTGGTCCCCACGTTCTCATGGTCCCGTAGCCGCTCAGGCCCAAGTAAACACATAGAGGCTTATATTAATTAAAACTGCTCAGCTATTAGCTCAGGCCTACCACTGACTAGGTTTTACATTTAAACTCAGACCATTTTTGTTAATCCATATGTTGCCACATTTTCTGTGGCTTTACCTGTGTGCCATTACATGCTGCTCCCTGGACAGATGGCTGGCATCTCCTAACTCAGCCTTTCTTTTCCCAGAATTCTTCTTGTCTGCTTATCCCACCTAAACTTTCTGCCTGGCTACTGGCCAATCAACATTTTATTTATCAACTAATCAGAGTAACACATATTCACAGCATACAAAACATCCCACAGCACCTCCCCTTTTCTGTTTAATTAAAAAGTAAAATTTTAACTTTAACATAGTAAAGTTATATATAACAAAACAGTTATCAAGCAAGAATTAGTTACAATATCTAGTCTATTTATATTTGGCAAATTTAAAGGAAATATTTTATTTATCTTATATTTGTGAGTCCAAGGTTTCATATCTACCTTATCTCTTATCATAACCAAAGAAAACCATAATTATAACTATCTAGTCTTCAACTACATCAAAGACCTCAGAAGGATATAATATTACCTAAATAAACAGGAAGTGCATTATAAGCAACTTTCAAATATCTAGAATGACAGATACAGCTGCCTGCCTGGACAGTCACCCAAAATTCTTCTGCAATGTTGGGGCATCCATCTCCAGTCCATGGGCCTAGAATTTCTCAGTCACTTCTCTCTGTGTCCTGTAGAATGTCTCACTGTTTCTTCTGCAAAGCAGGAACCTGAAGGACCATTTTGCCTTGCAAAGTTCAGTGGTCATCTTCCTTTGGGTCCTGCATGTCCAGTCGATACAACATTTTATCAAGCAGTCCAGGCAAGAACAGTCTCTTGCCCAAATATCTATTTTTACCAAGAAGAAGATAAACTCCATATGGAGTGTCTTCAATGCCCATCTTTCTTTTTGAAGTAAATTGGTGCTGCCAGGAGATGTGTCTTACTGTCCTGAAAGCCTAAGTTTTTAAAACATTTTAAATGCCATATTCTGTAGGTCTTTGAAGTATTTGAAGATTACCTACCTAATTGAAATATATCTATGTATACCTAGAAAACTTAACTAACATGACTATAAGTTTGATTATCATAGATGGACTAATTATTAATCTGTTTCCCACTCACTTAAGTACTTACATATTAAGAATATCTACTTGACATGGAGGCTAACATGATTTCTGTGGTAGGTGGAGGGAAAAGTGACAGGGTGGCCAGGTGATCCTTTGTTGCTCTTGGCCCTGTGCTCTGGGAGGATGGGATACCATGTCTTTCCTCTCTGAGCCTGTCTGGCTATCTCTCCCTGGGTGCTCACAATCAAGTACTCTTCAGATTTCAGAACTCCCTCTGCGACTCCAAGCTTCCTGGATGATGAACTCAGAATCCAGGGGATCCTGGAGTGTCCCCTGGGTTCCAGAACTTGCTCCTCAGCTAGCTGCTGGGTTTGATCCTTTCTTTCCACTGCCCCAAACCCAGGAGGGAAGAAAAAAGTCATTGAGATCACTATCTCTAAGAACAACTATACTCTATGTCAAGCTTATTTTTTAATGCTAAAATATTTTTATACATAGGACCTAGAGATATATCTTATTGTATTTTCATAAATATCTTGAAAATTTAAATTATAGGATCCATTTTTTTCTATCCCTTCATCTCTAAAATCTGAGTGGCCAGCTAAGGTTGGTATGATGTAGGGGAGATAGAAGTGTTTTTAGAAGAATAAGCTTACCAAGCCAGAAACTGCAGCAGTAGATGTTGCTATAGCAGGGATAATTTTACCAGCTATGCGCTTAGTTTTAAACCTGTCAGCTGGTTCAATGCTATACATTTTGGCTCGAAGGTTGGATGCAGCTGTGATGAAATCGATGTGTCCATTATTGTCATCATCTTTTTCAAAAGAAAGGACTGCCATCTGAAGGTCACCTGACCAGGGTAACAAGAAGAAAGTTCTCTAGTTAGTGAACTAGTTAGGTTTTATGATATAAAAAGCAATGTACAAAGTGTGCATGCATAAGATTTTCAAAGAACAAGATTTCTAATAAAGAAATATACAAGTTACCAAGCTGAAGAATCCACTGAAAGCACTGATCAATTAATAAAGACATTCATCATAATAATTTTTTATGTTACTAATCAAATTAAAATGTAGGTAACTGAAGTTGTAAAAGAACATGAAAACAATGGCTTTAATACCACCAAACTAAAGAACATAATGTACAGAAAAATAGTAAATAGTGAAATATAAAAGTCATTTGTGACATTAGCTGCTCCCCAGTGGATTATAAAAGTAAATCTTTGGTACTACTCAAAATTTACCCATAAATATTACTTTGAAACATTTTCTCTCTGATAACTAACAGTCATTTAGTTATCCTTTTGAATATTTCTAGATTAGTGATTTCCAATGTCACTTTAAAGACTATTTACACGAAATTGTACTGATTCACACATGAAATCACAGAACTTTGAGAAATACAGATTTATCTAACAAAAGATAGTAAGCATGCCTAAGTAGATGAACAACTAACTCTGCTTTTAAAGAATTAAAAGTTCAGCTTTAGCAAAGCTGTTAGTATCCTAGTCAGTACCTGAGAACAGTAAGAGGAGGGAAAGAGCTAGTTACATAGCATGAGGACCAGAGATGGAGGCTCCAGAATCTACACAAAAGGTGGACACACAGTGAGAACCTGTAATCGCAGCTCCTACAGAGAGATAGGAGGCAGACACAGGAGCATCCCTGGAAGCTTGTAGACCAACTAGCCTGGTGTATGCATCAGGAGAACAGGCAAAGGAGGCAGGACCAGCATCCAAGCTTAACCTCTGACCTCCATGTGTGTGCCATGGCATGTACACACCCACATGTTCACCTATATTCTCTCACACAGACACCAACTCCTCTCCCTCCCCCCTCCCTTCTTCTCTCTCTGAGGCTTTTGGTAATTCTTCCCCCTAAAGTAGTATGTCTAAGAGTATGAACAGGTTAATAAGCTGATTTTTTAACTTGAGATTAGGTCTCACTATGTAGCTTAAGATGACCGTGACTTCCTGATCCTGCTGATCCAGTATGCCCAGCTAATCTGAACCTTCTGCTCCTTAAAAGCAAGCTATTTGCTTGTGTTTTAAGACCTGTTCAACATCTGAAGCATAAATACAGTAAGAATTACAACACAGCACTTAATGTAATTTGGAAAGTTAGATTTTAAAACTTGATGTCAAGGACATGAGAATAAAAATGATGAATTTAGTCACAGTTAAAGGACAGAAACTTTTATATGATGATATAATCAGCTATTAGTGACTAAGAATTATTCCCCTCAATTTGTCAATATGGCTTTTTGGGAAAGTAAGTCTATCTATAGTCCAATGTATTTGAAAGAGGTCCCCTTACTTTTGGTAGCTTTGTTAGATGAAATAGCCTTTTCTAGTTGGAAAACAGCATTCCTCTCATCTTCACTGGAGATAGGAACATGGTCTGGTTTCCTTGCAGTTTCATCTGTTTGAACAACCTTTAAAAATATATGTTTATTACTATTATCACATTTTACATCCAGGTTTGACTATTATTTATGTTTAATCAGATCATAATAGGATTATTTCTGTGTTTGTTTACTCCCTATCCTCATATGCTGGCAGGTTTATGCTATAACCAGGCTCTTTCATCTTGGTCCCCGAGAGACCTCCAGCATATCTCAAGCAATTTATTTTTCTTATTGGAGCTTGAATTTTTTTTTTTAACTGAAGAGTTTATATAGATAGATATCTTAAAATTCCACACTTAAATGAAGTTGAGATTCAAATAGTTTTGACTTGGACAAATCTACATTTGACTAAAATTGCATAGTTCAAAGTGGCTGATTCATGTAGGAAAAAATGGAAATATTTACAAAATATGTAATATGGGCTTTAAGTACCTGCTGATTACTAAGTAGTTATTTTTATAAAGAATACATTTTTCTTCATATACTAAGTACAGCATCATTAATGCAGCATATACCACAATAAATTTATCTTTAAGGAGCTACCTAATAGCACATATAATCAGATGTTTTCAAACAAAAGAACATCTTCCTCTATTTACTATTTACTTTAAAAATTCACCAAATTATGTTCTGAGACATTAAACATCACAAACATTTAAGATGTACTAAGAAATCAATAAAACAAAAACTCCTGCCTGCATCATGTCTAATTAATGTTCTGGCTGTCACATCTGTATCTATAAGGCCATGGTGATCTTTCAGCTTCAGTGTGAGCCATTTTAGGAAGTTGTGAAACAGACCATAACTCACATTAAAACCTTAAACTGCTCAGGGAAACCTATTAGGCCTGAACTGTTGACCCGTGGAAGCAATGTAAGCCAGAAAACATACTGAAGCGTGTTTCCTGGGTGTTAGTCTAGTTTTACCAATGCGAAATATGGGTTGGAAACTTTCTTCTTATAGCTGTACTTAATTTACTACTATATTATTATTTATAAGTTACATGTCATGAACATTTTATTCAGAAAACTCATTCACTTATGCAAAACTCTACTGGCTACAAAGATCCCTTTCTACAAAATAAAAATGTAGGATAGGTGTACGCATCATGTCCTTGAGGAAGGTTGCTTTGTGGCTAATTTTTAGAGTATATAAAAGAAAGGCATATAGTAAGCCTTTTAAAAAAATACTTTATATATGCATAAATATATTTACATATTTTTTTCTTCTTCAAATTTTCCCATTTCACTGCCAACTTCTCAGGTTCTGATGCTTTCTAAGATATTTTCTGGTCATAATTATCAGACCAAATTTCCATCTATTTTACAGCACAAACAAGTGCCACGATGGTAAATGTGCTTGAATGTAATGGCAATCTACATTAGAATACATCACACCAGCGTTACATGGATCCTTAGTGCTGTCTTGCAAGTCTACATCATTCAATTGAGTTTTCTACTCTGCTCTCAATTATTGTGTACTCTATCTTCATCTTTCTAGCTTCATCCTGAACTGTTAAAGTTACTTCTTATTCCACCTAAAAACTAGCTGTCTTTTTTGGAACTCAAGAGCCTATGCTGAGACACTTTGCTCAGCCTTGGTGTAGGAGGAGGAGACTGGACCTGCCTCAACTGAATCAACCAGGCTGGGCTGACTCCCCAGGGGAGACCTTACCTTGGAGGAGGTGGGAATGGGAGGTAGACTGGGGAGGGAAGGCTGAGGGGTGGGAGGAGGGAGGACAGGGGAATCCGTGGCTGATATGTAAAATTAAATTAATTATAAAATAAAAATATTAAAAAAACAAACAAAGAAAAACAACAACAAAAAAAAAACTAGCCATATTTCTCAAGCTCCCTCCAATCTCCCTGAGAAATTTTGTCCGGACCTCAGCGATGTGTACAGAGAACCCAGTTCTGTCTCATCTGTCTCATTAGCTTCTACCACTTCATTAAAGCCTGTGTCCTTGTGATCACTGACAGCTTTTCCTGGGTATGCCTGTATTTACCACCACTGTCAGGACAGTTCCCTCTGACTAAGGCTAGGAGCTGCTTCTGTCTCTTCAACACCAGCCCAAGTGGTAGGTCAGCTAGGCAGCCTCTGGGTGCATTTCTTTTTATAGCCCATCTCCTCTTTGGAATAAAATGTCCTTAAGGACAAAGACTGTTCATTACGGTATTCTCCAGGCTAAGAATGAGATTTGCTATAAGCAGCAGTTTAATAACCACTAGCTAGCTGAGTGAATGGACTTCTATCTTACCTTGTTGGAAGGTTTGAATTCCTGAATTTTAACTTCTGAAACAATATCCATGAGGGTATCCACTGATAAGTCCTGATTTATTAAAAAAAAAGGTTAATTTTATCAACACATTTCTTTGAACACTGAATCTGAGATTAAAAACTATAAAAAAAGGTCCTTTTATCACATTAACTATTTAGCAACTTAATTAAGCAACATTATCACTCATGTATTTATATCCATTTGAAACATTGACCTCCATTGTGTCAGAATTATCAGCCATAAAGGTTATTGGGGGAAAGGAGGCTTGGAGAGAAAATGCACTTATTAGTTAACAAACTTTAAATTTTTGTTCTTTCTGCAAATTTTAAAAAAGGGAACACATTCCTGTAACTTCAGTGTCTAAGGTTTACCTTTCCCGAGTAATGCTCTACTTTATAAATTAATCAAATTCATATACTGAGAAGCAAAACGATAATGGTTCAAGTTGAACTAGATGAACCTGCATCTACATTTACTACTAGGAAGCACCTATGAAAAACAGACTGCTTTTGAGGCTAGTTAGGACTTGTAACACAAGAATGAATACTATCACTTATTCCCAGATCTTTATGTGGCACTGATCAGAAAGATTCATCTAAAATAGGCATATTAAATGTTAAATACAGATCCAGATTCGGTAGCACACATCTGTAATTCCAACAGTTAAAAGGCTGAAGATCCGGAACTTGAAGCTAGTCTTGGAGAGTTTGTGTATCTACTAATAAAACCCTATTTTAAACAAGATAATGACAAAAACTAAGACCTTTTTCTACTCCTCTCATCAGTTTACTTGAAGGCGGAATTTATATAACTCTAACATGTATTAAAGAGAAAGCTAACTTATGCCCATGCGCTGTCTCACAAAACTCTAACGAACCTGTTGGATAGGACTCAAAAAAGACGAGGTCTGACAGAGTGAGTATGATTCTAAGGTACAAAAATCAAAATAAGAGAACTCTTAGATTTCTGAAAATGTATGAAAACTAACACTAAAAGAGAAAAAGAATCTAGCTCTAAGAAGCATTTTTAAATGCTATGACATGGCTCATGAGTTTTAATTCAGAGCAACTTAGGATAACAGAAATAAGTAAGCAGGTTATAAATACTTTTATTACTTAAGTATGATTGCTTTTTCCGAAATATTATTTCAGCATTTAAATTCAGAAAGAAAAATTAATATTTTCTATTTACCAGTACTGCAATCAGTAGCCAGCTTTTGCAAGTTAGAACGGACAATAACACAATAAAAATAAAATGTTTTTCTCTTTCAATGCAAAAGAATGATTAGCTGGGCATGAAGGTACATGCCTATAATCCAAGCACTTATGAGGTGAAGCAGGAAGATGTGGAGCTCAGGGCGAGTTCCAGCTACACAGTGGATTCTGGACAAGCCTCAGCTATGTGAGCTCACGTATGAACCAAACAAACAAAAGAATGACTCTTAGGATCTAAAAACACATTTCGATGCTACCAACCAATTCAACCTGGGTTTTGAATCACTTGCTAGGGCGTGAACAGTACCTTACCTTTTCTGAAAATGGAATGCAATATACTGTAGCATATAATTTTGCAGCACTCTGAAGAAAACTGAGATGCCTTTTGAAATAAAAACAGAAAAAGAAGTTCGAATGGCAGTTTTAATGAAGATATTTAAGTCAACAGCAAATACAACCTTTGTATTAACACCTAAGAGTTACATTTCAAGAATTTTTGTGTCATAATAGTTTTTACCCTTTTTAAAGTTAAGACAATGAAATTCTTGTCTAGACTAAAATACCAAATTCTCTTTTGATACAAAAATGCTTATCAAAAACATTCATAATATTCAAGTAGTCACTAGCAATACTATGAAGAGAAAAGTGAGTAAAAACTATTAGAATACTTGGAGAAAAGTCCTTTTAATTTATGAGAAAACATGTATCAGGTATGAATGAGAATACATTAGGTTTGAACCAAGCAAAATAATTTACTTAAAAACAAAAATGGGTATGTCATGTCGGAAAGGCAATTTATGATAATGTAACTCAAGTTCTGAATCAAGCAATAGATGGGAAAATTAAGCGAAGTGCCATTTGTAGAAGAAAAGATTAGTGAAGGTAAGCTAAGTGTCTGATGAGAATATACACAATTAAGTATGACTCTAAAAACAGTGTACACGTACAGGCATCCACAGAGACAAGCTAAAACATTACCTGTATTAATTTAGGCAGCTAGTATTAATTGAATCCACCTTAAGTAAAGCATCTTTAGCTTTAGTTAGTGTAAGAACATTTATTATCATTTTATTTTCTTATGGGCGAAGGTAGGGGTGACTTGGTTTTTTATGGAGTAGATATTACAAAGAATAATTATTTACCATGTAAATGAATGGATGCACATTTGTGTGGAAAGATGTGGCTGGCTCTTTTGACCAGAATGACTTGTTAACTTTGGGATTAAGAGTTTTAATCATTTAACACTGAAGACCCTGCAGTGTATAGCTAAGATATTTACAGTGAAAATATACACATATACTTACAAAGATTCATTTAAATCAAATTTTATTGGAGAAGGCGGCCTTTTTGGTGACTGCCAAAACAAACCTGGTAAAAAGATAAAATATTGTTTTCAATAAATATTGGTCATATCCAGTGTGTTACATTATAATTTCTTCTTAATACTTATACTCACTGCCATCTTTTAATCGTGTGTCAAGAGGGAAACAGTGAAGAAGCTGTAGAGCCTAAAAGAGGAAAAGGAAGAATGAAAAAAAAATCCCTACTCTTTGTTGCTATCTGAAGAAAAAACCCTAAAGTTAAAAAATATAAGCTTTGCTCATATTTGCTCAGGATTCATAAATCAAACAAAACAAACTTAAAAGATAACACAGTGAGGTCTTGTAGCCATGTACAAATCTGTTTATGTTTTCTCCTATTCTGCTGTTTTAGCTTTCTTATAACACACATGAATGAATATTGACTACTTCATTCCTATTGTACAAATGGCATATTTTAATAATTTTGCTTTATTCTAAGAGCTAACCTTTAGAATAGACATTAAAAACAAATGGCATTCAGCATTTCAAAATTATATACTGAAGATGTGATTGGAAGAGGGTGAGAATATGATACAGATCTGTAAACTAATGCTTAAATCTAGGTGAAAGGTAAATAATGATTACTATGGACATTATACTCTTTTATTTCCATGGTTCATTTTTTCAATAATAATAATGATGATGATAATAAAACAGGGCTGATGCTCAGCAGGTAAAGCTACTTACTGCCAAGCATGATAACCTGAATCTGATCCCTAGGACCCACATGGTGGATGGAAATGATTCCTGTAATTTGCCCTTTAACCTCCACATGAGTATTGTGACATGAGCACACCCCACCCTTCTACAAAACAAATAATTAAAAATGTAATAATAAAAATAAAATCCCAACCAAACAAAAACACTCACAAAAGATATAAACTAAAAAGAGCAAAGAGAAACAAAAAGCCACTGATAATTATGATAAAAACAGGTGGAATATGAAGGAAAGAAGTCCTATTTCCTGGTGAGATGTGAACTTAGACCATTTCTCTAAAAAGCAAATCATGCAGGAAGAAAACACAAGTGTATTCAAAGATTGTTTTTGTTTTTTCTAAGATGTATTTATTTATTATGTATACAGTGTTGTTTGTATGTATGTCTGCACACCAGAAGAGGACATCAGAATTCATTATAGATGGTTGTGAGGCACCATGTGATTGCTGGGAATTGAACTCAGGACCTCTGGAAGATCAGTCAGTGCTCTTAATCTCTGAGCCATCTCTCCAGCCCTCAAAGACTGTTTTTAAAAGATGAACGTATAAGGTAAGGGCCTGAGGGAGGGATTAAAAAAGTACAGGATATAGTCTGTTAGCTATGTGACTGCAATCAAGAATAACAGGTAGTATTACTGAATACGTGCCTTGGCCTATCCTAAATGCTTTATATGGATTAGCTTATTCGATGCCTACCACTACATTGTGCAATGTACTTCTTTTTTTTTTTTTTTTTTTTTCCCAGAGCTGAGGAGCGAACCCAGGGCCTTGCGCTTGTTAGGCAAGTTCTCTACCACTGAGCTAAGTCCCCAACCACGCAATGTACTTCTTAATCATTTGATTTTCAGACAAAGAAAACACATAAGATGTGTTTATGAGTTATGTTTGGAAAAGGCAAAATTCGAACAAAATTTTCATCTGAATTATTAGTCTCTTGTTTCTTTTCTGAACAAGCTTCTTAATGAATGCATTCCTATTACCTCGAGAAAAAATTTATCTGTCTAAAACCCAACTTTGTACCTAGGGTCAGCTGACAATCAAGCCAGTAAGTAAAGCTAAATGTTTTAATTAGTAACATTCAAAGACAAACTGGTCAATGCCTGGCCTTTACACTCAGCTAACTATTTACTTGTGAAAGGCTGGGTGTAAGAAAACAACAGACACTTAAAGTCAGGGACATTAGGAATAAATAGGCCAAGGACAGATCTTTGCTTAATGTCTTAGAATGTACACCTACCTTATGGTTAAAATATTTTTCAAACTTTAGTCTTGCTAATTCTACACACTGGGACCAATTTCTGGGTCTTCTGCTAAGTAGCTTAATAACTTGAAAACAGCCTTCTAAACTCTGTCCATTTTGTATTTTCTAGAGTAAAAGGAAAACAAAGAAAAATTAAACACTTTCAATTACAAGCATATACACATTCCAAAAGTATGAGTCAAAGCCTGAAAGATGGACTCACAGGCTTAGTATTTTCATTCTTTTTTTTTTTTTTTCTTTTGGTTCAAGCCCTTATCTCTCATTCTTTCATTTTTTTTCTTCATTTTTTTTTTCATTTTGAATAGAATAGGAGGGGATAGCAAATGAAATTTCAGATTTGAAGTTTCTTAATTCATTACGTACCTTCATGTTTTCCTAAGTACAAAAGAGGTCCTTAGTATATGAGGACCTATTATCTATTATAGGATAATAGTTAATATAAAATTGATCTTTTCAGTTGTATATGATCAAGAAATGCAAGGCAGTATCTTTGAAGTTGACCTTATTATGAGAGCAATGAGATTACTGTCCAGTCATGATTATTTTCACTTGAATTAATCTGAACTTTTTCCCAAGAGTTTACCAAACCCTTTGATTACCTGTTGCTCTCACTGGGTTGAACAACAAAAACTAACATTTTAAGGTAAAACAGTGACAATGACATACAATTCACTTCAATTTTTTTTTAAAAAAGGCTATCAGTGACCTAATTTCAGGATTCCCAGTAACATTTCACTGTGGTCAAATGGACCACTCTTATTTCTTCAGGAAGGTTTTCACATTTTTAGGTAACTGGAAACAAGGTTATAAGGACATCAAGCATTAAGTCTGTAGTAAAAGGCATTAACCTTTACCTGTAAGACATCTTCTGCAGAAGGATAGGCTTGCCAAAATTTGTTAAAAAGTGAAGGCTTGTGGGAAAAGGAACTTTCAAACTGTAAAGAAAAAACAAAGTGGCAGGTATATTTAGAAGTTATAACATGCCCTTTTCTAATTCAGAGAGGATGAAGTCATTAAGAACTTTCTCACCTTGTCTCTTGCCCACTGGATAGTATGTTCAATAGCAGCTGGAAAGGACTTCAGAGTACAAAACGGTATTTCCTCCTCTGGGGGGTCCCGCTATTAAGAAATAAAAATCTCAGTATTATTTACTGCTGGGTACTGGTGTGGCGTGGCAGAAAGTCCTAATGGCAGATCACCACACACTATTCATTGTTTTCTTCTCTAAATTTCAGGTGACATGTAAAATTTTATAACATTACTTTTTACTTTGAAAAGTGATTCAAGAATCCTTATTATAAGTTCTCAGCATATTCCAGGTCTCTACATGAAGAAAAACATTTGAGAATAAGACTCTTCATAGTTTCCTAGAGAAAACAGATATTAAATAAATGGAGAATGAGTAAGCTGTCTCACTAGAGAAGCACTACTCAAGATCTCCTTGTCTATTAGAGGCTGTGTTTACAGCCTAGGCTTACTGGTTTACTCAGTCAAAAATTACTCAATTTATGCCCTTTTACATAGAGATATCTATTTTAATTTGCTGATTTATGAGCTACCACCTACTATAATTCAAAGAGGAACACTATTAAGAATATTAAATTGTTTTACAAGAATCTGAAATAAAAAACTAGGAGAAATTTTAGCAAATGCAGTTGAATGAAAGAATTCCCTACTGTGAAAATCTTCCCATGAAATTTTGCATATCATCTTTTTCCTCCTGTTTAATACACTAATTAAACAGCTTAATCTATTACATTATCATCATTAAATGTATCAATGTATTTCATGAAAGATAATGGGTAAACAGTGAACCCTAAGAATTAAAAAACTTACTAACTGAAACATACTCTTTAAATCAAGGGACAATGATACTTATAAAAACCATACACCTTGAATTATTTTACTTGAATTGTCCATTTTAAAATAATAAAGGATACAATTATTTCCTAGACTGACAGTCTCAACTTTAGCAATATTGTAAAATCATTTATGAGGGTCAAAATTTTACATTTTATCATCTAAAATACTTTCTCTCTTTCTCTGAAGAATCTGACTTTTTCAGGTAGATTCTGGGTAAATTACCAGGTTTATGTACTAGGTTTCACATGTATTTCTAATAATGCATGCTGGGTCATAAATTCTTAATGAAGATAAAATTAGAAATGAGTACAAAGCTATTAGACTTGTAATCTTCATTCTTTATATGCCAGCTAATTATCTTACACAATAACACCAAAAGATAGCAGATGGATATGATTCCAAGTCTTTGGTGACAGTTCTGTTTTCAGTCCAAAACTTTAATTGCTCCTAAAAGTGTTTTAAACTCTAGGGTTGTTAGAAAACTTAAAAGTTCTAAGAAATAGATAAAATTTTTTTTGATGATTTCTAAAAATTTTATGTAGGGACCAGAGAAATGGCTCAGTTCATAGACTGTTAGCTGGGTAAGCCTGAAGACCGACATCTGCTCTCAAGCACCATGAAAAAGCATGTGTGGATGTATGTGCTTATAATCCAGCACAGGAGAGGCAGAGGCGGAGGGTTGGGAGCCAGGGGCATCCCTGGCACTTGCGGGCCAGTACCTTGTCTCAAAAGTAAGAGTCCAACAGAGGAGGATACCTGACATTGAACCCTGGACTACACACAGGTGTGCGCCTTACACCCTGAACACACACTGAAATCCTGTGTCAACATATTTAAAAACGCAGATGCACATAGATAGCGAAAACCAAAATTAATAAAGTGAAGCAAATTTACTGAATCCTCAACGGAGACAAAAATTATGACACAAAAAGACAGACATTTTTTCAATATACCGACTTACGTGACTGTTATAAGATTCAGTCAACTGAGGTACAATAATTTCAGTGTGTCCCTTTGTGCCCATTGTTCCAGAATCTAGGAGAGGCCGGAGGTTTGCTAAGCAACGGCTATTTGGAGACAAAATATGTGGGAAAAAAAAACAAAACAAACAAACCACAAAAGTGAGCAATAAAAGGTAAACAGAGGACAGCTACTTCTGTATTTAATATTCCACATGCTGATAATTTCTGAATGCAGTGTTGTAGGAAACAGAACATAACAGTTCTACTTCCTAGCCCTATGACATATGTAAAAATCTGTTGTCCAACCTAATACTTTGCTTCTTTCCACTTACTACCCCCAAATCCTGGAGTTTTTAAACTTCTATTTTCACCTTAATTACTAACTATGTTATTCTTTCTTCACTTTCTTTCTATTTATTATTTGGTTATTTTCTGACTATAGGTTCTACTACACCATATTTTCTCAATTAGTCTTTATTCCAAGCAGTAGTAACTACTTTCATTTGTCATGTTTTTCTTAAATTTTCTGTATATAGGCCCTATAACACATAATCACCCAACAATAAATGCATTTTTTTTCTTTTTTTCTTTCTTCTGCTCAAGATTTGTCTTCTTTCCCATTTCTCAACTGGTAAACCTTCTGACATATGCTCTAGTATACTAACATTGTAGTCATAGAATGATTCATTCAATGACTGATTTCATAAATCACATTGAATAAAATCAGATGATTGGCATTGAAGATAGAGTGGTGGAAAACAAATGGTCTCTGGATGAAAGATTTAGTAAAGAAACAAACATTAAGTAAACACATATGTAAAAAAAAATAAGTGCCACAATGAAAAAGTATTAAGAAAGGCAGATAACATCTGTTTGAAGAAAGATATTTAGGCTGAAACTGAAAGATGAGGGAATGGCTTAAAGGAAAGAACAGGCAGGTACATTTGGGGAGAATTTTGGAGGGAGAGAAGTACAATTTCCTGAGGCCAAAAACCAATTTTGTTCCCAAGGTAAAAAGGCCTTTGAGAACCTAGAGAAGGCATCAACAGCTAGAATAAGGAGAGCCAGGGAAGACTGTGCACATTTAAAGTGGGAGCAATGGCCAGGCGGTAGGTATTGCATGAAAAACATTCATGCTGTTTTATCAATATTTAACTTTTCTAAGTATAATAGGAAATCATCAGCATGCTTGAATTTGAGTAGTGCTATTAGAGTGACATAAAAAATAATCAGAAAATTTGGTAGTTTTTCAAAAAGTGAGGGTGAAAAACAAAAATAAAAATGAAAGTAGTTCTTTATGCACTTGAATTTCAAGAACATACCTGTCTACATATCTCCTGGCTTCCACATTATCTAGTGCTGTAATAATGATATCTTGCTTAGTGTAAAATTCATCACTGTATATACTCTCAGTGGCTGGACAAACTTTGTTCAGATGTGCATCTATTTTTAATTGAGGATTTATTTTCAGAGTTGCTTCAGCAGCAGTATAGCTTTTAGGTTTCTAAACAAGTAACAAATAAAAACAGAAGGAATAAATGTTAAACAGAAAAGATGAACTATGACTGAATTTACATATACTAACCATTTGGAAGATCTATGAGGTGATAGCAAGGTAATGAAACTAGTTCAAATAGTTTACATATTAACAATCTAAACAACCTTCATTGTGTAGCGAAGTGCTTTCGAGATTTTAAAATATTAAAAAATACTAGTTAAGTCTTAAAAATAATTCCTTTTTTTTTTTTAAATTAAAGGTTAAGCCATCATTGAATTATGGTGTCATTTCAGGTGCTCTGAAGGTTCATTTTGAATACTGGCTCTGAATCTACATTCTTTAGCATCCTTTGAATTTGTGCATCTGATTTAATGGTCTTTCTGTCTCTCCTAGCTCAATTATAACATGTTTTATTTCTTACTCTAAGAACGAAGTCAGAAACTCTTAGAACTCAGGAAATTTATAGATAGGTCTTCATTGTTCATCTAGAGATAACACACAAAATGAACTGTTTTAAAGGGTATTTTACTTCACAAGAGGCTCCAATGTCATGTCCTCCGTGTTTATATAAGAGGTTATCAGGTTAACTATGACATCTGTTGTAGTCTCTTCTTGTTCATAACATGCCTAAACTTCATTTCCCAAGGCTGACAATGAGTTGACAACACAAGGGAAAAATTGAAACCTAAAGCACATGCTTTTGATGAACATTTCTTTCTTTTCCGCACTGTTTTCTGATACAGGGTTTCACCATGGAACTATCACCAGCCTATTACTCACTTGTAGACCAGGCTGGCTTGGAACTCAAGAGATCTACCTGCCTCTGCCCTTGAGTACACTGATTAAAGGAACAGGCTACCATGAACTGCCTGTTTCTTTTCCTGATTTAAACATTTTGATCTTTGAGAAAACTAAGTAGTCTTTTACAATAAAAGGGGATGCTAAATAAAAATAGTATGGCAATTTTAAACACTAAACCTGGCCTGCTCTAAAACAAAAAGCAGAGTTAAAATGTGTGCTTTGTTAAAACCTCCAATTAAAGAACTTGTTCATGGAAACATACTTTGGTGATCACAAAATGAAAAGTACTATTCATGTTTTGCAACTTAAATATTAACATCCAAAAATCAATGCAAAACCCAACTTTATTATGTACAAAAGACAACTTTTGATTTTCTCCAATTTTGTTCTTCCCAAAGAACACTTCGTTCTTTCTCTTAAGAGTCTAACAAAGGACGGAAGCCCCCAGCAACCATTATCTATTTAGAAGAAGAAAACGGTGACAAACCTGGATGTGATGAGGTCGAAATAGGAACTGTCTGTTTAGGTTGGATTTTTCTATCAAGTCAGGATCTGTAACTGTAACCTTGTAGCAGAGGAGAACAAAACAAATAAATCTGTTTTGCATTTCTCACTATGACTGAAACAGTACCCTCAAATTATTTTTTGTAGTAAAAGTCATTACAAAAGTAAAATTCTGAATGATTGCCAATAATATGCTATCACTGTTAGATTTAATTCCAATTAATGTTTAGTCAATGAGCATAGTCCAACTAAGGCAGGACCTGTAAACTACACAGCAGTTGAGTATTTTTTAAAATGATTTTTACATCTGTGACTATTTGCATGTTCTCAGGGCAGTCAACTAGCTGTCACAATTGATCTATAGGCCTAAAAGTACTTGCAATTTAGCCCCTTAAGGAAGCTTAGACTTTTAATTCTGTAAGATGAAAGAAAACAAAGAGCCAAGATAATGTGTAGAGTATTGAATATGCATGTGCTACTCAGTCAGACTGAAGAAGACTGGCCTAGGTACAGTACTGCACAGCACGGGTTCCAGTTTCAGGTGTTGACTAGTGTGCACACATTGATTTTCGTTTAGTAATTTTTCTGAGGAATGCGCCTACCTTTTTTGTGGAATTTTATGTTAGAGGGTATCTCTTTCAATTTAACAACTACAAAGAGTAGGGTTGGGACACAATGTCTGAAAAAAGGTTCACTGTGTCTTTGATTCTGGGCTTCCATGAGGTGAGAAGCTTTAGGATATTCCCCCCATGATGCCTGCTTCACTGTAAACCTACAGTGATAGAGTCAAGAGGCTGAAGATGGAAACCTCTGAAACCATGACCAGAACACATCTTCCTTCATCTGAATGCTTCTCTCAGGGGCTTGTTGGTGATGAAACTTCAACACAAAGCTAAACAGACGCTGTCTTATAAAAGTTCACAATACCTCCTCATTAATCACTGTGATTAATGTTTTGCCCTTTTGTTTCCTGAAATCCTGCTTTTGATTCTTTCCACTTTGTCTTCTACTAGACTGACCAAGTTTTCATGGTAGGTTTATAAGTTAAACATATTTTTGCAGTTCCAACTTTTGAAACATATCACTTCTCTTCTAGAAATCTCAGCTTCTGTGGAGAATGAGGCAGAAGGATTTTAACTACAAGGCCTGCCTAAACTACAAAGTAAATTTAAGGGCAGTCTAGGCAACTCAGGAAGACACTATCTCAAAGAAAAAAAAAAATGGGGGGGAGGGGGCTGGTATACAACTTAGCTTTGTGGACAGCATGCACAAGGACCAAGGTTCAATTCCCCATGCAGAAAAACAATTCTAAAATTAGTTTTAATTAAGTTATCTAAACTTTCCACGCTCTAACTAAACACTTCAGTAAGATTTTTAAAAATCATTTTCCCAATTTTAAATCAGTAATTATTAAAAGATTTTTAAAAATAAATCATTTCACATACTTGAATTTAAGTATGCATGTCCATAAATTTCATGGCTTATCCTTCATGCATGCCTACATCATGTAAAAGACTTTTCATTTACAGGTCACATACCTGTACTCTGCCCTTCTTGAAAGACAATTAAATGCAGAAATGCAGGCTGAAAGTCGTTTTCCCTCATTATAAAGCTAATCTCCATCAATGTCTTGCCCTGCCTGTTACTCAGATGTCTCTTCTAGAACCTCTTTCTGTATCCTGACAACTTCACTATAGTTATATCTATCTGGTTGTTAGGTCTACTAATTGTCCAGAATATATTACGGAAAAGTTGTCAATGCTGTTTTTCTTGTGTTCCTACTTCTCTGTATCTTTGTCTTTACATTTAAAGATTTTTTTCATATGTAAATTTTTCTATTACCTAAAGTATTCCCTTTTTTATATGTCTCAGGAGGCTTCATTCCTTTGTGATGGCTGATTCTTCTATAAAGTGGTTCCTTCTCTACTGCCGATAATTTTTATTTAATTACACATACTTGTTTATTTATGTGTGTGAGCACATGCACAAGTCACACTAGGGCATCCATGTGAAGTGCAGCTGTGTGTGTGTGTATGTGTACGTTCATGTTGTACGGGCATGTATATGCCGGGGTGCGTATGTGGAGGCGAAAAGATAACTTGTGGGAGTCAGTTCTCTCCTACTATGTGGGTCCTTAGGATGAAAATCAGGTTGTCAGACTTGGTGGCAAGTATCTTTACTTCATGAGTCACCTCACGAGATCAGTTCCATCTTTTAAAATGTGAATCATCAATGGATAATGTTTGCTCTGCATAGTTTATGTGCTCTGAACAGCTATGACTGAATTTTACATCTGTTTAAAGAGCTGTGGTGGTTTCAATGGGCCTAAATTTTCTATAATATATCTGCTTGAAATTACCCAATATAACATTGGATCCATACATGAGTATGGAGCATAGTCTAAGAGTCTTATTTTCTGGTGAGTGATTTCATTTTCTACTTTAAAGTTTTAGACATCAAAGAGAGAGAGAAAAAAAAAGTCTCTTGTGTTTAATTAAATGTTTCATTTCTCCCTTGATTCTAGGTACCTGGGGATTTCTCTTTCCACCTTAGTTGTATCTATGAACACTTACAGTTTGGTTACAAAAACATCTGTGTTGAGATTGACAGCAGCCTGCCCACATTACATGCTTTATTTTGCTGTGTGTTGTCAATAGGTTTCTTCATTACAGCTCTTGTCCAGACCTTTATCTACTAAAAGCACTATGACCATCCATACAGTTAAAACATCAGGTGACCCACAACTTTACAGTAAAGAAGGGAATTTTATTTTTTAAATCAAACAACTTTTAAGCCACTAGACCCATGGTTATGGAGCAGTGTAGTAATGCTAAGCATGGATATTATAATATGTACCTACCTAAAGCTGTGACAGTAATGAATCCTATTAAAACTAGAACAATACGCCAAAATGTGGATTATCATATACTCTTTAGTTACTTGTGCAGTGTCACTGTTAGTTACCAAGATAAATATATGAAGTCAGTAATGGAAATTTTTATCCTGAAAGGTAAAATACCACTAATGAAACTATTCTAAATATGAAATTATTTTGCAATGAACTCAGTCTGAGGAATTTCAACTGTATACCAAAGTATGCATTATTCCCACTGTTTGAAACTCACCATCTAAACTATATTAGTACTCTGCAGCTTCCTAATGTCATCTCATGTTCATGTTAATTAACAATAGTCTAACAAAATAATAACATGGTTTTCAGTTTGCAAAGCTATGACAACAAAGGTTCCTTTTAATTTTGATCTTGATGGTAACTACAAAAGAAACAAAGTTTTCAGTTTTGGAGAATTTCAGAAAGCTAAGAACCGACCGAGAAGTAGAGAATTTGTCACTTAAAAAGTGACCAGAAACAATTAAAATCCTCCAATTCTCAGCTTAATGATCTACCTGACACACAGGCTGGTATAGTCAAAGATAGCTCAAAAAAGGGCAACAACAGAATTATAAAAAACGCTGACTCTCAAAAGACTTGTATCTTACCATTCCCTTCTCTCTGCTTGTACCAACACCCAGTAATGCAAAGTTCTTTAACATTTCACAGCCGATGGCGCCACATCCTACCTATTTAAGAGAACAGGAGTATAAATGTCAGACAATAAAACTATAATCTACTTAAAGAATTTTCACTCAATTTTCTTTAAGTGCTATTACAACAAATACAAGTGATTCACTTGTGGTAGATTTTACTTTTACAGGTTTTATAACACCTTATAAGTGTCTCAATTAAAGAAAGCACAAAACAAATAAGGAAAATAGACCATTTATACTTTCTTTAAACAGAAAACATTTGAAGATTCCTAGCAAAAGCTGAACACAGAGCTCCCTTTTTACAGCGGCTAGAAAATGGCAGAAAAAAAAAAAAAAAAAAAAAAAAGCCAAACCACCCAAGCCCAGAGCTAGGGAACAGGAAAAATCTTTACTCTAGACATTTGTCAGCTCATCTGAAAGGCAAAGTCTACTAAGAATTTTAAGTAAAATAGATAATTTGAAACTTAATACTTCTAAGAGGTTCCATCTACATGCAAAAATCTCAACAGTAAGTGTTAATCTTTAAAATATTACTTTATACAAAAAAATGATTATTAAAACCAAGTATTATTTGTAAGACTGGCCAAGAGTGCTTCATGCTCTTGAGAAAAAATTCTCTCAAAATATACTAAGACATTTAAAAAAGAGAATACATTTACTCTTTTCTTAATTTAGTGAGAAAAAAAATCTCCATCTTTTTAAAATACTTCTAGAGAATCGTTTAATGTTGAAAGCTATTATATTCATGCTTTATTTTGAAATGCATAAATTCTTTACATCATGAATTGGTTAACTTTTTATGTAGAGGGCCAGACAGTAAAATTTTAAGCTCTGGAGGTTATATGGTTTGTCAGTCACTCATTTAGATCCAGTTGACTTTAAAAAATTAACTTGACCATCAACATCAGTTTGAATAACTACTTATTCCCATCCTCATTGATACTTACTAGGAAGACATTCAGATTGTGTAGTTTCTGACACAATGTATTTCCAATGCAGGCTCGTAAGGCATCATATCTATCTCCTCTGAAGAAACATTTACCAACACAACAAAAAGATACAAGAAATACATTTCATTATTGCTAATAACAATTCAGTATTGTGCTTTAAAACAGAATATACTGTAAGGGTTTTCTCCATCCCTTCTCACCCCTAAACAAAGAACTAAAGGGCCAGGCAGTGGTGCCACACGCCTTTAATCCCAGCACTTGGGAGACAGAACCAGGCAGATCTCTGTGAGTTCGAGGCCAGCCTGGTCTGCAGCATGAGATCCAGGACAGGTACCAAAACTACACAGAGAAACCCTGTCTCGAACTCCCTCCCACCCCACCCCCCAAAAAACCCCACAAGCAAAGAAGTAGAGGTAACTAATGACTGCTAACAGGGAATAAGCTTCCAGGGATGAGGCCCCTCATTGGTTATCTAATACAAAGTAGACAACACTGAATTCAAACACACACACTGCCACACTAAGGGAGCAGACTGTATTTATATATTTATGCATATATATATAAAGAAAATTATAAAAAAGGGGCCATCAATTTGAGGGAGTGAGGAGCATGGGAAGAGTTAAGAGAAAGGACAAGGAAGAGGAATTGATGTAACTGTAATTTAAACTTTTTCAACATAAAAAAGTTTTCCTCAATTCATAAGAAGAGCTACCTTCCTTGAAAGAGAAAAGATCCTACCAATATCCAAATGACTTAAGTGAAGATGACTTTTTAGTTTAGAATACTCAGGGGATCCATTCTAAGATCATCAGTGGAAGCCTTAAACTTTGGATTATACTGATCCCTAAGTATACTAAATTTTATACTATACATACGTGTATAAACTTATGACACCACACACTGTGGTAATAACTTCTGTTGGCTGAATACCAAAGGAAAATTAACAAATTTCTTCCCTCTTCATTGCAATTTTATGATTAGATTATTTCTTCCTTTTGAAATTTATTATTTTTTGGTTTTTGGGAGACAGGGTTTCTCTTCGTAGCCCTGGCTGTCCTGGAACTCAATCTGTAGACCAGGCTGGCCTCGAACTCACAGAGATCCACCTGCCTCTGCCTCCCGATTGCAGGGATTAAAGGTGTGTGCCACCACTGCCCAGCTAAAATTTATTTTTATTTGGTTTTGGCTTGGCTGTTTTTTGCTGTGTTGAGCAGGGTCATGCTTACGATGCCCAGGTCAGTCCTCAACTCCTTCCTGCACCTCCTACTTTACTATGTGCACGGCCACCACGCATGGCGATTACCAAATGTCTACAGCCTCACTATGTGCACTGGCCACCACGCATGACGATTACCAAATGTTTACAGCCTCGGCGTACAACTGTTTTGTGTCCTTAGATAAAAACATTCACTTTTTTTATATAAAGACTGCATTTTTCTTTCTTCTCCTTGGTATATTATCACTGCCAGCATCACTACTACCTCATTTGAAGCACACTGTTTATTTCAAACCACCACCAAGTTTACTGTGAACATAAGAAACTTTGATATTAACAGAGATAACTTCTAAAGGATTAATGGACAGACAGAAGGATGATTCATGCCTTGAAAGGAAACTGTGCAATGTCATCACTTATAATGTTGGATATAGTGACTATATATATATATATATATGTATATATATATGTATATGTATATATATATACACACACACATATATATATACACACATATACATATACACATACACATATATATCCAACTATATGCAGTTTACATTTATCAATAGTTACTTCTGTACTTTTCTATTTTCTAATTTTTGATATTTTGCAGGTAAGTAAAATCTCAGGAAGTTAAACTACAGATAAAGATGGACTACTGCATTCAAGAAAAACAACTGCTAAGATAATATTTTTTTAAAGTTCTTAGCAGAATCTATGGGAGGTATTTGGAATTATTAACTCATTTAAACTGAAGGCAGAACTCTAGGTTATGTGGTTTTCTAGGATAATGAAATCTCTATAAAGTTTTAACTGGTTCTGAAAAAGATTTATGGCCTCAAATGGAAGTTGATTTATACATAAAAAAAAAAAATCACATATAGCAAGCAATCTTTTCCACTATTATTTTCCACTAATGACATTTGAATGTATTAGTCATTCTCATGGCATACAATCTAAAACTCCCTATCACTATGTCTGATGTGGTAACAAGACATGGTACTATTGTAATATTTCACCACTAGGCAGGGAGGAAACAAGCCAGAGTAAAACGCCAGGAGAGACATCTAAGACAGACACCAGCTTACACAAAGGTGCTCAATCTCTCATTCTTCCAGAGATACTACTAAGAAAAAATAAGACAGATTTCAGCATTACCGTGGGAGGAACTCTTCGCGACCAGGACTGCCCAGGGACTCAACAGTATCTGCTGCTTCAAGATACAACTTAGAGAGAAGATAAAAATGTAACTATGCATTAAACTTAAATTACACAAAAAAATCCTCACTTTTCTTATAGTTATTTAATAATCATGGGAATAGAAAAATAAATGTTTCTTCTAATATATATTCTTAAAACAACCATGAAACTTGAAAGAACTGTTGCAAGGTAATTCATGTCAGTTATGCATACTAAGGATAATTTTTTTTTTAATCTTCAGAGGAAATTTACCTCAAAATCTGTTTTCCTAACTACAGAAAAACTCTGGAAGTCCCATTCAATTCTAGTTACATGTGAACAGGCAGTACGATCAGCTTGAGAACAAAGCACCTACTCTGCACTTACTTTCCAACTGGATATATTTTATGTCATCTTTAACCACAAACATAACTATAGAAGAAAAGATCTAGGAAGACAGTTTCAACATTTTTCAAACAAAGAATTCAATTCAATAACAATTAAAAGAACGCAGGCATACTCATATTTTCATTTAAGTAACTTGTTTTGAATTTGCACACAACCAAATGTTTACCTCTGTAAAATAACTACATTAATAACAATTTATATTTCATATGAGGTTAAGAGTTGTAACTAAGCAGATTTCCACTAATCAATTTGTTAACTATTTAAAATAAGTTAGCAGAAAAATGGTATTGTGTAGGTGCAATGTTATATTCAAAATAAACTCAAAAAGAAAGGACAGGAGGACTGTGTATAGACTTTTTGCCAATCAGTTTCCTTCTGGTAACAGATCCAGTGTTTTTAGTTCTTGTAAAATTTTTATTGTATACGGCTCTTAAATTTACATCATTCCTATATTCTCCATCTTCAGGAGGTATCAAGAAGGAAACCTGAAGATTCGTGATGGCAAAATTTCTACAGAAAAAGTTCAAGAGCTTGGGGAGCCCCAAAATGCTAAGTGAATGGTACTGGAGAAAAACTATAGCATAGGAAATTCAGTATTGTTATTTCACGTGATAGGAATACATCTGAGAGAACTGGGTTATAACCCAACAGACAAAATATATTCACCTGTTAGTTTCCATTAAAGAATTAAGATCATGAATTTCAATTATGGAATTACATCACTTGCCTTTTCTAATATATTTACACAATGTTATAATTAACAACATATTCATATTGTAGACGGAACCCTCAACTTAAAATGTAAGGAGATAGGAAAAAACTGAACTCACCCATTGGCACAAAGGAGAAAACTTCCCTGTCACAGCTTTCAATACTTCCTGGCTGGCAACGCCCCCGACTGCGGCGGCAAGTGGGGGTAAACAGCCTTGGGCAGTCCACGAGAGCCAGCGCACAGTGTCAGGATTCACTTCAGGCTGCAACACAAAGCACAAACCACAGTGATGCTAACAGTGCTCACACAGTACCTGTGACTTCAATGACCAATCTTATTAGAATGTGATTTCAAACAAACAAAAACCCCAAAACTACTCAGTTTCCTTCCTAAATAAAAATATCTTAATCTCATGATAAAAACACCAATTTTCATGTTGCCTCAAGAAGCTTTTTTATATACTAGTCTCTATTCGCTTTTGCTTTTCTGACTGTAGTCTAGACTACCATTTAGAATTAAAACAAGTATCTATAATTTATAGCTTTTGCTGAAAGAACAGTCCTACAATGCCAGTTACATAATAAGTGAAATTTAAAAGGTTTATAAAACTACAGAAAAAACTTGAACCCAGAAAAGAATAACAATAACAAAAAAAATAACAGAACAAAAATGATTTTAAAAAGTTTTTTCTTTTCTTTTTTTTTTGGTGTGTATATAGTCTTCTACAGATACTTAAACAACATCAGGTGTATGTGTAGAAACCAGAACTGCAGATTTGTGAGGAAACAATGGATTTGTACTTTGAACACCATGCAGAACAGTAGGAAGGGAAACTCTCAGGAGGGTTTAAGGGAACTAGAAAAGGAAAGCCTAGATGAACACAGACACACAATCTGGCATTGCAAATTTACAGTTTATGACTACAGATCTGTGACCCATGCAGCAAGTAGCACAGAAGGGCTCCTTGCGTTCCGAGCTTGCTCCCTTGTGCAAAGGCTGGGAACCATCTTCAGAGGTTTCATTGCTTTAAATTTTTTTCCAAGGAGAACAGAAGTCTCTGCTTTTGTTGTTGTTGTTTTGTTTTTAAATCTCTAAGCCCAAAGGTCTCCCCCTCTACACTGGCTAAGCGACCACCCTGAGAATCAGTATGATCCAGGTCTGTGGGCTGGGAGGTCCAGCCTGTGCTGCACAAGGAAGCAGGTGGCACAGTTGGAAGCTGGGCATGAAGGATTCCTCTGTGCAAGCATTTCACCAGCACCGAAAGCTTGTCTCACTGCTTTCTACCCAAATCTCAGAGACCTAGGCCCTCTGTAGAAACAGCCACTATTTGGGCATTTCTCATGCCTGGGTCTGCAGTGGGAGAACAGCTCCGTTGTCGGAGAGCATCCAACCAGAAGGTCCTCAGCCTCAGCTGACAGAAACAGCGTGAGTGCTCCAGCCGTGGATGCAGTGCTCAGTATGAGCACTCAGTGACAGGAACTCACTCCAGCAGCAGTCAGAGAAGCGTTTGGTTTGTGAGAAGGCCAGGTCAGGACTGAGCTGACAACAGCCTGTGCCAGTCTAATCTATGCCTGAAGGCAATTCCCACCGCTAACTCTTCAGCAAGGAAGAAACCCCAACCAGCCTTTCTGTTGTTCTTTCTTAGCATTATCTGCTCTACCAATACCTCCTATTTTCCTGTCCTTTCTTCCTTTCTTTCTCTATCATCTCTTCTTAAGTAATTCTTAATACTTTCACATCTTTACTCACCCTAATTCCTAGCGTACTTCTTGTCTCCTATTATTAGGGGTGTAACGAATATTTATAATTGACCTTTTTTTTAAACTTTAGGTATCTGGTTTGCTCTTGAACTGTTACTGCCATTACTATGGTCAACTCTCTTGAACAGCACTGAGGAGTAAGAGTTCAAGAGGATTCCCAAAGACTACCATACAAAGCCAGATAAGGATGTATCTCCCAACAGACACACAAGTGATAGTGTATTCACAGAAAAACGACCAGCAAGACAACCCAATCACTGAACTCAAAGGAAATGAAGTGGTATTAGAAGTAATGCAGACCAGAAATTAACAAAGTAGAAACCAAAATTATGAAACTATGAGTTGATTCTGTGGAAGGATGAAAAGTTGACATACTGCCAAAATACCCAAAAGGAAGGAGCGGGGAGGAAACCCAAATCACTAAAACTAGAGATGAAAATGGGGTTTACACAGATAAACTGAAATGCAGGAGAATAGGGAATACTTATAGAAAATACACTGATAAATTAGGAAATCTAGAAAAAAAATGAATACATTTCTAGACATCTATGACCTATTAAAACGGAACCAAGTGGATACAAAAGCAACTAAGTGGATATACAATGAGCAGATGGATTGAAGTAGAAGTAATGAGTATCCCAACAGAGCAAAACCCAGGATCAGTTGTTCTGATGAGTTCTACCAGATTTGTAAAACTTTTAGAAAAGCACAGAAGAACTTTGTAATTTTGGTTAAAATATGGTAATGCCACAGAATCAGTAAACAGCATAGGGGAGATCTGAATTAGGGAAATATTAATACATAGAACATTTATGTTATAAACAAATACTCTGTTGACCGTAATTTTTTAAGTAGTTACCTTCTCTTCCAAGGTTTCACTTATACATACTGTTAATTTCAACAGTTCATCTGAATCTTGCTGACATCTACAATTTGAAATAAAATATTACAATTTCAATTTTTTGAACTGCTGCCAAGGTCATATTCATCATAAGATACATATATATAAATAAGGATGGGAAAATCTGCTAGTATATAGTACAATGTGTTTTAAGCTAACTTCAAAAACTGTCTTTTGAATATATTACTTCAAAATCATGGTCATCTAAGACAGCACATGAGATTTAGATTTAAACATATAAGACAAGAAATTTTTTGTAATTTCTGACATAAGCTAGAAACATTATCACAGATAAACAATTCAACAATAAGCAGGTTTTAGTTTTAAAAGCTATAGATTTTAAAGTCTTCAAATATGAAAAACTCCCATGCAGTATGATTCCATTCTTACAAACTGATTTTTCTACTTCCAACATTAATCACCCTAAAAAGCATGTTTACGCAGTTTGTCATATTTATTAGTAATGTAATTACAAGGCTTAGTTATATTTTTAAACTATAATTTCTGAGACATAGTTTTCATTAAAAAAAAAAAAAGAGAGAGAGAGAGAGAACAGTTATTTTAAGCAAAAAGAATTACCTGATATTTGGCTTGCGACTGTAGTTTTCCTGAAAATGGTCCAAGGCAAGCATGGCTGCATGAATCTGTAAAGGTTCCTATATGAAACAAAAAATTGTACAATATTTGTCAAGTGCTATGGACTAGGCTAAATGTTTTTCAACTAAATTTCATTCTCACAATAAAAAGTATAGTATGATGAATGCCTTAGAAAAGTTAAATGATTTGACTTCAAGACCACAAAGTATTTTAAGAAATATTTCCAAATGACTAGTGTTTACTGGGTTATTCATATGAAGCATCAGTTGAACAATAGTAACAAAACATTTGTACAGCCAGGTGTGGTGACAGACACCTTTAATCCCACTTTAACAAAAGCGGATCTCTTTAGCCTGGTAAGCACAGTGAGTTTCTGGGCAGCCATGGCTATGTAGAGACCCTGTCTAAAAAAAAAAAACAAAAAACAAAACCATCCCCAAAAGCATTTATACAAGAACAGCTAATCTTTTTTTATTAGGGTTTATCAATTTGGAAACTGTTCATTTCTTATATATTTAATGTTAAAAAATCAGATCTAGTGACATAAAGTAGAATGGAACACATGCTTAAGGTTGTTTCTTCTTGTACTATATAAAACTCCGTGACCAGAGAAACAGCCTACCACCAAGCCTGACGACCTGAGCTCAGCCTCTAATCAGGTGCTATGGCATCCCCTGGCTGCCCGCCTCCCATCTTCCTTGCACACAAAATAAATATCTAAAAACAGCATGGTTAAGAAAATCTTGTATTAATGCCCTACCTACTACTAAAATTGCTTTTTAATTATCAAAGCTGGCAAATCACTGAAGTACAACTTCATTTTATTTCAACATTTTCTTGTGATAGGAATTTGTATTTTTAAATCCTTCAATGTTGACTTTAAGTACTGACATATGAATAGAACCTTTATAAGAAATGATTAATCCATTTCAAGGTTTGAATAATTTACCAAATCGCATCACTGCTCTACTACCTCTTTTAAATCAGCAAAGTAAATATTTACCTCAGGTTTGCTAAAATCTGCAATAAGGCACTTTGGATGTTTTATCTGCCTCTCCAGGGTTTCCTAAGAGGAAAAAACAGTATCATTTTTACAGCACACTGGGTGATTACTTCACAAAACACATCAACACAGTTAAAGTAAGGGATCTTTCTCCAAGGCTGAAAATGAGTGTGGATGGACTAATATGTTTTTAATCGAACTGTTCACTAATATGTTATTAATGTACCAAAACCCAGATGCTCTACATAGTGACTGTGGAAGAAATGGTAAAAATAACTTTATAATTCCATGTATTCTGATATCATTAAGCAACTGAGATTAGTTATGCCTGGTAAGTTATAGTCCAAGTTAAAATATTATGAGTGTAAGATAAGAATACACAGGCAAAGAAAAGAAAAATTTGAAAAGTAACAATTCCCCAAACATCACCACATATGAAATTATTTGATGCACAAAATTATTTAATTAAAAATTAGGGATAGAGCAAGAGAAAGTATACAGAAGCAGATCTGACTAGCTGCCCCTATTTTAAATGGCTTAACTCTGATTTAAGTCTTAAAGAAAAGCAAACAAAAAAACCAAAGAAGTTAAAACTTTAAGAAAATGAAAAAAACTCCCTAAAGCCTTTAACATTAATCACCATCAAAAGCCCAGTAACTAAAGACATGCTACACATGTCACTGAGAAGCAGCCTGCCAATGTGCATCTCTAGTTAGCAGCTAATGTTTTTCTTTCACTAAGAACTGTCAATGGGAATTAGACTACATTTCAAACATAATACAGGTTAAAATTGTAATAACATGAATTAACAAACAGTTGAGTAATAAAGAATAACAACTTGAAAATATTTTATCTTTTTCTTAGGCAGTAAATAATAAGTATGATAAACTTTCACCATTGAGGGTATAGCTCCTTTGAGATATAATCACACACCTCAATCATATACGCAAGTTATTCTAGTTATAAGCTTGTATGTATCTGCCTATTTTTTGCAGTACAGAGAACTGCACATACTAAGGAAGTTGTGAGCTACAGTCCTTTGTCTGTATGCTATTTTTATTTTTATAAAATTTGTTCTTAAGCTGATTATATTCTCTTCAAGTTGGTTATAAATCTAAAAAAAAAAGTAGTACAGTTTATTTTTTAAGCTACCCTGAATTAAGTGAGCATTTTATTCTTTTGGTTTATTCTTTTTTATAATAAAAAAAACTTTTGAAGAAGAAAAAATACTTACAAAGCAAAATGTTTTTGGAGTCTTAACTTGTACAGCTATGCCTCCATGTAAATACGGATCCAGTTCTGTGGTGTCACCAATGCTGAAGGAAAACGGCGACACCACTGGGGGACAACAAACAAATGAACATTAAACATAGGTACTAAAATGTCAAGACGATTATCACAAAGACAGCAGTCTCCATTACAAGAGTAAGATTCGAAAACAGATCTTCTTTCTTTTTTCATAGGGCTGGGGATCTGTTAGGAGCCATACCAAGTATTTCTTCCAATCTGAGCTCTGGGACTTAAAAATAATTGAGGAAAACCAGAGAGTAAGAAAGTGCAAGGTGCCTACTATAAAATACTAAGAAATATGAAATCCTCTAGATCATGCTAATACAAATTGTATTGGTACATGAATATATAAAAGGAGTAAACTGAAGACCTGAGAAATACAGTCAAGCTCTAGCCTTAGCATCTACCCTTTCCTTTGAGCAATAATCTGCAAGTCCTACAAAAAGAAAAGGGACAAAGGGGAAAAAAAAAACAAAGACCCCAAACTTGCCTGCTCATAGAACTGCTTTGACTCAAGCCACTGAACACAACGTGTCTCTGACAACCATCGCCACCTGACTGCCACTCATCCTCCAGAACCTACACGGCTTCACACACTCCTAAAGCAGGAGGCTCGAGCAGGAGTCTTTGCTCACTTAGCACTTTTCATAACTGTCTTTAAACATGTTAGTATTTAATTTCAATTGTACTGTCTCACAGTGTATTTCTTTACTTTCTTCCTTTTAACATTAACACTGTTTAGCATGTCTTCCCTCATACAATGATTCAAGGCTAAAAGGTATGAATCAGGTTGAAGGCAATGTGTTCTAACACTGAATAAAGTATGCTGTGGGATGTTCTGTATGTCCTGTGGGAGCCCGTTCTTGGGTTCCTCGTGGCTTTACCCAGCAGGTCTGCATAGAGGATGATTAGGACCACGGGCCTGAGTGCAGGTGTCTGAGATGGTCTACACTTGGCTGTGCTGTGGGATGGTCTGTATGTCAAGTTGCTCTGATTGGTCAATAAATAAAACACTGATTGGCCAGTAGCTGGGCAGGAAGTATAGGCAGGACTAACAGAGAGGAGAAATAAAAGAACAGGAAGGCAGAAGGAGACACTGCCAGCCAGCCGCCACCCTGACAAGCAGCATGAAAAGATGCCAGTAAGCCACAAGCCGCATGACAGGGTATAGATTTATGGAAATGGATTAATTTAAGCTATAAGAACAGTTAGCAAGAAGCCTGCCACAGCCATACAGTTTGAAGCAATATAAGTCTCTGTGTTTACTTGGTTGGGTCTGAGCAGCTGTGGGACTGGCGGGTGACAAAGATTTGTCCTGACTGTGGGCCAGGCAGGAAAACTCTAGCTACAAAAGTATACGATTATAAATATGAATAACTAAAAAGGAACTAATAACATACATAACTTACCAGTTATCTGCTGTATAGATCCATTTAAACCTGTCATTCCATTAATTTCTCGAAATGTTAGGAATTGTCCTGTCTCAAGATTGTGAGGATGATTTTCAAGGCATGTAACAATGCCTGGATTAGCCTAAAAATCAGAGTACTCCATTGAAAACCAAGTTGTATATTCTATTATTATTTGCCAGTTTTTAAAAATAAGTCTATAAATGTTAAAAAACCAACATTCTTATACTCTAACAATTTAATTAAAATTAATTACTATAACCATACTTGTGTTATGTTTGAAATGAAAATTTCCTTTGGTTCTTCTCCTGTTGTATCTGAAACTTCAAATTCGTCACCAAAATCACAAAACAACCTGGACCAAATTCCATGTACATCTGCACTAATAAACTGAAAAGAAAAAAAATAAATTTATGTGAACTGGAAAAAGAAAAACCACCTCTTACGTCATTTATGATAACTTGATTTAGAATTAAGTACGTCCTCTGAAATGTAACATTAACATGAGTCATTGATAAGAAATAGACACCTTTAATCCCAACACTCAAAAGGCAGAGCCAGGCGGATCTCTGTGAGTTCGAGGCCAGCCTGATCTACAGAGTGAGTTCCAGAAAAGGTGCCAAAGCTACACAGAGAAACCCTGTCTCAAAAAAACAAAACAAACAAACAAATAAAAACAAATGTGGTATTTGGTGAGTGGGTTCCTGACACAATAAAATTAGATACATGATACCCTCCATGTATCACCATTGCATACTGTATGTTGTTTCAATAGCAAAAATTCTGGCTTGGTCATAGATTTCAAGTTCAATACATAAGAAACAGTTATCTTGGTTTAATGGTCTAGGAATGAATTATTATTTTACAGAAAAAGAAATGAGTGTACACTCACCAAAAGCATTAGTTAGTGGAAACAAGGAGAGGGCATTTAGTTAGGAGTAGTCTACAGAAAAAGGTCACAGTGCAAACCACACCATGAGGTTCTTGAGCACAATTACAAATGCTTTATGAAAAGTAATTTTTATAATAACAGCACAGTCTCCAGCCCAAAAATCTGTAAAGAAATTATTTTTTGTACTTCAAGCTCTTTCTGCACCTGTTACAAATCTATTTTGCTCTAAAAAATGTAGTCACAAAATTTGAGTGACAATGGATGGACTTAAAATGTATAACATTAAGAAAGGTCACACATTCTAAGAAGAAAACTCCACACATTCTGCATCATATATGGAATCTAGGCAATAATATATGCACATATGTAAATAAATGTGTCAGCGAGATAGTGTAACATGTAGAAAAGAGACCATGAAAGTATAAAATATTAGAGGATGAGGTAGGACTGAATGGACAAACTTATGAAAGAGAAAATAAAAGTAATTGTGCTAGTTCTGTCATGATATTTTGTTCTTGGACACATTCCAGTCAAAGTGTGAAATCCAACATGGATCTTACCAGCTTTAGAACAGCTACTTTTTTAAAATTTCCTGAGATTTACATATCTGGGTTTTGTTAATTTTGGGGTGTGTGTATGTGTTTAAGTTTTTTCTTTGTTGCATTTTTGTAGACAGGGTCTCACTACCTAGCTTGTAACTTGATATGTAGACCAGGCTCACCTTGGCACTTACAGGTATCTACCTGCTTGCTTCTGCCTCCTTAGTGCTGGAGCTAAAGGCTTGCACCAACATGGTGGCTACTTACAAAGTTTTAAAAGTATAAAGTTTATTTAAAAACAATTTTAACTATGACGGTACACATATAAAGCTTTTTATAAAACAATGAAAACTCTAAACTTTAATATTGAAAATGTTCTTCCTTTAGTTAACTGCATGTCATTATTAAACTCTATTACCTTAATTGGAGGGCACTGAGAATGGCAAAAGTCATTGATCTTCTTTTGTAAGGTCAGTTTCACTTCAGTCAATACTACGCACTGTTGAGAATAAATTAAAGATCAGAAAGTACACAATTACTTTTATAAAATACAACTTCTCAATTAGAAGCACATCAATTCAAATTTTGCCAAAGAATTATAGTTAGTTATCCTCACAAGAAGTTATTATATATCCTATACTGTGTTCTGTTCTAGGATTAATAATTATAGAAGTACAAAACAGAAAACCAAAATAAAAACATATAGAGAACATATGCTGATATTATGTAAATTTGTTTATTATAAAGGACTCCCAATTGGAAGCAACTCTTAGCATCATACAAAGTATGTAGTCTTCCCAGAGGGTTGGGGAGTCCCTGTCACTGTCCTGCAGTCACTAACACAGCCACCAAACATTACTTTCAGACAAGCTCAAAGAGGGCCAGCTGCAATTTAAAAGATATGAGTCATAACTCTCTAATTTCTGCATTCAACAGATTCACAAAATAAACTTTTTTTTGCTTTACATTAGTGTTAGTATTATTGCTAATATATTAATAATTTAATATGTTATATTATGCAATGTTATTTAAGATAGCAAATAATTTCCAATGCTTCATTTTTTAGCACTGTGATACAAGGTGTGAAAACAAGATTGTAATATAACTACTTTATACTTATAGAGGTCAAATACTTTCTTGAAAGCCATTTGCCTATCAAACATCAAAAGAAGATTGCAAAACATCAGAGATAGATTCTCAGCTCTATCCTCTTGTCAGTGCTTACACACAGGAGTTGAAATAGTTCCCTACAACATTTTCAGGTGTGGGTTTAAAACACGGTATGCTTCCTATAGTGAGACACTCCTCCAACATCTCTCATTCTGTACTCTTACTAAGTGCCGTGAATTAAGGTCCTGACCACTCTTCGCTTGGAGCCATTCTCTTTCCTCAGATTTTTCCTTTTGAAAAACTTCAGGCAAGAGGTAACATCTCCTTCAAAACGCTTACAACTTCCTGCAGAACACAGGTGCCCTAGCTCAATGTTGCCCTTTAAAGCAGGTATCTACGGAGAACTCTGCACTGTATTGGTGGGGAGGGGAAGGGCAGAGTTGGTGGTAGTAACAAGTAATGTAGTATGATGCTCACACCCTAAAACTTTGTCGTTTGGATTAGCATATAAGTTGCATATATTAGAAGGCTGTGTCACAGATCAATATGCACCTGCTATCTATGTACTGATGAAATCCATCCTTTCTTTTACACCTTTCCCCACACCTACATATGTGTAAGTGTGAAGACAGACAGACATACAAACACATACTCAAAAATCAAATTTTATCTAAGTATACACTGAAGGAAGGGCATTTATGTTTGATTACATATATTCAAGCTGGCCTTGCAGCTCTTGGTAAGCTGATTTCATTTAGGATGGTTATAAACCCCAGAAGTGGGATAACTACAACATACAGATTATTAATTTTTTAATTTAAAGGTTATGTGTCTGGTTATTTTTCCTGCTTCCACGTCTGTGTCCCACTTGTATGCCTGGAAGTGGAGGCCAGAAGAGGGCCTGTGACTCTCTGGGCTGGAGTTACAGAAGGTTGTGAAGAGCCATGTAGGTGCTGGGACTTGATTATCCAGGTTCTCTGGAAGAGTGCACTTAACTACTGAGCCAATTTTAGGACACAAGATTATTAATTTTGAGGACCATTCTTCCCAGAATTGTTTAACTTATACTTCTGCCAATATGGTATAAAAATTCCTTTTTTATGTAGATTTTTGCAGCAGGTCATCATTTTGTTCTTTTTTAAAAAAAAAAAAAGAAAGAAAGAAAAATAATAGCTTTCTAATTGGGATGGGTGAGATTTTTGAAGTTTATTTTATTTTTCCTTTCTGTAACATAGTGGTCAAAGAAGACACAGTATTTCTTTCTCCTTTCAGACAAGGTTTCATGAAGTCCAGGGCAGCCTTGAATTTGGCATGTGCAAAAAATGACACTCAACTTATGATTCTCCTGCCTCCATCTTACATGTCTTACATGTAATTTTATCTGATGCTGGCAATGAAACTCAAGAGTTTTGTGAATATTTAGGAAGCAATCTAGCAACTAAGATAATCTCCACTACTGCGATTTTGGTGAATGTCTCAAGATTTGTTCTTATGTCCTAATATGTAATGTTCTTTAAGGACTGTTTCATTATGCTGAGGATGTATATTCTATACTTGTTGGATAAAATGTTCTCGGTATATCTGCTGCTCAGGACATTACCTAGAGTACATCAACACTGAATTTTTCTGTGGGGGAATTGAGAAAGGGTATTGTTACTATGTAGAACTGGCTGGCCTTTTACTCACTACTTAACCCAGCATTTCTGTAAGCTTACAGCAATCTTCCTTTCTTTGTCTCTCAAATAGGACTGGCGGTCTGTGTCACCACAACCAGCTTGCTGTTGGTTGATTCTGTATCTGATGATCTGTCCATTGATGACATCTTACAGTTACTCTGTGCAAGAATACCTACTCCTGCTCACTTTGGGTTTGTGTGTGTGTGTGTGTGTGTGTGTGTGTGTGTGTGTGTGTGTGTGTGTGTGTGTGTGTGTGCTGTGTGTGTCTGAAAGCCGGAGGATGACCCCGGGGTGTCGTTCTCTACTGTAAGAGCACTGCCATGTTGCCGAGTCATGGTCTCTCACAGGCAGAGCTCACTGGGTCAGCTAGGATGGCTCACAGCTAGGACAGCTCTCAGAATCCCCGTGTTACTCCCACCCCAATGCTGGCAAAGCCACGCCCTGCTTTTTACGGGAGTGCTAGGGCTATGAACTCAGCTCCTCATGCTTGTAGAGAAAGCACTCCTACTCAGGCTGTCTTCCCAGGCCTGCACCCTTCCCCATCTTTCCCCTTTCAGTGTCCTCTGTGTTTACTACCGAAGTCAGTTTCTGACAGACTACCGGTATGCTGTCCAATCTTGTTTTCGATTCAGTCAATCTGTGTCATCTAACGGAAATACAGTCCATTTACACTTAAAATTAATACAATGTTTTCTTATTTGTTTTAAATATCACCCATTTAAGTTTGCCTTTCTTCATGGGAATAAAAAATGCCATTCCATTTCCTCTTGGTCAGGTAAGGTTTTTGTTCACTAACGGTTTACTGGCCAGTGAGTGAGGCTATCTTTAGATGTGACTTGTTCACCATTGTGGCTTGGCTCTTTTCATTCTTCTTTTCTGTGTCTTCTTTAACAAACGGGATTCATCTTCCATATACTTTCATGTGTATTCACAATGCTCGCCATGATTCTTCTGCTTATGGATGGGAACTCCCTTGAGCATCTTTTGGAAGCCTGGTCTGGTAGTAATAAATTCCTTCATGTTTTGTTTTGTTTTAAATCTTGAAATGATTTTTTTCATCTTGGAAGGATAGTCTTCCCGAGTGTAGTAAAGCTAGTTGAATTACTTTTTTTCGTATTTCTTGGGTTCCTATGCATGTTAAAATCTATGTTTCTGATTGATCATTTTGATGGCTTATACCCTAGTGTTTTCTGTCAGTATTTATGAAACATTACAGGCTAATATAACAGGGTGTAAATTCATAAAATCTAGTTCAGGCTCCAGCCCATCTTTAATCTAAGAACTTGTTGTGTTCATCAGGTGCCAAAACTTTTTGACATTAATGTCTCTTTTCGTATGTGCAGCGTATGAACATGTAAGTGGTCTTAAATGTGTTTGCGTAAGTCAGAGGTGACATCTAGTATCTTCCTCTATCACTTTTCATTGTGTTTTTCGGAGACAGTTTCTCCCTGAACCAGGAGCTCATCCATTAGCTAGGTTGGATGGCCAGCAAGCAATGGGGGTCAGCGTGGGTATTGGGGATCTGAACTCAATTCTTTTGCTTATTGTTAAGAACCACTGAATTTCAACTGCACGTTACTGTCAAATACCCAGCTTACGTTCAGGAGTTATTAGGGCTCTTTCTTAAAAGGATCATTTAATAAATATTGTTTTAACTTGACTTTTTTTCATTCTGCTCATCAATATATTAGGTTGTACTAGTTTTATCATATAACTTCCTTGGAATCTATCAATAACACTTAATATAAAATACTAACCTGGTATTTTTTTAAGAAGGAGAGTTCTGTAGTTTCATCAAAAGGGACAGAGGATGATGAGACATGAACATATGGATTTAGTTCTGCAATATGATGAAGTACAGCTTCAGCCCTGGAAAATAAATATATTTACTAATTTCTCATTTATTCTACTCAGTCTCAATATTAGATACTTGATTAACATGAGCAGGACCTAGCACATGAAATATTAAGGAAAACTAACTAAAATGTAGATAAACAGAAATTTATTCATTTTTCTAAACAGCTTCCCAATCTTAAGACATATTCTCACATTCTATAGCAGGCCTACCACTCTTTACATATATCCTCTGACTTCTAATCTCCAAGCTTAAGTCTCCTAATGACAGCAATACCAGACTTCTTTAGTTGTGAAAATAGAGGGACTATCAGAGGGAACAAAGAGTATATAGGCATGGACAAGGCAGGCAACAGCAAAAGGTCACAGAATATAGATGTCATGAAAGCAGGAGGAGAGACAATCCAAATGAAAGAAGAGAAGGTAAAGGAGGTCAGTGGGGGCAAAGCAAACTATAATGGTAGATATGTATGAAAAGGTCACAATAAACCCATTACTTTGTTAAGTAATTTAAAAAAAAAACTTCCTTTAATGATGTCAAATTCATTTTAAAACCTTGACAAAGGAAATAAATATATGCCAGAGTTTATTTATCTAGGGCAGTGCAAATTCACCTTGACAAAGTAAACAGCTGTGACTAAATTGGCATTCTCAACACAGAAAACATTCTAAATATTCTTTAAAAAAAAAAAAAAAAACTCATGACACTGTATCAAAATATCTTTACCTGTTTCTCTCATTAACAACATCATCTTCACACAGAAAGAAATTGGTCCCTAGATCCCATGCTTGACATATTTTTGTATCATGAATTGTCAGTGCCTTCAAAAAAAAACAAAAAAGGAAAATATCTGTTAAGTCCAAAATAGAACCAGGAGCATACTACCTTTAAGGCTATTTACAATGTATTGAAAATTCTATGTATACATGAGTAATGAAAAGAACTTAAGTGTTGTAAGAATTGAAAAGGATATACAATTACATCTTTATTCAGAAGACAGGACTATAAATACCTGAAAAACCCCAACACCCAACAACCTGATGTAAAAACTACATAGTCAAAAGGTTTAAATTTTATGAAAGTGGCATGTTATTAAAAAGAATAAATAAAGGAAACATTCAGAAAAATTTATATAAAAACACTTCAAAATATCCCATACCTCAGATGATAAGGGTAATGGGTAAACTAGGAAAAAATGTAAATTTTATCATGTCACACCTCATAGAAAAAGATTAATTTACAAGGAATATGCTGGAATATACATATTTTATTGCTCTTGAATATGAAATGCTGAATTATGTAGCACCTTCCTCATTCATTAGACTGGTCAAGTTCAACAAGCTGACAGCATGTTCTATCAGAGGATGATGGGAATCAATCACTCTCATGCATTATGATGGCACTATTGGTGCCTCAACCTCAATGGAAAGCATTTTAGTATAACCTGTCAAGACGGACACTTATTTCCCCTTTAACAGAGAAATCCTATTTTTAGGAATCTGTCCCAAAGACATCCTTGAAAAGATTTTCAAAAGCTCTTATAGCCAAGATTATTAAATGTATTACTATTAAAAACACTAGAAACAAATATGTACATGAATATGGGAAAATTGGAATAATGTAATATATCCATACAATGTATCTTCTAGTAACTATAAGAAAATAGAATCAAAAACATTTATCACTATGGAGTAATCTTAGGGAGATGCTGTAGGGTAATAAAAAGCAAGAAACTTTAAGACACAGGGTGAGACAGACATATAGACTTGAATAGGATGTCTATGTATGCATGTATTTGCTTTTATTTAAATACAAATGATGAGTAAATCAAGTTTAAAAGTGATTATCTAAGGGAAAACAGAGTAGACAGAAACCAGACTAACCTGAAAATACCTTACTTTATGCTTAATTTTGAATTAAATAAATACCCTATAGTAGGAATATTGAATTTAAAAAGTGATACCTAAAAATTCAACCAGAAATAAACTAAACTATTTCTGAGTTGTTTGCATGGTTACTTGGAGGAGTTATTGAATATGATTTTCTTTTTAAAAGCTATCAGACAAAATCAAGGGGTTTTAGAAAAGGATAAGAGATACTAATTTTCAATAATTTGTTAGTAATATTGAAATTGTTATTCTGAAACTGTTGTACAAGTTAAATACAATACAAGACAAGTAAGTGGACTGTCATTAAAAACCATGAATCTTACCTAAGAGAAAATACAACAACAGAAAGTGAAAGAAGCAATCCATCATTCCTAAGTAAATCAGAAAGTTTTATACTAACTCATAATATTAAACTTGAATACGCGTCAGTACTTCCTGAGGATTAATGTTTTATCTCCATCCCTCAACCAGACTTAAGTGACAAAGACTATGGGGGCAATGTCAAAGAATTCACCCCACTAATGACAGATGAACCAATTAGTGCTAATAAAAACAGAAAGTACAATGAATAAAAACATTCCCGCAGTACATTTAAATATACAAGTTTGTCATGGTTTAAGTAAGTTCATTAGGCACGGCTGAGGGATGGTCAGCATGACTTTCGGAAGGTGGCAAATGGGGTAAAATCCAGTATACGCTTCATCCTGCCTTTGTACATGCAGTCTATACTTTAGAGAAATTAAGTCATCAATGAAAATTATTTTTAATATTATTATAGCTAATAAATGAGGAAGGAATGACAACTGTTAACTCTTAATGAAGTAATGAATATAGACAATGATGATTAATAGATAAAATAATAATAAAGAGATTAGAATATTATCACCTCCTGGCAGAGCCCAGTATTTCCTACAAAAAAGTCTTGTCAAAGGAATCAAATCTCAGTTTGAATCTGGATATGACTACCAGTTTGTCGGAAAATACAGGACACAAGAATATACAACAAATATTTTTTCATCCCTTCTACTTCGCAGGAGACAGGTCTCACTATGGAGCCCTGGCTGGCCTGGAACTCACTATGGAGACCAGGACCAGGCTTGGTCTTCAGCCTCTGAAGGGCTGTAATTAGACGTGTGCCACTGCCACAACACGACTACTTTTTTCGAGAAATGAATTTTATTAAGGTGAAAAACAATCAAATCAGGGAAGGAAAACCTACAAATTAAAAGAAAGAAAGTCACAGTGCACAGATTCTCTTGGTTCCTGAGTAGAACAAAAGAGAATAAACTTTAAAAAGATTTCTCAAGAAAACAAAGCTGAACTCTCAACTGGGCATTTTGTTTATGTCAGCAGCTTTCAGGGTGACACCAACAATCCAGACTTCTTGATATCTAGGCTTTTGGGTAATCCCTTCTCTTGACTATGAGCTAAACTTATTCTGAACTAAGGTGCTGAAGAACATCCTCTGTCTTGCTGAGTATAGTCCCTCTCTTGTTTAGTGCCTTAGGAAGCCAGCTGGTATGTGGTCAGCAGCACTGTGGAGAGAGGCACATGGCTAGAAATGGAGAGTGACCTCTGGTCTATAGCCAGTAAGGAACTAAGGTCCGCAGTCCTACAACCCACAAAGAAAGCAACAACCAATGTGAGCTCTGCAAACAAATTCTTTAACAAACCCCCCTAAGATGGTCGTGTAGCTCCTATGAATACCGTTGGCAGCCTTGTGAGAGACCCTAACAGAAGAACAAGCTAAAATCTTTGCCCATGCAAATGGACATAGTGCATGATGCTGTGAAATTTTGGGATAAATGATGTTAAAGAAATAAAAAACTAATACAACAATCTTAAGAAATTATTAGATTTTTAAGGTGTTAAAATGGTACTAAGTTGTGGTTATATTAAAGATATATACTAAAATATTTAAGAACAATAAAATAACTTAAGTTTTATTTAAAGAATTGAACAGCTGCAGCCAGTAGGTAATGGGAAGCAAATATATGAAACATACATGGACAATGAGTTGGTAAGTGAAGCTGTGTGATAGGTACTTAAGAATGTGTTAAGTGACTCTTTTTATGTTTAGATTTTCAATAAATTAAAAAAAGAACCACATGGCATTAGTGATTCTGTTACGTAAAAAGAAACAGTAAGACAAAGTACTTATCACTACACATCAGTAAAAACGAAATAGTTCAGAACAAAGCACTTTTCATACTGCAGTTTACTCACCTTAATCCCTGCAAGAACAAGATTCTTTGCTATAAAGGAAAGAGAAAAGAAATGACTTAGCATTGCAAATTCATACAAAATACAACTTCATGGAACTTCATCACAGTTCTGAATAACTATACCTTTTTATTTTTTAAGAAAGTTAGAAAATCCAGGTGGAAAAAAATGAATTGATAAATTTTACATAATCATATCATTTAAAGATATCTATTCATTTCTCAGTGTTTTTATGAATATACTATGCAACCATAATGAATTACGAATGATTATTTAGCCAGGTATGGTGGAGGCAAAGACAGATAGATCTTTGTGAATTCAAAGCCAGTGTGTTCTACACAGTGAGTTCCAGACAGGCAGGGTTACATAGTAAGACCCTGTCTAGACAAAACAAAACGAATGATAATTTGATTAATAGTTATTAAGCTATTAAAATTACCACATAAAGGAGTGTTTTGGTTTTTCTGTGGAAGACAAAGTATTTTGTGCTACAAAATATTTTGTCAAAAAAATCTGATCAACACTTTGACTCTACTTTCTTCTAAAGAAATTAAGAGTTATATTCTTTATCTTATGCAACTCAAAAGTATCACCGAAATTATAGGAATAAAATATTGCTTACCAATTTCTACTCCAAGACCACCCACACCACTTAAGAAGACATGGGACTTGGCCATCTTCTGCATTGCTGTGTCACCAAGAACATACCTCTGTCGACTGTATGTTAAACACAGTGAAAATAAAGAAATTATTTCATCAATATATGCCTTCAAGTTTTGCAAACTAACAGCCATGACACTCGATTCTGTCTAGGGTTGTTTTAGACGATTTGTACAGCATTTAAAGTTAAGCAACTGAATTCCTAACTATATAGGACACTTTAAAAATGAATGTAGTCTGGCACTACAATCCACATTCCAACAAGGCAGAGCTGAGCAGGAACTGTCCTCCTTATGGAATTATGTGAGGCAGACTTGCCATTGTTCCATTCCCTCCTGGTCCACTCATTTCATCCTTTCGGCATCACTACAGGCATCTGATTCTGCTACCTTTGTTTTAAAATTGACTACAAAAAAAAAAAAAAAAAAAAAAAAAAAAAAAAAGAACTTAAAATTGACTACAAACAGGACTTTGGAGGGAAAAATTCAGCTCTCTTAGGAGCTTGGTCCTGCCTCAACTTGCTGTGCTATGCTTTGTTGACTCCCATGGGAGGCCCGCCCCTTTCTGAATAGAGTCTGGAGGAGTGGATTGGGGAGGGGTATAAGGGAGGTGGGGGGAGGGAACGGGAGGAGAGGAGAGAGGGGAACCTGTGGTCCATATGTAATTACTGAAAAAAATCCATTAAGAAAAAAAGCTTAAAAGTCACAAAAGGGCCGGGCGTGGTGGCGCACGCCTTTAATCCCAGCACTTGGGAGGCAGAGGCAGGCGGATCTTTGTGAGTTCGAGGCCAGCCTGGGCTACCAAGTGAGCTCCAGGAAAGGCGCAAAGCTACACAGAGAAACCCTGTCTCGAAAAAACCAAAAAAAAAAAAAAAAAAAAAAAAAGTCACAAAAGGACTAAGTAAGTTATACAAGGCTTGTGAAGGATGAAACTTAAGGATGATAGATGTTTGAGAATTAAGATTTATACTATACATCCCTAAGGTTATAATGACCTACTTATTCATGGTAATAAGAACTAACTTAAAAAATGTTAAAAAAGAGCGAGAGAGAACTGGTCAGGCAATTCTTGAGTATTACTTTGTATTGAAGACCTGGTAAAGTACACTTTGGATCCTGTTAAGTTATGCATCCTAAGAACAGGGAGGATCAGGTCAAGGTTTTAAAAAAAATACGTATGTTCTGGAAATCAAAAAAAGGTCTGCTCTATTGACAAGTCAGTAGCAACAGGTTATCTGAATTAATAGGAAACAATAATACACCAGTCCTCGTAGATAATACAAATTCCAAAAAATCCTTATGAGAATTCGATATAAAAAAGTTTGGTGTAAGCAATAAATAGTTTTAGTAACTCTTTGGTTATATTTAGTTCTCAAATTATAATACTGACACTTAATATATATTAAAATAATTTGCATATTTTAATATCTCAAAAGCCTGGAAGTGTTGTCTAGTTAGATGAAAACTGTAACTTTACCATTTCCTTCTTTGTTCTCTAAAAAACAGAATAAAACCAGAACTTTTGGACATACATAAGTTTATTTACGTGGGGTCAGTGCTGGGGACTGGCCTCAGAGAAGGCAAGCAATCTACTAACTGAGCTATATTCCCAACCTACATCTTAAAACTTTATATTTTTTAATCAGTATTTACGACTTTCGTTTTAGAAGTAAAAATTATTCATTTACTCCTTACTGAATATCTGTTAGTGTGTGTTTGGCCTGTTTTCAACTTTATGTAAATTACACCATTTTAAATGTGTGTCCTGTTTTGTGTCTTTGAATGAAAACTACATAGGAGAGTCTCCTCTGAGATTATGGTTTTTCCACTTTAATTTTTTTTAATTAAAATGTTATTACATCATTTTTCCCTTCCAATCTCTTCCTTTTAGCCCAGTCTCTCCCCATATGTTGCTCTCTCACAAACTCATGGCCTCTGGAATCTTTTTAACTGTTGGTCACACACACATGCGTATGAATATATATTCCAAAGTATACGAACACATCTGCTCAGTCTGTATAATGTTGCTCATACGTATATAGTTTCAGGTCTGACCACTTGGTATTAGATAACCACCGGGGGACTCTCTTCTGGTAAGATTGTTTTCTCCCACTCTTGGCATTCCTTAGTTGCCTATAGTTTTGTTAGGGTTGGAACCCCTTGCGATTTCCCTCTCTGAAGTTAACATGATTTTTTATATGTACATGTGGAGCCTGTGTGTAAGGGTGCCCACAGGGGACAGTAGCAGATACTCTGGAACTGGAGTTACAGAATGTTCATGAGCTGCCTGATATAGGTCCTGGGAACTGAGCTCCACTTTTCTGTAAGAGCAGTATGTGCTTTTACCACTGAGCCATCTCACTAGCCACATTTATGAGATGTATTCATCTTGATTAATGTAAATGGTCAATGATTTTCATTTTTTCTGATCTATATTATACTGGTGACACTATTAAGTGGGCATGCCACACAGTAGTGAATATGACCGGAAAATAGAAATCACCAAGGCAGTTTACTTTGAGAAAGTCCTAACTACTAAAATTTCCGTCTTTGCTAAAGGAACACTGTGTTCTCATATTTTAACACAGTGACCCTAATTTTACTTCCTTGAAGCCATCTAACCCCTCTCTGAAGATCTGCAGATTGTATTCACAATTTAGTATTTTCTCCCTAACATCTTCAATTCTGTAATTTTTAAAACAAAGTAATTTCCAGTCCCTCTTAATAGTCTAAACGTTTTCTTCTGGATGTACTTCAATGTTCCTTATTATATGTCTGTGTTATTTATTAGAAACAATATTCCAGGAAGCTGGAAAAATCCTCAATGGTTAAGAGCACTTGTTACTCGAACAGATGACCTGGATTTGGTCCTGGGCACCCCATGCGGTGCTTCACAACATCCGCAACTCCAATTCCAGGGGGTTCTGATGCCCTCTTCTGACCTGCACAGGCTCCAGCCATGCGTGTGGTGCACACACACGCAGGTAAAACACTTCATACACCAAAAAACAAAAATATCTAATGCTTTAAAAAGAAAGGCTCTGGATAGATTCATTGTACAGAGAAAATAACAGAGTGAACTTCATAAAGGTACTATTAAGGGTCACAGTCAAAAGATAAAAAATGTAAAATACTCAGCAAAATGTCTATGACATGCCCTGTGAGATAGATAATCAAACCACTGTATAAGGTAATACACAGAAGTACCAGAAACTATGGGAAATCAGTAATACAGAAGATTATTTGTATTTAGGTTAGGAATGGAGTGATTTCAAAATGAGGTTCATTTAGGTTGACTTCTACTAAAGAATCAGTAGTAGTTCAAAAGTTCATCAAGATAGGAAAAGCATAGGAATGTGACTTGGAACAATGATTGCCTAGCATGCACAATGCCCTGGGTTCAATCCTCAGCACTGTGTAACTGGGGTAAGTGTTGCATGCCTCTTCCAGCGCCTGAGAGGCAGAGGCTTGGGGGGATGGGGGGTGGGTCAGGAACTCAAGGTCATACTCAAGCTACCTAAGTTTATGGCCAGACTTGGTTACCTGAGACTTCTACCTTGGGCCAATGTGGAATAATAGGAATTAGATTTATTCTCCTGTTTTAAATAACTGAAAACTGATAAAATATAAACAAAACAGCATTTCAAACATTAAATACCAAATAACTTAAGATGGCAATCTCTGATAGAAAACAAAGTGAGTCTCTCTCTCTCTCTCTCTCTCTCTCTCTCTCTCTCTCTCTCTCTCTCTCTCTCTCTCTCTGAGATGGGGTCTTCAATTAAATGAGAGTACCATCACATCCATGGCCTTAATTTAGATGTAACCTGAAGGATTTCTAGGTTGCAGCAGAGGGAGGGAAATGCAACTGAAATCTGGTGGTCTCCCTAATCTGATGAGCTGTAGTGAAGAGGCTCGAGTTTGGCCAGAGGATGGCTCAGCACCTGTCACCAAGCCTGATGACCTGAGTTCAATCCCTGAGACCAACAAGGTAGGAGAGAAACTATCTCCAACAGTTTCTCTGACCCTCCACACACATGCATGTGAGTGCACACGGAAATACATGCATAAATAAATATTAAAAAACAATTTAATGAGATAAGAAAAAGTTAGGATTTTAAAGTAGAGGACTAGAAATCAACAGAAGGGTCTCCAACTTAAATTTAGTATAGATTGGTGAACACAGTTGGAAAAATCTAAAGCTGGAAAAATTACCTTAAAGGACAAGAGAGCAATCACTACTATTAAAATAGAGCCCACAAAACTTTGTGTTTTGCTTTAGTTAAGAACAAAAATATCTCACAATATAAAGGGCATTAGATATAGTATTAAGAATATTACATAAATAGTGAAGGAAATTTTGCTCCAAACTAACTGAAGATTCCTTTTGGTCTTAAGCTAGAAAGCAAGCCAGTAAAGGAACACACTGTTTTTAAATAATTTAACTGTGTTCCTAAATAAAGCTAAAGAATATTTTAGGAATCTAAAATTATCCAGCATCCAAAAACATAAAATCCACAAGGTTTGACATCCATAAAAAAGTTACCAGTATACAAGAAGTAGGGAAATACAACCCCTAATGAACTAAACATAACCAACAGATGCACCTTCAGGAATAACACAGACATTCCATCAATTATAAATAGGATCCACATATTCAAGAAGAGGGAAACATAACCAAAAAAACCTTGGGAGGATTGAAATATAAATCTAAGATAAAAATAGTCTGCATGGAACTAACGACCTAAAGTTCAGCACCAGCACTTCCTAACATGAAAACAGATACAGCCTGAGACAGTTATGGTGCTTCTTTAGCCCAATATATATGAAATTGGAAGTCCTAAAACAGAATATGAAAAAGAGGGAACAAAGAAGGTATGAATGACTAGTAGTCAATTTTTCCCCCAGAAATACTAAACCCACATATTGCAATGTAAACTATTTCCAAACAAAAAACACAAAGGAAACTAAGCGCACCACAGTATATTACAAACCTAGGAGAGAAGATCAGATCTTCGAAGTGGCTAGAGGCAATGGGGCATTGTGAAAGGGGGAAAGGTAAGAGTACCCGCCAGCTGTTTTCTCCCAGGGAATCAGAATCACAGTATTTTTAAAAGTATAGAAAGTCAAAAAAAAAAAAAAAAAAAAAGCATCAAAACACAGTGACCTGAAATTCCACAACCTATCAAAAGTATTTCTCAACAGTAAAAGATAAGAATCTGAATTTACCAAAAAGCAGAGAGAACATTAGAAATGATAAAAAGTGTGGATAAATACATATTTTTTTTTTACCGTCACAGTAATTAATAATAGAGTGTGAATTTATAAAACATGCAGAACTAAATGTCAGACAATAGGAGCACAACTCTTCTAACAGGAGGGAAAGCAGCACTCTGCTGGATGGTTTTACACTATACAGGAGAAGCGCTATCCCCTAAACATATGTTGTATAAAACCAAGGACGGTGATGCTCAATGAAGCAGAACTGAAAAGCAGGCCTGGAGAGACGGTTGGGCAGGTCAAGTGTCAGGCACGAGCACGACAACTTGAGCTTATCCCGGAACCCACGGTAGGAGGAGGAAACTCCCCAATCAGCACTACCAACTGAGAAACAAACAAGCATTTACAAGAGCGTGTGGACATCATTTCATCGTCAAACCATAACGCTATGCCACATCCTCCACAGTCTAACAGTCCAAATATTACAACAGTATCAGAAGTCCAAGTCCATAGCACATTCTGAGACTAAAGGCAAACTCTTAGCTGTGAGCTATAAAATAAAAAACAAAGTTACACACTTCTAAGGTAAATAGCGGAGTATTTACCCTGTTAGGGAAGAACAGGGATAGAGAAGGGAAGGAAAAGGTCAATGAGGCCAACATTGGAACCCACAGTTCTCTGTCCAGCATCTGCCTCACAGGATGGTCTCATCTTCTCCCAGCCCCGCCCTTATGGTCTTACTGGCCGGAACTACATGGATTCTCTCTTGCTGGCTCTGCACACTGCCTGCAGCTTTCCTGAAGAGACATTTCATGCACTGGCATCTCCATGAATCCAGGTTATTCACTGGAGCTTAAGCTTCATCTTCACAGCTCTGAGCATTGCCCGTCAGAAGCTGCCTGCAGGATCCTGACCCTTCCACTCTAAGATCTCACTGGAATTAAGTTCCCAATCAAGCGACAGCATCACACACTGTACTGTGTGGCACATGAGATGTGACGGAGCTCTTCATGGATGCCGATGCTCCCCTCACAACAACCATGTTTCTGAAAGTATTGGTAGACAAATCTCTGGATCTTCCCAACATAGAGGATAGGTTTTTACATAGAAAATCTATTCTAGAATTCAAGTTTCCCTAAGCTTTGTTACTAAAAATATTTCAGTGTGTGGATGCTTGAACTACTGAATGTGTGTAACAGTTTGTGTATAGAGGTCCAAGGACAACTTCTGGAGAGTCAGTGCTCTCCTTCCACCATGTGGGTATTGGGGATGAAACTTAGGTTGTGAGGCTTGCTAACAAGTGCCTTTACTCACTGACCCATTTCTCCAGTCCTGAGAGATTGCTTAGATACACCTGAAACTGAGAACTTAATATGACTTCATTCTTTTTCTTTGTTACTTGGTCCTAAAATCCAAGGAACATGTGAACAGCACTACATCTCTTTTAATTTTCCAGAGGTACTCAAGCAGTCATTAAATTCTCTAACTCTCACAATTGCTAAGGTAGGAGTATCAACGCATTGACTTTGCATAGCTCTTTAAACAGTTAATAGCACAGATTATCAGTACTATCAGGAGGAGAGTCTTTACCAACGTTAAAATTAATCAACTTAGCAAAAAAAAAAACCCACACAATTAAGGAAATTCATCCTGGAAATTCTGTTTCTCTAGAGTCACTTCTGGTATAAAATTACGTACTGATTATTTTTCTCATTTCTGTGACAAAATACTGGATAGAGAAACCTAAAGGAAAAACAGATTTATTTCAAAGGTTCACAGTTTCAAAGAGTTCATTTATGGTTGCTTAGTCTCATGCAAGTGGCAGATGTGTGTGTAGACCTCAGTAATAAATCAAAACCACAGCAGAGAGACAGACTGGAACAGATGGCCAGGTACAACCTTCAGAAATGATCTACTGCATCAAGTGATCTACTCTTGTCTACCTAGGCCCCATCTCCTAAAGATTCTACATTTCCCCCAAAAGTACTGCCAACTAGGGATCTTTAGATACACAAGTGTGTAGAAGCCTCTTCCTATTCAAGCCATATCTCATTTAAAAAAGAACTCATTAAATTCATTCAAATTATAACTCTCAGTCACATATTTCTCCATTTTCTATAGATTATATCTTCTTGAGAGTACACTGAAATAACCGTCCTCTAAAATTTGACCACATAACTAAGGTAACTGAAGAAGCTCCCATACTGTAAGAACATTAGTGAAGCCTCCTGTCTAAACTCAAGACATTTACTTTCATATTGGACAATGAAGTACTTCTTAGTCCTATCCTTTACGTCTAAAGAAACTGGAGTTTATTTACATAACATTAAAATGTTCATACTACATATAACATAAGAAAACTCCATACAAATCCCAATTTCAATTTGAGAGGGACCTGTAGGATATCCATACAAAATTCTGCACGGGCATAATCTTCAAACAGACTATGAGATTCTGAACTAATGATCAGGAAAGGTGGGTTTCAGTCTGAAGTTCTTACCTGTATAATCCATCATCGATTTCCACAGATTCTGTTGACATGGTAGGAAAATTTTTACTTGCACTAGGGGGAAGAAAAACAAACCCAAACTTTTAAGACCAAATACGGCTTTTGAATATTCATTCATACTCTATAATGTGAAATTCAGTTATGCATGAGACCAGATTCACAAGTTACTAAAGGCCCTCATATACTAAATGCATATTTTATTAGGGATCACCTTCCTTAAGATTTTTTTTTAATGTGTTGAAGTTAATTTCACTAATTGCTGCTCTGTGCAGTTTCACTGTTGAGATTTTAGAGCCACCAGACAGTAACTGCACTCTAAGATATTGTCTAGCTAATAAAATCAGCATAGTCATATAACATACTATTCTGGCAAAAAAGGTGTACACACACTCACAAACATTTGTAGTTTCCTATCATCTTGTTTCTACTACACTTTTACTTGCTGTCCTATTTTGGCCAAAATTAGTTTGGTGAATTAAATTTCTGAGTAAAAATGAGAACGGGTACATGTACACCCTGCTCTGCCACTTAATGGCTATGCCTGGCACTAACTTTCCAAAAAGTTCTCTCTCACTGACTGTTTCAAGAATATGTTCAGTTGGGTGGTGGCGGCACACACTTTTAATCTCAGCACTCAGGAGGCAGATCTCTGTGATTTTTGAGGCCAGCCTGGTCTACAGAGCGAGTTCCAGGACAGACTCTAAAGCTACACAGAGAAACCTCATCGGGGGTGGTGTGTGTGTGTGTGTGTGGGGGGGTTGTTCAAAAAAAGCCATGCCTGATTGCACATACTTCTAATCTCAGAACTCCAGAGGAGGAGGGAAGAGAATCAGGGGTTCTAAGCCACCCTGGGCTAACTAGAAGGCTTGTAGCCAGCCTCAAAGCCAATAATAATTAGCAATAATAATAATGATGATAATAAAACAATAATGATATCTATGAAACAAAAATGCTCCAACTAAGGGGTGATTATTTGTATTAAGTAATATTTCTCAAGTCGATTTTAGCAGCATCTGCCTGGGCAGACAATCCGGTTACTTAAATCCAGTGCTTGAAGCATCCTTCCCTATATGCAATGTAAAACGCTAAAGACTTATGTTAACTGGAAATAATAAACTCAACGCTTCTCTACTTGGTATATAGAATTCTTATACGGGGCAGGATCCAAGTGTGGGGTTTGATTGATTCTAAGATGTCTGAAAGAGAAACAACCCAAACACACAGGGGAGAGTACAGAAAAGAAAAAAAATCTACAAGATCCTAAGTGGGAAATAATCATTAAAAGCCTTGGGCTCCTCCCCGTGCCCCAGCACCCGCGTAGCCAACAGGGGTTTCTCGGGGTGTCCAAGCTGCAACCGATTCAGCCAGACTTGCTCCTTCATGTAATAGTTTTTCCAAGTAGGACGGCTGCAGGATGGAGCAGAGCGGCGCTGCAGCTGCCTCTTAAAAAGAAAGGTGCCAAGCGACAGGGGGGCCACGACCCACTCCTGACCAGGCCCGACAGAAGGAGCGACCTGCGGGGAGGATGCTGGACCCCACACGGAACCGGGAAGGCTCGGGTGCAGCCAAATCTCCCCGGCAAAGGCCAGCGGCGAGGCCGTGGCGCCCACGCCGCCACACCCACCGCCAGCTCACTCTCGCTCGCCCGCTCGCCCGCTCCCCGGGGCTCGCCGCTGCCCCGTGGCCTCCGCGCGCACCGAAGCCGCCCCAGCCCAGGACGGGAGCGGGCGCCCGCGACCCTCCGCTTCTTCCCGCCCAGCCCGCCCGGGGCCAGGCGGCTCACCTGCAAGCTCCCCAGGAGGAGCAGGACGCCTCTTCCCGGCGGAGAGCAGCCAACGGCTCAGACCTCTTCATCGCCCGGCCGAAGACGCTGCAGCAGCCCCGGGGAGGGAAGGCAGGAGAGGGGGCGGGGCCGCGAGGGTCAAGGGGCGGGCGGCGACGTCACCGGGGGCGGGGCTGGGGCCGAGCGCCCAGGACCGTCTTTCCCGTCAGCCCCAGGGACTCCTGACTTCCGGCTGGGGTGGGGCCGCGGGGCGCGCTTCCGTGCAGGTGAGGGGCGTGGCTAAGGGAAGGAGCCTGAGCACCGAGGGGCAAACGCGGAACCAAAACACGGGGCGCACGCGTCACCTCCGCTCCGTGGGAGCTCAACGCGGGAGGGGTCGAGGTCCGCCGAGGGACGGAGCTCGCGCTGCAAATCCTAGGGTGTTAGAGCACCTGGAGGAGATCGGTTTCCCAACCAAAACCAAAACAAAACCCGAAGTCATCGTGGCTGGGATGCCACTTCAAGATTTCAGTAGTCTTGAGCATCTAGTGCGTGAGAGACGCAGATTTCTGTAATCAAGTGACTTTTCAGAGATGTAGAATTTGCCACTTTAATTTTAGGGAGGAAAAAAAGGAACTTGCAGTGAAGGATCTGGTCAGAGACATGCAGCCAATAACCCAGATTGCCAGCACCGGGGTCTAAGGATTCGCACCTGATTCTCATTTCATTGACTCTCATGTTACCATTTTTAGAAAAAAAAAAAAAATTGTGTGGACACAATACAATTAAGAATCTTTCTAAGTAGCTATGTATTTAAAGAAACATCAGCACAATTTCAAAAAATTGGCATTTACTTTGACTATAGATATAATACAATAGTCTGTAAAATATGGTATTTTTAGTTCAACATTGTCTTAAGTTTTTAATTGAGCCTATTTATCCTGTGTGTCCATCAATGCTGTCTCCAAAATTGAACATCTCAAAAAGCTTGGAATCCTGTGTTGGCTATCTGTTACATCCTGGTTTCATCTGTAGGATGGGGTTTTTGGTTGTTGTTGTTGTTAAAGGGAAAAATCAGTAGCCATTTTGACAGATGCTTCCCCCTCCTCCCCTCCAAAGGTATTTGCTGAACAGCAGTTTTAGAAGTGATCAGAAATTGAACTTATAAGGCTGAGACAATAAATCTTTGTATCCTGGACTTGGCAAAACAAGATAGGGGAGTAATGGGCTCAGCTGACCAGAAGTTGACCTTAGAGGAGTGTAGGACTGCAACAATAAATCTGAATGTGTCAACAAAAGCAGGACATAGGGAATAAAAATTTATATCTCTGTAGATACCCTGAATCCTGTTAGCAATTAGTAACCTTATGCTTACCTCACCCCTAGCCCCCTCGTCCAATCCCAAGCTTCATGTAAACTTTTCCTATATAAATCCCTTAAAGTGAGTGCTCAGGGCCGTTCTCCTCCACCCACTGTGTCAGATGCTGGACGGTGGACTAAGCTTGCTTGTTTTGTTAATAAAAACCTCTGTGTGCTTGCATCGGATAATGGCTCTGTGGTGGTCTTGCAGGAGGGTCTTGCAACCTGGGCACAACAGTTTTTTTTTTTTTTTTATCCAGTTGGGAACCTTTTTTACATTAACATTTAAATAAACTTGGGTTGTATCTTAGTCTTTCAAAGTTCTAGCACTAAATATATCCAATCTTTTATTATATAAAGGTTTTTTTTTTTTTTGGTTTAGGACATGTGCATACATGCTGCTAGCTTTTTGTCTCCCTTTTTTTTATCTTCTTATATACTGAATATCCATTAGACACTAAGGTCTGGTGGCTAGACAATAATCAGGTCATACCAACAGCACTTGCTGATTTTATCAGTCTCCTGGTGTACTGATTAACTTAGCACAAACCAGAGTCACCTGAAAAGAGTGAACCTCCTTTGAGGAACTGTCTCTATTAGGATGGCTTGTGATGGCATGTCAGTGGGGCATTTTCTTGATTGTTAATCAAGTAACTAAATCTTTACTTGGGAATGGGTTCAAGTTCTGGTTAGCAAATCATAATCAAGTGTTTGTGTTAGCTTTGATTTCCTCCTACTTCATTCTTGATTATTAATTCTCCCGAGTTCTATCTTGCCATTTCTGAGTTTGAGGCAGCTCTTTCAGTAATGTTTTCATTGTCTGTGATGATATTAGGTTCCTTATTCTTTCTTTCCTTTTCAACTTGATACTCTGCTGCTCATTTGTCTGCTAATTTCTTATCCCTGAGCCATTAGAATAGGACAGGAACCTGAGTTCAGTAAGTACAAACTCATTCCAAGGACCTGAGTTGCAAGAGGCAGTCCCAGCAGCCCATTTCAAGAAGGGAATGAACTTCCTAGAAGAACCATCTATTACCTTTCCAAACAAAGGATTTGTTGTAGGACTTTAGGGAAACATAAAGTTTAGAAGACATTAAAATGAAGTTGTAGCATGAATCTTAAAAGTTCTTACTAGTAAAATCAAGCCTGAGGCCAGTTATTGGGGTGAATGCTGGAAAAATCAGAGAGACAGAACAAGCCACAGCTACCTCGCCTCACCAATTCCTCAGCTGATTCTGTTTCCTCAGATTGGAAGCCTCTGAGTCCTCATCCAAACAGATCTCAGCTGAACTGTGCTGTCTTTCGTGACTTCACCTGTGTGTCGTTACATGCTGCTCCCTGGATGGTGGGCTGGCATCTCCTCACTCAGCCTTTCTCTTCCCAGAATTCTCCTTGTCTGCTTATCCTGTCTATACTTCCTGCCTGTCTACTGGCCAATCAGCATTTTATTAAACCAGTGTACAAAAGCATTATTCCGTAGCACATCTTTTTTTTTTTTTTTTTTAATACGCACTAGTGTTTTGCCATGGGTGTCAGGTCCTCAGGAACTGGAGTTACAGACAATTGCAGCTGCCACGTGTGTGCTGGGAATTGAATCAGGGTCCTCTGGAAGAGCAGTCAGTTCTCTTAACCTTTGAACCATTTCTCCAGCCCCCTCCATAACACATCTTGATGTGGAAAATTCAAACAGTGAAGTGTTTGATAATCTATGCTTTTAGATAAAAGGGTTTTCTGTGAGTGAAATCCTTAGCTACTCAAGTCAGAGGATTCTATGATACATTAGAGCATGATCTTAAGAGAAACAATTTTTACTAAGTTTATGTCTGACTTTATCTGTATCTGTTACTGCTATTAGGGAAAGTAGATTTTTATTTCCTTAGTTCAAGGTGATCTTTATTTTCCATGGGTTTAAGGGAAACTCTTCTAACTTCAAAGGCTATCTGTTTGTCTTGTGTAGTATTACAAAATGTGGCTCAGTGCTTGTAATGTCCTCACTCATTTGCTCTCCACCCTGGTGTGAACTGTCTCCTCATTTCTTCTATCTCCATGCTATGTGTCTGTGTAAATGTATGAATGCATACTATATGAATATGCATATATGCATAACCATGCATATATGAATGCATGGCTACACTCTAATGTTGCAGCGTAATCATTTTACTTGCAAACATTTGTTTTTGAATAATTTTAGACTTACAGAAAATTTACCAAGATAATACAGAGAATTTATCTAAAGTCTCCAAATAACTTGCCCAAAAGATAACATTTTGTACTATTTGGCTGCATTTTTCAAAACTTAAAAAATTGTTATTCATGCAATACTATTAGAACCATATACTTTAACAGGACACTAGTCTTTTCTGCTAATTTCCTCACCTACCCCTTTCAGAATCCATTCTAGGAGACCAGGATGCATTTAGGATTACCTGATCCTAGTAAAGTTGGTAGCTGAGTATTATAATGCATATCTTTCTGAAACATATGTGCATATGTGAATTCTATCAAAAAAGTGGTTTATATTGTAAATTATGTATAACCAACAGCATTCATACTGTTTTTGTAATTATAGAACATATTTAAGCTTATTTCTCTTATTTCATACTTCTGAAGTATTAAATAATAGCAGAGTAAAGATGCTCAGTATACAATTTCTTTGATTTACAGATGATGACTCAAAAAGATTAAATGGCTCAAATATATTCATATCATTTTTCTCATACAATCAGGGTCAGAACCCAGTGTTCTTCCTACTGTGCTGTTCTTCTGGCATAGTATACCTACATCTCAGAGACTGGACCACACATTTCATGTCTGAAAATTACTCAGGTCAAGTCAGCACATTAGCACATAGCTTCCTGAATTCCTGAATTTTGAGCAAGATCTTTGCCTACAGGTATTGTCCTAAGATTTGAATGAGTAGGAAGCTAACTATTTAAAAAGCCCAAAGGAGATTCCTTTGTAAAGGAAATAGTTTATTAAAATCTTAATATTTATTCATTTGCATGGGCTGTTGATGGGAATACATATGCTGCAGACAGTGTTTATGTTATCTAGATTCAGATGTTGAAACTGAATCTCCACTCTGATGGAATTTGAAGATTGCAGTTTTCAGAGCGAAAAGCTTAGAGATCCCTGTCATCTTGAGGCCCTATTAGGGCCTGGCAAGAACACTCTTCTCAGAACCAGAAAGGACCTGCACTAAATACCAAATCTGTGAGACTGTTGTAGTCTTGAGAAAGTGTGAATAATGAATTTCAGGTTCTTTGTAAGTATAGCATAGTGGTTTAATGTAGCAGCCTATACAGACTATGGCAATGTAAAGATCACATTTTTTAAAATATTGCTTATAGAATAAAAGAAGAGAAATCATAAACTTGCAATTGAAATACAATGTCTTTTTCAAAGACATTCTTGATGAGTTTTAGGCCTCCTGAAGGTCTCTCTGCGGACACAGCAAACCGAATCAGATCGAATTGGAAAGCCCAGGTTTAATGGGTAAAGCACTTCCTGGCAATTCCCAGGCCCCACAGGGACATGAGACCAGAAGAACCATGTGTCTGCTTTTGGGGATTTGGCTTACATACCCTGTGGGAGTCGTCTTGAGCCTCTCTGGCAGAGGAGCTGTGTTTGGTAGGCTTTGAAGGGGCAGGTTTAGGGAAAAAGATAGGAAGAGGAGTTGAGGTGGATCTTCCACCAGACTCCTTCCAAACAATTCTAGAAAAGATTTTTTTTAATTTTATGTGTGTATTTTGTCTGTCTATCTGTATGTATACTACATGTGTTTCTGGTGTATCAGATACCCTGAAACTGGAATTATAGAAGTTTGTGAGCCCCTGTGTGGGTGCTGGAAACGAAACCCAGGTCTTCTGAAAAAGTTTTAAGTGCTCTCAGCCACTGAGCTGTCTCTCTAGCCCCTCCAGGACATTTTAATTATTTAAATGGCAACAGTAATTGTAGAGAAAATGTAGCAATTGTGCGCCTCTAGATAACTTTTGACAAATAAGAACAGAAACCAGATGAAAAACCTAAAAATTCCTAATTAGGGCTTCAAATTCTCATGGTTTTCTAGGTAATATGCTATAAATTCATCTGGATCTGTTCTGACTGGGGACTGGAGAAAATTGAGTGCCCTATGAATCAACATTCAGAGCTCTATTTGAGAGATTCAGATTTTTAGTCATAGTCACTCTTCACCAGTAGACTCAATTGTAATTTAAGCTCATACAGAGAATGTAGTTGTCATTGAGAGAAATGGAGGCTTTTTTGCCACAGGCAGTTGTACCTCACAGAGCTATGCCCCTGGGAAAAAAACAAAAAACAAACAAACAAACAAAAACCTCAATAACCACCATACTTACTCCAAACTAGAAGATTGAATTTTACAGACAGCATGAATGTGAGTTTAGAAAGGAAGATCTAATTACAGGTGGGACCTCAAGAGAAAGAACAAAGGAGAGCTCCTGTGTCACAGGATTGGGTCCCAGTAAATCGACACCAACAAGCTGCTAGACTCAGGGCTTTTATAGGACCTAGGACAGAAACTGGGGGTAGGCGATGAGGAGGGGCAGTTAGTCCAGTCAGTCCCATGACATTTCCAGGTGCCTCTCAGTTTTGGTCATGTGTCACGTGTCTCTTCCATGCAGTGGCGCTCACTTGAGTTTTATGAAAAGAGAAGAAAGACAATAGGAAATGAAATTAGGAACCATTGACTCAGCCAGAAGAGAATCAAGTACATTTCTGGCCAAGAATAAGAAGTGAGGTCCCTGTCCTGAAACTGGCTGAGTGGTTTCTATTTCCTGTTTTCATCAATGCCAGTTCATTATATGCCTTTCCCCTCCTCGACTGAAATGATCTACAGATCATCTTTCTTTTCTTCAGTTTCTTTTCTACTTGGTTTGATAGCTCGATCCTTCAGCCAAGAGGCTGTCAAATACCAAGAAGCCTCTTTACCTCCTTGTTAAAATACACTTGTTAGACCTCAGTCTAGTGTTTCTTCTTAAGTATGAGGCTAAGAGTTTGGCTCTCTAACAGTGTTCCCTGGTTCTGTATGTGGGGCTACAGGATAGGACCATATCTTGTGCTGTCCAACCTGCTTCCTCTGTTTCATCGTTTGCCTATCTCTTGTGTCTAAGTGGGACTTCTTACTGAATTCTGGTCTTTGCTGATTTGTAACAGGCTTTGGTTTTTATCATGATGTCTCTGTGTGTGTAGTTCTGTTGCTCTGGCTCTGATCTATGGCTTCATTCTCTGAATTCTGTCTTGAATCTTGCCTGAGTAGTGACATCTCTTTCCAGTTTCAGTTTTCTTCTTGATAAATTTCCTTTGTTGCTTGCACTGGTTTAATGCGTCTGTAACTCATGTAGGCTATACTTTATAACTGTGCAATTCATAGGGTGTTTTTGTGGTGGTATTGTGTTCCCCAAAATATTGTGCACTCTTATCTGGGGTCAGAGACAGAACAGCCACTAGATACAAAGGCTAGAAAATGGTTGTACTCACACCTTTAATCCTAGCATTCCAGAGGCAGAAATCCCTCTGGATCTCTGTGAGTTCAAGGCCACATTGAAAACAGCCAGGCGTGGTGACACATGCCTTTAATCCCAGGGAGTGATGGCAAAGACAGAAAGATATTTATACCAGAAACTAGAAGCTTTTAGCTGGTTAAGCTTCAGGCTTTCGAGCAGCAGTTCAGCTGAGAGCCATTGGGATGAGGACACAGAGGCTTCCAGTCTGAGGAAACAGGATCAGCTGAGGAATTGTCGAGGTGAGGAAGCTGTGGCTTGTTCTCTGATCTTCCAGCATTCACCCCAATACCTGGCTCAGGTTTGATTTTTATTAATAAGTACCTTTTAAGATTCATGCTATGTGTTTTGTGTGTTCTAGGGAGAGAGTAAGTAGTATTGACCAGGAGTAGTGTAAACTACACAGAAAAGGTACACACACACACACACACACACACACACACACACACACAGAGAGAGAGAGAGAGAGAGAGAGAGGTAGACACACACTCTATAATTTTAAAAAGTAACTAAACAGATAACTGCTGATTTAAGTTGAAGACAACTAGAAATTAGACATGTTCTCTCTTATTGTTTGTTTGCTGGGTTGCTTGTATATCTATTTATCATTTTCCCCAAACTTTTGAATCCACTATGATCTCATTATACTCTTACTAGGATATGTGTCAACTAAAGTTCCCAAAAAATAAGATTTACTTCTCTTAAAGATTCTAGAAGGATGATTGACTGGTTATAATTTGTGTGAATGTGGAGAGTTAAGTGTTGAGGTTTAGAGCCCGGTTATCTTGGGCTAGCTTCATCCCTCTTCCTAGCTGTTCATTCTTTACCCCTGTGTGTCACCTAATATTCTTGTAACCATCAGATGAAATGTTTTGGAATGCACTCCTGGACTCCTAGCTTCAACTCAGGCAAAGGGCAGGAGAGCAGATAGCATCTGAGGCTCATAGCAGAGGCATCTGTGCTTTGCTGTAACTTACTTCCTTGTTCCTACCAAGTGCTTTCATTTATGACTCTTTTGTTCTATACCAAAAAAAATTCATCAAAACTGTTACCATATTGGATCTTGCTTTTAAAGGTTACTTAAATATATATATACTCTTAGGGCATGGTCATTTATATTTGGCTCTTTGAGGGGAGAGCTATTTTTTTTGACAAATATCAAAATAATTAATTCAAATACTCCCCTTTCTGTCTCCTCACCTGTATACACAGAGAACAGATGCCCTCTTGGAACGACAAACTTGTGGTCCAGGCATGCCCAAGCTTCAGGTCTGCCTTCAGTGTTGCTCAGGGAGAACACACCTCCTTTGCTTTGGCAGCCTCTTCTAGAAGATCAGAGTGAGGCTTATAAAAGATGTTGACCCTAAAGTCAGGGAGGCACTGATCTGTAAACTAAAGTAAACAACAGCCGTGTAGCGATCCTATATGTGAAAAGCATCATTCTAATACCATAGGCAGAGAGCCATACAGTTATCTTCAGAAAGGTCACATCTCACTTTCTCAGCTTAGTAATCTCTGCTACAGAAAATGTTTGTGATAGGTTTTTTTCAAGCAGTAAAAACTAATGTTCTGAGAAGGAGAGATACAGAGATAGAGAAGACATTTGCATGGGTTTGTCACATACAAACATTCAAGAGACTAAAGTCTGAGAGAAACAGTAAATATGACTGATAATGTGGTTAAGTAATCATGTATTAGATGCTGAATATCAAGGTTTGTCCGTGATTATAAAAACAGCCACATTTTCTAATAGAGGGAGAGAGCTCCAGGGTAGAAGGAGATAAAAACCGAAGCCAACCCTCGGGAAGTTAATGGAGACTCTAGTGAACATTGATTCTGCCAATTGGCAAGCAAAACAACTTATTTTTACCATCCCCAGCAGAAGTTCTAGAAGGCCAAAAGAGGTGCTCTTAAGTCAGCTAATTTCTTTTTTTATTTTCTCTCTCTCTCTCTCTCTCTCTCTCTCTCCCTCCCTCCCTCCCTCCCTCCCTCTCTCTCTCTCTCTCTCTCTCTTCTTTCTTTCTTTCTTTCTTTCTTTCTTTCTTTCTTTCTTTCTTTCTTTCTTTCTGTTTTATAATTTGATTTAATTTTACATATCAGCCACGGATTCCCCTGTCCTCCCTCCCCACCCACCCACCCCACCCTCCCCCCCAGCCCCACCCCCCATTCTCATCTCCTCCAGGGCAAGGACTCCCCTAGGGATTCAGCTCAACCTGGTAGATTCAGTCCAAGCAGGTTCAGTCCCCTCCTCCCAGGCTGAGCCAAGTGTCCCTGCATAGGCCCTAGGTTCCAAACAGCCAGTTCATGCACTAAGGACAGCTAATTTCTAAGCCTTATTCAGTGTGAGGTCACTGCTGATAAGTAGAGGGGAAGCCAAAAGGAAGTAGTTTCACAGAGCTGAGGAGTATGTCTCCTGAAGGCAATCAGTTGCTGCAGGATTTTTATCTCGGTCTGTTTCCACTCAAATACCCATGTTTGGCTTTGTCTTCTAACCTATTCTTGTTTGCCTTCTGTTTCTCTTATAAAACACCGACCCACAGCAATTTGGGGAGGAAAGAGTTTATTTGCCTTCCAGTCCATCATTTAGGGCAATCGAGGTGGGAACTCAAGCAGGAACTTGGAGCAGAAATCACAGAGGAAAAACAATACTTTTCGATTACTTCCTCTCAACTCAGCCACCTTTTTTATTCGGCCCAGGCCCATGTGCCCAGAAATGGCACTGCTCACCGTGGACTGGGTCCTCCTACATCAATTAGGAATCAAGAAAATGCCCTCAAAGACTCTCCCAAATGTGAATATGGTTCCTCAGTTGAGATTCCCTCTTCTCCAGTATGTCTAGTTTGTCTCATGCTGGTGACACCTAACCAGCACGCCGCTCTTCCTTGTTGAGAGCTTCCCCCTACACTTTTTCATGTGAAGAGAGTGGGCTACTATACTGATGAAAAGAAAAATTACATACAAGTATCACTGAGATGAGAACTCAATAACTCAGTACGGTTTTGAGGCAATGACTATTTGCGTGAATGATCAATAGATGATGGGCAGATGTCTAAAAAGGGGAGGACTTCGTTTGATACGGATAAAACCAAGGCTATGGGTGAAGGTGATGTGATTTACTTACTGATCATGGCTGTCCGACTCTGTTAGGGTTAGTGTTTGTGCGTGCTGTTCGTATGTTGGCCAAGAATCCCCAATTGGATGGTATAAGGTAGCATTTTGATGTTGAATAGACTCAGATGAGGTCCTGAAAGGATCCTTATGATGGGACTGTTCCTGTGCCCTTCTAAGTAAAGAAGTTACTCTCTGTCTGCTTTGTTAAGATATCATGTGAGATGACCACTGAAAACCAGGAATTGAGCCTTGAAAAGAATGCAGCCATGCTGGAACACTGATTTTTTTTTTTTTTTTTAATTTCTTGGTCTCCAGATGGTGAGAAATGGATTTCGGTATGCTGTGAATATATGTTATTCCATTGGTTAATAAATAAGCTGCTTTGGTCTATGGCAAGGCAGCTTAGAGGCAGGTGGGAAATCCAAACAGAGATACAGAGAGAAGGGCAGAGTTGAGACACCAGCCCACCGCTAAAGGAGCAACAAGACGCCAGCAGACCGGTAATGCCATGGCGACGTGGCAACACATAGATTAATAGGAATGGGTTAATTTAAGATGAAAGAGTTAGCTAGCAAGAAGCTGAAGCCATAGGCCATACAGTTTGTAATTAATAAAGCCTCTGTATGAACCGGGAGGTGGAGGCCTCTTGTATAATATTAGAGGGACCAGCCTTAATATTATACATCCCAGGGGCTCAGGAGAGAGAACTACTAACGGCGAGGACTATTTTCAGGAAATATAATCTCAGCACACTGAGTTCTATAGTCCACTTGCTTTAATTCCTCTGGCATAACATCCTTTATACACAGCTTCAGTTCTGTTCTCATGTCTAGCTCCTTTCTTGCCTGATTTCTCTATATTTATCTACTGTCCCCTCTAGGTTCTATCTTAATTCCTTCATCTAGTTCTGCCCCTTCTAGGTTCTCATCCATTTTGTTCCTTCCCATATCATCTCCTCTCCCGTCTCCTCTCTCCTCTTCTTGTTCTACTTCATCCTGTTCTTCCCCATCTGGCTCTTTCTCATCTTCCATCTCGTTCCTCTAGTACTCTCCTGTAGTCCTTCAATCTACTTCTTCCCCATTTCAGTTTGTTCCTCTCAAGTTCTTACCCATCTAGTTCTTCCATTCTCTTCTCTTTTTCTCCCCTGCCTCCTGGAAGTCTAGGTATATAAAGGGAGGGTCCGAGCTAAATTGTGTAAAGCTATTACTTAACGTCCACCTCTCCTAGGCGGTGTCTCCTTGTGGAATTTACCGTAAATCAGGAGACTTGCATGTAGGCTGTTATCATTGTTAGTCCACTTGGGACTAACAATGGGCGCCCACCTGGGTGGTGTTTCCTTTAGTCCTTGAAAGTGGCCAAGGGAGATAATCTGATTCCAGAGAAAGCCTTTCCTGAGGCTGTTCTCCAAATACCTGGAATGTGTATGTCCAGAGAGTGATCAGTCTACACTGTTAGCCCTTCTTAGGGAAAAGTCAATTGGGAAAGCTATGAAGGCACACATGATTTTCATAACAGGATACAGCTGATATATAACAAGCCAAGTAACACCAAAAACTCCTTGGGATTTGGCTTCCTCTGGAGGAATTCCCTGATCCCTCCAGGTAGTGACTTTGCCATAACCAGCTGAGTTCTTATGATATATTCCTGCGGCCCACAGCAGTGGCCCACGCCTTTAATCCCAGCCAGGTGGATCCCTGTGAGTTCGAGGCTAGTCTGGTCTACAGAGTGAGATCCAGGACAGGCACCAAAACTACACAGAGAAACCCTGTCTTGAAAAACCAAAATAAATAAATAAATGAGATCAAATGAAGCCTCTGTGTAATTATTTTATAAATGGATGCAGACTGCTGGGGGGAGAGAGTCAACCCAACTGCAGGTGGGCTGGGTGGGACACAGAGAAGCTTCCCTCTATGGTCTTTTGTTTAAACCATGGAGTCGATGCCCTGAGGTTACTGTAGCCTAAGACACCAGCTGTGCTTTTAGGGTTGTCGCTTATTTTCTTTGTTTTTACATCCCATCCAAAGTTCCCCTCCCTCCCTTCTTCCCCATCCTTCCCCTCCCCTCCAAGCTGTGCTTCCCTGTAGTTCTGCAGTGATCTGTGACCTTCTGCAGACATTCTTGCTCTATGGTCGTCTTCAAATTAGATCCTCCTGTTTCTTCCCCCATCGCATTTCAGTTCTGCTGGAGTTCTAGAGCATTCACCAAGAGAGAGCCCAGGACTGCTCTACCTGAGTTCTTTTCAGAGAGGATGGATGGTCATTTGAATATTAATGAGCATTACAAAAAGTCAAACTATTAGTTGTGATATTCAGATAATAATATTAATAAGAACAGGATTAACTTATTAGGCATTGAGGTTTGAGGGAATAGTTACCAGGTACAGACAACTCTTGAAGTTATTGGCAACAGGAGAATAGAGAAATGGATGGTAGGAGATGAAGGTGAGATATTGTTCAACGTAGCTATTTTAGTCGATTTTGCCATGTTAACATGTAGCCCCAGCTAGCCTAGAACTTGCTAGCTGGCCTTGAACTAACAGAGATCTCCCTGTTTCTGCCCCCTCTTCTCCCTGAATGCCAGGTGGTTTATGCCACCAACCCTGGCTAAAGATAGTATTAAAATTTTAATTATGTGCATGTATGTGTGTGTGTCTTTGGGAGGCTGTGTGCATGTGAATGCAGTGCCCTTAGAGGTCAGAAGATTGCATGAGATCTGCTGGAGGTAGAGTTTCAAGAGGTTCTGAGCCCCTGATGTTGGTGATAGGAACTGAGCTCTGAAGCATGAACCTAATTAATCTTATCAGTAAAAACCAGCAGTCAAATATCAGAGTAATAACCTGAAAGATCAGAGAAGCAGAGAAGCAGCCACCAGTGACTTTTTAACCTCTCTAGATCCTCCCATCCAAAGGGTCGAGTTCCTTTCCCCTGCCCTGCCTTATCACTTCCTCTCTTCTAGTGCTGGGATTAAAGGCATGAGCCACCACTACCCTCTATGGTTAACTAGTAGCTAGGTCTACTCCCTCATCTCCAGGTAATTTTTATTTGTTGGAACACAAACAAAACATCACACAACAGAGCCCAGGTCCCCTGTAAGAAAAGTAAGCACTCTTAGCTGTGGGGTCATTTCTCAGCCTTTCTTAAAAGCCATGTATGTTATGCAACTAGTATGTAAAAGTGCAGCATTTAGTCTTTATGCTGTATTTTTAATTCTGTGCTATTTAAATTTGTAATATTTACAGTTTCAATTTTGTTTTGAAAAGTTAATCAATGATAACCCACCCTATTTTAGCGATTTTGGCTTGGGGGTGATCATGTTACAGTTTGATACAGATTGAAATTCTGAGGTCCTGGTAAAGGGAGTTCCCAAATGAGAAGTTGCCTTTTAAGACTTAAAATGGTGACAGCCAACTTCTAGTCAGGACAAAAAAAAAAAAAAAAAAAAAAAAAAAAGTCCACTGTAAGCAAAGAATCTGACTCAAAGTTCTTGGTGAATGAATTTTATATGCCTACTTTTGGACATGTTCTGAGATGAGATGGGACTATGCCGCTTCTGGTTTGAAATGTCTTTACACTCCTCTCTTTTCTTTTCTTTCTTTTCTTTTCTTTTCTTTTCTTTTCTTTTCTTTTCTTTTCTTTTCTTTTCTTTTCTTTTCTTTTCTCTTCTCTTCTTTTCTTTCTCTCCTTCCCTCCCTCCCTCCCTCCCTTCCTTCCTTTCTTGTTTTCTTCTTTTTGAGACAGACTTTCACACTGTAGCCCAGGCTGGTCTCAACTTGTGTTAAGTCCCCCTGCATTTGCTTCCTGAGTTCTCTCTTCCATCTGCTTTGATATTTCCATTCCTTACAGTAGAGCACATCTTAGTACAAAGGGTGATGCATAAAATAAAAGTTGTTCACATGTACAAAATATATTATGTTTTCTTCCTATTATAAAAGCAGTATTAAGTTTATTTGGGGATTTTGGAACTATAGGCATCCACAAGGAAGAAAAAAATTAAATCATGTCACAATAACTATGTAAAATGTTTATATATACCTGTTATTTCTAAGTGTGCATTTTGTTATCAACATCTAAAATGAGACTATTTTTTACTTGATTTTTTTTCAGTTAATTATAAGAAAGAGATTAAGTTGGCTTTTATTTTATTTCTTTTCTTTTTCTTTGCAAGCATTTAAATCTGTAAGCATTGAGACAGTGTTTAGGCCACAGATGGGCTGGGAGATAGCTCAGTGGCTAAGAATACTTGTTTGTCTTTCTGAGTCTGGGTTACCTCACTCAGGATGATTTTTTCTAGATCCATCCATTTGCCTGCGAACCTCATGATGTCATTGTTTTTCTCTGCTGAGTAGTACTCCACTGTGTATATGTACCACATTTTATTTATCCATTCTTTAGTTGAGGTGATTGGATGGCCAAATGCCCTAACTGTTGTGGTAGAACTCTCATCCAATGACTGATGGAAGCAGATGCAGAGATCCACGGCCAGGCCCCAGGTGGAGCTCCGGGAGTCCAATCGGTGAGAAAGAGGAGGGATTATATGAGCGAGAATTGTTGAGACTAAGATTGGAAAAAGCACAGGGACAAATAGCCAAACTAGTGGAAACACATGAACTATGAACCAATAGCTGAGGAGCCCCCAACTGGACCAGGCCCTCTGGATAAGTGAGACAGTTGATTAGCTTGAACTGTTTGGGAGGCCCCCAGGCAGTGGGACCAGGACCTGTTCTTAGTGCATGAGCTGGCTGTTTGGAGCCTGGAGCCTATACAGGGACACTTTGCTCAGCCTGGGTGCAGGGAGGGGGGGACTGGACCTGCCTTGATTGATTGAATCTACCAGGCTGAGCTGAATCCCCAGGGGAGTCTTTGCCCAGGAGGAGATGGGAATGGGGGGTGGGAGGATGGAAGACAGGGGAATCTGTGGCTGATATGTAAAATTAAATTAAATTATAAAAATAAAAAAAGAAAACGTTAAAAAATAAAGAATACTTGTTGCTCTTGCAGAGGGCCCAGGTTTGATTCTCAATACTCACAGGGCAGCTGACAACTGTCAGTAACTCTAGATCCTGAGAATTCGGTGCCTCACCGAATGGTACACACATGGTACACAGATATACATGCAGGCAAAACATCAATATACATAAAATAAAAATAAATAAATCATTAAAAAATTCAGGCCATGGATAAAATAAATAAATTCTAAAAATACCTTATATGTCAAAAACGTAATTTCTTTGTGATAACCATGTAAGTTCTGAGATGGACTCGCTAAGGGAATCCCTAACTCAGTCCTGTTATTTACGTTTCTTGAGTGTTTAGGATTCTTCCTACTCGATCCTACAAGGTATTGTTCTCTCTAACAGTCTGAAAATGAATTGATACGAGCTTTGCTCAATTACTATTTGGTCTGATTAATTTCTTCAAGAAACTGAATTATGTAAAGAAATGCAATCTTTGACAAGTTCAATAGGCTAAATAAAATAAAAGAACCAAGATAGTTTCTTAATTATCTGACATATTGGATTTACTCGGCATAACATTTACTTTCTACTAATAATCTTCGTCTCTTATAGTAGTTCAGTGCATGAATGGACATCAGATTTGAAATACGCTGTTGAGCGATATAGCTTTCACTTAGAGGACATGTTTAAAATGGACACTGTGAACTTTAGTTTAAATTCATATCTATGTGTATGAACCACAATATTGACATAGAATTCTTCTTGTAAATTTTCCCAAACATATTGAACCTTAAACAAATTTAATTTTGTCATTTAAGAATGACTAAGCATACTGAAGTGATACAGATTTAATATTACCATTTGCATGCATGTATATGAACATATATGTGAACAAACAAATATAGTTAGATACATTTTATTATAGTAATTTCTATATATATAATCAAGCTGGGAGTATTAAACTTCTTTTTGTACCTTTTTGGCAGTCTGGTTTAGCTGGTAAATTCTTTCTTTGGATAGTAATAGTAAATGTGTAAAATAATACAAACAGAACTAAAACAAAAATACATTGACCTATAATTCTATTCATGAGCTACATAAGTTGAGGATCACTGTATCCAGATAGTCATATAGAAAATATATCTTTAAAATGCCCAAGGCAATACCTGACTAGAAAAGTTTCTTGAAGACATAAGAAACCAGCTGAGAGACATGCATTTTAAACAGAGATGTAATAAAGCCCTTAGGTTTAGCTTGTACATATCTATCATTTTTGCTTTAAATCCAGAAGTAAGATTTATTGTCATTTTAGGAGTAAGTATGTTATGAGATACTTGGGGTACACTGGTATTGTGACTTAGCTATGTCCTGTGTCATCTACACAGTCTTGGTATGAGTTCACATGTAAACTTTGAGCATTTCTTTCAGCACATGGAAAACTTTGAGTCCCACGCAGTTGAACTATAGAACTCTAAGAGTGATTTCTACCAGGTATGTCTTTTAACAGAAAGTGTGATTAACACAGAAGATAAAAAAGAGAGAGAATATTGGAAAATAAAGTGGGATCTGAAAAAATATCCTACAGTCCTGTAAAACCCCAAATAGAAAATAAGAAAGGGAAGGGAAGAAGGGGTTTGCCATTGGTCAGTAGTTTGCTTTTTGTAACCACACACAGCCTGGGGTATTTGCAAATTGCTCTCATGTTTTGTGTAGCATTACACAGTTCACACCAATATCTATTAGACAATTGTTGACTTTGAGTTCTTACACTTTCCCACTGAGTATTGTACTACTTTATTTTCACCTCCTCCCATTTTGCATGAAAATGATGGACCTGACCTGAGCTGAATGAAACACATGTTCCTCTGCAGACATAAATGGGAACTGTACTTTTTTTTAAAGCAGTAGGCATTGGTTTCACACTTATAGTTTTATTTTTCCCTTTTCCCTCTAATATTCTCTGCTGTTGTCCTTGATCTGTATAGGGAGAAATCGTATGGTTTGCTACCTTGAGTTCCTTTTATTTATCAAACCTCCTCTTTTTGTTTGTATATTTCCTTGATGTCTTTCTTTTATTGACTTTCCTCATTTATTTGTGGGAAATGATTCAGTAGGATAAGGAGAGAGACAAAAATCTCACCATATTATTAAAAATGGATTGTATGTTATGCTTACAAGGTAATTAGTATATGCGTTTTGTTAATTGTACTAAATCAGGATTCATGGCAGTCAGTTAACATAAACCCTATATATTGTACAGTCTATAGAATATTCTAATAGCCCATGAAAGAATCCATCCCCTTTAAAGACCTTGTTGTTAAGTGGTGTGTCTAATCTGCAGCATGTGGATGGAATTAATCTGTATCATATAAATAATTTTGCCAGGATGGTGGAATTGGTTGCTGAATAAGAATAGAAACATTTTTCAAGCCAAAGAGAAAATTGGGTCTTTTAATCGTCGGAGTAGAAAATTGACCTATGGACAGTGATTCTACCGTCTCTGTGCCATACCTATTGTGATAGCATCAGTCTGTTACTGCTGCTGACAGATGGACAGTGAGTCTACTGTCTCTGTGCTCCAGGTGTTGTGACAGCATCGGTCTGCTATTGCTGCTGGTGTGTGGACGTGAGTCTACTGTCTCTGTGCTCCAGGTGTTGTGATAGCATCGCTCTGCTATTGCTGCTGGCGTGTGGACGTGATTGTAGTGTGTGTGTGTGCTCCAGGTGTTGTGATAGCATCGCTCTGCTATTACTGCTGACGTATGGATGTGATTCTACTGTCTCTGTGTGCCGTAGGTGTTCTGATAGCATCGGTCTGCTGTTGCTGCTGAGTCCCTATGAGAAAAAACTCCCCGAACCATGCTGATGTTATGAATATGTCCTGGTTTCCTAACCTTACTTACGTTTTGGTATCTTAAAAGATACCTTAGGATGTAGTTACTTTAAGTATTTATAGATGATTATTTAAGGAGGAAGTGAAAAACACAAATCATATGTGATAAAACTTCAGACAAGGCAGGGGTCAGTTTAGAAGCTCATGATTAAGGACACATTTCAGTATTTTTTGAAGGTCTTTTCCTTTTGTTTGAGGCTCTGACAAGAAACTGTGTACAGGGACAAGGTTGATAACCTAAGCTTAAACCCTGCCTTGCTTGTATATAGGTGTGTGGCAAGCTATGAGCTGGCGAGATTAGTTACTTTGCTTCTATATTCATTCTTGTGCAGTCTCCCCGTTACAAAGAGAAATATCCATATATAAGTGGGTCAAAGCATGGGTTTAGAAAAGCAAAGAGAAAGAAGAAGTGATTAACAGGCTCTGAAACTCTGTTTAACATTTCTGGATCAAACCAGTACCAGATTCCTAGGACATAGTAAGGAGTCCAGCAGACAATAAACGAGGTGGCAAAGGCGACTGTCATCTTTAGAGTTCTCAGCCGTGCTCTTGGGATGTTATTCTTGGACTGATTCAGCTGTAGTTCTAGTAGATAGAAGAGAAAGGGTAAGTGTTTAAAGTCGGCTTCCTGACAAAGCCAAATGACAAAAAGTGGAAGAGAGATTCACTAATCTACCTGTTGATTATAGGAAAAACAATTCCAACCATGACAATTCACTTGAAAAGGTTCCCACCTGACCCCAACCAGGTGTAGCAGTGCTTACTTGTAATGCCGAGGGAGCAAAGGGAGAGGGGCTAGCTTGGGCTCTCTAAGGAAACTGTCTTAGCAAAGAAACAAATACGCTTTTAGAGCTAGTTTTCCTCTGGGATAGAGTGAAGAGAAGAGTGCTCTTAAAATCAAACCAAGGAGGACTGAAAAATGGAGGTATTTACACAGTTGAATATGACATTGGTTGTTTGCTATATTCTAGATATCAGATGTTTGGTGTAGTAGCCCAGTAGGAGCATATCTTCAGTGCTTGTCCTGAGTTTTAGTGGAGTAATTGTCCTTTCTTCCTTTAAAATTTTTTATTTATGTATGTTAATTATGCATGGCAATGACATCATTCTGAGATATATGTCTGTATATGTACATATACATATCTATATCCAAATGCCATATGTATCTGTATTTGTATGTATGTATGTATGTATGATTGTATGCATCTCTCTCTCTCTTTCTCTGTCTATCTATTATTTGGATCATATTCATTCCCTCCTCCATAACTCTCTTGTCCCTTTCCTATTCTCATCTCTATCAAAAAAAATATTGTTTTATTTCATGATGGAAAATGAGAACATGAGATGCAATTGGCAAACAGATCTTGTCTATAAATTGAATATATTATGAAAATAATATTCCAAGGGGTGATTGTGAATTATTAAATGACCTAAAATTTGTGAACTGCTTGCCACAGTATTAAATACACGACCACTCTGCCTACATGTTGCTGCTTAAATATTGTTTGTCAGCAGAGCTGTCGCTGGTGGTTTGAGTGTGAGTAGGCTAGATCTGGGGACCCAAGAGCAAGAGAACTAGCCCCTGCTCCTTGTTGTAGGCTATTTTGGGTGAGCTGGCCTACACAGTGATGGAGAGCTCTTCCAAGTAGTGATGATGAGGGAAAGCTGGTGGGCTGACCAACCCAGTTACCACCCAGGCCCAAAACCAGGGCTATGAGCTGGCCCACCCTAACATCCACCTCATTTATTAACTGTTGAAACATGGACAGGGATGAACCTACAGATCCAAAGCAGCAGAATCTCCATGACACAGGTCAACAGCAGGATATCCAAGAGGAGCCCCAGTGAGAGCCCATTATCAGTGGCTTAGAAGTCAGAGGCCTCCAGAGAGACCAATGACTCATGGCAATGAACATTTGCAACTAAAGATGAATGGACTAAAAGTAAACTGTGTGACTCAATGGGCCACACTACAGTTACCACAACAAGATTCCTCTCTCTCTCTCTCTCTCTCTCTCTCTCTCTCTCTCTCTCTCTCTCCCTCCCTCCCTCCCTCCCTCCCTCCCTCCCTCCCTCCCTCTCTCTCTCTCTCTCTCTCTCTCTCTCTCTTTCTCTCATTGGTGCTTTTGTTTGTTTTTTGGGGGGGAGGTTGCAAGAGCAGAGGTGGATGTGAGGGGACAGTGAAGTAAGTGGGATCAGAATGCATGGTGTGACATCCACAAAGAATCAATAAAAGTTAAAAATATTGTATGTCTACAATTATTATTAAAATCTTAGGAATACGTACTGTGTGGATTTCGATGAAGGACCTGTGTGAGGGTGAAGATGATTTTGGCATTGCAGATCATCATGATGAGAAGAGGGAAAATGAAGAGGCAGCTGAAGGTGAAGAAGTTATAAAACGCTTGGTGCCACCATTGTGGAAAACTGCAATGTGTCACACATTGAGAGAAAACTTCTGCTTGCCCAGAGCCATCTTCTAGGTAGATCATCCTGAAGATATATAACTATGAAATAAGAAGAAAAAGTTATGTGTCTTTTCCCAACAGCATTCCTTTCTTCATGCTGCTAGTCCCCATACCTAAAGCAATTTCTAAGTTCCTTGGCATTACACTTTGACAATTATATTGAAATTTGTGAGTGAGGTTTACTTGAGCCACGTTTGCACTAGTTTGGATGACCTGTAGGGTTTTGTGATTGGTGGAATTATTTCAGTCTTGAAGAACAATGATCATTTGAAGACTTAAGCCTCACTTGCCCTTTCACTTCCCCCATACTTATGCCAAGCAGTCTCATTGAAGGTGATTTTGTCCATTCTATATCCACAGTGTTTAAAACCATGCCTTTTAGATTGTATCTGTAAACATACATATTCAATTTGTTTTAGACATTGAAAGGCCTAATAACATGGTCTACTTTTTAAAATGGCCAAAGCATATAAACAGTGTAGAGGCTTCTACCCTGATAATATTGAGTGGAAGACAGATGTGAGTAATGACATTGGAAGAAGAGGCAGGTAGAAGGCAAACCCCACTCCTGTTTCTTATAGCCTGAACAGTTATTATAAAACCTGGATACCAGATTTCAGTCCAAAACTTCAATTTTAGAGATAAAAGGTTTTAAAGGGCTGATAGCCATGAGTTCAATAATGAATGTCACCTTGAGCAGTCTCAGAAAGAAGTTAGCTCTGAGGCAACCAAAAAAAACTAAAATTGTGTCTTGGTGGCTGTATCTCCTGGGATAAGAAAGCCTCTTTGTGTTTAAACATCCTGAGGCTGCAGATAGGTTTCTTCCACTGTATCAACACTAAGGCTCCTGGGATGCTTCCCACACAGGTCCACTTATATCCTTAAAAGACCTGAGCTTCCTTATGATATTTTCCCTTTGTCCTTTTGTCTCCCCTAGGCTGCGGATTATGCTCATTGTTAATAATAAAGCTGATTGGCTGGTGGCTGGGCAGGAAGAAATTGAGCACAAGAGCCAGACTAGGAGAATTCTGGGAAGAGGAAAGGCAGAGTCTGGGCAGACACTGCCAGCCACCCAAGAAGCAACATGTGAAAGAACCAGTAAGCCACAGGCCACATGACAATACATAGATTAATAGAAATGGGTGAATTTAAATGTAAGAGCTAGCTAGTATTATGCCTGAGCCATCGGCCAAACATTTATAATTAATATAAACCTCTGAGTGATTATTTGGAAATGGCTAAGGGACAGGGCAGGACAGAAAAAAGTCGGTTATCTGGGAACTGGCAAGTGGGAGAGTATTTACATATAGTGGCCAACATTGGGGCCCATATGCCCACATAAAGCCTGAGAAACTTAAAAAAGGGGGGAGGGGTTTTATAGAACACACAAATGAAGCCAAAAACAGCTTCCTAATTGTGTTTCTCATGTAGGCCATGGTACAGAGATGCTGTAGCATTTGGGAGTGACAGTATACAGAGGAGTCTCCAAGTTGGGCAGTGTACTGTGTGTCAGGTCTAGCTATTGCTCACAGACAAACAGGATTATAGAAACACAGTAAAGACAGATTCAGACAGAAAAAAAAACAAACAAACTTCTAAATAGGTCAAGATGTGCATAGGCTTGCAGGAGAGACGAAATAGGGTATAGACAGAAATAAATTTAAAAATAATTTTAATAAAGTCCTTGAAAGAGGAATAGAGTAATAAAAAATTATGATAAGCCACATAAGGGTGGAAAATGCAGAGTCTGGGTTATGCATCTTATTGTGTTGTCTATAAAATTTGACTGCTATGAGACATTTGATTATGGAAGCTGTTAGACTAAACCAACCTATATATTTAGAAAATATCTTGACTCCAAAATTTAAGTCAAAAGGTATATATGTCACTTTGGGAGAAAGGTTATGTTTTTGTTTCAGCAGGAAATGAGAGACTGTGGATTCATTCTGGATTAAGAAAAATCAGGTTTGGTATAGGAAGACCCCCCCCTGAAATCCTAACTGCAGACATGAGAAAATAAACCTAAAGTAACTATAAGACACATGATGTATATTTAACTGCCCAAACATATAACAGATATTATCTTTGACTGGCTTGTATACAATGCACAGTTTATATATTTTCAGAACAAGGGGACCAGAAACCAATAAAAATGGATAACCTCTACCCTTCCCCCATTTGTTCTTTTTCCAGAGTCTTTCTGATGTATTTGATTAACAAGGATGAAACAGAACACACGGGTCAGGTAAGATGATCCAATGATTGATCAGATGATCCAATGTTTCAAAACACCTCTGTTACAGTTTCTTCTAAGTTCTACATCTAAACAATTTCAATGCTGATGGCTGAGATGGACCAGCTGCACAAAATACCCCAGTCAGGACTTGACCATAATTCAAAGTTTTCTCAGAGTCCACATAAGATTACCAGTGCCCCTAATCAACAGGATGTAGTCTAGATAATTATGCCCCAATTCCCAAAATATTATTTATGAACGTTTGTTTTCATTTAAGGAGGTTTGGTTATAAATTGTCAATGGTCATAGTCAATCTCTTTCTAAGGAAGAAAGGAGGATATAATGTAAAAATAATCAGGAAAAGGGTAGATTATTATGATGGAAAAAAGGGTAATTATTGAACCTACTTTAATCCAAAAACAACTGTTAATCTCAAAATATTTTACATTGATATCAATTTTGGTTTATTGATACAAATTTAAGGTCAATTTTCTTATACTGTTTGTATATTTCTACTCATGTTTAAGGTATTATGTTTATGCACCTAATTTAAAAAAAATGTAATGTATGATTAAAAATACAAATTAGTAGGCATCTATAATAGTAAAACTTATAGCCATATTGGTTAGGTTTTCTAGGTATGCAAAGATATATTTCAATTAAGTAGGTAATCTTCAAACACTTCAAAGACCTACAGAATATGACATTTAAAACGTTTTAAGAACTTATACTTCTCTCATAGTGAGACACATCTGCTCCTGGCAGTACCAATTACTTCAAAGAGGACAATAGGTATTGAAGAAACTCCTTATGGAGTTTGCTTTCAATGTGGCAAGGCTAGCCATTTGGGTAAGAAACTGCTCTCGGCTGGACTGCTTAACAGGATGCTCTACAAACTGGACATGCAGGACCCACAGGAAAGTGACCCATTAAGCTTTGCCAAAACAAGTCAGGATGGTCCTTCAGGTTCCTGTTTCACAGAAGAAACTGCCAGACATTCTTCAAGACACAGAGGAAAGTGATGAACTTTGTCAATATAGGTAGGACAGTCCTTCAAATTTCCTGCTTCACTGAAAAGTCTGCCAGATCCTCTAGGCCTGAAGATGGATACCCCAACATTACAGAAGAACTTTGGGTGACTGTCCAGGCAGCCAGATATCTCTGTCATTTCTAGCATTTTGAAAGGTTGCTTACAATGCACTTCCTGTTTACTCAGGGAATATTATATACTTCTGGGGTCTTTGATGGAGTTGAAGACTAAATGGTTATAATTATAGTTTTCCTTAGTTATAATAAAAGATAAACTAGATACAAAACTTTAGAATTACCAAGATAAAATAGTTAATTATTTTCTCTAATTTTTCTAAATGCAAACGGATTAGATAGTGTTACTATATTCCTTACTTAATAACTGTTTTGTTGTATATAATTTTACTATGTTAAGGTTAAAAATCTTCCTTTTTAATTAGATTTAAAGGGGGAAATACTGTGGATTATGCTCATTGTTAATAATAAAGCTGATTGGCCAACTGCTGGGCAGGAAGAGATTGAGCTCGAGAGCCAGACTAGGAGAATTCTGGCAAGAGGAAAAACAGAGTTGGGCCAGAGGCTGCAAGCTGCCCAAGAAACAAGAAATGAAAGAACTGGTAAGTCATGGGCCAAATGGTGACCTATAAATAGAAATGGGTTAATTTAAATGTAAGATCTAGCTAGTAATATGCTTGAGCCACCACCCAAACATATATAATTAATATAAGCCTCTGAGTAGTTATTCAGGAACTGGCCCATACTCTTCAAAAATATCAACTTTATGAAACATGGAAGTAGACAGGAATGTTTCCAGCAAAGAATACTTAGGTAACATCATGGGAACCACCATATAACCTTGGGTATTTTTTTGTTTAAAGGGTAGAAATTGAGGAAGGTCTGGGAGGAACTGGGGAAGGGGAAATGCAATCAAAATCTAGTGCTTGAAAATTTTTTACTTATTTTTTTTTAGGGCAGAAAATAAACTAGGACAACAAATGAAATTTCAATAGAGCATGTAGCTTTCTTAAATACAGGGCGAAGTTGAGACTGGTAAAGAAATGCCATATCTCCAACTTTTAAAGAATTCAGAAAACATTTGGGAGTGAAGACAATTGTGGTAGTTTGAATGTGAATGTCCATCATAAGCTCATATATTTGCGTGCTTACTCCTCAGTTGAACTGTTTGGAAGGATTAGGAGGTGTGTCTAGTTGGAGGTATGTTCTTGAGGATTGACTTTGAGGTTTCACTAGTTCACTGCAAGTCCAGTCTCTGTCTGTCTGTCTGCCTCTGTACCTGTCTTTCTAGCTCTCAGCTACATTCATGTTTGCTTCCTGCAACAATGATCATGGACTAACCCTCTAAAATGATAAGCAAGCTCGAATTCACTGCTTTTTTTTTTTTTAAATAAGAGTTGCCTTGGTCATGGTGTGTCTTCATAGCAATAGAATAGTAACTAAGATAACAGCAAATAAAAAAATGCTAATATTTGATGATGTAGAGGTTAAAGGTATCCGATAAAATCTTTGTATAGTTCTTACAACCTTGTCCTATGTGTGAAATTCTTTTTAAAAATGATATCTTTATTTTAAAACTTTAAAAAGCACAACTACAATCTATTAATGAAAACATTGTAAGTCGTTTTCAAGAATAAATTCCAGAGCTGGAGTGTTGGCTCAGCACTTACAAGTGCTGAGTTTGGTTCCCAGCACTCAAGTCAGGTGATTGACAACTGCCTGTAGCTGTAGCTTCAGAGATCCAATGCCCCCTTGTGGCCTTCATGAAACGTGCCCACACACAAATAAAAGAGAGTTGAAAAACAAACAAATAAGCAAGTAAATGCTTATTCTTTTTTTTTTTTTTCCTGACTCATGAAGCACATTTCTTATCTTGTCATTTCCAAGTGTGCTCTGGAGAAACTTCATTTTACTGTGTAACATTATCCAGATAAAAAAAAGAGAAGAAAAACATTTTCAAATCTAGAGCAAGTAAATTTGAAACAAATGCTTTTGTTATTATCAAATGATGGCTAATAAATACTCTTTAATTTTTTTTTCCGCATTGAATAAGATATTTTAGTTTACTTAACAGTTGGTTCTGGATTTCTTTACTTTGTGAGGTTATGGGACTGGAGTGGAGTGGCCTCATTTTAAAAGGATTCTGAAATATCATTTTCTTTGTAGATTATAGAAAAAACTCATATCTTGTTTTATTTGGGGCTTGGTCCTGCCTAAACTTGTGTCTTATATTGTAATTACAGCATTGATTTTTCAGTTTGAGATCTTTTATCAAGTAGAATATAAAGTTTAAATTAATCCACTAGAGGGCAACAAAGGATCATATCATCAGTCTCAAAACCAGGAAATCATTGTTTCTTCCTTTTCTCATGTGGTCTTCATTTACTATGGTCTCCTATTCCTTGTTCTCCCTCTCTGTTCTTGATCCAGCTGGGATCTCCTGCTCTCTTTCCCTCTACCCTTGCCCTTCATTGCTCCCACTCATATCCAGGTTGTTCATGAAGATCTCAGCCATTTCTCCGTCATTGGGCAATCCTCCCACAGAAATCCACAAAAATACCCCCACAAAAGACTGCTGGCAATGGTTGAGAGACTGCAGGGACTGACCTACTCTGGTGATGGGATGGCCAAACACCCTAATAGTTGTGCCAGAAACCCCATCCAAGGACTGAGGAATCTGGATGCAGACATCCATGGCTCGGCCCGAAGTGGAGCGCTGGGAGTCTAATTAGCGAGAAAGAGGAGGGTTTATATGAGAGAGAATTGTTGAAACCAAGGTTGGATAAAGCACAGGGACAAATAACCAAACGAATGGAAACACATGAACTATGAACCAAAGGCTGAGGGGCCCCCAACTGGATCAGGCCCTCTGAATAGGTGAGACAGTTGATTGGCTTGATCTGTTTGGGAGGCATCTAGGTAGTGGTACCAGATCCTGGGCTCATTGCATGAGTTAGCTGTTTGAAACCTGGAACTTATGCAGGGACGCTTGGCTCAATCTGGGAGGAGGGGACTGGACCTGCCTGGACTGAGTCTACCAGGTCAAACTCAGTCCTCGGAGGAGGCTTTGCCCTGGAGGAGGTGGGAATGGGGAGTGGGCTGGGGGGAAGGGGAGGGGGGCAGGTAGGGGGAGAACAAGGGAATCTATGGTTGTTATGTAGAACTGAATGGTATTGTAAAATAAAATAAAATTAAATTAAAAAAAAAAAACAAGAAATCCAAACAAGTCTGCTAATTTCATTCTAAGGATCCACGTCAACTTTTCACCACATTACAGACTGAGTCTTTTATTATCACATACTTTTCAGCTTGACTTTATTTAAGCTGTAGTTTAAAGTAGATCAAACATATATAATCTGTTTTGTTCTTATCAGTGTTTATTTTGTCATAATCTAGAACATTATTTCCCTTCTTTGCAAACAATTGAAAATACTTATTCCTTCTTAGAACATGATACTTTGTCCACATCAGGGAATTTAGTTAAGTGGATACTGTGGAGTTAATGTTACAATCTTAATTCATGATAGACTAGCTTAAAACCAGAAGTTCAGAAAAGTACATGGGGATTCAGAATCTTACCCATAATTAATTGGTTTTAGCCTTGGCTCGATGTATTTTGTTTTCTGCACTGTGTTCATTTGAGTGGTTACTATAGGGATCCACTTTGCTTTCAGTGGTTCCTTTGTCCTTGGAGTCTTTCTCCAATTTCTGTTTATCTTTTCCACCTTTATCCATGACTCTTGCTCTTCAGTGCTTGTTGTTTCATTTTGCCATAATCAAGAACATTCTGTCTGCCTTCTTTGGAAGCAACCGAAGATGCTTATTTATTCTTAGAATATGATCTTCTATCCACCCTTTACCAAAGCAACTACAGCACAGACTGAATTTTTCTAAAAGCAATTAGCTTCAGTTTCTCCAGCTATAAATTAGAGATCCTAACAGAATCTTCCTCTCAGTGATGTTATGACAACTGTGTTGTTACATGCAAAGTCCCTGGAATGGTGCCCACAAAGCTAACAATGGATAAATCTCAATCATCACTATAAAACTTTGAGGCACACACCTTTTCTTTGTATCCATAAATAATTAGTCATACATCAATATCTATACCATAACATATATGTATCTATCATACTATATCCCCCCATCATATATACATTTGTTGCTTTAAGCTTTTATTTTCTAAGGGATAGAATTGCCTGGTATGGTAGAGTGTAGCAGTTAAAACCTCCGGCTGTAAGTGGCCAATGAACACTTGCGGGCACCGTTCACAGATCCTTGACCCTTAAGATATCAGCTTCTGTGTTAGTCCTGAATGTGTGCTTACTGTGTGTGCATTGGACATGAAATGGGAGAATAACCAATGCAAAGCCCTGAGCTTCAAAGGGAACTCCAGGTTTCTACTGTTTGGGTTGGGTTTAGACAGGCTGTAAGGCCAAGGTGGCCTACAAATACACAGGATTGGCAAGGATGACCTTCAACATCTTGTCCTTTGTCTCCACCTCCCACAGGCCAGTGGTTACAGCTATCCCACCCTGTACAGGTGTGGGTTTCTGTAAGTAGAGAAACTGGAGTACAGGACAGGGCTCAGGACAAAATGCAGGTTTATCTACTCACAAAGAGGACCGTGGACATATGCTAAGGCCTCTTAAGGGTTCTGAGTGCTAAAACTCATCCACAGTATCACAGACTGTTTTAATCCTGATGTTTAACTGGTTATTTGGGATGTTAAAAATCAATAAAGTTTTGATGTTCTCTTGGGGAAAAATATAAAGGGCCAGAAAGTCTGTTGTGAGAGTTTGTCTCCCAGAATTGATAGAGTCACTGTACCCATGATACCTCAACAATAGAGCTGCATAAAAAGACTTGAAAACTGATGACATCAATAGACACACTAACCTGGAAGGGGGGGAAATCTCATAGGTCCCACTCCTAGAGAAAGAACTACAGGCAATTAACAACAACTGAGAGAGGGAGAATTAGTCTTTACGAGGGATGAGCCCTCTGAGAGGTGTCCAGTACCAAGAAAGTGCTCATTCCTAAATAATGCATATACAAGCAACACTAAATATACTAAGGAAATTATATTTGTATCTTTAAATATCTATTTTTATATTCTATCAGCAAAGATCCTCATGCAATGTTATATATATATATATACATATACATATACATATATATATATATATATATATATATATATATATATATATATATATATATATATGTTTTTCAAGACAGGGTTTTTCTGTGTAGTTTTGGTGCCTGTTCTAGAGCTCTCTTTGTAGACCAAGCTGGACTCAAACCCACAGAAATCCGCCTGGCTCTGCCTCCCAAGTGCTGGGATTAACGACGTGCACTACTGCACAATGTAATATGATTTTATGCTTATCTTTTAACTATGTCTAATATTAATTAGGTTCATAGATAGAGATAGGTAAAGAGCCCTATGAACAAAGTAGAATAGTGTGATTTATACCTTGCCTATAGAATTAATTGTATTGACATTTCCACTTGTTAGACATACCCTGGGCATCTCATATAATACTCATGGGCTTAATTTTTTCCTGCACAAAATAAGAATACCATACATAATTTACATTGTTGTAGGAAACACTCATGAAATATTGTATATAAACAAATTTAGCACAATTCTGACACATATTTTGTCTTAAAATATTATTTATCATATCATTATTATTGCTATTACTGAGTCTAGCACGCTACTACTGTGCTTAAAACGTTTGGAGTATTGCTCATGGGAGGTTAAGTATTTATTGAATTTGAGCTGTTTGTCAAGTTCAGAAGTTCATTTTACTCAGTAAATTAGCTCATTCATCAAGGCAAGTCTCCACATATCTTCAGACTATGTTTCCTTACTCCAAAAACTAAGGAGTGTCCCATGTTTCTTGCCTACAGGCTCGTGTTAGCTGTAGAATTTAAAAGCTGTTTTGGTAATACTCCATATGAGCAAGATAAGCCAGAACATAAACTCTTCCTGCAAATACTTTGCAACTCTGCACTCTGTGGTCTTAGATGACTCTCATTAAGGAATGTGATTTTAAATTGTGTTCGGCCACACCTAAATTAGGAAATGTCTGGTCATAAATAAGAGCTCCTCCCAAGGCTTGGCTGCTGGCATATCGTCTTCCCTGTCTCCCTCTTCTCTTTTTCCTTCTTTTTTCTTCTTCTAACTTACTTTTAGAAATGATAAGACTTCTGTTATCATGTTCTGGCACAAATAGTTTTCAGTGAGTAGTGTAGTTTTTTATACCTTAAGAAAGTTTACTGATTATTATGAATGCAAGCTAAAATTTTGAAAAAATTGAATAATTCCTTTTCTATATAAGTATTTTCTTTAGCTCCTTCTTGAAGAAAAAATATTTTCACTCTTATAATTCAGCTTTTTTTTTCCTGCTGACTTCAAAAACCTTATTATGAAGAAAAGAAAAGGAGGACCCTTCATTAGGTTTTCATTCCTCTAATCCTTTTAAAGTCATTTTGTATTAAACTTACTACTTCTTTGTATTCTTATACTCGTATATTTAAGTTTTTCATATCCAGTTGTACATATATTTTTTTATGTCCACAAAGAGCGACATGCCCCCTCCACCTGCCACTGGCTCTTTCTTTGTTTCATCAATACCAGGTCCTATATTGGGACTTAACTTGTGTTCATCTTCTTTGAGAAAACTGACCAATAAGCATTGCTCATACTTTAAAGAAAGAAGATAGAACGTAAACCTTAGCTAAATAACCTCATTTCAAGGGGCATGCCTGTGCAACCTAATCTTAGTGTGCATTGTCCACGTAGGAGTAATTATGCTTTTCTCCAAGGAAATAAAAGCATTTCAGTTTTCCCCATTTCTTCTGCCTTCTTCTGCCACATAACACATACTAATTAAATACCCTTTCTCACAATTCAGTGAGAAAACATTTACTTGGTACCTGGCAATACTCAGTGAATTCTGCATAGCAGTTTCAGTTTTTAGAGACATGGACAGTTTAGAATGTTTAGACAGATTTCTGGTTTTACAGGTAACGTTTTTGCTGGATTTTAGGAACTCTTACTTCCTATGACGTTCTTATACCCTGGTTTACCATACAGAGCATTAGAAAGCATAAAGACAATTTATTCATCTATTAATAACAGGCTCTTTATTATTTGCAAGAATTTGGTCATGTTTTCTTCAGTGATCTGATTTTTGAACAGTCAGCTTCTGCAGGACAATTAGCCAAGAGAAACATAATAACCAAGATAATTCTTTCTCAATTGCAGTGAGAGAATTCTTAGTTTGTACATAATAAATCCCAAGTAAGAAAAAATTAGCTATCTTCCACCTATATACATTTCATAGCTCTTAAACATTCTCTCAATTAACCACTGAATCCATTTCAACCAGAGCAAAAGGAAAAAAAAAAAAACAGCAGGAGCTGAACACGAAGGGAGCACACCCACAAGCCCTGTGACATGGGAGGCTGAGGCAGGAGGCTTCAAGTTTGGGAACAGCCTTGGCAATATAGCAATACACTATTTCAAGTCCACTGAAGAGAAGGAATGAGAAAGAAGGAGGGTTGGGCATGTGTTCAGTTGAGAGAAGAGGATTTAGGGGGCATTTACTATATAGTACAGATAGTACTAGATATTTTAAGACATTATTGATCTGATCATCATGAAAGCAAGTGAAGTAGGCATTTACCCCATTTTGTGAATAAATTCAACAGAAACTCAGAGAGGTTAAGAAGTTTGTCCGAGAAGACAAAATAGTCAGGGTTGCAGTCCACTCTCTGGCTTCCAGAGACCCAGTTCTTTTTTTTTTTTCTAAATAAACATAAAGGTTTTAATTTTAATGTAATATAACTACATACAACAAAAATATCAAATAATAATTAATTTACAATATTCAAGACATTTGTAGTTAGCATAATCAAAGAAAATCAAGCACTATCTATCCTATCTTAGTGAATCCAAAGTTTCACACCTAACTTACTTTTTACCATAACAAAGAGAAACTGCAACTGTTATTATCTAGTCTTCAACTCCATCAAAGACCCCCAAAGGACATAATATTATCTAACAACAGAGACATTTGGCTGTCTGGACAGTCACCTATTAAAGGTCCACACAGCAGGTGCTGCCTCCACTCAAGATGAGATACAAAATACCCACATTCACACATGTTCAGGAGTTATGATTTACCTGTGGTCCTGCAAACACGATACTGAGTATCCAGGCCAGGCCGATCATGGACTGTTCAAGCTTGCTGTTGCTTTGTACAGCAAAGGGCCGACTGATGGCCAGGGAGCGGTCCAGGCTGATCGCTGCCATCATGAAGGCTGGGGCATACATAGAGAAGAGCTTCAGGTAGCTGAGAACTTTGCAGAGGAACTCCCCAGCATACCACTGTACTGTGATGTTCCACATGCCATCCAATGGCATAACAATCAGAGTCTCCAGCAGGTTGGCTAAGGTCAGATGCTTTAAGAGCACCTTCATTCTGGAGAGCTTTTTCCCTTTCTCCCTCTTCCGAGTCCACTTCTGCAGCTTCAACAAGAAAGATGCATTAAAGGCGGTAGAAAGGAGGAAAAGGAAGAACGTCACTGTTACTCGGATCTTTCCAGATAAGGTTAGAGAGGGGAGCTTGCCCTGTATCAAAGGGATGCTGTTGTTGATGGCTGAGCAAGGATTTTGGTTCTGTTCAAGAGAATCATTGTTAGCCATGTTTCTCCAATGACAGGCTTCAAGAATTGAGTCTCCGTAACGTCTGATGTTTTATTGTAACTGAACACAAAGCGCTGCTTTATTTCTACCTTCCTCAGAAACGTCACAGGTTTACAATTATGTCAAATTTATTTTCCCCAAGATACTCTGGACTTAATGTGAAAGATCAAGGTGAACTTGTTTTGTGGGTTTGTAATCTAAAAGAGTGCTAACAGAAGATGTCAAGCACACTCTGAAGGCCAAGTGTAACTGTACCACCTCAGCAGATGGCCTGTTTTTCACAGTGTTTTTTCATAGGCGAAGAAGGACACTTGAAGTCTGATTTTGAAGCTAAAAGTGACTCATAATATTGTTCAATTAACTTTAATGAATACATTTCCTAAAAAACTGTTGTGACTAGACAGGTGCAACAGAAAATAATTTAAAAAAAAAAGCCCCGATCCAGTAAAAAATCTGTTGTTTGAAGACCACATTTCTCAAAACAATCACTTCTCTTTTTTCTATTTATTTCTTTTTTTTACATCCTGACCACATTCACTCCTTTCTCCTTCCACCCTCCTCCCTTCCACCTTCCCCCTCCAGGCCACCTCTCTTCTGTACTGGCTCAGAAAGGGGCAGGCCTCTCCTGGGCATCATCAAAACAATTGTTTTTCAGAGAAACGTTGAGTAGTCACAGATGGGCATATATGTTAACTTAAAACTCTCCCACACAAGGCATGAAGCTAGTACTTCAACTGTCACGTACAGCCTGTTCTAATAAAAAACTAATCTGGAGTCAAGTTTATCAGTTATCAGAATAGCCATGCTGAAATTATAGTAATACTATTTTTTGTTATTGTGTTGATTTTATAGTTGTGTAAATATTGTACTTGTTATTGTTGCACAAAATTGTCAAGGAAACTAGATACTGAAGCAAAACTAGATACTTGCATGATTATCATAACTGAATTAATTATATAGTATGATTATTTATAACCCTTTATGTCATATAATCACCTCACATTGAGGCCACTAAGAATCCTTCTCTGTGTTAGTTGATGATAATATTAGCCATAGAAATATTGGTATGACTTTGATTGGAATTTAGTAAGTCACAGTTGGTTGTTATCAGATCGCCAAGTCATCTGCTTCCATCATGCTCAAAGCAGGGGCACTATTAGGACAAAGGCAGCCATTTTGGTTTAGATGGTGCATTCTTATTGGTTTATTATTTTTTGTACTGTACGCTATTCATTTATTTAGCAGTATATTACAAGTATCTACTACATAGACTTCCTTAGCTTTTGTTGGTAATAATGCACTTTTGTGGATACATACATACATACATACACACACACACACACACACACACACACACACACACACACACACATATATATATAATGAAGAAAGTCATAAATCAAGGTAAGTTTAAAATACGTCAGTGGGTACATTAGAAAGGCAGTTACAGCAAGGTGGTGGAAAGTTTTCTGTAGGTCTAAGATGCTATCTGATGACTGTCTTAGCTTTTGGGTTAGTGGCAACCAGTTGCCTGCTAAGTTATTAGACTTCCAAAGCTTTTCTGTATTAGCTAGAGGATGCTAGTTCTGATAACATACAAACAAGGACTAGGAATAGATGCTCTGGGGCTAAAACTAGCCCAATATGAGGTAATTAGCATCTGGACCTGCAACCTTTCAAGTTCTCCACATACTGCAGCTTTAGTCAGTCAGACTTTGTAAACACAGCTTCTTTCCAGGAATTTTTGTTCATGTTAGAAATATGCTTTTTAGAAAATGCAACTTATCTATCATATTTATTAAGGACAAATGCAATACAAATATGCAGCTGGCACTCACTGTTTGTCATGGTTATGTTCTATAAACTTCTGGAAGCTGAATTAATGAACATCAGCTATTATTCCTAGCAAAACAAAGAGTGAGGTCCTATGAGCCAAGGCCTTTTGCCAAAGCCCTGTAAAAGCAACTGGTCTTATCAGAACCACAACCTGTTCTTCCTCATAATGCTTTCCCTGAATAACAATTGACAGGCATTTAAAAAATTATTTTGTAGCTGCGGAACTTGCCTCACCATAAACAACATTTTCTATATCTTCTTATAGGAAATATGCAACCACGAATTTCTTGGGTTTTGAACTTTGTGTGAATGTTCTTCACTACAAAAACAAAACAAAACAAAACAAAAAACAAAAACACAAGACAGAAAACAGATCTAGTGCAATGAATTAGGAATTTAGCCACTTTTCCATAGCTTCATCATAGACAGTAAATCTCCCACACTTTCTGGAGCAATCTGTCATGTACAGACAGATAAATTTTGTGAATGAGAATTCCTGGAAAGAGTTTTGTCTGCACAGACTGATTGATTAAAACTGCGGTAATGTAGAAAGGTTGTAATGTTGCAAGTTAAGAGGTTAATTTCCTATCTTGGGCTACCCTTGGTACTTTCCAACCCCCTGAGAGTCATTACTTACCCACTTCTCTGTCAGAACTAATGCCATTTGACAAACAGATAAAAAAAAAAAAAGAACTTTTGAAATATATTAACTTAGCACTATAGCTTCCACCAACCAAAAACACTAAGAATGCCATCAGAGGCCTATGGAAAATCTTCCCCCATCTTGCTATAGCCACCTCTATGATGTACCCACTGATCCATTTTAAACTTGCCTTGATTTATGAATTACTTTGTTCTGTAAGACTATAAAACTTCATGAAATTGTTTACCAGTTGGAACATGGAATTTGGGGTAACCTAAAACTGTGTTCCTTAGACATGATCACCCAAATGGCTCTGGAATAAACTATTATTTTCCTTTAAGGTGAGAGCTGTGCCGCCACCCCCTCCCCCATTTTCTGCTGTGGAATAATCCCTTTGTACACCTTGAAGACTTGTCACTATAATTGTTTTAATAAAGAAGCTGATTGGCCAATAGCTGCTGAACAGGATCAGATTAGGAGGGAGAGCCAAACTGGGAATGCTGAGAAGAAGGGTGGATTCTAGAGGCTTGAGCAGATGCAAGGAGAAGCAAGATAGACATACCAAACTGAAAAAAGGTACCAAGTCACATGGCAAAGCACAGATAAGAAATATGTGTTAATTTAAATGGCAGAGTTAGCTAGTAACAAGCCTGAGCTATTGGCCAAACATTTGTAATTAATATTAAGATTCTGAATGGTTATTTGGGAAGTGGCTGCCAGGACAGAAAAACCCCACCTATACTTTATTTTCCATTTTTTTTCTTTTTCTATCCACCCTTTATGGACAGTTTCTTCATTTTCCTGGATGGGTTTTCTTCGTAAAGTGAATCAGAACTCTTTTGTATGTGGTCATGGAGGCATATCAGCACCATACTTCAGAACCATTTTAAACAGAGAAATCACCAACAAAAGGTTCAGAAGTGTGAAAAGCTTGACACTAAACACACCACCAAAGGGCTGCTTATCGACATTGTGAGAACTAGAGGGTGAAACTGACATTGAGATCTGCCCTGTTCATTTTCTGCTTGGAAACCGTGTCAGAAAGCTGGAATGTTGTTGTTTTGTGTGTTTCCATGTGGTGATGATGGAAGGGCTAACAATGTAGGGTAACTTGTGCCTTAAGTCAAGTCTAACCATCAATAAGCCAATAAATAGAGCCAGCTCATCATAGTGAAATTAGAAAAAGGAGATTTATTCAATGTGGCCACCTGGGAAGAGTGACAAAGGGATCCAGCCAACCCCTCAAGTCCATCTTTGGCATCCTGAAGTGAGCGAAGTTAAAATAGAGGCCAAGGATTTGCACATCTAAGCAATCCTGTCAGGGTGAAGTTCTAGGCACCATCAACTCTGAGCTTCAGGCTCATCTTGTGTGAAATCTCTGTCAGGGATACATGTTACCTCTCTGGCTGGTGCTGTTGCTTCTCTTAGCACGAGATTCCTGGGGAAATTCCCATTTCTCTGCCATCTGCTGTTTCATTAGTTGGGCAGTCAGAATCAGAGACACAAATGTATCTTAATTATAGCTATATTTTTGCCAGGCAGGTTACATTTCCCCACTTTCTGATTTAGCAGCAATAAACAGAATGCAAGTGGGGACCAAAGTTAGAACCAAGTGGCTGGTAGAAGAATCACTTTTTCAAATGAATAAAAAAATTTTTTCTTAATAAGAAAAAGAAAACAAAACAAAAATAATAATTTTTCATAACTTCTTGTGTATAGTTACTAAATCATCAAGAATGTTGTGATTGGGCTATAAGTAAACATTAGAAAATCAATAAATTTGCAAACATAAATTTTTTAGAGAACTTTCAAAAAGGAGGATCAGTTGTAAGAGTAAGCAAAAGAAATTGAAGAAATTTCCAATTCCACTAAATCTCTCAAGTAAATTATATTGCAAAAGACTCATAACATTCAAACTAAAAATTTTGCCCCCATTTCATAATATTTTAAAAGAAACATTACTTTATGAACTTTCAGACATTGAGATTTTAATGAAGAAAGTGAAATCATGCTTACATAGACTATCAATAAAATACTTGTGGTCATAAATGTACCTACTATCATAGTTAATAATGACTTCTTTGTGAGAAAGCAGTTCTAATTGTAATAGCTTAGTTTTCTTTAGAATTAAAAATGTACCAGATCAGTTAAGCTGATCAAGGCCATGTACTTGAAGCAAAACCAAACAAACAAAGAAACAAAAAAAAAGAAAAAAAGGAAAAAGAAGAAAAAGAAGGAGGAGGAGGAGGAGGAGGAGAAGAAGACGAAGACGACGACGAAGAGGAAGAAGAAGAAGAAGAAGAAGAAGAAGAAGAAGAAGAAGAAGAAGAAGAAGAAGAAGAAGAAGAAGAAGAAGAAGAAGAATCATCTTGTCATGGAAGCTGTAGTGTGGCCCAGCAAGTCACACGGTTTACCCTTTAGTCCATCAAACAACAAATTTTAAAGTCAGACATTCTAATACAATTTGATCCAAAGGCATACTAATTTTGTATTTGCATACTAAGGAATAATACTAGAAAAACATTAAACCCTGTTTTTCTATAATTAAACTCTCATGTTTATATTAGGGCAGAAGATTGTGTATGTACAGTAAAAACACTGTGATTCAGAGAATACCATAACCTGGTATCTGAGCTGAGGCGTCTCAGGCAGCATATGTTGCAGTTACATGGATGATAGCACACTAGAGTGCGAAGTGTGCATGCTGTATGTTCAGACCCAAGGCCGTGGTGAAGTCATGTGATGTAACATGGTAAGCCATTATAGGAATTCCTCAGATTAACTCCTATTATATATCTATAAAACCTTTTGAGTTATAAAGAAAAATAAATTTACAATTAGGACTGATTTTCACTTTAGTTGTGGTAGTTGGACACTTGAAAGCCCTTTATCATTGCCAAATTTTTCATTACCCCTGCATTTCGTTATAAGATGGGCTGTGTGATCAAAGATTTTGTGGCTGGGTTAGTGTCCCAGTCCCACCACTGGGAGCCTTGTCTGATTACAGAAGATGGCCAGTTCAGGCTCTGTATCCGATTACTAGGAGTCCTTGCTAGGGTCACCCTCATGGGTTTCAGGAAGTTTCTACTGCACTAGGTTACCACATCCTCCCCCCCAATACACCCATAACTCCAATTGTCTCTCCCCATACTCTCTCTTTCTCTGTCTTTCCCTCCACAGCTTGATCCTTTTCCATCCCTACTCTCCCCCAGTCCACCAACAAAATCTATTATATTTCTGTAGGTGGACTTTTTCCCCCATCTGTCAGTTCCCAAATAACTGACTTGGAAACTTAATATTAATTACAAATGCTTGGCTGATAGTTCAGGTTTGTTACTTAGCTAACTCTAACACTTAAAATTAACCCATATTTCTTATCTACCCCCCTGACACTTGGTGGTACCTTATTTCAACACGCACGTTTATCTTGCTACTCTCAGAGTCTCTCGAAAATTCTGAGACTCTGCCCTTCTTCTGAGCATTCTCTCTGCCCTGAAAATCCTGTCTCACTATTGGCCAGTTAGCTCTTTTTTTTTTTCTTACTGTTCTTTTTCTCTTTTTTTATTATTTAGAAATATTCTTTCTGTGGGATGGTCTGTATGTCAAATTACTCTGATTGGTCAATAATAAAACACTGATTGGCCAGTGGCTAGGCAGAAGTATAGGCAGGACTAACAGAGAGGAAAAAAGAAAGAACTGGAAGGTGGAAGGAGACACTGCCACCCGCCATCATGACAAGCAACATGTGAAGATGCCGGTAAGCCATGGGCCATGTGGCAAGGTATAGATTTATAGAAATGGATTAATTTAAGCTATAAGAACAGTTATTAAGAAGCCTGCCACGGCCATACAGTTTGTAAACAATATAAGTCTCTGTGTTTACTTGGTTGGGTCTGAGCGGCTGTGGAACTGGTGGGTGACAGAGATTTGTCCTGACTGTGGGCAAGGCAGGAAAACCCTAGCTACATATTCTATTCATTTTACATACCAACCACAGATCCCCCCTCCTCCCTCTTACCATCCTCCAGGCTTCCCCCCCTTCCAATTCTCCCCCTATCCCCACCTACTCCAAGTCAAGATCTCCCATGGGGAGTCAGCAGAGCCTGGTACATTCAGCTGAGGCAGGTCCAAGCCCCTCCCCCCTGCACCAAGGCTGTACAAGGTGTCCAAAAAGGCTAGGCACTAGGCTCTAAAAAGCCCACTCATGCACCAGTAACAGATCCCGAAGTTCAAGCTAAACAACTGTCTTGTGTATCCAGAGGGCCTAATCCAGTCCCCATGGGGGATCCACAGCTATTGGTCCACAGTTCATGGGTTTCCACTAGTTTGGCTGGCCATCTCCGTACGTTTTCCTATCATGATCGCAGTTTTTTTTTTTTTTTTTGTTAACAATGAGAGCAACACATTTTCACACTATACAGAAGGATTATTCCACAGCCATATTTTGCCTCCTCAGGGAGATCCATGCATTCCCCCCACAAAGCCCTTCTTGCTACTTAACCTCTCTGAGTCTGTGAATTGTAGCATGATTGTCCTTTACTTAACAACTAATATCCACTTATAAGTGAGTACATATCATATCTGGGTCTGATTTTTTTCTAGTTTCCTCCATTTGCCTGTAAATTTCATGATGTCATTTTTTTTTGGGGGGGGGATCAAATTAAAAAAAAACTTTATTAAATTTTTACAAGGATGAGTAATGCTCCATTGTGTATATGTACCACATTTCATTTATCCATTCTTCAGTTGAGGGGCATCTAGGTTGTTTCTAGTTTCTGAATATTATGAATAAAGCCACTATGAATATAGTTGAACAAATATCCCTGTGGTAGGATGAAGGATCTTTTGAGTATATGCCCAAGAGTGGTATACTCATGGGATGCAAAGACAGGCTGGCTAAAACTTATACTTGATCTTTCCAAGCATATTTGTAATCATGTTATGGTGAGATACTTTTGTTTACATGAAACTGAGATGAGAATACTGTTTATTAAAACAGTATAATTTAAATTTTACTCTTGAACAAAAAATACATGTTGACACATTTAAGGATTTCTGTCTCATAAAATAATTCAATTTAAAGTATGTCTTCATTCTATAATCTTCAGAATTAGAAGTTCAAGCACTAAATATCAGAGAACTGTATTATTTAACCATTTATGACAAATAAAAATATAAACGAGAATTCAAAATACCATTTGGAAAAATACATGTGATTATTGAGCACACATAAAATTGATACACTATTATAAAGGACTATGTAACATACTATAATTTCATTCTTACCCCTTTTCTTATTCTCCTTTTAAAAGTTTTCCATAAAATACATTTATAAGAGTGCTTCATTTAGTCCTAAAATTCCCTGATGCTCCTTTCAATAAATATTTGTGGGAAAAAAACCCAAACATTCCTGCTTTAAATTGTACTCTATGTCTCACAATCAGGAGTGATAAGATTTAATTTTTTCCTTAGTTAAATTTCTGAGGATTTCTAAGTTTGGTGAAATACTTGTTGCACCCATACTTTTAGTGTGTCAAACTCTTATAAATAAACATTTTTTAAACAAGTGACAATGTAAGAATTATATGTCAGGAACTATTCTGAGTGCCTCATACATACCTGTATTGAATATTCATGGCTACCTTTGGAGGTAGATACTATTATTTCCTTAATACTACAGTGGGGAAATGGAGTCATAAGATTTTTAAGTGACTTGCCCCAAATCACCTAGCTGTTAGGAAGCAGAAATGGTTTGGATCTAGATAAAAACCATATCTATGGACTTGACCTTTTTCCCTCAAAATTTGTAAATATTTATTTCAGAGTCAATAACCAATGCCATTCTTTGAAGGTATATTTTTATTGGAGAGCATTAAATAATATTCAGGACATAAGAATAAAACATAATTGATCAGGGCATGGTGGCACACATCTTTCATCCCAGCACTCTGGAGGCAGAGGCAGGTGGAGCTCTATGAACTTGAGACTGCCACGTTGAGGCAGGGTTGTGTTGTTTAATTAATGCACTTGTTCTCAACCTGTGGGTTGCATATCAGATATCCTGCATATCAGATATTCACATTGTGATTCATAACAGTAGCAAAATTACACTTATGAAGTAACAAGGGAATAACTTTTTGGTTTAGGGTCACCACAACATGAGGAACTGTATTTGTAATTTCTTTAGAAACTTTCATATTATTTTCCACAGTGGCTTTATAAGTTTACATTGTTACTAACAGTTCTCTTACTTCTTGTCTTTTTAATAGCAGTCATCCTAACAGGTGTGAGGTGACAATGACTGTGGTTTAATTTTCTGTGATGCTTATTGAGGTCAGAGACCCTTTTTTATATACCTGAAAGCCATATATATATCTTATGTGGAAGAAATGTCTATTCAGGACATTTACACATTTTAAAATCAGGCTTTTGGTTCTTGCTTCTTTTGGTACAGGGCTGCCGTGTCTTCTTGTATATTTTGGGTATTTGTTTATTATATACTTGTCAGATACATGGTTCACACATGCTTTCTTCCATCCTGTTGGCTGCCTTTTCATTTTGTTGACTGCTGTGCGTGCAGGAAGCAGCTCTTCAGTTTCTGTAGTTGGACTGTTTCTTTTATTATTTATTGTTGTATGAGGTTTTGGTCTCATACCTAAAGAAATCTCTGCCCAACTTGTGTCAAGGAGCTTTTGTCTTAAGCCTGTATGGAAAAACAGGTGTTTTACAGCTTCAGGTAGTATATGTGAGTCTTTACTGTCCAGCTAACTTCTGTGAAAAGCTCCAGTTTAATTCCCTACCATGTGTTCTCATCATGGAATCTTGCCAGAGACTTTTTAATAGCAGAAATACCTCTATCTGAAGGGAGACCTGGTAATTATGACACTGATGCCCAGATGGAGAGAAACCATTATTATTGTTTGTACTTTCTGTTTCGATTTATATTGAGGAAAGGGAATCTATTACTATACATTGTATCAACATGTAGCTGGGTCATTTAAATCATCTTTATTCAGAAGGTATACTTTGAAATTTTGCTGACAGTGCATGTGTCTTCATGTGAAAGTATTTTCTTCATCAAAAATTAAACATTTTATACTTTTCTAACATAGGCAGTTCATACTCTTTGCATATATTAAGAAATTAAGTGAAGGAGAGTGCTGGTAGTTGATGTCATTAATGTGTATTGATTTATTGATTTTTTTCCCCAACAGAATACAATATACATGGCATGCAGAATCTGTCACTTAAAACTTAACATTAATAAACACAATATAGTCTTTATTACATTATATGACTCTGGGTAATATTTCATTAATTCAGAACATATATTTTACATTGGGTAGTAAATAACTAATTTTTAATCTTTTTTTCTGTATCTGCCTCTACTTGATTTGAGGGGTTGTTAACCAAAAGCCCCACATCTTCTATGGTCAATGTCAGACCTGGGTCCAAGCTAGGTCAGTCTTCACCAATATACGTATACTTTTATTTTATTTATGTCTTTTTTTCTAAAACAGCAATTAATAGAAATACTAATTCTTAGGAACATGTAACAAGATAATTTGAATATTATAAAAGCATCTATGTAATACACTTACAATTTATCCATATGTTTCTGAAAAATTCTGAAGAATATGATACTAGAGACCTAGTCTGGTTAAACTATCAGCAAATCATATGTTCTTCACCAACTTCTGTTTTCTGATTTCTTTTTGAATATATAGGTTATAATCATGTTATATAAAATAGTAAGCTATTAAAAGTGTGAGCTCTGAAATAGAGTTTTATGATTTCAATCCCAGCTTAGGCAATTAGACACTCTTCAATTTTCAGAAAATTTCTGGCCTTCTCTATACATTAGTTAACTCATCTACAAAATTGAAATACCAAGGGGATCATTTCCCTGGAATGATTTCAATGTAATATATATAAATATTATATATTGCCTGGCACTAGTAAGAACCAGTAAATATTAACTAATATTATTAATACAATTTATAGGAGGTATCAAATTATCAAAATTTACCTCATGGTGAGAGCTATGGTGGCGGCTGTAATTTGCCAATAATGAAACAGAGAAATATGAAGTCCTATGGAGACAGTGATGGACTCCTGTCTGAGAAAGCACTCAGATTAAATAATGTTTTTGAGCAATGGCAACTGAGCAGCAGCATTAACATAACATTGCAGTTACAGACACCTACCTCTACCCTCCATTAGGATGTTTTCATATGTGAAAAATCAGAGTGATATGAAAGTAAAATTTCTATACGGTTTATTTAATTGCTAATTTGTATTACTGAGGAATTTTAAGAGTTTGGAAACAAATAGCAGGGCGTTGTTTGCGTTGTGAATTAAAGCCACCTATTGAAACAAGATTAACATGCCCATGGATGTTGTTACAGTTGCATGATAACCGCCTTCTGAGAGAAAACTGAGAGACGTGAAAGTCAGTGAACACTGTGATCTACTAATACATGTCATAGGGTTGTCATTTGTTTCCTATCACTTCACACAAGAAAGAATTAGAAGAATTGGTTTTGGTGCAGTGACCAGAAAGAAAATACAATTTTTTTTTCCTGAGTAACTCTTATGGGCAGCATTACTACAGTGACTATACTCCATCTTTAAACACACTGATCCTGGGGAACCCATGAACTGGTCAGCAGGAGATGGCCGATTTAAACAGAAACAGTTATAGCTAATGTTCCTGTGATACATTACCCAAATATCTGTCCCTCCAAAGCAGCAGAGACAATTTCCTTAATAAACAAAAACCATATTCACTCCTATAATTATATCCAACCCTAGATGAGTAAAGGATATTTTGGTTCATAATCTCACTAAAGGTTTGTCAAACTTCAATAAAAAAAGACTTAAATCTAAAACTTCATGCCTTTAAGTTTTCTGTCTAAATATGTAAAACAAGAAAAATATCTAAGGAAATGTGGCTTTTGGGATTACAAACTTATTTAATGGATCTATAACTTTTGAACTTTGCTCTATAGAGAACAACCACACTAGACACCAGTTTTGGATGCGATCCAGTCTCGGTAGTATGTCACCCGAGTGTAGACACCAGGCTTGTTTGGAAGTGCACATTCATCTCCCCAGCTTACAATACCAACAAGGAACCAGATGCCATTAGAATCCTCACTAACCAATGGTCCGCCAGAGTCACCCTGGAGAGAAAAAAAGGTAAGTCAATAATATAAATTAATGACACTTTGTAGAAATGGCAAGGGACACCAAAAATGAGAACAAAACAAGACAACCCCCACTAAAGCCCAGTATGTCAGCATAAATCTTTGGCTAGTGAAATATAATAGTGGAAGATTAGTATGAAATGTTACAACTTAGTTATCAACTAAGGAGTTGTTGAAGGTGTTTCTTCTTTGCAGTCATCACTATATTGAGGAATACTCTTCTCTATGTTACTATTATGCTGAGGGAAAAAGGAAGGTATGTACATTCATCCTCTATTAAAATTGGCCATAGTTTTCCATTCTTGAGCAAATGTTCTTCCCTATATTAAGGAAAGTAACTTTTTACATCACATGTTTACTTTCTTATATGAGAATACTAAGATTCTACTTTCATCACATTTCAAGGGGATAATATCCTATTATAAAGTAATTGTGCTATATATTAGATCCCCAAACTTACAATCTTTTAAAAGCAAAATTGTACCCTGTTTTGAACTGTATCTCTCCATTTCTTCCTACCTCCCCATCCTTGATAACCATTTATTATTATTATTATTATTAATTTGTTTTAAAAATGTATTTTTATTTCTGTGTATGTGTGTGCATTCTAGAGACTGTGGAGGACAGAGGGGAGCTCGGGTCCCCTGAAGTTGGAATTAGAGGCAGCTGTGAGCCACCATATATTGGTGCTAGGAGTGAAAATCACTCAAGTCTTCTGCAAGAGCAGTACATGCTCTTATATGCTAAACTGTCTCTCCAGCCTTGACAGACATCAGTATATTCTGTTTTAGTGAGTCAGTCTTTAAAGATTCCATGAAATCCTGCAGTATTTGACTTTGACTTTCTCTGTAGACTCCTTTGTTTGTTTTTGGAAGTATCATACTGTTTCCTATCACGACTGTACCATTTTCTATCCCTGTCACTAGTGTATAATTTTCTCTATATCATTGCAAACAATTTTTCTTTTTATTATAATCATAATATCATCTTAAAGTGATATCTCATTGTGTTTTTTAATGTGAATTTCTTTGATTATTGATTTTTTAGCACCTATAAAAAGTGTGCATTTTTTGTGTGTGCACATGTGTGTGTGCATGTTTGTGTTCATGTCGAGATCACAAGTTGGTGTCAGTTGTCTTCTTTGATCACTTTCCATCTTATTTTTTTTTGTGACAGGGTCTTTTATTCAACCTGGAACTCACTGATCCAACTAGTCCATGAAGCTAGGGATCCTCCTTTCTCCATCTCCCCAGGGCTGGGGTCATTGCTATGGACTACCATGTCTGGCTTTTCCCAATAATGCAGGGGAATATCAACTCAGGTCCTCATGATTGGATGGCTATCTCCTCAGAATTCATTTGTATTTTGTCTTTGGAAAAAAATGTCTATTTAGGCCATTTTCCCATTTTGAAGTCAGAACATGGTGCTTTTGGTGTTGATTTATATGAGTTACAGGAAGTTTCTAAGAATTGGCTTGAATGAGGGATTTGCTGATGTTTACAAAATGTGTAGAAGGGTTCAAAATAATGTGGAAGCTAACATTAATAGAGAGTACAAGTCACTGTGCAGATGGGAGGAGGCAGTGAAGAAAACAGGCAAGCCATTAGTTTTAAATAGTAGAAGACATTTGCTGAAACCAGAGGTTGAACATGGGTATCAATATCACAAAGAAAGGAAATTAAAGTTGTTTTCTTCTGATTTCTTCATTTTTTCTAGTTATTGAGAAAACTGTAATATTCTAAAGAAGACTGGCACATAGTGTAATATGTAGGAAAAGACTTTGTGAAGATGACATAGCACAATAAGATACACCAGAGTTACACAGGTAAAGACTCACGTGCCATTCTATTCCTTGGGTTTACAAGAAGACAATGGTTCATCTAGTGAGTCGTAGCTGACAAAGTTGGCAGATTACTCTGTGACTCACTGTGATTCAAGATTATTAGGATAGGTGTGGGGGAAGCAGGAGATGAAGCCACAGAGGGTGCAGCAAATGCAGTTGCTGAAGAATGGGTCTTAGGCTGTGGCCAGTTAAGAGACACAAGTCTACTTAACCAATTAAGTGCAGTGGGAATTTAAGCTCTTCATCGTCTCCAAGAATAGGTTTATTTAGTTTGAAAACTAGAAAGATGGAAACCTGTAATTAGAGAGGACAATTGTGTGTTATAAGTACTTATTTGTACGTCTTCTTGTTTTTAGAGTATAGTAATGTGCTTGCTCATTTCAATATCTCTAAAGCATAGTACAATAACTAAGTTCTACACAGCAATTGAATCAAGTGAGATTCTTCCTGGGTTTATCGGTAGTTGTGTCTGCCTGGACTACTTCCCTTGTGTATTTTGTTAGCTCCAGGACTATTACGTATTAACAGCATAGGGGGATTAGAGGCACATTAATAAGGAAAAGTAACTGGGTTTAGAGTTCAAAGAATGGACACAAGATCAAAGTTCCTCCGTTTAAGCCCCTGCTCTGTCAGTTCAATTAAATGCACTGTCTTGTCTCTTTGTCCAAGCTCCTCATCAGAAATGGGTTTCAAACTAAAATATGCTGCAGAAGATTACCATAACTAGAGTAAACAAATATTCTCAATGATCTTAAAACTGTGCCGCGTGTGGGATTCCACTCAGAAGTTGTTAAGTAAATTAAATAATTAGGATGTTGGAGCCAGGGAGTGAAAGCTCCATAACCAATTAGTATTAGATTAAGCTGAAGGTTTCTGGAGGTAGACCAGTCAAACTATAGTTATCAGTGATGTGTTTCATCGATTCACTGCTCATCCCGAGTCTCTTCCTCACTTCCACACATCGCTTCTTGTAACAAAACTGCTGACTTAGAATCATACTATTTTACAGAGATCAATATACATATTAGTTAGATGATTTGCCAATAACACACACTTATACTTTTAAGATTGAGAAAATTGCACTTTTCATTGGAAATATAAAACTATCAGAAATGAAAGAGGCAGAGGGAGGGAGGAAGAGAGAGAGAGAGAGAGAGAGAGAGAGAGAGAGAGAGAGAGAGAGAGACTGGGAAGAGTTACCTGGCAAGCATCAACACGGCCCTCCAGGAAGCCAGCACACAGCATTCCAGGTTTGATCACACCGCCATATGCCTTTCCACTGTTGCAGGTCTTGTTATCTATAATCTTCACTCTTCCTTTCTGGAGTATGTTAGGACTTTCTCCTGAAGAAACAATATCATATAATTTTTAAAAGGGAATTTAAAAATTGTATTTTTTTTTACATTTGTATATCTGTTTACTGTGTGAGAACATATGTGTGTGCACATGCGTACTTCTGCATGAGTATGGAGGTCAGAGGTCACCCGTGAGGTGTTTTCTCTTTCCCCCTTTGGGTTCTGTGTATAATCTCACGTTCTTATGCTTGAAGGTAAGTGCATAACCTGATCAGTCATGTGGCCAGCCCTCCAAATTGTAATATGTTTTTAGACTCAATATTAGTTTCTATGAATTAGTATTTAATTTTAAAATTATATTGCTTTTCAGGCAATATAAAACACACTTTAGTTAAAGCAATATTTATGAACACGCCACATACCAAACTATTGCTGAAAACAATCTTGTTTAGAGTTAGTTTGCATATCATATGTAATAGGATTTTTTTCTTTTAAAATGTTTAGAGTTTTACATTTTCTATGTATGTTTTAGAAAATAAACTTAAAAATTTACATGTCAGAAGCATTCATTTTATAATCATTTATAAATTTTTATCTAAGCTTACTACTGTGGTTCTAGATTTTAAAATCATTTAGTTTTATTTTCCTGCTTTAAAAATGTATTTTGACACTAACTCTACAGGATTAAGGTCATAGAATGCCTATGATAATTTTGTTCAAATATTACCTTCTTGATGAAGGATAAATACTTATTGAGTGATGAATGACACGTAGGAAATTAGGCATCCAGATCAAAAGAAACGTATGAAAACTGACATTATGAGGGCATTGTGGCAAACAACTATACGGGATTATAGTTTCTAAATGAATGATACTGAGCTCAGGTTTCAGCACATTGCACATTCCACTTTTCTCCATGATCTGGAGAATGTTCTTCACACTGAGATGTAACTCTGAATGTATTTCTTTTTTTTTTTTTTACACTGAAGCTGGAGTCCTGAGGTGGAGAGATGTGAGGACCTTACCATCAGACTTTAATGTTCCCCATCCAGTGACCACCACGTCTGAGTTGGGTGGGAACTTGTGAGTCCCTTCTGGTAAACATGCCCTTCGGATATTGCTTGCAAATAACACTGGCGAAGACAGACGCACAAGAGCTATGTCATTATCGTGGGCTGGGTAACTGTAGTTCTCGTGGATTATAATATTCTTGACAGTTCGTTGTGCTTGTGGCTTATTTAAAAGAAGCCCAAAACTAACTTTCCAGTCTTTTGGATTTGCATCCCTAAAGGAAATAGATTTATTTATTAAAACCTCTATATATTAGAGCTATAGGAATTAGTCACATCATCTTTGAAAATTAATTAGGTCATTTGCATTTCCATAGTACTTTTTTTTTGATACAAGGTTTTATTGTGCATCTCTGGCTGGCTAGAACTTACAATGTAGAAGCAAATTTGAGGCTGTCCTTGAACTCACAGGGATCTGTCTACCTCTACCTCCTGAGTTTATGCTGAGATTAAAGGTATACACCACTATGGCAAGTTTTTCCCCCATTCCCAGAAAAACTGTATATAAGAGAAGAACTAAAAACAATATTATTTGTACACATTTTGGCAACTTTATAAAATATGCTTTAAAAGATAATCAATAGCTGGGCATGTGAGCCTAGCACTTGAGGGATAGAGGCAAGAGAATGGTGAACTTGAGGCCACTCTGGGCTACATAGTAAATTTGAGGTCATTCTGAGCTATGCGTAGTGAGACCTTAACTTAAAAGTAATTAAAGAGAAAAGACAATTTATAGAAAGTGCATTTTATTTCTTGGCTTGAATAGAAAATAATGAAGGGGATTTAGAAAGGTAAATATGACAGCATAAAATGACAAGATTTAATAAAAAGTAGATGGGGATGTGAACACAAAGAATTTATGGAAATTACATCATTTAAGTCTTTTCATCATTTTACACAACAAATAACATACTTTTGTCTTCCACCTTTAGTTGCTATTTGGTATTTTGTATACTGTCATCTGAAAAGTAGTCCCGTTGGAACATTTTCAAGTTCTCTACTAAAGTGTTATCATAAGCCAGGATGGTTTTGCACAGAGTTGACCAAGTGAGAGATGAAATTTCATTTTTCTCCATCTCAATGGTAAAGTGCTGGCCTGGCATGCATGAGACCCTGAGTTCAGTCCCTAGTGCTGAGGAGAGAAGGGAGGATAGAGAGGTGGCAATCTCTCGGTGCAATCATACACTCGTTAAAGCAGTCATTATCTCCTCTGGGTGTGGTAGTCTGCACGTGTAATCACAACCCTTAGTAAGCAGAGGCAGGAGGGCTGCAAAGTTTGTGGTCAGTTCAAGCGACACCGCCAGTTTGAGGCCACTCTGCAATTGAGACCCTGTGGCCAACTCACCTTTGCCAATGTTTTGCAGACACTATTGTTGTTAGTATTGACGTGTTACTGGTGGTTAAGGGAAGGAGCGCTGCCCGGTGTTCTACAATGTACAGGCCAGCTCTCCACAATGAACAATTATATCTAGTCCAAAATGTCAATATTTCTACTTTTGACAAAATTCTTTAGGAGGACTACTATTTTTACTATTTTACTGATTAATCAGTGAGCAGTTTTGAGGCTGTGCCTCACTGGACTACTAAGCAGTTGGAGGCATAGTTGCATGATCACACTGATAGGGAGATATTATTAGACTTTTAGTACTTTAGTTCACAGGTCATATCTTACCTTATGAAACAGTGAGCGGCAGTGATAAGCCAGTTGTTGCTAATCAGAGTGGCTCCACATCGGTGGACACTATTCTGTTGAAGGCTTGCTTGCCAGGGCCATTCCCCTTCCTCAGCATCCTGGCCTCCTGCTACTTTGTGGCCCAAGGGAGTAATTGTGCGTCGTCCACAGCCTGTTCAAAGGAGAGTTCATCAGTGTTGATAATGCTTATGCATGTGTCTTGCTATATATAGTAAATAAACTACCTATAACATATGTCCCTATTAACTAGTAACTCAGCAAAATCTCACTGTCTTGGAGAAATTCAGATGGATTTACTGCTGATATTATTCCCTGAGAATACATTGACATCTCCTCCTCCTGTGCCTATCACTCACATGTACTCTGTGTCTGTCTTGTCTTACTACGGCTTGATGTATGACGTAGGTAGATTTATAGGTTTGGTTTTCAAAGAGACTAATCTTACTACATTGCACAAGGAAATACGTGGTTTTAAACTTTAGTGAAGGCTAGAAAGCAATACATGCCATAAAAAATATTCCTATGAAAGTGTGAGTGACTATGAATGTTATGAGACAGGGTAAACAGAAGTCCTGATACACAGTAGTTAGACAAAAGAAATGATGTGACGATGGCCAGAACTTTCAAAATCACATGCTTCTGTGAGGTAGGTTTGTACATTATTGTCAGCTTAGAAACATAGAAACAGATAGACTCTGATGTCTTGAAAGCAAATTTGTAGTAATGGTACAGTTCGCCATTCATCAGACTGATCCTGGTTCTCTTGACTATTGTAACTTTACACCAATAAAGTGTTGAATGTGTTCTTTAATTTGTCTTCTTTTACTAGAGATCAACATCTCATCTGTAAATACTTTAAAGGTTAGGAATTATGCTTTTTAATAAAAATATGTATTTAGAATCTACTATAGAGAACCTATTATATAAAAGGAACTCAATGAATATTTGTAGAAATAAAGCCTGTAAAACTTGAAATAAAAATACGTGTTTATTACTTCATTTGGAGAGTGAAAAAATTGTAATTAATTCAAGGCATGGATTAAGGCAGTAGCTAGTATCTGGCAATGTTGGAGACACTTTGTATTATTACAAATGGGTAGGGACTTGGGGGAGTGTCTACAGATATTCAGTGGACAAAGGCCAGAGATATTGCTAACTACCTTATGATAAACTGGAGAGCCAAATAAACAAAGCATTAGCTGGCCTCAGTGTCAATAGTATTAAGAGTAAGACACACTAGACAACAGAGTTGACTTATATCAAGAGTAAGAATGTTTAGCTAGGAGGTGGGGATGCACGCCTTTAATACTAGCATGTTGGAGGCAGAGGCAGGTGGATCTTTGTGAATTTGAGGCCAGCCTGATCTACAAAATGAGTTCCAGGACAGCCAGAGCTGTGACATAGAGAAACTCTGTCTCGGAAAAAAAAAATAAAAAAATAGAACATTTAAACATTTAAATGAATTAGAAAATTTAGCTTGTCAGTTGTTTCACAATTGATGTATGATTATAGTGGCTAGATATACTTTGAGATCTTCTTTCCTGAAGGTAGGAAGGCATGAGTAGCATAGGAGAGTCACGTATACTTTTCAAGGTCCTAACTGACCTTCTGAAACCTTTTGGTTTGCACACTGCTTTTAACACATCTCTAAACTCAGGTTAAAGCATCTTCCTTGAGTTACTTAGCTATGCCTGCCATGTCTAATGAGTACGCTCACATTGACTCATAGAATGTCACTCCCTTCTCTTTTTCTTTCTACTCCCACATCATTGACTCTACAGAGGATAAAGCAACTAATCCAGAACCCAGGGAATGATGGTTCCTCCCTACCCTCCTTTCTGTTTGGGCTACTCCTAAAGGAAGCTGGCTTTTACTCAGCTTCCTTCAGAGAGATATAAAAACAAAAGTCCTTCTCTGTGGGATAGGCACCTCCCTAGGAGGCTTGACTTCACTGTTTCTGACCTTACTTGTGATTCTTAATTTCTATCCATTTGTCAACTCAATCCAAAGCTCCCATTTACTCAGGATTGTTGTGTTTGCTAAGCTTTCAGTCACCACCTCTGCAGCCTTACCTTGTTATTACCTCTGCACAAGTCCTACATGGAACCTTGGAGGTTTATTTTATCAAAAGGGAGCAGATGGTAAATTTCAAGGATTTAAAAATACAGTGAGGATTGCTGGCTGATACTTTCAGAAACATCATGGAACCTACATGCCATCCTACCCTTTTACTTCATATACTTTATTGTGTCACACATTAATGCTCCATTCTTTAAATTTATTTTGTTTTTCTGCACACCTTTTGCTTTTTATTACAAATGTGATCAGAACCCTAGATAGATCAAGTCAAATTCTGAATTCTGATATGAAAGGGTTTTAAGTGTTCCAGTTGGGGAGTAGATAGACTGCATGACATCTTTAATACCATTGCTGACAGACCTGGAAAGACTTCTATGAACCTGACAACCTTCCAAATTGAAACTGTGGATTTTCAATTTACAGATACTGAGGATTTCATGGGAATCATTTGTTTCAAGATGTTTTATTAAGTTACCTGTGGGTTGTTTAATCAAAGTCTATGAAAAAGAAAACCCAAATAGCCTTTTGTTTAAATTTTGTCCCAAGTCCCTCCTCAATAACTAAGCAGTGACTAAGGGGTAGTAAGAGTAGCCTGGGTCAGTGTCACCTAGCTCTAGAGGGTGAATGCTCTAATCTGGCTCCCACAATCAGTCTCAGTTCCCAGATAAATGCAGTGCTTTCCCTGACAGCTTGCTCTGAGTTTCAGCCACTTTGAGGATCATGTTTCCTAAGACAAGTAGTGGGGTGGGGGTGGGGGTGAAAACAACGCCTTGCCCAGCAAGGAAGAAGTGGTTTGCATAGAAAGCATACAGCTTTCTGCACACAAATTTAGTTGCTAGGGTCAGAATTCCAGAGAGAGTTTTCCTAGCCCTGGGATTCTTATAGGCGAAACAGAAAACACAAAGAGCTGGCATATACTGAGTACCAGCTGTCAGCACATGTACTCTGGTAAGTAATTTATTTCTATTACCTTATTTCATCTTCACACTAATTTGAAACTAAGGCTTTGGAAAGTTAAGGAACTTATGCCAATTCTTCCCTCTAGAATTTGGCAGATCTGAAACTCCAAATGCACATGTAGCTGATTTTAGATTCTAAGTTCTTAATTACCACTGCTTGTCCCTACATCCTCCCTATCCTCCCTGCCATTATGGCATGTGATGATGCTCCTCATTTTAAATCCATGATATCAGCCAGTTTAAGAGCATCGACAGTAACATTCACACACATTTCTGGAAGGCAGGCAAGCTTATTACACCTCAACTGCAGGTCTTCTTGGCATTCTAAGGACGGATTTTTGATGGAAAATAACTTCATCGATAAACTTACATGTGTTGAGAAGATCTTCTGCTATAGGCATTGCAATGTCTAAAAGTCAAGAAAATGAAAATATTTACATTTATAAACACATTTTATTCTTAACATTAATGTTAATTAAGTTGTTTTTTGCAAATATCCTGTAAACATTTTATCTATCTTGATTGCCAGTTCTGTTCATAAATTAACAGAGAAAAATGAAATATTTACACTTATTTTTTAAAATACAAAAGTTCCCCACTATAATTTATTTGCAAAGCAGTTTTGAAATGTCCTGAAACATATGAGAAATAGTGACATTCCACCAAATCCAAGAACACACCTTAACAAATAATCCTAGTAACTAGAATGTTGTTACTTTTACTACACTTTTAAAATTAAAATTAATTTTTTGGTAAACATATAGAGAGATGGGTTTCACTTTGATTTTTCATACACATATAGTTATACTTTGTTCTTATTGCCTCTCAATCTTCTGGATGCCTCTCCTCTTCTCCCTTACTCCTTAACATTGGCCTCATTTCTGCTTTCATGACACATGCTCCATTACCCTGTCTTGTTCCTACCTCTTCATCCCTTTAGACCTCTTTCTCCTCTTTCATAATTTACCCTGATGGTCAATACACACACACACACACACACACACACACACACACACACACATACACACACACACACAGGCAAGGCACACACAGGCACATACACACAAGTGTACAAATGTGTGCATGCACACTTTCAATGAAGGTTCTATAAATGAGAGAAAATATGTATTTGTCTTTCTGAGTCTGGCTTATTTCACTTGACATGATAATCTCTTGTTGTGTCTATTTTCCTTCCAATGTTATAATGTTACTCTTCTTTACAGATGGACAAAATTCCATTTTATGTAGGTTCCACATTTTCATTTTCTAGTCATCCATTGATGGATACCTAGGCTGGTCCATAGCTTGGCTAGTGTGGACTGTGCTGTAGTACACATAGATGTGCTGACTTAGGATCCTTTAGATGTGTGTACAGGAGTGGAGCAGCTTGGTCAGGTAGTAGCTCTGGTTTTAGTTTTAGTGGTTTTATTTGTGTTAAGTGCCTTTTACTATATTTTAAAATTTATATTCTTTTTGTGCTGTGGTTCAATTGTTTGCCATCCCACTTCCCATTTATTTTGGATCAAAAATAATTTAACTGGACAATGAGGCAGAGTTTAAATTTTTCCACTCATTTCTGTATGGATAAATCATTTTAGAGATTTGGGAAGAAATCATTTATAACAAATAGTTTTGCTACACAGCCCATTTGTGAACAGAGTCGCAAATTTACTCAATTGATGTGGGGAAAGTATGTTGAAAGAGTAAACAAATGAGTTATGCTTCAAACATCATGTGTAGAAAGCTGTCAGTTCACTAGATAGTTCTGCTGAAGAGTTCAAAAAGGCAATATCAACTGCAGTATGAGGCAAACACTATAAATGTCTAGGTTGATTCATTTTATGTTCTTGATTTCTATAAATCAAGGAAAAAGTATCCAGTTCTCCATATCAATTACAGTTACAGTTTTACATTTGGTTGCACAATAAACCAGGGAGACAAAAGAATCCTTTTCCAGACATTGACCTGTCTAAACAAAAGGCAAGGGCACTTAGCAGTCAGCTGGGCTAGAGAAGAATGGGGTTACACCTACTCAAAGAGAAATCTGCCATAGTTTTATATACCATTTACTGTTGCTTTACAGAGGCTATTTTTCATTTGATATGATATGTCTAGTTTAGTTTTGAATTTTTATGCTTGGTAACTTCTATCAAATCATTTTTAGATATTTAGAAACAAATGTTTAAATGGACTGAACAAATCTTGTTCTACACTCAAAGAACTAATAGTTTTACAACTATGTTATTCATACAAGTTTTTTCTTTTCTTGAATTTTTCTTTATTAATATATTAATTTCTAAAGAAAATAAATGCCTTGGACTTGTAGTTTGCTTTTAAAAGTTGTGCTCTTCCATAGCTCAATAGATTAGCAGTTGAGTATGTGGAAGACAAGCTACAATGAATTGAGAAATGACTTGAGTCATTTTCCTCTCAGATTGAGTCACAGCTGTGGCTATCTGTATTTTCTGCCATTTAAGTCTCCTGGCTCACACTCAGAGGTTAGAAATCTTGTGGACTGGACTCACAATCACAAAGTCAACAGTGTAACCTAAGAAACTCTGTTTACAGTGTGCTATATTAAGGAAGTGACAGAAAACAATAGCTTGGTCTCTGCCAAGGAGGAGATGGATCAAAGGACACAAAGAATCCTGGGAGTGGTGGCTCACAGGTGTAATTCTAGCACTCGTAGGCTGAGGAAGAAGGAGGAGGCTGAGGCCAAACCAGTTTGTAGGACAAAGAAATCAAAAGACCAAACAGCTCAGCAAATGTGCATTGGACTTCTCCAAGGGCACAGGTGTTAAAGCACAGACATGGGTTTATTCCCAGTGAATCAATTTGTTGGAGATAGAGATGCAAATTCACAATTATTTAAAAATCACCTCCAGTTATGTTCATTTTCCTGTGGTAGGTTTAGTGGCTGACCTGCAGATAACTGAACGTATGAACAAAAATTGTTAAGAACAAAGGGAGGATTTGAACAGTTGGCAAAAACATTCTTTTGGGAAGGAGTCGAGAAATTTATTTTAAGGCCAGAGAAATTTGGTATGATTGGTTGCAGGTGAATATTAGATTTGAAACATGCTCTTTATGTTAGTCCTGTAGACTGTCCACGACTGCTGTTCATAGTTGGGAAGTCCAAGAGGAAAATTCAGATGGGCTGGTAAAAAGGAGGACCCCTGTCCTGGGTATGGTGTTGCCCTCCATGAAAATCTTAGCACTCAGATGGCAGAGGCAGACGGATTTCTGTGAGTTTGAAACTAGCCTAGTATGCAAAGCAAGTTCCTGATCAGCCAAGGTTCACAGTAAGATCGTGTCTCAAAGAAGGAGGAAGAGGAGCAGGAGGAGAAGGGAAAGGAGGAAGATGAGGTAACAACAAAGAACTCCTCCTGTTCTTGGTGGTAGCGTTTACCCTTATACTCTGTAATCCTAGCCTGTGCATAGAGAAACCTGCCTCAAATAAATAAATGAACAGATGGTAGATAGATAGATGGCATATATGGATGGTTAAGATATTATACTAATTAAAATACTTTAAGAAACATTTTGGTAATAAAATAGGTTTGTTAAAGCTAAAAATTGGTTCTTAGCTAAGAAAGTACATTTTGATAATCATATTTTCTTTCAAATGTCTTTAAAGAGTTATCAAAAATGATGGGTTAGTTCAATAATTTAAGTCATGACACAGTGAAACCTTTCCTTGTCTCAAGATTAAGATTCATGAAAATATGTGTTCTACTAACTCAACCCATGCCCCAGTTTTATCCAGCTTCTCATGAACACTAGGCCAAGCATTACTGCTGCCTGAAAAGCCTCAGCAGTGAATCAGGGTCAGCATCCTTGTGTGTGGAGTTCATTGCTCTATTTTTTTTCTTTTACTTCTACACGATTTGAAGCTTTTCTTTAACCAATCAGGATTTGGGGTAAGTACTCAGTGTATTTCATTCCTATTCAGTTGGGTATTTTTGTGTAGAAATGGACCAGGGTAAAATCTCTCAACCAGACACCAAAATTATTGGACTCTGATCTTGTGTTTCATCCTCTAGAACTTTATATCCCACTAGACTTCAGATTGATAGCCCTGAGAAATTTGCTCCAGAAAAGGACTGGTTGTTTGCTCATGATTTGCGTTTTCCTGACTGTAGAATGGCATAAGAATGAAACATCTATAGACAACCATCAAAAAAAAAAAGTGACAGGAAGTTATCAGTAGTGACAACCCACTCCCAGGATGGCCCCAATAGACACGTTTAGCAAGTAATGGATGAATCTTCTGCTTGCCAGGATTTTGTGGGAGAACTGTTCCTCCTCATTCTTCATCCATGCAGTTTAGCTGTCATGTGACTTGAGTTGTACAGACTTCTCTATCATCCTGTTCATACTTATTGGTGACCTATCATGGGAAAACAGAGCCTCACATTGGATTTTTCTGGCTTATTAAACAACACCCATTTCTTCTTCATTAGAACTACCCACTTGAGAATTTTGTATGTTGAGAGCTGCTGATACTCAGATTTGCCTTTAGAAGAAATGGTGGGAAAGTTTTCCAAAAGAATAAAACTGAAATGAAACAATAGTTCTCTGTGACCTGCTTAGAGCCCCTGATTCTACCCCTAGCAGAAGCAATCTGCATCCTGGTCCTCACAGCTGTATGAGCCAAAGAAAGTAAGTTGAGTTGGTTTCCATCATTTAACAGTTGAAGGAGACTCATTGTTACAAAGCTCATTGCGTGGTATTTATTGACTTCTTTTTTTTCATGCCAGCCACTATGCTGTGATAAATTTTCATTCTACTTTGAGGCAAAAGTTATTACATGTAGTATACTGGTGCCCGAGAGCCAGTGGAACAGAGAGATTTTTGTTTGGCTTAATTTTGGATATTATTAATTATAATATTAGCAAATTTTGAAATGTCAAAGATATTCCTTTCATCGGTATCAGTATCATCAGTTTATTCAGTTTAATCAATAAAGACAATGTTTCCACTGTAGGGCTTGCCCACTAGGAAGTCAAATTGTATTTGGTGAACTCTAGGATAATCACCACTTTGGATGTGGTTGTCTCTACAATGTTATCTCTATTAGTTTCCTTGTGATGGTGTAATAAACTATCACAAATGGTGTGACCTGACACAGTTTAATCTCTTGTGGTTATGAAGGCTAAAGTCTGAAGTCAAGATAGCAACGAGGCTCTGGTAAAAAATGCTTCCTTACTTCTTTTAGACATCTGGTGGCTCTAAGGACTCCTTGGTGTTCCTTGGTTTATAATTGTTGCTCTAACCTCATCTATCCTCACATGGCTGATTTGCGTTTATGCTTTCAGAAAGACTTATTAGGACACTGTTCACAGGACTAGGGCTACCATAATCCACTGTGACAGCATATTTTTAAAAATTATTTTTTTTATTTTTTTATTTTTTTGGTTTTTTCGAGACAGGGTTTCTCTGTGTAGCTTTGTGCCTTTCCTGGAACTCACTTGGCAGTCCAGGCTGGCCTCGAACTCACAGAGATCCGCCTGCCTCTGCCTCCCGAGTGCTGGGATTAAAGGCGTGTGCCACCACCACCCGGCTTAAAAAATTATTTTTATTAAAATGATATATTTATTTTTATTTTATGTGCATTGGTGTTTTGCCTGCATGTATGTTTGTGTGAGGGTGTCAGATCCCCTGTTACTGGAGTTACAGAGTTGTGAACTGCCATGTTGGTGCTGAGAATTGAAACTTGGTCTTCTGGGAGATCAGCAAGTGCTCCTAATTGCTAAGCCATCTCTCCAAGCCTGTATAGTATCATCTTAATTTAGCTAATTTAATCTCTAAAGACTTGGTTGTCAAATATAATAGTCCCCATTTATTCTGAGGATCTAATACAGGCTCTTCAATGGATCCCTGAAATTTAGATATGGTTTCTAGATCTTAGCCTCAAAAATAGTAAGTAAAGAGAAAATAAAAAGAGCTAAACAAAATAACACAGCAAAGTCAAATGAGCAGGGACAGGAATGAAGTGATTTAGTGCAAATGAGAAGCCCTTCTCTCATCAGGGAGTTGTCCCATGATGCTAATCTTTCTTCCCCCACGCCAGACCACATATCCAGCACTGTAGAGGACACAGAGTCCTCATGCTCACAGAAAAGCTCCAGGGAAACCAGGAATGTTAAGCATGCATGGTTGCTCTTTCAAAGAAGAGATGTATAACTTGTTTGTCACCCAGAAGACGGGATGTGGTTAATAGCCTGGTGACCTTTGTGTTATCGGTATGGCCAGAGGCTCCCCCAGACTCTTACAAACAGGACCAGAGGTGGATAAAAGCCTACTGACCTTTGCACTATCTGTATGACCAAGACCATACCAGGTCCTCCCCCAGGCCCTTAAGATGACACATGTAGTCTATCTATAGAGCCTATCCTTATGAAAGAAGTGGCATATTCTTTGAAAAAAGTTTTGATGCAATCATGCCTTATTGTATACATGGGATTTTGTTACACCAGGAAACATTTTTCCAAATTATACTGTACTTAAATATGCCTAAAATAAATTGCTCAGTGTCAGACTCCTGAAGTTTGAACCAACACCATCTACTTAGTTGTGTTGAAGCAGTTTTCCTACTGGCCTCATGTGGATCATTATTCTGCCATTCCTGGTGTTTGCAGAGACCCAGTCCCCCATAGGGTTATCTGAGGAATATGTAATCATAAACACAAGTCTTCAAGAAACATGTTTTTGAAAAGTAACATATTCTATGCTTTAGAATGTATTAATGAGAAAACAGATATCCAAGAATAGAGTTTGAAAAATAACATTTCTGTTTTTCTTAGAAGCAGACACCCTCTTTATTCCAGAATAATGAGTAAGACCTTGATACTCAAGGTTGTGATTCAAATACCAGCCCAGAAACTATCAAATTAAAAAGAATAATCATCTACCTACCTGTTTGTCTATGTATGTATGTGTGTATGTATGTATGTATGTATGTATATATATATGTATGTATGCATGCATGCATGTATGTATGTATGTATGCATGTATGTATGTATGTATGTATCTCTATTCTTTTGACTTCAAATTTTTATTATATTCATTTATTAGTGTGTGTGTATGTGTGTGTGTGTGTGTGTGTGTGTGTGCACGCGCACGTGCACACACATGCACACACACCTGCAAGCACATTTATGTTGGGCATGTGGAGGTCAGAAGACAATATGTGAGAATGGATTCTTTCCTTCCACTATGATCCCAGGAACTAATCTCAGGTCACCAGAATTTTTATCAAATACCTCTACTTACTGAGCCATCTCACTAATCCCCATTTTGCCCATTTTGTCGTGTGTGTGTGTGGGGGGGGGGGGAGGGGGAAGGGGAGGGGGAGGGGGAGGGAGAGGGGGAGGGGGAGGGGAGGAGGGAGGGAGGGAGGGAGGGAGGGAGGGAGGGAGGAAGGGAGACATTCACCAAAGGGACCTCAGTTGGGAAAATGCCTGTAGGTAAGTCAGTTGGCATTTTCTTGATTCATGAGTGATATGGGAGGACTCAGCTCACTGTGGGCAGTGCCAGCCTTGGGCTGGTGGTCCTGAGTTGTATAAGAAAGCACACTGAGCATGCCATGAGAAGCAAGCCAGTAGATACCACTCCTCCATAAGTTTTGGTTGGGTTCCTGTCTCCAGGTTTCTGTCTCCAGTGATGTGTGTTTCATCACTGACTTCCCTTAGTGATAGAGTGTGGCCCATGAGTGAGTTATAAGATGAAAGAAACCCATTTGTTTGCAAGTTTCTTTTGGCCATGGTGTTTGTCACAATAATAGAAACCCTAACTAAGACAGCTTTCAAATCTATAAAACATACATATTGGGCGGTTTTGTTTTCTCTGGATAAAAACTCAGTAATTAGTAATGACTTGTGCTAAACCTGTCTTTAAATGTTCTTTATAATTTATCTGTTCTCCAAAATCTTCACAACAACCATAATGAGTATTTTTTATTCTAATCCTCATTTCTGTTATGACATGGTTAGACAGAGGCATTCAAATGTTAAGTAAATTTCCCAAAGTCTTACATATAGAGGACTGAAAAACCCAAATATCAAGCCATCTAATAGCAGAATCTGTGTTCTCAAACAATGTCTTGTATTGCCCCTTTTCTCCTAGTTTCATTGTAGGATACTTGTGCTTCAATCAGCCATTCATTTTAATTAGCAGTTCTGGCCAGTGGCATGTAAGGCTTTGTCTTAAATATACAGAGATTTTTTTTTTTGGTATATTAAGCAGCACGTATGAAAATGTACTTCACAGCCTTGGCGTATCCGTTGTAAGTAGCTGAGCTAACTCGTCATCGTAAGAAGGTCATGGTATTTAATAAAGTGCTGAAACAGCGACTTGGACTGCCAAATAAATTTCAAGATCCCTATGGCACAGACCTACTTATGTCTTTACCAATGATTAAAAACTCATCTCAGTGAGGGCTGTCCTGGGTATAAGCCCTGTACTAACGTGTTCCATTGTGGTTTTGGGAGAATGGCTTTGTCAGCTGCTGGGTTTGCTTCTACATGGGTGAAACCTCACTCAGTTTTATGAGGCACCTAACTTCTGATGAAGGATGAAGAGTGAGGGACAGAGAGTTTCCAAGACTTAAGACAATACCAGAGCACAGCCTATACTTAACCTGCTTTATTTAACTGCTCCTGACAACAATGTAGTTTAGCATTGCAACAGGACTCCTAAGAAAAATCAGTTGTTTGGAAGAGACCAACAGGGTGCGTATTTCCCTGAGATCTTACGTAATATTTAAAATTTGGAAGGATGCTGGGAATATAATACCTCGTTTATGTTTTTGTTTACGTAGTTAGCAGATAAATTTCTAAAATTATCTCTTTGGATCTTACTTCTCTACAACTTGGAAGGCTGCTTTTTTCTTGCCTTTTTTGAGGACACTATGTATATAATGAGGAGGAAGGCTGTGAGAGGAAACATCTCAGGGAAACTACAATTCAGGAGTGGCTTCCTATCCAGGAGAAGCACATCAGATCTTGCTTTTTGATGCTTTGATATTCAGTGAAAATGAATGCTTGTCCTAGGAGCCCCCACCCCAATCTTTTAGTCCTTCCCATAGAGGTGGCAATATTTTCAGTTTCAATTCTGTTCCCCAGATTGTCTGCCTTATTCTTATAATAGGATTTGTAGTTCTAGGAACTGACAGCCTGTCCCAGAGATGACTGTGTTTTATCATGATCCATGCTATTCTCACAAACCAGGGATAAGTTGTTTCCTCACTAAGAATAAGAAGCAGATTCTATGTGTCTATGTGAGACAAGTTGTATTAAATGTGTGTCAAGTAGGAAGATAGATTTTTAAAAAGTTCCATCAATCCTGGCAGTCTTCATTGTTGAGACTGTTAGAAAGAAAGTGGGCATTATGACTGTAGAGCAAGCCATAGTTTTGGCTGCTGTGTTTTGCCAAAAAAAAAAATGTAATTTGAGATTCTGGTTACTTTCACAGCGCACAAAAATTGCTGTCGTTTTCTGTGGTACAACACTTAAAGGAAGAAATTCTGCTTCATGTGTATAATAAAACACCATATTCAAATTGAAAGATGAAAGTCATTCCATACCATATGTATTCTTACCTGAAAATTTAAATGAGGAAAAATCTATAAGTAATCCAGTTTGGCCTTTGAGCTTCTGATACAAAATGGTTTCAACGCTGTCCCAGAATTTTTCTACGTTATTGCTATAACAGGCTTTAAATTTCAGCACAACATGTAACACCACTTTCCCATTGGCTTTGCTGTAAAACATAAACAGACAGATTGTCATCTCATGATGGAACCCCTATCATTTTTAGCAGCAGGGTGGGGAGTTCATAAAGGGGCAATGGTTGACACAATATAGTAGAACTACTCTGTTTTGTGAACTGTGGAGTCCCTTCCAAGGGAGAGGAGACAATATTTTATGGATGTAATGAACGAGTTGTTTTATTTTTATATCCAGGGAAACTGAGTTTGAATTTTATATCTAGTATCTGCCACTATAATTATATAGCAAGTTGCTGTCATTCACTTTTCCTGGTTCTCCTCTCCAAAATGGAATGATGATCTTACTAGTTTTTAAAAAAAATCATTACAGATCAAGAGCTTCTTATTAATGGATATAGAAGAATTTTGAATATCACATTAGTGAATGAAAGTTATTTGTTAATACAAATAATTACAAATTCAGTATGAACTCTGTAGGGAGAACTGGTAGGAAATAATGAACAGAAAAACAGGTGAAAAGGAATCATTTATTATCCTTTGTTTTGTTTTGTTTTTGGTTTAAATGGAGTCACAGTTTACAACAGTGAGCCATTATCTATTTACCCGTGAATATCGGGACTAAGTGTTACAGAGGGAACTCATTTTACTTGTCATTCTAAATTGAAGATGCAAATGCATAAACTATACAATTTTTTTTTTTGGTTTTTTGAGACAGGATTTCCCTATGTAGTTACATTTTACGAGGAGGTAACTGTAACTGACTATAGAGAAGGCCTATTATTTATGGCTTTCTATCTCTGTGTCTTACAATGGCTTCCTAGAACTAAAATGCATTTCCGCATCTGAAAACCAACAATCTGGAGCTCTATGTAACTCACAACCCTATAGCACCCTCTTTCAAACCCTCAGAACACATGTGAACAAAAATAGAAACTGTGCTCAAGTTCCAGGATTCCCATAGTGACAACAAACCTTATTTCTATTATTTTCTTCTGTTATTTTTTTTAACGTGATTACTATGTTATGCCTTACTGGATAATTTATTTTAATTTGTTATAGGCTTGATTAATTTTAACTTAAATTTGAGCTTTAAACATATCCAGATTGACTTCCAATTGTATTTATTTTTAAAATATCTAGGGGGATAAAAAGGAAAATTTAAGTTTATAGGCATTTGTATAGTCTCATATATATTCAGCTAAATTCAATATAGTTTAAAATGCTGGTTATTTTTGTGGATCATGAAGGTTTAGAAACTTTTTGCTGTATTTTTGTATGATTGTTCTGATAGATATATGTAATTACTACATTTTAACAATGGTTTTCCCTACATGAATGATTGACTAAATCATTTTGGATACGTCTCTTCTTTCCTGAGAACCCCTTGACTTTAAGAATGCATCAAAATCAATTAATACTAAAGAATCATTTGAAATGAGAAGTTTGGTTTTATGCTTCTGTGTGTACCTAACCCTGGGCAGAAAAGGCAAACTACTACGTCTACATGGATATTAATTATTTAGTTCCCATATAACATCATGCACAGGATTTTTCTCATTGTATTTCAATAATGATACGGTATTTAAGTAGCAAGGGACAATATGACATATCTAATCAAAAGGGGAGGCTGTCTTACTTAAACAATAATCATTAGCATACTCAAGGACATTATTTCTAAGACAGAAGTCAGCAAAGGCCTCCTAGTTTTGTTCAAGTTGATGCTTCTACCTCATGATCACAGCTTGGTTCCATCTGGGGTCCAACAGAAGTCTGTGTTAGTTTTTGTCTACATGACTGTGTTATGCAGGGATATAGAAACTGAAGGTCCCCAGTACCTAGATTATCAGTTTTACATACCTTTTACCTACATACGCACTAATTAATGATTTAATTATCTAATTGGTTTCTCAATTAGTAATGAGAGTGTGAGTTGTATTTTATTCTTACTGAAACTTCCTAATGCCCAGCAGAGCTCACAACAGTTACTTGAAGTGATGAAGAATGAACACATATTTTAAAACTGAATTATATTAGCTCCATTCTAAGCTTATAGATGGAATATTCTGGATATTATTTCCTGTTGGGTTAAAAAAAATCTAGTGAGGTAGGGACACATAATAGGTGACAAATAGTTTTTGAAGGACCATTGTTAACTGGGATCTGCTTCTTTATGACAAAAAAATTATCTCCTTTATCCACTCTCCTTTCCATGGACCCCCTTGTCACAGAGGTGGGGTTCTAGGGACATAACTCCCCACATTGTCAAATATGTGAACTCCCAGCTGCTTGAGCTTCTTTCTATTCATACCAATCTCCCCTGATTCTTTGTTCTTTATCCATATATGTATGGACATCTTGACTATGGATAAAGCTGTGAGACTTGACTTCTGTAGGTCCCCAAACTTTGAAGGAGGGAAACCTAGTATGCACTATGGATGTAGTTTGTCAATATTTAGAGTCTGTTGCTAACTGCTAAACACTCAGTTCCTAGATCTTTTGCCATCTATTATTTATCATTTATTTTATCTATGTACTTCTTAATGAGAGATATTTTCAATATGTATCCCCATCTGGCTTAGAAATTGTAACCCCCCTTGTATCCTCAGCTTCCTAGTCATGGGGTTACGGGAATGTTCCACTATGCCACAAGAGCTTTTGTCCATTGTTGCCATGTGGTGTGGAGGACTAGGGTGGTAAAGGAATTTGATTTTTAAACAAAAATCCCTAAGTCCTTTTTTATGTGAAATGTCTCTACTTTGAATGAACTGGTTACAAAAATTATTTTTTTTTTTATTCAGTGTGTGTGTGTGTGTGTGTGTGTGTGTGTGTGTGTTAGCATTCATGTTATATCAGAATATATATTCATGTATATTGGGTCAGAGAACAGCTCTCTAGTGTCAAATCTCTCTGGGATGCTAGGATGGAAATTGGGTCACCAGGATGTGTCCCAGTGCTTCTACCCTATAAGTCATCTCAGTGACCCTCCTTTATTCATGTTAAAAAGTTTTAAGTATATTCTCAATTTTAGATATGCTTTTTGATTTTGTACCCTCAAATAAAAGCAGACCATTTAACTTTTATCTGATGCTCATAATTAGTTGGAATTCATGGTTGTAGTTTAGTCAATTTGTATTTTTACTGTTTTTAGATTTATTTATCTTACGTAATGTGTATGAGTGTTTTGCTTGCATGTATGTATGTGAACTATGTGCATGCAGTACCCAAGGAGGTCAGAAGAGGGTGTTGGATCACCTGGAATTGGAGTTATGGATGGGTAGTCAGCCACCATATGAGTGTTGGGAACTGAACCTAGTCCTCTGCAAGAGCAACAGGTGCTCTTAGCTGCTGAACCATCTCTTTAGTCCTGTAATCATTTTCTAAAAAGTGATAAAACATATATATATATATATATATATATATATATATATATATATATATATGAAGCATGGGGAGTTTTACTACACTAAATTCAATTTTATTTCACACTTAAAGTTGCACACCACAGAAACACATTTTGTTGGGAAGCAATGTAGAGGTGAAGGTCAAACTGTTTCTCATGCTGCTATGCATACCTTACTTGAACAGTGTGAGATTTGACATACTGTTTTCTCAGGTTTGATTCATGGAATGTTTCATTCATCTAATAAAAAGAAAAAGGGTTAATGACATGGTTTTAGTTTTATTAAAAAGTTTCTATTACTTTTGAAGATTTGAAATACACCTAAAAACAAACAATAGTACAAAAACCATCATCCAGCTTGACCTCATATGCCAAAATATACTAAATTTTACTTATTTATAAATCACTTAAATTAAATTTTCATAAAATATATAATGTTCATGTCTTCCAAAAATCATGAAGAGCACATGGTAAGTTATAATATTCATTTTGAATTGGTGAATTCAATGGACTAGCGGATATTATGATATTATTTTATTCCATGTGAAAATTTTACTGAATATCAATGTAATAAAAGTTTGCAGTAATATGCATAGAGGAGATGTTTCTAAATTGTATGTGTGTGCATGCATTTGTGTGTATGTATGTATGCATGTGTGTATGTGTGCTATGGCAGACCTGTAATATCTATATGGCAGGCTATTTTTTCCTTTTCCAAATATATGTTATTGATAGGCTTAAAGGGAAATAGTATGGCATAGGTGTTATTAAAAGGGAGAGGGGAAAATGGGTGGGATACTTAACTGGGGGAGGGGAAGAAGGGTAATATGGAAAGAGAAGGGAGAGAGGAAATAACACTAAAAATGTTTGAAAAAGCCATGGGGAAACACATTATTTTATTAGCTTATTTAAATTTATTGTAACTTATATTGGAGTTACATTCACATGAGGTGATAATGTACCCCCCTCCCCCACACACACATACACAAGAGCTCTAGACTATCTAACAGAAACCTTAGTTCCAGGCATGTAAGACCTTCTTTTGAGTTGTTAGTCAGGAGCTTCTAAGAGACTCTCTAAACAATATAGGCTATTACTATTACCATTGATTGCCTTCCAGAAACTGAAAATAGGACTCTACTGCCACAGACACAAGTCATTTTGAACATAGGACTTAGAAGAATCAAATTAGAATTGACCTGGAAGCCTCCTCCCTGAAGATTAGCTCTCATAAAATCTAGAGGAAGTATACAAGCTGCCAAGGGTAAGAAGCAATCAGTAGTACTACCTATGGTGCAATGTGTGGCAGCCATATCTTGGGGAGAGAGATAGCCCACAGTTGTCTAGCTGGACTTAAGTCCTTCTTAGTCTGAGGGAATTCATGTCTGCTACTGTAAACATAGCCAATTATTGATGACTAGAGAGATCATAGACTTAGAGGAGAAACCACTCTTCCCATTTTTTCCTAAACTAATATAATTTCTAACTGTATTCTAAATACTTATCCATATGCCAACATGTGAATGTAGCTCTTAAAGAAGAGATTCTTTTTGCAGAAGATGGAGACTATTACAGAGATCTCAACTGGTCCACATGCAGAGAATAAATGGCAGTGGAGGTCCCCAAGCCCCAGTTGATACATCTACACTATAAACCCCATAGCTAAGTCCCAGGGAAATCACAGAAGAAGGTGTGGAAAAACTTAAGAGCCAGAGGACCAGGATGCCTGTTGTAAGATAATGACTTTTAGACTTAATAGGGAAGCTGTATTCATGAAATCTCAACAGCATGATTGCCTAAAAGAAGCTCTGCATAATGACCATACAAGTCAACACGAAAACATGGGTTGGGGATACTTTTATAAGACCCTACCCCTAGATGAAAACTTGCAGCCATTCAATGGCTGCTGAGAGGGAGAATTAGTTTTCTCCATGAATAAGAGACCTGGTTTTCCAAGTGTTCAGTCCCAATCACACGAACACACGAGGAACAATCAATAGACCTAAAAGTTTGTGTGTTTATGTGTGTAACAAAATTAAAGAAGAGTCTTGCATCTGACAAGGTGCTGGGGGCACAGGAAGTTAGGAGAGAGAGTGGAGGGGGCAGAAATTATATAAATACAGTATTCACATATGAAATTCTCAAAAATTAAAAGAATGCGATGCTATACAGAGAAGTCTTAAGAGAAATTTTATGTAAGAATCACTTTCTCAATCACGTCTCCATTTTCCAATGTAATGGATGACTTCCTACAACAGGACTTTCAGCATCACTAGATAAGGTTTGCACCTGCTGTAGTTTGCATGTTGGCAAAACACTCCTCATAAACATCATCAAGTTGGAATCAACAAACGGTTGAATTTTTATTTTTCTTTCTGCTGCCAAGTAATTGTAATAGTACATATATTCAATAAATAAATGTATTATCTTATGGAATAAAACTATAAGTATTCTTACTTTTTAAGTGATTTAGTGGAGGAGAGAGATAAATATATAAGTATAGTGGTTTGAGCTGTGATTGATATAAAGAATGTGAAATAATGAGATGGAGTGATTCAGGCCTCAGATAAGGCCTCTTTGAATGAGTGATATGGGAATGGGACCTGGAGGATGGAAAGTCGAAAGCAAAGAGAAGAAAAGGATAGTTTTCTAGGTGAAGAGAATAACAATTGTGAAGGTCACAGGTAAGAACAGACTGGTGTATTTGAGGGACTTATGACTCAAGTGACAATTGCAAAGAAGACATCATACAAGTTGTATTTGCACAATATGTAGAAATGAGATTTCAGAGGACCTTATAGGCCAAGGTAGCCTGGATGTTATTGGTAAGTTCAACAAATACAAATATTATGAATATTAATAATATTCATGAAAAATAAGCATATGTTCTATTCTTAATTCCAATATATCCGCCTCTCCTTGGAGTAGAGACAATTGATTTTTTTATAAGAATTAAGGAAATAGTGAGATGGCAAAAAACTTTCTTCTGCATGGATGAATCAGGAATCCTGAGAACGTTCTGTAAAGAAGGACCCACATCAACCCTCGGAAAGACTCAAGATATCTGTGGATACCCAGGAATGAAGTTGACTATGTTTTTTTTTAGATTTTTCTGTAGCTCCATAAAAGTCAATAAGCCAAAAGGCCAGTCTGGTCACATAGCAAGCTCCAGGCCAGCCAAAGTTACATAGTGAGACCATGTCTCAAAACAAACAAACAAACAAACAAAACCAAAACCAAACAGGAACTGCAAGGGTGAAGCAGTTCTATCAGTGCCGTGTGCAGAAAACAGCACAAGGTTTCTTTATGGGGCTTTTGGTGTGTAGAAGAAGAATGCCTTGGCCCCAGGTTAAGCTGGCAGGATTTACGAACATCTCTTTCCATCTCATGGGGTTGCCTTGGATAAAAAGGCAATGGCCAGCAACAAAAAGCAAAAATGAAAACAAAGGAAGTAGGCTGAGAACATAAACAGATTAAGTGTCCACCCAAACAGAGCTGCCAGAGAAAAGATCACAACTTGAACAACAATTGCAAAAAACATAAAATAAAAACAAATTTCAAAACTCTCACATTTAAAAATACTGAGATATATACATATATATAGAGAGGGAATTAAAATGCTAGTACTGAAAAACAAAAATTTCAAGATTGAAAATTTAGTAGTTCAGCCAGGTATGGTGGCACATGCCTGCTGTGGGATGTCCTGTATGGTGTAAATATGTGTTGCTAGGCTGGGCGGTGGTGGCGCACGCCTTTAATCCCAGCACTCGGGAGGCAGAGGCAGGCGGATCTCTGTGAGTTCGAGGCCAGCCTTGACTACCAAGTGAGCGCCAGGAAAGGCACAAAGCTACACAGAGAAACCCTGTCTCGAAAAACTAAAAAAAAAAAAAAAAAATATGTGTTGCTATGACTGATTGATAAATAAAACGCTGATTGGCTAGTAGCCAGGCAGGAAGGACAGTGTAGGCAGGACAAGGAAGAGGAGAATTCTGGGAGGTGGAAGACTGAGAAAGACAGCTGCCGTGATGAGGAGCAGAATGTAAAGTACTGGTAGGCCACAAGCCACCTGCCAAGGTATATATTTATAGAAATGGGTTAATTTAAGATATAAGAACTAGATAGCAAGAAGCCTGAGCCACATGGCCATACAGTTTATAAATAATATAAGCATTTGTGTGTTTATTTGGGTCAGCTGCAGGACTAGCAGGTGAGAGAGATTTGTCCTGACCATGGGCCAGGCAGGACCAGGAGATAACCCCAGCTACACATGTCTTTAGTCTCAGCATATGGGAGGCAAGGGCAGTGAACTCTATGAGTTTGAGGATAGTCTGATCTACAAAGCTAGTTACTAGGCTAACCAGTGTTGCATAGTGAGACCTTTTCTCAAAAATATACTTAGTAGGTCAATTGAAAAATACAAATTTCTGTTTTTGAGACATGAATTTATGATTTGAAATGCTAACTGGAGTAAATACCAACATCTCAACGTATTAATGATATTCTTTACTACATTTTCCAAGAGGTATTATGAAAAATTGTTGTTGATGGAGGTGGAGGAAGGGACTCAATTGAACTACTGGGGTAAATATGAGTTATTTTAACTTTTTGGATAGTTACAAGGAAGCATTTATTAAAATTATAATCTTATTAATTTTATAAACTTTAGTCTAGAAACTTCTCAAATGTGAAAAAATATAAGGATGAAGGTAGAATGGCTTTGTTTGTTTGTTTTACAGTGACTATTTATATTAGTCAAGGCCTAGATCCAGCAGGTATCCACAAATATAGAAACACTTAAAAACATAATGCTGTATGTAGTAATTAGAAAGAAAATCGCCCCCTGAATGGTCTTATAATAAAAACCTGGAGCCAGATATTTAGGCAAATGCTAAAAGATCAGAGGAAACAAGCCACAGCCACTTCTCACTTCGCCAACTCCTCAGCCAATCCTGTCTCCACGAATCCTCAGACTGAATGCTCCTGAGTTCTCTAGCTCCTGTCTCCTCATGCCTTATATGCCTTTCTCCACCTAGCCATATCATTTCCTATCTCAGTCTTCCTAGTGCTGGGATTAATGGTGTGTGTACTTTCCAAATACTGATAGCAAAGGCATGAGGTCTCAAGTGCTGGGATTAAATGTGTGTGCCACCACTGCCTGACCTCTATGTTTAACTTTGTGGCTGACTCTGTCCTCTGATCTTCAGGCAAGTTTTGTTTCTTAGATTACAAATATATCACGACAATTAAGAAGTGTGGCTTTGCTGGAGTAGGTGTGACCTTGTTGGAAGAAAAGTGTCACTGTGGAGATGGGCTTTGAGATCTTATATATACTCAAGCCACACCCAGTGTCTCAGTTTACTTCCTGTTGCCTTTGGATCAAGATGTAGAATTCTCCAGCGCCATGTCTGCCTGCACACCACCACACACATAGTAGTGTGCTCCCTGCCATGATGATAATGGACTAAACCTCTGAAACTCTAAGCCTCCACTTCAATCAAATATTTTCCTTTATAAGAGTTGCATGGTGTCTCTTCACAGGAATAGAAACCTTAAGACACTGTATCTCTACTAAAGAATGTTTTGGAATTGTTGAAAAGAATTGACCTTGTCATTGAGGAGACTCTATGAGGATTACTGAGAAAAATAAATAATTTAATGACACTGTATATAGTGAACCCATTTTGATGAAATACTGGAAAACAACATCTTTATATGTTTTGCATTTCTAAACATGTGAGCACAGTCAGGAGATGAAAAGAGAAGATAAAAATATGGGTTATTGGAGATCGAATTTGAAGATATATGTGAAGAGAAAAGGAAATTACAAAAGATAAGAGAGAGAGAGAGAGAGAGAAAAGGGGTCTGTATTTAAAATAGTTCTTTCATGGAAAATTTAGTTTTCTCTGATGGACTCTCACTGGGTATACAAACTACACTTAAAGGAGATTCTTTGGCCAGCAGTAGCTGGCCGACACAAAACAAACTCAATAGTATTGTCATATTACATATCACACTGTATATTCCTACCTCTGTTATAAATATCTTGTGTATTGTCACAATTTTAAAGTCATCATTCTTTACCATACATTTGCTTATAGACTGTTTACCTTGTTTACATGAAGCCTTAGTCCTTAGGCTATTTCAGTATATATATATATATATATATATATATATATATATATATATATATATATATATATATATATGTATATGTATATAATATCTTAGAACATATTAAGTATTAGATTCAGGTTCTTTAGGATAGGACACCTTTTGAAATGATCTTTGTAACATTCCATTTTCCTGTGCTCTATACTTCTCTGGATTTTAGTATGTGTTTCTTGCTTGATATTGTTCGCATTGGTGTAGTTCCATCTTATCTAGGTCATTATCCCTCATTATTCCTGGACAGTATTTGATAACCATTCCTTTGTATATAGTCTTGTATTAGGTTAGAACCTTCTTATTTAGACCAAAAGGGGGAGATGTAGTGGGTAGCCATTCCAGCTTTGATCTGGAAGTTCTAACCCCCATTGAGGCTTAGGCAACTGTCACGCCTATGAGGTGGGGCCAAGGGAGGCCCCTGGAGACTTGAGATCTGGATGGGCCAGCACGCTCTCTGTTTCTGGACCCTAGGCGGTGGAGGCTGACTGAGCAGAGCTCCAGAGAACACCGCTGGACTGCAATACACCTTCCCCAGACCCCGTGACCTATCCATCCCTTCATTTGTAAGTTACCCACTAAATAAATCTTCCTTTTAACTACGTGGAGTGGCCTTAATAATTTCTCCAATAGAGTTATATTTTTTGGTCTCATTTTGGTTTGTTTGCACATTTTTATTTTAATCTTACAGGTCTTTTACATGTGTATTACAGTTTCCAGTTGTATATTTTTATGGGATTTCTATGTGTGTGTCTTCTGCTTTTTCTTTGTCTCTCTTTCCCCCTTTTTGTTTGTTGTTTGGTCTTATCCTCTCTTTCTTTCTATATGTTTGTTACCTATTTGTTTTCTAGTGAGAGAGAAAGAAAAGATGTGGATTTGGGAGGGTGAGAAGGTAGGGAGGATATGGGAGGAGTTAGGTGTGAGGAAACCATGATTAGGGAAAAAATCTTTTTTCAATAAAAATTTTCATTTTGTGTGATTTCATTTTATTTCTCTTTTCATGTAAGTTTTCTAAAAAAGACTTTTTAAAAAAATTGTGCATATGTGTATGTCTCTGTGTTTGTGTCCTTGTAGACCAGAAGAGGGTGCCAGATCCCTGGATCTGCCTGAAGCGGGTACTGGGAATTGAACCTGCATCCTCTGACTGAGCAGGGAATGTTCTTATCCACTGATCCATTTCTCCAGCCTCTCATCTAAGAGCTGTGGTTTTGTCTTTTTATTCTTTATTCTTTATATAAGTATGGACAAAATTGAATGTCTTTATAGACTTTTAAAGACAGCAAGGTGACATCATTTTCTTTTTGAGATGACCATTTTAACTACTGTGTGGGATTATGAGGATATCAGAATATGAGTAAAGACAGCAATTTAGAGGCAATAGTAGAATTTTTGGAAAGAGATGGCAGCAGTAGTTAGGGAGAGAAAAGAATAGATTTAGGTTATATTTTGGAGGTGGATTCAATGTGATGCTTTGATTTGCAGATTTTGAGTATTCCTTTGTTAAGCTTTTAGATTGAGCAACTGAATTATTATTATTATTATTATTTACTATTTACTGCTATGGATAAAACTAAGGAAGACTAGATTTTGCTTTTGAGTATCATCAAAATAGCTTTTATATCGTGGGTTTAATGTGATAGTTCACAAGGAATATATCCAGAGAATGGCAAAGACAGAGGTGATGAGGAGACATGGAAAAGTAAGCTTGACTCTGAGTAGCCGTGGTTGAGTCACAATTTACATCTGCAGATAATAATGAAACAGCAATCCAAAGGGGAAAACAGCTTGTGAACATGAAAAGCATATGGGAAAGGATATGTTATAGAAGCCAGGAAAGGAAGAGTGTGCAGAAATGAAGGGACGCATTTGTAAGAGGAAGGAACAATGATTTGGCAGCAGCAAGGTCTGTGGTGGTCTTCATTTAAGCAGTTAGAGGGGGTGGTGAGACATCTCTGTTGGATGAAACAGAGGTGATACAGGGAAACAGAAAACATGCTTACCTATTCAAAAGTTTGAGAAAGGAAATGTGAAAATAATCTAGAGAAGAACACAGAGCCCAAGAAAGGTTTTAAAGATAATATGCTATGTGATCTAGTTCATGACATAGCTAAAGACCACAAAATAGTATTCTGCATTCTAGGAGAGCAATAGCATTATTACTGTGTCTTTTTTCCTTGTGGGAAAGGGAATCCTAGAGAAAAGATAAAGCCACATAGTTACTTATATGCTCAGAATAATTTCAGTGTTAACTGATCTGTAATTCTGTGGATTCTGTAGATCTTCCCCCGCCCAAACAATTCATCTTTCTTTTCCTTTTGTTTCACGTCCACTTCAACTATGTTTTCTTTTCTGTTTCACAATGTTATCTAAATATGGTCAGCATCAGTACTTAAGCAGATATTTTGGACAATAGGATCTCGGGAACACACTGACAGCTATAAAGGCAGATAAAATTGGATTATTTCTGAAGGTATTCTAAGGACTAGACACAATGTTGATGGAATGATTAGGATTAACAGTCTAGAACTGGTAACATTAGGTTCATGGAAATCTGTTAGTTTGGGTTGTTTATCTCAAGAAAGCTGTTTTTAATGTACTAGACTCTAATATTGCTTCAAGTAATATGTCTATCAAGTTGCTTGGAGATTTTGGGTATCCAGCAGTATCACAAATAGTAAAGTTTTCATCCATTCTTTTTTTACGGGTGCATATTATAGCCTTCTCTTTTATCCTGTTAAATTAGTATGAGATCAAACAGTATGTTTGATTTTGTTTTTATTTAACTTATATCTTATTTTCTTTGAAATAATGGAGTACACTAATGATTTAATTATCCATATCATACTTTATTTATTTAGATAAGGGTTCATATAGCCCAGTATGGCCTCAAACTTGCTATGTAGCTGAGGCTACTTTGATTCTATTGCTTATACCCATAAATTCTGTTAAATGTGATAAATAGATTGTGATAATGGAAAGTTGTTGAAAAAAGTCCTGAGCATAGGCTTCTAACTGAAAAATTGTTACCACTATAGCATTAACATCACATTTATGAGTGAGAAGTAGATTATTATAATATTTATTAAGCCAGGCATGGTGACTCATGCCTATAACCTTATTACTCTGAGAGGCTGAGACAGAAGGATTTCTATGAGTTCAAGACAGACCTAAGCTACAAAGTGAGAGCTTGTCTTCAAAATGCACAAACCAAGTCAAAGAAAGGACACCAAAGAAAAAAAGTCAAAGACTTAAATGTGGTAATCAAGACTATTTTTTAAAGTACAGTTGTTAGGATCCTGCCCTCACTCTTCGGGGTTCTGGTGTCTTACACCATCAGTAGGTGCCGGTGGGTATGTACCCTGCCATGTGATCATGCAATCCCTGCCTTAAAAATCTGGACACGGACCCCCACAGTCTTTTTCTTTGTTTCCTCTCTGTTCTCTGATCTGCCCCCTCCTGCCATCTTCTTTTCTCTCCAGGTCTGGTTTCTTTCTAATAAAGCTCTTTCTAACTCTGGTAGTGGTGGCTGTAGCCCGTGACTTTTCCGTCGGTAACCAGTGCCACCCATCAGCACCGTATCAATAGTAGGAATTTATCAAACAGCACCTATCAACAGTAGGAATTTATCAAAGCTTGAATATATGGTTATATTGAGAAACTATATAAAAGTACAACAGTCTATCCTTTGAAAAAAATCAGAATAAAGTCCAAGTTCTAAAGATTAATAAATAATTGAAGATCTTATTTTAAAATTATTTATATACATGTGTATCTGTGTATGAGTATCTGCATGTGAATGTGGGTGCTTATGGAGGTGGAGGTATTCCATCATCTGGAGCTGAAGTTACAGGTGGGGCTATGGGTCCCCTGATATGCCTCTGGAGAACTGAATTTGGGTTCTCAGCAAGAGCTGTATGTTCTCTTAACCACTTAGCCATCTCTCCAGGTAGACTATATTCTTTTCTCAGCAACTTCTCATTGTTCAAATACCAAGTTTTAGAGTAGCATTAGAATATTTTATGATTATTTCCTTATAAAAATATCCCCATTCTTATCAGCTGACAAAATATAGAAAATATTTTATTGCTCTTGCCATATTACAAAGGATTATAAGATAATATACCTCTAAGTGATAAATGCTGTCACACAGAGGAGATAGTACATATCTAGTAGTTTGGCTTTCCCAAAGTGAAGTGAAAGTTGGGGCTATTATCTCTTCTTTAATTTACAATGATTCCTAAGGCTGAAGATATCCTGAGCATTTAGGATTGCATTTTTTATATCTGTATTTTCCAGTTGTAGAAAAGAATATTATCATGGTAGCAATTTTTAATGTTACCTTCTGTGATGGTTAGCTTTATTAATCTGATGTAGTCTAGAATCACTTGCAAACAGTAGTCTCCATAAAGCATTGTCTATATTGGGTTGGTCTATGGGCATTTGTTCTGTAAGGGATTTGATCAAGCTGGTTGCTATGAGAGAGCCTATACCACTCTGGGTGTCATTATTTTCTAGGACCGGGGATCATGAGGACCTAGATGGAGCAGAGGCAAGCAAGTGACAGATGTGCAGTCATTTCTTTGTGCTCTTGACTGGCCTTTTCAGACTCCTGTCAGGGTGACTTTCCACAAGTCCCAGATAGTCTATATGATAGACTATAACCCGGAACTGTAAAGTAAAACGAAGCCTTTCTTCTCTAAGTTGTTTTTGATCAGGAAATTTTTATCACAGCAATTGAAATGAAAGTAGGAAACTTTCAGACCCCTTGAAATATAAATAATAAATGCCATAATGTTTATTGTATCCTTGGTAAGTTTTGAATTATCTCAGTTCCAGTATGGCTAGAATCCTAATAGAGAATGGTTAACATTTAATGTATCAGATAAGTACTATGTTTCAAAAAGGATAATATAGTAATACTTGAATTTAAGATTTTTGGCATTTATACTATTTTTTTCTGATACATTTTGAGGGTCATAGAGCTGAATGAATGCTAACATAATTTTTACTCAAATTGTAATATTTGCTATCCTATATTAAATGGAACAGAACAAACTATTGTTATTTACTTTTTATTAATTTTTTAAAATGACATGTTTTTTAAATCTCATGAATCCCATAGAGAACCTGTAATTTGGTAGACTTCATCAAAAAGAGGCATATGTCCCGAGGAGCATATCCTCCTAACATGCTCTGGTTAGCTTATGGGAAATTTTATTTGATGAATGCCCTGGTTGTATGCCTAACTAATATGTCCCTTTCTCTTAGGTACTCCAGTAAGTGGTTTAATGTATAAAGTTGGCTGACTGCTTTGACCATCTATAAACCCAATGCATTTATGTGGTGAAAACCATATTGTATTGTATTAAACACATTTGATTATTTACTAATCATATTAACTTCATACAATTTGAAGTGTGCTCAGATTTTGTAGTATTTTGGTGGTCTTTAAAGAAAGGACAAAAAATCATGGAGACTGAGTTTGGCAACTTAATCTCTTAGTTGTCTCAGTTTCTTTATAAGACATAGGGGCATTCTGAGGACTAAATATTGTCACATAAGTAATTACATTAAAAATTAATAAAGCTAATTATATTAATAAGATCTTGTGGCATTGTTGATTAGTCTTAGAACTTCTTTTCACTTATTTGGATATCTTACCTGCTGGAGAACTTAAAATAGTACAGGAAGGCATAGAGATTTATTGAGCTGTCTGCTAGAAAACCATATAAAATATATACTATGAGAATGTTCTCTATCAAGACTTTTCCACCATAGTTTATGGTAAAACAGGATTTCTCTTGATCCAAACAGAAAATATATATTTTCTTTTTAGGGTGAGTCATTGAAAGAATTACATAGTGACAATCAGAATAAGAGAGCCTACAGGGAGAATTCTAGTGACTTATGAGATTTGTCTAATGATTTGTAACTCCATTTGGTACATGTCATTATCACAGTGTTGTACTTATGAAATATATATATATACATATATATATGATAATAACTATAATGAATGAAGCATTATTATATTCAGTGAAAACAGAAAGAAAGCAAGTATAAAAATAAGGCATTGCACAACATTTATTTGGTATATGTTGCTTTCAAGCAGATATATTGGAAACTGTGAATGGAGTTGTTAAATAAGCTTGAAGGAAGATGTCATGATCACTGCTTAGCAGGCAAGGATGATGCAGCAAGTAGTTATACCAAATGTTCTGGAGTAGTGGTTCTCAACCTGTGGGTTATGATCCCTTTGAGGGTCAAATGAACCTTTCATGGGGTCGCATATTAGATACCTGCATGTCATATATTTACACCACGATTCATAACAGTAGCAAAATTACAGTTATATTATAGCAAGGCAAATAATTTTATGGTTGGGGGTCATTACAACATGAGGAACTGTATTAAAGGGTTGCAGCATTAGGAAGGTTGAGAACCACTATGCTAGAGTGAGCAGGGGCTAATGGATTTGAGTGAACTGGTCTGAAGTTAGAGCTTGTTTTAGGATGATTTTCTTAGAAATTCAATATTGGCATGAAAACCATGGGAGTAACCATGATTTAAGGCCCTCTTTACAAGATGAAAGCCATACCTAGCATTATTGTTGGGCCAAGAACCTATGACTAGACAGATCATAAATCCTAGAAGAGAGCCTACTACTATTACGCTGCTAAATGGATATATTAAACTGACTCTTAATGACTTGTCATTATACCCATAGATTAAGGCTATCTTTTTAAAAGACTGACAAAATAATGGGACTTTGGCTTATATCACATTTCACCTTTTGTGATGTCTGCAACACCTTATTATGTTGGCATTTGTGGCCTAATGTCCACATAAAGAAGCTGAACTGAGGGAAAATTAAGGAGCTATAATGTCATACAGGTGGTAAAGCACTAACTTTAGAACTGAATAAGGCCCTTGAGTCCATTTCTTTCTCTCTTTTTGTATTTTATTCTTATTAGTAGTATTCACTGTATTAAATGATTGGCTTTATTATGACATTTTCATATAGGCATATTATACGTTTTGTTTGTTTTGCCCTGTATCCAATTCATGTTCTTGTCCTTTTCCTTACCCATTTACTGGTCCCCTTCCCCTTCACAAATAGTCCCATTGTACTTTGATATCTTACACATATATTTTTAAAGTCTAGGTTCCACGTATGAAAGAAAAGAAGCAGTATTTGTCACTCCGAGTCTGGCATATTTCACTGCAGGCTTTTTCTTATCCACTATACCAGATTGCTTTGTTTCCTTTTTGTCCTAAATCTAAAAACTGTTTTCTGTCCGCCTCCATTTTCTAATTCTTTCCATGATGGCAAACACACAGTAGGACTTTCAGGGACTCTGACTTTTTAAAAACTTGTTCATAGTGGGATGGTTTGGAAGGACTACAAGCTTTTGTCAGATACGTGAAGTCTGCAATGTCCTATCAGGAGATTCTAGCAGAAATGGCAGATGAATGATGCTATCACTGCTCCTGACACTGTCAGTCTGGTTAACTAGGTTACTTTAGTTAATTATAGTACTAGTTCTGAAAACAGAAGCTTCAGGCCAAACACAGTCAGACTCACGGTTGAACCTTTAACCTGGTGAACATGAACAGAAAGCCAATTCCTAAGCAAGAGTTTTATGACCTTCCTTCAACAACGGAGACATGCGAAGTGATCTTCATTTTGGTCACATTGTCTTTCAGATTGTCCAGGCTTCTTCCTCAAGTGGATGGTTAATTTTTGAACCAAAGACAGCATGACTTAAGTTATGCATCTTAGAGTACAAACATATGTTACTCATGCAATTGATTAATTCATTAGAAGTGTCGACTGTCTTTCATATGCCATTTCTCTCAGAGTCTTTTGAAGTGTGTCCCTTTGCATATTTCCATGTTCAAGTTTTCAGAGGACTTTCTGAAAGGGTTGATTCATCTAATCTATGACAAGGTATTGGTTAGAAATTTTTTTAAGTTGTAAAGTGACTGCTAGGGTCTTAACACTTTTAGGAATACACAGAAACATCATTCAACTTACCAAAGACACTATCTTTTTATTTAGGTCCATATATTCCTGAGAATATGGCTTTGCAAATTTGCTGTCATAGTCAATGTTGTTAACTTTAAAGCTGGCATGGTAGTAGAAAGGTGCCTTTCCTGAGGAGAGAAAAGGAAAAATAGTTTTTCCATTGTGCACAGCCACGTTCATTCTGAGAAGTCATGTGCTCATAAAATGTCAGGCTACGTGACATCTAAAACTCTTCATGCCCACAGAGTGTGGAAACTGCTTGGGTGGAGGAATGCTAAATTACCACCTTTCACCAAAAATGTATTCAAGATTTTTTAATATAAATTTTTAATGTGCCAGTTTTCAAGTTTGGGCAATGTGTTATGAAACAAAATTACATTAAAATATAGTAATTATCTTGGTCTTTGTGATTGCCATATATTACATTTCTGAAAATCAGTCAAATCATAGGATTTCTTATTCATGGAGTACCCAAGAAATTAAAATGAATAAGGGAGAAAATGAAACAAGGCATGACTTGAAAGTCCTGCACATTTAGTAAACTGAACAAAGAAATGAAGTGTGTGATTTTGGATAAGCAAAGAGATGAGATGGGTCAGGGATGAGGTTGACCAGAACCACTCCAATTCCTCTAACAGAAAAAATGAAAACCTCTCTTCTTAAATTTTGAGGTGACTCTCTATGACTCCAGTCTATATACTAAGTGAAAAGGGTACAGGGGGAGGGAAAAGGAGGAGAGAAAAAACAGCATTAAAAAAAAGTGAAGAAGTTCATTGTGCAATGCTTTGAGAAAATTAATTTATATCAGTGTTTTTTTTTTTTTTTTTTTTTTTTTGGTTTTTTGAGACAGGATTTCTCTGTGTAGCTTTGCACCTTTCCTGGAACTCACTTGGTAGCCCAGGCTGGCCTCGAACTCACAGAGATCTGCCTGGCTCTGCCTCTCAAGTGCTGGGATTAAAGGCATGCGCCACCGCTGCCCGGCCTATATCAGCATTTGTAACTAATTATTTGGTACAGTCTGCCATGTCTTTCACAAATAATTAAAGAAATGAAAAGTAAAATAAGATATTACTTTGTATATGTATCGTGTGTGTGTGTGTGTGTGTGTGTGTGTGTGTGTGTGTTGACCCATGTGTGGGTATATGTGGAAGCCACAGGTTGATGTTGGATCTGACTGTTTCTACTCCCCAGCACCAGAAGTACAAGCGTGCATTGTTAGGAGTAGCTTTGTGTGTGTGTGCTGGGGATTCTGATTTAAGCCTTCATACTTACACCGCAGACTCTTTATCCACCAAGCCATCTCCATAGACCACCGTTTTGTTTATTTTAGACTAACAAAGATGTTAACAAAGATAACAATTTAATCAAGCAATCAATCTATCCAGATGCTCTAATAGCCTGTCAGGGGAATGGACATTAGAACACATTTTTGGAGGACAATTTGGTAACATCACCAAAACTTTGACAGATATTCTCAGATTTCATTCTGATTCCTCCTTTCAGTTGTATTCTTGATATAATGAGTTCCACATAAATCCATACATAAAAATTGACTATTTCAAACAATGTTTAAAAAAAATGAAACCTAACCTAACCTAAGAGCAGGAAATTAACAAAATAAGCTGCTTGTATGCAAAGAAGTCTTGTTTGTAATAGAATATTGTGTCACCACTAAACTCATGTTTTAGAAAAAATGTTTGATTAATAATGTACACATGAAACAAAGCGAAAAGGTAAAAAAAGGAGGTGGGCTAGTTTGTTACATTGTTCTGACTAGAAAGTGGGATTATTGATAGTTTCTATTTCTAAAAATCTTTTGGATTTATTTGATTTTATGTGTATGAGTGTTCTGCCTGCATGGCTGGCTGGAATTTGTACCTAATGGTTATAACTAGTCCAGATGGCTTAGACATTGGGACAATGTTGGCAAATCAGGACACACACAGCAGAGTGACATGAATAAAGGAGCCTGTATTCCTGGTACCTTGAGATGATGTAGTGAACTTGGTCATTTCCTCTCAACCTCCAAATGTCTTACTCTTTCATGTCTGTTTGTCTTCTTTGAGGTCAGCTGCCCTCAAACTTGGCTGCCCACCAGAAATACACAGAGAAATTTGGATAGCACAGGTTCTACTACAGATAACATCCTTGGGAATGGGCTTTGTGTACAGATTTTTTTTGTATTCATAAGACTACAGAAATACAACTTAATTTTACTTTTAATTGACATAATAATTGTAAGTATTTGTAGGATACCATGCAAAGTTTTAATACATCTATTTGTGTAGTGTTCAAATCAGGGTAACATATTTATTTCCTCAAACATCATTTCTCTGTGATAAGAATATTCAAAATCATTTTATTATAGCTTTTAAAAATGGACATAATTTCAAACTGTCTTATAAATTTGCATCTCTATATCAGGTCTCAGAACTCATCATGGAAATTTCTTTGTGCAGTGGACAACAGTTAATTTAGGGACTCACAACTGATCAAATTGTAGAGAATAAATGTCTGTCTAATACTCAGATACAAATACAATGTCTATAATTATACCCTAGACCACCAAGGCAAGGCTCAAGGAGCATTGTGGGAATCAGGGCTGGAAAGATCGTGTAAAAGCCAGAGGTTAGGGGGAACTGGGATGAAATCATGATTTCTGTGTGTGACAGGGCCATGACACTCATGAACTCATAGCCGCTGTGGGTGCTGGATTAAATTCAAACTCGTCAACATTCCAGCACAGAGGAGCTGGGACTCATGAGTGCCCACCCCAAGCTCATGGCTTCTGGAGCAGGGAGAGTAAGTTTTCTTTAAGAATGTGTCTTCTGACAGGTCACCCACCTACGCTCTAGTAGAGGGACTCATACTCATGAGTATATGGGCAGCACAAATTGCAATCAGTGGGCTTTAAAAAAAAAATGAAGCCATGAACTTGGAAGGGGTTTGGAGTTGCACAGTGGATCTGGGAGGAGTTAGGGGGAGGCATAGAGGTGAATATAGACCTATCATCTATCGATCTATCTATCTATCTATCTATCTATCTATCTATCTATCTATCTATCTATCATCTATCTATCTATCTATCTATCTGTCTGTCTATCTATTGTGTGTATGAAATTCTAAAAAAATAGTAAAATGTTATATTGAGATAAACAAAAATGCATTATATTATATTAGGATTTTTTTTGTTCATTTTACATATCAATCACAGATCACCCTCTCTTCCCTCCTCCTGCTCCTCCAGCCTTCCCCAAACCCACGCCCCATTCCCTCCTCTAACAAGGTAAGGCCTCCCATGGGGAGTCAGCAGAGCCTGGTACATTCAGTAGAGGCAGGTCCAAGCTCCTCCCCTCTGCACCAAGGCTGTGCAAAGGTGTCCCACCATAGGTAGTGGGCTCCAAAAAGGCAGCTCACACACCAGGGATGGATCCTGATCCTACTGCCAGGGGGCACCTTAAGAAGATCAAGCTACACAATTGTCTCGCTTATGCAGAGGGCTTAGTCCAGTCCCATGGAAGCATTATATTTTCAACATCTGTGGTCATCCTACAGTGCAATGGAACATCTGACTTATTACTCCCATAGGAGTATAACTTATGACTAGTAGACTAACATTTAATAATATTTTCTCTCTTCCTTCCACCTTCCTTTCTTTGCTTGCTTTCTTCCCCGCCTCTCTTTCTGAGGCACTGGGAATTGAACTTAAAGATTCATGCAGCCCAAGCAAGTACTTTGTCACTGAGCTATATTCACAGCCCATTTAGGAGTACTGGAAAAAATACTTTTCAAGTGGTTCAAAGAGTTGGTGTTAAAATTCATTGATTTGCAATAGAGATTCTCAATGATGATTTGCAGAACCCAGTCTAGCCTGTTTTTGGGTACTCTATGAACATATAATAGCCTTTGCATTCAGAAAGGTTGAAAAACTCAAAATAATAATGACATCTGGTGATATGTGGAAATCATGTAAAATTCAAATTTAGGGTCCCAAATAATTACTTGAAAACTTTACTGTGTTAAGTGCTTAGTACAGCATTTTAGTTCAGAAGCAGTCACTCACTGAATGAATGTTACCTCAGTTTGTGGACACTTTCATGTACCTTTACTCCTTTTCTTTTTCTTTTGCTTAGAGTACTAATTGCCTCCCTTAAAAAGTTAAATATTGGAATTGGAGAGATGGAGGTGAGAAGTTCCAGGTTTTGTTAGCATTATCCACATGGTGGCTCCAGGTCCAGAGGATCTGATGCCCTCTTCTGACTTCAGGAGGCACTGCACATGTGTAGAGCACATATACACAGGCAGGCAAAACACTCATACATATAAAATTAAAAAATAATAATAAAAACAAAAAAGAAGATAAACTAACTAGAAAGCACATGATTATCATTTAGGGTAACATGAAGCAGAGGAAGGAAAGTACCCATGAGGGAAAACTGTGTTTTGGTTTGCTCAGCTGTTCTTTAGCTAATTACTGATTCCATTGAAAGAACAGTTGTTGTGAAAATATGGCCCATTATTTCTGGGTTTGGAGTCTACAATAGTGAACTACCAAACAGTTGAGTACTACAGAATATTTGAAAAGGAAAATGGTATGTGTCTACCTCTGTATTCTTCTGACTTTGATTTGTGCTTCCTGGCATTGCTGGAGTAGTCTTGACTATGGTTCCTTTTCATTGACAAATTTATCTGTTTATTCATGCATTTATTCCTTTTTCAGTGTTTAGGTCTGAGACTCCTCTAGCACATCTTCAACCAGAGATCTAAATGCTCTGTGGGTTGCTTCTTGGATCAGACCTTAAAGGATGAAGATTCTTTGCTGGAAAGTCTCTACTTGCTCCCTCAGAAACACATCGTTTATCCCCTTGACGCTGGCTGTTTCTGGGGATTGCTGAAATACCATGAACTACTTCCACTTGTTTTAAGGTTTACTTATATTTATTTGTGTGTTTGTGTCATGTCTGTCACCTGTATGTGGGTGCCTCCAGAAGACAGCAGAGGTAGTCAGGACCCCAGGAGCTGGAGTTACAGGGATTTGTGAGTTGCTGATAGATGGATATGCTGGGAACTGAACTATGGTCCTGTGGAAGTTCAACAAGTTCTCTTGACCACTGAGCCATCTCTCCAGCCTAAAAACTCATTAATTACATTTTAGATATTCCAGGTGGAAGGCTGACTTAAGTCTGCTATGTTCCTTAATCTGTAAGGGTCTTTTCAGGATAACATTCATCTTCTTTATGAAGTCTGTTCACAGCTTGATGTGAAGGGTAAATGCTAACTCTTATTATGCTAAGTTGGTGATAATAATGCAAGAAATGAAAGCTCATCTATTTCTAAATGTAATCTCCCTAAATACTCTCTTCTTACCTTTAGTTTCTGGCACCCATTCTTGATGAATGACTGAGGTTAGAGTCTATCTTTTGTTTTTGGTTGTGATCCTAGCCTTTAACAGCTGAGCCATCTCTCCAGCCCTAGAGTCCATCTTTTTAGTGAGTACTTTTTTTTTTTTTTCAAGACAGGGTTTCTCTGTGTAGCTTTGTGCCTTTCTTGGGACTCACTTGGTAGCCCAGGCTGGCCTCGAACTCACAGAGATCCGCCTGCCTCTGCCTCCCGAGTGCTGGGATTAAAGGCGTGTGCCACCACCGCCCGGCTAGTGAGTACTTCTTAGTCATGGTTCTTGCTTGTTTGTTTGTTTGTTTTGGCAGATGTTATGGCTATAATTTGTGATTCAGCAGCTGTAACAGCTATCATTGCCACCTGTCTAATGAGTATACATGGAAGATACAGTGGAAGTAATTGCAAATCCCCTACTTCCTGGGGTGGGTGCCTGATTAGTTCACTCTGCACAGTTCTATTTCTGTCTGTGTTGGTGCTGTTTTCCTGTTGAAAACTCCCCCCATCCCCTCCCCTCACTTCTCCTCAGCCCCATCATCCACTCTCCCTCTGTTTCTGTTCAGAAAGGGCCAGGCTGCCCATGGGTGTCAACAAAGCATGGCTTATCAAGTTGAGGTAGGACTAAGCTCCTCCCCTCGTATTAAGGCTTGGTAAGGTAACCCGGTATGAGGACTAGGTTCCCAAGAGCCAGTCAAAGCATTAGGGACAGGTCCTGCTCTCATTGCTAGGAGTCTCACAAGTAGACCCAAGATAGTCTCACAACTATCACACATATGTAGAGGGCCTAGGTCCATCCCATGTGGGCTCCTTAGCTGTCAAGTGTTTGTGAGCTCTTATGAGCACAGGTTAGTTGAATCTGTGGGTGCCCTTGTGATGACCTTAACTATTCTCATATCTTACACCTATAGCCAAAACTTCAGACAAGCCTTGCCCATTACTCTAAGATTGGCTATAAACGTTACCACTAGTCTTAATGAGATTTAACCACTGTTTGAGCTTTCTTACAGGATCACACAGAGATAGCATAGTCCTCTAGACAGCAAGAAGCAATTCTAAGAAAACTATGCCCTCCCTCCAGGAAGGTTTTGTTTTCTCAGGGTTATGAATAATTGTCTTCTGTTAGGGGTTAGTTGTACATTAATAGGGGAGTGGGTGGATCAATAAAGTTTAGACTCAGGACTATCTCATTGAAAAGAAAAGGGGGAATAGATAGGCTAGGATAACAAGGTAGATTATTGTATCTACTTGTAAACCAATTAGCAGACTATCAGCTCTAGATAATTTGCATTGGTATGGATTCTTGTATATTGATACAAATGTAAAATTATATTTCTATTCCTGTTTAAGATAATTTTTATATTGATACAAATTTAAAACTATATTTGTCATGTTGTTTCTATGTTCCTACTCCTGTTTAAAATATAATTGTATATTGATAAAAATGTAAAATTCTATTTGTTATGCTGTATGTTTGATCTATCTCTGTTTAGGATATTTTGTATATTGATACATCTTATGGTTATTGTTATCATATTACATTTCTACCTCTGATTGAGATGATTTGTATATTATCACAAAATTGAGGTCATTGTTTTTATACTATGCATCTGTTTACAGATTGTTTATTTTTATAGTGTGAAGCTTTAGTCTTTAGGCTATTTAGGTTGATAATACCTATAGGTTAATAGTCACTCATGATTGTCATACTTATGTTAGTTAGGTTTCCTAGCTACACAGAAATATATGTCAGATGGATAGTAATCTTCAAACACTTAATAGACCTGGAGAGTATGCCATTCAAATGTTTGAATAACTTAGAACTCTGTTGACATGAGACATGATTGCTCCTGGCAGCGCCGATCTACTCCCAAGGGGATGTTGGGCATTGAAGATACTCCACATGGAATTTGTCTTCTTCTTGGCAAATATGATCTGTTGGGCATAGAACTGCTCTTGCCTCGACTGCTGACATTAAGCATGCTGTCCATTCTGGACAAACAGTACGCAAGGAAAAACAGTTGCTGAACCTTGCCAAGACAGGATAAGACAGTCTATCAATTTTTTCATTTTTGGAAATGGTGTGTCAGATATTTAGGCCTGTAGCCAAAAGTGGATGCCCCAATATTGTAGAGAAACCTTGGGTGACTGTCTAGGCAGCCAGCTGTTTCTGTCATTCCTTGTCATTTTTTGGAAGTCTGTTTTGTGCACTTCCTGCTTATTTAGGTAATGTCAGTAATATCATTTCCTTCTCGGGTTTTTGATGGGATTGAAGATTAGATAGTTAGTTACAATTCTCTTATATCTTAGCTAACAACATATCAGGTACTAGATTTAGATTTTTCAGGATGGGACAGCTTTTGGAGTAATCTCTGTATTTTGTCATTTACCTATATTCTGGACATCTAGTATGTGTTTCTTGTTTGATGTTGTTCTTGTTGGCTGTAATTCTATTTTTGTTTATATTATTACCCTTTGTTTCTCCTGGGCAATACTTGATAATTGTTCTTATTGTATATAGTTTTGTATTAGGTCTAGAACCTTTTTGTTTAGACAAAAAGGGAAAGGGTATTTGCTTCACCTATGACCTTGGGCTACCTGGCCTGATAGAGGAAGTGCTTCTTGTCTGCCTACCTCTTAAAAGTGAAGAGAGGTCGGGGGTCATGCTCTCTTCTGGGTTGTGGAGACTGAGTCAGACAGCATGAAGGGGCATTGGCATTTTTCCCGGACAGAGCAGAAGGACTCTGCAACTGGATCTACCTTATTCTGTACCCATGAGTCTGTATTCCTATAGCACTCATTAATAAATTGATATATATTCTTATATACACCCTTTTGGTTCATGATTCAGCTTACATTACTATTTCTGGATTTTTTTATTTAACTTTTTTTTTCATTTATTTTACATATTGACCACAGTTTCCCCTCCCCAACTTCCATCTATCCCCCTTCCCATCCAGTCCTCCTCCATGTCCATTCAGAAAGGGGTAAGACTCCCATGGGCTTGAACAAAGCATGGCACATTAAGTTGAGGTAGGACCTAGCTCCTCCCCCTGCATCAAGGCTTGAGTGAGGTAATCCAGCATGGGGAATAGGTTGCCCAAAGCCAGCTAAGTGCCAGGGATTGGTCCTTATTGCCTACATTACTTATAAATTTTTCCTCATGTACAAATGTAGATGTTTTTTCTCACTCATATGTGAAAGCTATAAAAATTGATTACATAAGATCAGAGAATAGAACAGTGATAACTAGGAAGTGCTGAGAGAGGGAGATGTCAGCTGGCAAATGCCTAAGTACAGTTGGATGGAAGAAATAAGTTCTAGTGTCCTATGGTCATTAAAATGAGTGCATTTTATGATTATAAAGAACTAGAAGAAAAAAATAAAAAATTATAAACACAAAGAAATGATATAATTTAAGGAGATGGACATGGTAGTTGCCTTGATTATTAAACATTATGTACATGTACCAAATTATTACACTGTACATCAATATGTAGAATAAGTATTTTTAATGGTAAAAATCATGCCTAAAAATGAGCAGAAGAAGACACAGAAAACTTGTCACAATACTCTACTTAAAAAACTCAGTGACCTCATAATTTTTCCTATTTTATGTATAAAATATATTGAAAAATTATAGACGTATTTTTTCTTGACAGTTGAATATTGGAGAAGAATCTACACTTAAGGAAGAATTTTATGAGTAGAAAATATTGTACAGAGGAAATATAGGCTTTGGAGTAGGAAATCTTGTCTGTAGTAAGAAATCTCAGGTCTTTAGCTTTCATATTTATTTGTTAGCTCATTGATTATCTCCTTCTGGAGCTACTAAGTTCAACAAATAGAGACTGTGTCTACTTTCTTCATTAATATAGTCTCAGTCCCCAAATCTTTCCCAAAACAAAACAAAACAAAACAAAACAAAAGAATACCATGTCTCTAGTTTTAGAATGCACTGGGCTAAAAGTCATTTGCGGACAGTCTGAGGACAAACTTCTGGGATGAATATTTTTGGGGTGAATATTTACTATCTTAATTGTAATGATAGTCCCATGACTCATATGTGAAAACTCATAAAAATATATGTTACATGTACAATTTTTTACGTATTAGTTATCCCTCAATAAAGTCTTAAATGTTAGTGTAGTCAATGCTAATGACCACAAGGGTAAAAAATGCATAACAAAGAAACAAACAAAAAGTTATGTTTCCTTTCTGTCTTCAAATTTCCTAGTTTTCCCAGTGTAGAGTCAATGCATATGATTGTAAAGATAAACATAATGAGTACTTACCACAGGCGGCAAAATAGGCAATGAGTCCAATTACCACTGCAGCAACCACCGTCATTAAGATGATTAGGGTAATCTTTCCACATCTTGTGAGCTTTATTTTTGTTTTGGACTGTGTTCTGAGGAAAAGGACAGGGAGGTGTCAGTAAGTTTGATTTGGAATTTTGGAAATACATACGAATTTAGGTTTAAGTGTAAAAGTGTGTTATTTTACATTAATGATGTATTCAGTAGACTGATGAGTTTGAAAACAGTGTAAAATTAGTGGATAAAGTACTTATTTTTAAGTACCTATAATCACTAATGGTAATACTAAATCAATATTCATTTATTCCTTCAAAGAGTATTTGTAGTTGGTTTTCTCTGCCAGGCACTAATGTAAGAACAGTCACCTCTGTCCTTATGGAGCTTACAAACCACTAAGTAGAGTTAGAAAAGACATACATAAATAAATAAGTCCAATCTATAACTGCCTACAAGGTATTAAGTGCTATAGGAAAAGTAGGACTGTGAAAGATCAGATACTGGGCTTGTGTTAGCTGCAGGAGAGAAAAACTGCCATTAAGTAGAGTGGTCAGGGTAGACCCTGGCAGGTAAAGTGTGAGCATAGTTAACACACGTATGGGAGTTTGGCATACTAACGTACTGACATCTGAAAAACTTCAAACAAAGACAATGACTCAAGGACAGCCCAGGGATAAGGACAAGCTTGGCATGTCAGGTGGTGTGGCTGGAGCAGTGGATGATGGGAGTGTACTGGGAAAGTATGGTTGAGAGGCATTAAGGCTCAGATTTCCTGAGCTTTGTGATAATGATTTTGACTTTTCTCAGCAAAATGTCAGCATTGAGCAGCTTTTAGTGGTGGATTGTGATGACTTGGCCTAATGTCTTAATGGGACACCTCTGGATGCTGTGAACAAGAAACTGCAGCGGGCAAGTAGGAGAGGGACAGGGCAGAAAATATTACGATGACTGAAACAGAAGATGGTGTTGGCTGAGACTGGGGAAATACAGGTGGAACAAAGGGGTTGGGTTTTGTATATATTTTAAGTATAATGCTGATAGAGATATGATGAAAAGATGGATTGTAAGAGGAATTGAGGATGTTTTTTGGTATTTAGCAGGACCACATAAAAGATGGTATTGTCATCATGTAAGATGAAAGACTTTTTATGCAACAGTATTGTTGTTAGGGGTGTTCGGCAGGCATTCATGAGTCAGTGTGGGTCAGATATACAAGTGTGAAATTTGAAAAAAGAGTGTGAGTTTGTCATGTCAGTTTGTCATCCCTGAGCACATAGATTAGAGTCTGGTAGTGGAGGTCAATACCAAGGGAGTCACGGCAGGTAGAGAAGAAGACCAAGGTAGGATCACTTGTGTCTTTTTTTTTTTTTTTTTTTTTTTTTTTTTTTTTTAGAATGTTAGGTTAGAGAGAAAGACCTGGAAATGATAGATGCCGAAGTAAGGGATGGGAAAGGCAGACAAAGTGGATCCTTGAGGTCAATGGAAGAGAATCAAGTACAAGGAACAAGCTCAAAGGTGGCTCAGACATGGTAGGAGGATGGGAATCACAGGTGTTTTGATAGGAAGCTTTAGGAATAGCACAGAGTTTAAAAGACAATGGAATTAGAAGAAATAGAGACTTGACCACTGATCTTTCCTTCAAAGAGTTTGCTGAAAGGAGGGGCATAGAAAAGGCACTATATCCAGGGGAGGAAATAGAATAATGGCTTCAAAAAATAACCTTGAATACTCATAAAAAGACACTAGTTGAACAGATGGCCACATTCCTATTTCATAAACTTAAGAACTATTAACATTTTACTATAATACTTCCTTCATGTTTTTATGTAGCTTTTTCAAGTAGTTACAATGAATTTATCTAGGTAATTTATGTTTCATCTAAAAATTAAGATTATTTTTCTGTGATCAGTGATACACCTAGTGAAGCTACCATTAATTTCTTAATATCCATTAATACCAAGTTCACATTTACCGTCATCAGAACATCTTTTACACATTTTTTGTTTGATCTGAACAGAAATCAAAATTCCTACATTGTGTTTGGTTGTTGTATGTCTCAACTTTTTAAACCTGGAATAGTCTCCAAATTCTACTTTTTTTCCTTTCTGACATGGCTCTGTTGTAGTTCCTGGTCAAATTATTTTATAGGATGCTTTCCCTAGATATGTTTCTGTATTTATTTTTAAAATGCTTAAAAATCAATGTTCCACCTTGAAGTGATTACAGGCTTTTATGTAACTATAAGAAATAATATAAATTCCTCATATCTTTTAATTAATTTTCCTTGACAGTAATCTTTACTAAAATATCACAACCTGGACATTGACATTCATGGAGCCAAAATACTAAGCATTTCTGTTCATAGAGGCCCCTCATGTTTCCTTTTAAATATGTAGTTCCTCCAGCTCCTGTTCTCTCACCCTCTTTAACCCCTAGAAATCACCATTCTGTTTTTCCTTCCTAGGTTTTTGTATTGCAAGAACATTATAGAATAAATCATACACTATGTAAGTTCTGGAGAGCTGTTGTTTTACATTCAGCTGCAGAATTTTTCATTATTATTTACAAATCATGGACTTGTAAATTTTAGGCATTAAGCACACCTTGGAAGCAATAGATGGACAGCATAGAAGAACATACAAAATTTTAATTCATTTTAAAAATCTGTGTGTGTGTGTGTGTGTGTGTGTGTGTGTGTGTGTGTGTGTGTGTGTGTGTGCTGGGGTGCAGATGTCTGTGGGTGGGTGTGCACAGGTCAGAGATCAATGCTGTGTGTCTTTCTCTCTCCACCTTTTTAATGAGCAAATCCAAATTTATTTTAATGACATGCAATTTTAGAAACCTCATAAGTTAGTGAGAGCCCTGGTTTAGGATAGGATTCTAAAGTTATAGAAACGTGTCACATTTCTCTGCAAAGCCCAGCGAGTCATCCAATTCAAAGTCACAGTCTTAGAAAGCCAACTGTCTTTTCAGTCAGTTCCACCTCAGTCTTTGAGTCATTCATCCAACCCGGGTGAATCCAGTCAGATCCCCAAGATCTGCCTGTCTTTGGCTCACCCGCACTGTGATGATAGGCACTGTGCCCTTGACCTTGGCCTTTTACGTGGGGCCTGGGCCTCTCAACTCAGGTCCCCATGCTTGCACAGCGGAACCTTCGCCTCTTGAGCTTTCCTCTGTCCTTTGAAAGTTATTATAAGAAACTGCCTCATGATTTGCAAATTGGGAAGCAATTGGATTTTAATGCATTCATGATTCGCACTGTAAATGCTATTTCATTTTTCACAAATGTGGAAGAAGTGTCTTTAGAAATTAAATGAAGAATTTATTGTACCCGTATTTGTTAACCTCTTTACAAAATTAACTTGTTCTGTGTGCTCTATCTTGCTCTCAGCTTGCAGGACTGCCATAAGTTCCACAGACTAGACATGGGAGTGCGGGAAGTTGCATTCTTGCTTATGGAAGGTGAAAACCTGAGAATACTATTCTGGCGGATCCACAAACTCCTGAGGCCAAACTTGTAGGTGAAGGGTCTTCCCCTTGTCACTTCACACTACAGTTTGTTCTCATGTCCTGACCTCTCCTCTTATAAACACAGCCATACTGTGTTAGAGTCTATCCAACAACCTCAGCTTAAAACATCACTCATTTAAGTTTTTCCTAAATGCATTCATGTTCTGAGATATCAGGGGCCATAATATTAATGTATGAATTGGAGGGCACAATTTTAATCCATTATATGTATGTTTTATGTATATATTTCAATTTGTATTAACATTATGAGTTGAAATAATACTGCATAAATATCAATATTTTATTTTATATTAACACAAACTCATATTTTGTTTTATATTTCATATTATATATTTTATGCTTTATATTTTATGTAGTCTATATACTACCCATATATGTATGTGTGTTACACACGTACATACTTATGTGAATGTCTTTAGAAAATTTCTAAGATCAAGAAGAATAAATACATTCCAAAAAGTCACATTTTAGTGACTATATGAAATATTGGTGACTTTGAATCATCTATATTAGTGCCTATATTATTTTTATTTTTATTTGATAACAAAGTCAAATATCTGTTAGGAAGCCTACTTTTTAGTTACTTGGCACTGATTCCTTGAAGGATAGTTTTTCCTAAAGAAACACTGTCAGCTGGGGTTCCAACATCAATGACATTTTCATAAGTTTCATTTTACTTTAGATAAGAGTCTCATTATTAAAAAGGACATTGTCTAAATTAGTGTTTCTCAGTGTTTCCATACGATGCTTAGGAACACTTTGGGTTGGAAGAAGAAAAGGAAATTACTCCAGATATGTAATGTCCCTTCCTCTCTCCTTTTTCCAGGTTAGCCTTGAAATCTTGTGTTCAAGAGATTCGTCTGACTTAGACTGAAATTATGTTTCCTCCAGTCTGATCAGCTCACATATTGAATCTAGGATAGATAGTGTTTAAAATTGGGGGCGAAGTAATTGACTCAACGATATGGTAAATCCTGTTAAGTTAATCCTACACACGAATGTGTGCTCTAGACATTTTCCTCCATACTTTACCAGTAAATGCACACGTATTTTATTTTTACGCACACAGCTTGCTACGGAATAAGTTCCAATGAAAATGTTACAAATGACAATTTTGATGTGGCAAATAGTTGGGGTCTATTTTTCAACCCTTCTTAATTTGTGTCCTTATGATAGATGGAACCATATAGAATTCTGCTTCTATGAATAAAAAATAAATGCTGACAGTTTCATAAGAATTTATTAATTTATAGATACTTATAAACTGTTTACTGCTTTAGCTTCTGGTTCCTGCAAAGCTATACAAGAGTGATTCTTGGATACAAGAGTCCGTGTGGTAGGGAATCAACACATGACTGGAGTTTCTGCCACTTCCTGGTGGGGAGCTGGGAGGGAATTTGCAAGCCACCCATCCTATGTTTCTAATTTTAAAGAGGGAAGATGACCTTTATAGTGATCTTTCTCTATGGGGGAGTGCAGAGGAGCTGCCTTATGGCTAACCTCATAACTTAGGCAAGTTGAGGATTAGGGCTTCCCTCACAGCCCAGAAAGCCTTCCTATTTCCAAAGGCTTTATTGGTTTCATTGTGGAGCAGCACATCCCTAAACTCAAGAGGAAAGTCCCACTTGGTTATTCTTCTTTTCTCTAGAACATTCTTATACACAGCATCAACCATATGGATTCTACTTTTCTAAACTCTTATTATTAGATGAAATGTTGTTTGGAAAGCGAACTGCCCAACATTAAAGAGAAATAGTGTCTTGGTTAGGAGTTAATGTAAAGGACAGAAACACTTGATTTGATTTTATCAACACATGTTAATTTTCCACATGTGTTTTACTAATAAATTACATATTAGAATCATTTGGGTGCAATAATGCTATGATTAGTGATGTAATTTATTATGTTTATAAATGGCATACAAGGATTTCCAACTTTAGCCTTGATCTAAAATTATTAATTTCTTGAGATAAAACTAGAATCTGCCTTCACAATATAGCTCATATAATATTTATGGAATATAAGAGGTTGATTAAGTTGATCTCAGGAGGTAGAATACACTACTTAGGATCCGAAGTTTTATAAGTTTTGTTAAGTAAGTATTGGCAGTAACTTAACTTTATGGAAAATATTTCAATATTTCTTTAACGGTTAAATAAGTTAAGTATTGATGTGAATGTGAAAAGTGGAATTATTAATGCTGTATACTAATAAGTTGCAACATCCCAACATTTCCTCGTCACCTAGAATCTAGATTTTTTGCCTAGACTTGTGTCATTTTTTTAAAAATATAGTTCCCAATGAGTTTATCAATGCCTGCATTTTGTGAGAGTACTGGAAAGAATAATGTGTATGGAAACACTTATCTTCATGTTTCTCTGATTGGCTTAAAAATTAAAATGCAAAAAAATCTCTGGTCCGTCTGTCTCCTTTATAATAGTAGGTCAGCACATTTCTTAGTCTTCCAGACCAAGCACACTATTGCTAACATCATGAATAAAAATCTTCTCCTTTTGGTTGTGCCTTTACTTCCAAACTAAATGTAAAAACATGCCGCTAAAAATATAGGATGATGAAGTACTGTAGTATTCCAATAATTAAAAAAATAAGACCTCCATTTTGTTTTACCACTTCCAAGGAGGGAGAATAACATAGTAAATAAAACAGGAAACATCTCCATCACCCCACACTACCAGAAAAATAAACACACACACACACACACACACACACACACACACACACACACACACATATATACACATATATACATATACATATATATATGTCTTTTATGAATTCATAGTGAAATTGTGTTCTAAAGATATGCCTACTCCAAATCTCCAAGTTTCGGTTGTCCCACAAGAACACCTTGCTTACAATTGAAAGGTTTCTCAGGAAATGTAGAGTAAGCTCTAATGGTGAAAACTTTTCCACTAAATCATTTTTCCTTCGGTTTGAATTTGTATTGGTACTATTTCCATAAATGGTGGGAGGAACTACTTTTTTTTTTTTTTTTTTTTTTTTTTTTGCCGGTTGTAGTGGAACTGCTCGTTTTTAAGAACCTGAGAATGCAGGTTAAGTAGCTAGCTGCTTTAATCCTTTCCACAGTATCTTTCTGAACTGTAGCGAACCCTCCTGCTGCTGCCCCCCGCCCCCCCCCGCCCTTCCACACACCTGTTCTGCAGGGATGTCCACGGCTCTTCGCTCCACCGAGGCTGCCCCCTTGCCATCTTCCACTTGAGTGCTGCGTGGCACAGTCATCCTCCACCTATTTAGCTTACAAGAATCTATGGCTTTTATGTGTTTTATGATAATGGCCTAATGATAATTCTTAGCACTTACACAACTTTTCATCTTCAAAGTGCTTTCCAAACATTTACTAATTAATTTTAAAACATTAGTAAACCATGAACTGTGTGTATGCCGATCCATAAATAATAAGTACTCGTATCCCCCCAGTGGGGGCAAAATTTAGAATTAAGTTGTGTTGACTACGGAAGTAGCAGGACTGACTACTGACCTGAGAAGGGTGGGTTTGTGTGTCCTGCACAGAGAGACACTTCTAGCTCCTCCCACTCCTTGCTCAGGCCTCACTTCTAAAACTTCTGGCGATTTCTCTTTTGTTCTCTGTGAACAGCCAATGGCTCTTGAAGCCCTAACCTTCCATTAGGACCTGAATGTTTTCCAACCCATAACTCTCTTGCAAGCGTGTATCATCCTTCCATGAATTCCCTCCTGAAATTTTTACTGCTGCTTTAATTCTAGTGCTCTGTAAAGAATGTTTGATACTCTGAAATCTACAGGGTGTTGATTTTTAATTAAAAGATATATGGGTTTAACCAGCAATTTCTCATGTTTTGGCCAGCATTCTGGCTTCTCGCAGCCAATTTTGATACTGGTGTAGAGGCGAGATAGGACACATCTTAATCTTCAATTATGTGGGAGAAATTGAATTTGCTAGAGGCCAGGGACACAGCAAGGGTGTAAGGAAGGGTCTAGTTTTTAGTGCTGTTGGAGCAAAGATCTCCTGGTTTAATAGTCTTTTTTTTCTCTTTCTTTCTTCTTAGGCAGCATCTCACCATATGGCCTAGGCAGGCTCTGAACTTGCAATCCTTACAAGTGCTTAGATTACAGGTATGCTTCACTCACACCAACCAGCAGTCATTTTAAAAGAGGGTTAGCCTCGCGATGCCTGTACTACCTTTCTTTTTCTCAAAACATGTCTAGGGAATGATAATCAGAGATAGCATGATAATTCAATAATAATAATAATAATAATAATAATAATAATAATAATAATAATAGAATCATAGTGGCAGTATGCATTTCATTTGCTGATAGGATCCTGATGAGAGATCGATCAGCACCAAGTAAAAATTTAATTGTATTAATTAAATTGCATTTAATTAATTGTATTTAATTCATCACCACAGACACTACTTCTGTATATGTGCTTTTCTTGGCATTCTCATTTGTCTCTATAAATCGTGTTTATCCTTTGAGGCTTACCACCTATCTGAAGCTTGTAAACTCTATCAAACTCCTAGTGTTCTACTACACAATGAACGTGGGCTTGGGGTGCATTGGACCAGGGACAACATGAAAAGCTTATTGAATTATTGGTCTAGAATGGTGTTGGAGATCAAAGATGCTCAGGGATGACACTTCATTCCCTCATCGATACATATCACACAACTTGGGGAACTATGCATTAAGTCATATGCAAAAAGCTCTTAGATGCTTTTAATCTCATGATGAAGGCTTAGATGCCTGATGAAGGCAGTGAGATAGTGTGGCAGTTAGAAAACATGAATATAAACATGAGATGGAACACACACAAATCGCTCCATGAACACAGATGCAAAATCTAATCCTAGTGTTATTGGTGGGAGTCAGCCAATGAATTACGTAGAGGAATTCAAGGAAAAACATTGGGTTACACTTGTAAGATTCTATAGTAGAAGAATGTTATAAAAAAAGATTTTACGTGGAGATTGTAATTCTAAGCTTCTCTTAAAATCACAAAACTTTATGTAGTAGTGTTTTAAAAATCAATTTAAACAATTGGGATGATAGAAATTGGAGTAATTCTGAATTTGGAAAATATTTTTCTTTATTCTTTTTTATGACATTATCATCATAAAAATGCCATTAAAATCAACCTATTTGCAGACTATTGGATTGAAATTAAGTAGTTAAAACCCAATTTTTCTATTACTATAGTGTAGAAATACATAAAGCACATGAAAACACCTTCTGAGAGAGCTGAACATGGGAAGTCGACTCTGGGGGAAGGAGTGGGAAGGGCGTGAGAAGGTATAGGGGACTGAATATATTATATACATGTATGAAATTGACAGGGAATAAGTTTACAAATAATGAAGCAAAAAGAAAATATCTTTTTGATACATACAGAAAGACTGTAGGCATAAAATATAAAAATGGGTAAGGCAGAATAAAATCTTGCTTTATATTTTCATTACTCATAGTACTTAAAATATATTTGAAAGTGAAAATTGTTATATATTATTTATTTATTGTTTGTATTGTTACTGATCTTTAAAAAAGTTTTTTAAAAAGTCATTATGTCTCTCTCTTTCTCTTCCTGCCTCCCTCCATCTGTGTGTGTGTGTGTGTGTGTGTGTGTGTGTGTGTGTGTTTCGTCCAGAGAACAACTTGTGAGTTGTTCCTTCCACTATATGGGTCTAAGGAATTTATCTCAGGTCATTAGGCTTGGCAGCAAGTGCTTTGACCTCCTGAGGCATCCTGCTGGCCCTAAATAAGTTTTTAATTCCTTGACATTGTTATTGTACTGCTTATACAATACATTCTTTTAAAATGAAGTAGTTTTTTAAATGATCTTTTCAGCTTTTAATTAACTTTTGACTGTTTCCCACTTGCATGTGATGTACCTGTAATCCTATTAACTCCCCACCCCCTGATTCTCCTCCTGCCGCCCCTCATCTCCCTCTTGTCAGATCTGTCCGTCTGTCTGTCTTATTTCCTTTGTCTGCTTTGTTTCGGCTTTGGTTTTTTATGCAGTCCTTCTGTAGACGATCACAGCTGCTGTGTGTCCGTGATTGCTGCAGGCACACACATCTGGAAGAGTGTTGTACAGCACTTTCCCCCACTGTCTACGCTTTGCAACTCTTCTGCCCTCTTTGTTTTTTTTTCCCCCACACTTGAATTCTTTATTACACTCAGATTTAATCCAAACCAGAGAACTTATTACATGATCAGTAATACAGCAGTGACTCCTTCACTTCGGATACCTTTTCGTTCTACAATAAATATCAAAGTTATTATTGAAAGTCCACTACTGAGTAGTTAAAACCTTCTTCCAGGGGTTGGAGAAAGGGCTCAGTGATATTACTCTTGTAGGTGTCCTGGATGCATTTCCCAAAACAACCACCAGAAAAATGACTCACATCCATCTATACCTCCAGTTGTAGGGTTTCAGATGCTCTCTTCTGGTCTCTCCAGGTCTGAGGAAACCACTTGGCTCACATATATATATGTAAGTAAAATTCATATACATAAAATAAAAATAACAAACCAATCAATACATTATGATAAGTTCTAGAGATTTTTTTCTGCCCCTCTTTGTAATGTTCCCTAGACCTTGGGGGTTGGGGTGATACACATGTCCTGTTTCCACTGAGAATGCAATAGCTCTTTGACTAGTTATGCGTGTCTGCTTTGTTACAGCCAACAGAGGCTTCTCCAATGAAGTTGGAGGACTGCCCTATTCTATGGGTATAAACACAAATACTTTGAAAGTAGGTTTACACCATGTCCATTTAGTATAAAGATAGAGAGCCACATAGAAGGGCCTAGAGAAACTAATTAGATACATGAAACTGACCCCTGCCATGACTCTAAGGCTCTAATTTCAAATAAAGTCAGCATGTTTTTGTCAGTAATAGGGAATGAGAATGGGTAATAAGCCTTGAAGATCATATTGTCAGAACACTATCACTCTCATCGTGCGTGAGCTACTGAGAGCATGAGAATCACTGAATTTATCTATCATCTATCTATCTATCTATCTATCTATCTATCTATCTATCTATCTATCTATCATCTATCTAACTATCTGTATTGTGCATACATGTCTGTGAGTGAGTAAGTGCCATGGATATTTGGAGGTTAGAGGACTGTTTTCAAGAGTAATTTTTTCTACCATTTATTAGGAATACATATCAAATCGTCAGGCTTAATGGCAAATGCCTTTGCCTGCTGAGCCATCTTGCTAGGCCAAGAGTTTGACAATTATTGCATTAAGTAAATTGGATTTAATGATTGTTAGATTGAAAACTGAGCTTAGGAAATAAGAATTGGATTTATATGTGAACAATTAAGTTAATAACCAACAATTAATTTTATAAAAGTCTAGTATGCAGGTTTAGAATTCCAAAACCAATTTTAGATCTTAACTTTGCTCTGTGATCTTAGATGTGTTATTTGGCTTTCCTGAACTTCAGGTGATTCTTCTTCAAGATACAGTATTAAGAACAACACTTCTTCCAGATTTATTACATGAGAGGTCTGCTTCATAAATAACTTTTATAATTACCATCATTATTATTTTTATTAGTTCAGCTGATACTTTCAGTGATTATATTTTTATCCACAAGGAAACATAACTATTTGTGTTAGAAAGATTACTTATTAATTCCAAGTGAGATTTTTTTTCATCACACGGTTTATGCTTTATTCCACACATAAGGCATATTATGTATTGACACCTGTACCACTGATTTCTCTGGGGAGAAGTAATGCATAATTGATGGTAGCCTCATAAAATCATTCAGAGGGTAAAACTGTCAGAAACATCAATCATATGTAGCATGTGCATGAGTACAGTGGTAAAGTCATGAATCTACAATTTACTGTGTGAAGCCAAATCTGTATTTTCCCTATAACTCTGAGTGTTGAACATTTTTTTCATAAATTTAATGCATTTTTATTTATTATTTTGAGAGCTGTGTTACAAATATTCTCTCTCTCTCTCTCTCTCTCTCTCTCTCTCTCTCTCTCTCTCTCCCTCTCTCTCTCTCTCTCTCTCTCCCCTCCCCTCCCTCCCTCCCTCCCTCCCTCCCTCCCTCCCTCCCTTCCTTCCTTCCTCTCTCTCTCTCTCTCTTTTTTCAATATAGGGCTTCCCTGGCTGTCTTGGCTATTGCTTTGTAGACCAGGCTAGCCTCAACTACTTTCCAAGTGCTGGGATTAAAGGCATATGCCACCAGGCCTGGGTTGAAGCTATTGTGAATAGAAACTTTTCCCCTGATGTCATTCTTGGCCAGTTCATTACTGATGCACTGATTGTTGTATATTGATTACGTATTATGCTGCTTTGTCTGAATTGCTTATCAGATCTAAGTGCTTTCTGATGTAGTATTATAGTATAATATTATGACATTTGCAAATAGAGTTAACTGTACTTCTCTGTTTTCTGTTTACATCTCTTTTATTCTTTCTTTTGCCTTTATAGCCTAGATAATATCAGGAAAATCTTAGCTTCATAGAATGAGCTTGGTAATCTTCCTTCTTTTTTTGTTAGTAGTAGTAGAGGAGCCTTAGTGTTAATTTTCCTTTAAGGGTCTGGTAAACTTTGACAATGAATTCATCTCTGGTCCTGGGCTTTTCTTTGTTGGAGGCCATGACAGAATTCTGTTGTTCATGCACTAACTATGTAAGTTCTTAATTATCTTCTTGATTTAAGTTTGGTAGGTCATATGTGTCTAGGAATGTAAATATTTCTTCTAGATTTTCCACCATCTTAGACTGTGTTTTCTTTAATGGCCCCTGGAATCACTGGCCTTTGTTTTAATATCCCTTTTTTCATCTTTAATCAGTTAATTTATCTATTTAGACAGGGTCTCATTGTATAGCTCTGGCTATCCTGGAACTCACCATATAGACCAGTCAGGCCTTGAACTTATAGAGATCTGCCTGCCTCTGCCTCCCAAGTGCTGGAATTAAAATTGTACACCACCACACCCAAAAATCTTTGATTTTTTATCAATTTAGATTTTTTTCTCTTGTTTGGCTTAGGTTTTGTCAATCTTTGTTATTTTTTCAAAGAATTGGCTCTTTGCTTCATTAATTCTTTGTATTGTTTTAGTCTGTATTTCATTATTTTTACCCTGATTCACAATATTTCTTTGCATCTACTTGTATGGACTGTTCTTCTTTTTCTGAGACTGTGAGGGCCGTCATTGAGTTTATTTTATTACCTTGTTGTCATTAGCATAAACAGTCATAAAATGGCCTTTTAAAACTGCCTTTGATATATCTCCTAGGTCCTGGTGAGTTGTATTATTATTATTATTATTATTATTATTATTATTATTATTATTGGTTTTTCGAGACAGGGTTTCTCTGTAGTTTTGGTGCCTGTCCTGGATCTCACTGTGTCGACCAGGCTGGCCTTCAACTCACAGAGATCCGCCTGGCTCTGCCTCTCCAGTGCTGGGATCAAAGGTGTGCGCCACCGCCCAGCTGGTAAATTGTATTTTAATCTAGAGTTCATACCACTGCAATTTATTCAGTGACTTACAGATCATTTAAAAAAGTGCTGTTCAAGGATAAGGAAACAGCTCAGTGGATAATGTGCTTGTCCAGTAAGAATAAGTGCTGGAGTTCAGATTGGCAGAACCTACCTAAAACCTGGCAAGTTTGGCAGCTGCCTGTGATCCCAGCGCTGGGAAGGAAGAGGCAAATATTCTCAAAGATAGCTATATTAGTGATATTGACAAACTCTGAGTTCGCCAAGAGATTATATCTCAATAAATAATATGAACAATGATTAAAAATGCCATCTAATATTAATAACTGGACCTTCACACACACAAACATGCACATGTACCTACACACATATGTACACACACATGTAATCAAACTCCCATGCACACTCTACACACACACACACACACATGTTTTAAAAACACTTTATTGTTCAAGCGCTACATAATTGCACAGTGCCACAGACTGGCCCATCGGGGGTACCACGACCGTAGGGGAACCAGGGCTTGGGTAGTCAGGAAGTGCATTCAGTGACTGATAGACAGACAACACACTCAGAAGTGTTTGAATCTGCTGCAATTTTACTTATGCAAATCAGTAGTTTATATACAGAAAAGAAAACTACCAAGTCATACAAGGAACAACAAGAGCTTGGCAATAATTCAATTACATCATCTTTAAAAAAATATAGCAAGCACACAATTATTAATCGGTGCTAGACATATCCCTTCACTCACAAGAACTTTATGACCCAAAGAGCAGTCTGTGATTTCTAAACTTAGTACAGTCTCTAGACTTGTGTAGACTTTGCGGTTGCAGCTGTGTCCTTCATCTTATCTCAGCAGCTTTCTAGTTTATTATGCACTTCTACTTTTTTGGTTCTCATGACCCACTTAACCAATTTGAATGCTACAGACCCTCTCTAAGTCTTTCTTCAGTTCTTCTACCACATATCTCTTTAATATAAAAGCTTTTTACCTGCTGGAATATGGACTCGTACTTTTTCACCTGTAAGGGGAAGGGGCTCTGTTGTAGTCCTTAAGTTTCCCATGTTGAACTTCCTCAACAGAGGGGCCCACTATCTGCCTCCTATGAGATAATGTCTTCTGTCATAAATCACTTTAGTTGGGATTCCTAAAGGATTCCTAGTGGGTGAGTGTTCATTCCCTAGAAGTGCCTGAACCTTTATACTTCTTTTATCTAGCAGCTTGGGGTCTTAAAAAATAGTTTATTTTGTTATATTTGATTAAGATCCATGTACAGCTTCCCCTCTCCTCCATAGTTCACAACCCAAGCATTTATTAATTTTGCCTATGCTTCATAGATTAATTAGGACATTATCAGAAAAGCAGTTATACAGAACCCATAGCCCAGGGAGCTCATGATCTGTGAAGCACGTCTTCTTCAAGAAGGAGGCATAACACGGGCACTCTGCTAGGGACCTCCAGGGAGCTTAGTCCCGTGGGACACGTATCTTCCATCCGCTATTATTGACATAATTGTTCATGTCACACGGACCGACACTGGAGTTGGTGTAGCAGCACAGTTTTTTAGTTTTCTCTTGTAATTGATTTCTATCTTTTCTGCTATCATTTGATAAGTGGTGATGTTTGATAAGTAAATTATTTGGTATTTTTTACATTTGGTATTACTTTATGCCCTAAAATATAATCTATCTTAGAGAAAGTTCTACAAGGAGTTGAGAAGAATGTATATTCTGCAGCAGTTGTATGGAATATGCTATAGAAGTCTCATAAATGTATTTGAATATGGCACAAATTAACTCTGCAGTTTCTTTTTGGACATTTTGTTTAATTGATTTGTAAATTAACAATGATGGGGTGCTGAAGTTAACCACCCTGAATATATTTGCACCTATCATTTCCTTTGTGTTTGTTTTATGAATTTAGGTGCACCAACATTCAGTACCTATGTTGTTCCAATTGTTGTGTGTTCTTGGTGGACTCTTCCTTTTATTAATAGGTGGTGGCCATTTTTTATCTCTTCCAATTTTTGCTAAAATGATAACTACCATGCTGGGCATAAGTATAGATACTCCTATCCTTTCATGTTCAGTCTCTGTGTCTTTGTTAGTGAGGTGGATTTCTTGAAGACAAAAATAAAACAAGCTAAAGCTTTTGGATCTTCACTTTTAATCCAGATATCCAGTCAGAATCTTACCATTGGAAAATTAGACCATTTATATTTAGTTAGGCCATTTGCGGGGAGAGAAGTTTGGTGATTCCTGCAATTTTGTTAATATTTTCCTATTTGGTTCAGATATTGTCTTCTTTTGTTTCTCCCATTCATATGGGGGTTTTCTGGTTGGCTGAGTTGTATATGATTGAGTCAAATCTTTCCCATCCTTCTTTACCTATTCCTTTCATGAAATCTACTCTCCTGTCTTCTCATGACTGACTTTATTCCTCCTCTGTAGGGTTCCTTTAAGTAATTTTAGGCAATACCAAATAACACCAAGAAATGCTTTAGTTAGTGCTTATCTATAAATATCTCTTTATCTTTCCATTGATTTTAAAAGTTAACTTTACTGGGTAAGGTAACTTTGATTAGCAGTTAAGTTCTTTCAAGGCTTCAAATATATCATTCCATGATTTTTCTGGTTTTTAGCATTTCCAATATAAATTATATAATTGGAAGTGGGTTAAGTTTATAGTCAGTTCTGAAAATGTCTCCTTTAATTTTCTTAATTACTTCTTCAATTTACTTCAGCTTTTTTATTATTACTTAATTCAATCCTTTTTAAAAATTTTCTTTTATTAAAATCCACTTTTCATATAATATACTTTAATTATGAATTCCCCTCCCCCTACTTCTCCCAGTTCCTCTTCAGCTCCCTGCCCATCCAGACACACACACTTTCTGTTTCCTGTTAGAAAACAAACAGGTGTCTAAGAAATAATAATAAAATAAAATAAAATGCAATAATATAAAAGAAAAGCAAACAAATTGCAATAAGACAAAAAGAGCAAACAAGAAAAAGAGGCAAAGAAAAAGCACAAGAAATGCATATAGACACAGAAACACACATATTTACACACACAGGAATTTCATAAATACACAAAACCAAAATCCACAATACATATATGTATACACACACACACACACACACACACACACACACACACACAGAGAGAGAGAGAGAGAGAGAGAGAGAGAGAGAGAGAGAGAGAGAGAGAGAGAGAGAGAGTAGAGAGAAACCATATAGGGTTTAAAGAATGCCCAAGTTAACATTATGAGAAAAAGAACCTCTAAAGATGCTGTTGTGCTCCTTTTGTGTTGGCCGTCTACTGTTGGGCATGGGGCTTACCCTTAAGAGTGTTTTGTTTCCCTAGAGGACTCCCTAGAAGAAAACTAAATTTTCATTTGCTAGTGGCTTCTATCAATCAGCTTCTGTGTTAGGAATAGGGACTTGTGCCTACTTTTTTCAGATTTAGAACCTTATCTGGTACAGACCCTTGCAGGCCCTGTGCTTGCTGTTGTGTGCAGAAGGCCTTGATTCCTTGGTATCCTCCATGGACCCTGGCTCTTACACTTTTTCTGCTTCCTCTTCCACAGAATTTTCTGAGCTCTGCAGGTAAAAATTTGATGGAGACATTTCTTTTAGGGCTGAGTGTTCTGAGGTCTCTTGCTCCTTGCACATTGCATAGGTGTGGGTCTCTACTTTTGTTCCCATCTGCTGCTGGAGGAAGCTTCTCTGATGATGGCTGAGGAAGGCATTGATCTATGAGTGTAGCAGAATGTCATTAGGAGCCATGTAATTGTCACGATCTCTTAGCAAAATAGTAGTATTTGGTTCTCTCCCAGATCCCTGGATTATCTAGTCTCAGTTTCTTGGCCATCCAAGCAGTGCTGGGAATGGGTACCATCTCAGTCAGATATTGGTTGATTATTCCCACAAGCTTTGTACCACTTAATCACAATTCTGACTGATTTGATTTCATTGATGATTTATTTTTGTTTCATGGTTGTCAGCTAGATAATTTCCTCAATATTTTTTCATGCAATCATCCAGATTTTGTTGAACAATATTTCACAAAAATGAACTTTGTTCTTCAAGAAAGCTGCTTTTTCACTGAAGTGAACCACCAGAATTAAGAAATGTTTTTTTAGAAGATTATGCAAACTAATTGTTTAACAATAGAACCAATTTAGCTTGTGTGTGTATATATGTGCTCCTGTGTATGTGTGAGTATACATGGATATGTATGTACATACATGCTGAGGCCTTGCTGCTATTCCTTAAGAGACATCCATATTGATGTTTTGGAGACAGGATCCCTCACTGGGATCCAGGGCTCACCAATTCAGTTGGGCTGCCTGGTTAGTGAGATCCAGAGGTCACCTGTATTTGCCTGTTCAGTGCTGGGGTTGCAAGCACATACCCCAAACTCATTTTTTTTTTTTAATGTGGGTTCTTGGGATTGAACTCAGGATCAAATGCAGACTCAGAAAACAGTTTATTCCTTGAGTTATATCTCCAGCTCAGAGTTTATTTTTGAGTTTTTAATTAAGTAAAAATGTAAAACAAATATAGAAAGGAAAATATATATAGGATTCTGAATCATTTCATGTTTCATAAATGAGGAAAAAGGGAAGTGAAGAGTGAAGGTTAGATCCTGTTCTAGATGTGGACATACATTCTGTGATGTTATCAGTTCCTCTTTCCTGGTACAGAGGTAGCTATCATGGTTTATGGCATATGGGTGCTCCAGAAGATTAACTTTCATTTTACTATAAAATAATTATATTTTCTACTAGTTCTATGGTCTTTCCCACTATCTTGTTTTTTTAACATAAATGTGCTATTCTTTATTTCATTAATTACATTATATTATACAACATGTATGTCATTATTGCCTGAGTATCTTAAGAGCAAGGAGTCATTTGCTTTTGTTTCGTTCATGCCTCAGAAAGATGGAGGGAAGTAGAAGTAGGGCTTAATACATTTATTAAATGAACAAGCTACACTGTGAAATTGAGATTTAAAATAATCCACTTTATAGTCAATTGTTTACTCTAAGCTTCTCAGATTATTTATCTTTTCCTTAGTGATGTTCACTATTTTAACCCCAGTTTGAATATCAAATACTCAAATTCTCATTTTTTATTGTTAAAATTGGTTAATATGTATGATTGTATATATTACTTTGGGTTTTTCTTAGTGCTAATAATTCTGAAACTCAATTATGATCCTGAGAAATTTCTTTAAGAATTCAGTAAGAATTGTTAAGGTCTGCAAGAATTTATAAATCACTATGTCTCTGTAAATGTTCACACTTAGTTTCGTGAAGTCACTTTCATCTCTGTTACAAGGAATCTATCAGCAACTTAAAGAGAGGGGGAGAGAGAGAGAGAGAGAGAGAGAGAGAGAGAGAGAGAGAGAGAGAGAGAGAGAGAGAGAAGCTTTTTCAACCAGCCTGCACATGTTCCTTTAGTTTTAAAGTATCTCTTCATAAATATATATATATTTTGATAAATAACATTTTAGCACTTCAATGAATTTTCTCTAATTTCTGAAAAATAAATGCTATCTTTGAAGAAGCTTCTAGCATATGAACAAACACAGCATATCTGTTATGTGATGACATATGTGTACTCACACACAAATAACACGTACACTCTTGCACAGACACCCTCCCCTTGAGGCTTGCTCTGAATAACCAGTTTAATGCTGTCTTCACAGGATGCACCAAGGGAGTGTCCAGCTGGACGCTGCCTCAGTTATAGAGCTTGATTATAGGTGGAAGAACTTGCCCAGCCTTTAGAGTCTGGCTGTAAGTTCTCTTATTAGACAACCAATTAAAATAAATTGTCCTGGATCATCCTTCAGCAATCATAACTTCCATAAATAATTAGGCAGAAAAGATTACAAAAGTTTATTTGGAATAAAATATGCCCAAGATTTGTGTATGCATTTTCCAAGAGTTAGTTACATTTTCAAATCCTTTTCTGTCAAAGAGTTTGCTTTAATCCAGACCTCACAATTTACTTCACGAAGAGCAAAAAGGTTTCATTGTGTTGTCTTGAACTTCTCTCATCTCCAGGTTCAAGGAATTAGCTTTTAGAGGGAAGCTGTGATACACAGGTGATCATGCACAACCAAGCCTTAGGTATAGTGGGAGCCTGTAAAACTTTGGATCATTTGTGAATCAGGTTATATAGATTGCTGTGGCGTTAGATTTTAATTGATTCTATTTAGTTTTATTTAATTTGTACTCCTTGGTGATAGTGGTTGTATGTGTGAGTGAATGTGTGTGTGTGTGTGTGTGTGTGTGTGTTAGAGAGAAAGAGAGAGACAGAGGCAGAAAGACAGAGACAAAGAAAGATAAACACACAGAGAGACAAGAGAGACAGAGACAGAAAGATAAACACATAGAGAGACAAGACAGAGAGACTGTGTGTGCATCTGAGATCCTTCTGTCTCCAGAAGAGATTTGTTGATATTAACTGTTTAGTCTTTGCCTTTACAAACCAGCTCTTTACCTCTTTTCATCATTAACTTTTAATTTGTTACTTAAATTTTGCTGTTGAACATCAGGTTACTCTAAAAAATAATGCCAATTGTAGGACGTTGGTAGTAGGATTTTCTTTCTTTTCTTTCTTTCTTTCCTTCCTTCCTTCCTTCCTTCCTTCCTTCCTTCCTTCCTTCCTTCCTTCCTTCCTTCCTTCCTTCCTTCCTTCCTTCCTTCCTTCCTTCTTTCTTTCTTTCTTTCTTTCTTTCTTTCTTTCTTTCTTTCTTTCTTTCTTTCTTTCTTTCTTTTTTGGTAGTAGGATTTTCTTCCCAACAAGCCTTGTGGTTGCAAAGATAGCTGAGAACAGGCTGTGTGGATTCATCGCTGAGCTTCTCCATGAAGGAGATATGTCCTCTTCTCTATGTAGATAAAACATTTAAAATTAAATTTCGTCATTGAAACTACTTATAAGTCTGTTAGTTTCACTTGAAAACAACTGTTTTAGCTCTGATGGTCAATACCCAAGAACATCTTGGGAGATCTGTATAGGAACGTAATCTTGTCAAATAATTGGGTTAGCTACAGGTTTTACAATTTTTGTACAGTGGCTTCAAAATTTATTTTTAGGACTAACTTTTTCTATAAAATATTGACTTTCCAGACATTCTAAATACTGTTTTTCTATCCTAACACGGCTATTCTATTCATAATATGCTCTGACTTATTTCACACAATCCTACTTTCTACGTACTACCAGCTTCAATGAGATGTCATCAGAGAACTCCCCTGACTCTTCTTCCTTGTCCAGGTTCCTCTACTCAAGGCATCCACTTTCTCACTACTACAGCTTATCGTTCCTGTAGCAAAATCATTAATCCTATAACTAGTTTAACATTATTTCCTCTCCTGTTTAGCCACAAAACAATGCAATGTTCACATGGTTTTTCTTGAGAAAGTAAAATTCCATACTGACAAAGAAATGTTGAATACTGTTTGTTAAGGCATATTTATAGACTAGGATGTTGAAGGGAGACATTTCCCGTTTCCTTTGCAGTTGAAAAGCAAAGCTGTGACATCTGAGTCAGGCACACTTGCCTACGTGTGGCACAGAACCTTTGCCTTTGCTGCACTAGATCCCAGTCTGCTGTCTGATCCAGTCGCGGTAGGTTGTCACTCGGGTATATACGCCTGGCTTATTTGGCAGGCCGCACTGATATCCCCAGCTCACAATCCCCACCACAAACCAAAGCCGCCGTGAGTCTTCTTGTACTAGTGGGCCACCAGAATCACCCTGGAGGAAACAAAGCAATTGATTATTTAAATGTAAAAGCAACACGGAAATCTTCAGTTTATTTTTATGGGAGCAGATGGAGTCCTAGCCATTATACCAGCCCATGTCTTTCTGAAAGGTAATAAGACATGGGGGAAAAAATACTGAAATCCTTCAAGTATACAAGCAAGGCTGAGAAGATGTAAAGCTCAGTAGCTAGCCTTCCTTCAGTCACTTCCTGGCTGCTTCCTCTTCTTCTCAGGCTTCCACCTGAGGAAGCCTTCTATGACCCGCTGCTTTCCTTTGCATTTCCGTCTTGGGGTTCTATTAGTTTCTTGCTGTGACCTCATATTCTGTGGTATCTATGGTGCTGCTTCTTCAATCTTTTATGAAGTCTTGCTTATTCCCACTGGTCAGCTCTGCTTGTGTTAGCATGCTGTGTATTTTGATACTTGGCCAGTGTCGGTGTGAGCAGTGCTGTTCAAAAGTTCATCAGGGAAGAGAGCATCCTCGTTCTGGACACTGCTGCAGCCTTGGTCCCTAGCCCATAGGAGATGCTACAGAAATAGCTTTTGAGTGAATGAGTTTATAGACATGTCGCTTACCTACCTTTCTTTACTACCCAGTATGATGATGCTTGATGCACAGTAAATCATCCACCAGTATTCTTTTGGTGAATAATTGGAAAGAAATTTTTATGACAGTAAGCACAGCATTTCTTATGAGATACTTTCCAGCCTGTGGCAATCACCAGCTGCCTTAAAACCACGTATGCATACAATAATCCGGTTAGGCAGTTAAATTTAGAAGATACTGTATCGTAGGTTATTTCTGTGAATTCTGGAGCTAGATAGCCCGAGTTTGAGTCCTCCACCTGTCAGCTAAATGAACTCCAGTAAGCTCTTTAACAGCTCGGCACTGCATTTCTCTTATCAATAAATGATGTTTTTATGAGTTTACGTGATCTTAGCACACAAAGCACTTTGGGCACAGCTTGGTGTATAGTCAGTACTAATAAAACCCAGCTGCTATTACCAAACGTATGTCTGGAAAAGTTAGCTATTCATTTGACTGCTCTTAGTAGTTAAGTTTTTCCATACCTATTTAATTAATAGTTTAGCTGGAGTGAAAGGTCAGTATGTGAGTCACCAGCTTGCTTGACAAGTACTGCATGGAGCTGGCTGGTACCTCATTCCTTTGGATGATGCATTTGTGCTCCATTTGACTAGTCCTCAGTATTGTGTTGTTAGACTTTTGATACTATTTTTCCTATTATATTGACAAAGTTTTCTGAACTGTAGCTTATCCACTATGTATAAGCAAGTGCTAACTATGAGTGCCATGTAATTTTTATTGTGTTAGTTTTGCTGCCTAGTGGCAGATGTGTGAACTTGTGTTCTTGTTTCTAAACCTGATGAGTGCAGAGAACATCTAGTTGTATTAACACAAGAAATGTTACACAGACATGAATAGATGTATTTTTGAATGAATGTATAAAATTGATATTATAAACGTCTAAGTAAAATTATTTATTTATTGTATTTTTTGAGACAGAAAAAAATCTGTGTGTTAGAGTGTTTCAAGTAACAACCAGTGAGGCCTGGAGAGGAAGGAGGGAAAATTTCACAATAGTGATGTCATGAACATACTTGAAATGAAGAGCAGATTTCGTATATACAGAAGCTGAGGGAAAGCATGAGAGAGCGAAACCGAAAAGAACATTTTAATGTGTTATTCCCTCAAGCTGTTGTAACCAATATGTTCAGTAGATCTGAAATTGTCAACCTGGGTTACTCTGTGACTGTTGAGTTCTTTAGAAAACTCATGGGATGCCTTACCCTTTCATAGGAGGGGAGGAGAGGGAGTTGGGGGTGGGGGTAAGGCTTGATAGGGGAGTGGGAGGAGGGATGAGAGGGGGAGCTGTGATTGGTATGTAAAATGAATAAAAAAAATTCTTACATAAAAATAGAGTAAAAAATTAAGATAAAATAAAAAGAAAACATTATAAATCTTGAGAATTTGTTGTTATGGAAGGTGGGCAAGGGTTCCATGCCAAAGAAACATCTCACTTGAAGAGAACAAAGAACTGACTGGATAATTAACAATGTCTAGAACATCATTTGAGGTGGAGAATACACCTTATCATGTTGCGGACAGCTCATCGAGGAGAACAGTAGCAGATTCCTGAAGAAACTAGAGTATTTATAATGATGTTTAACTATTGGCTCCTGTGACTACATTGGCTTAATTTCAGACAAAGAAATGGAACCTATTCACTTTCATTGATTTCACTAAAATTTTGATATTAAAATTTATGCTAGTCACTATAAGGAGACAATTGTACATTTACTGTTTGTTTTTGGACATTTAATTTAAAATTTTACAGGCTAAAGACAAAGTTCTTTTCCTTTTGTTTCTTTTCAACTTCTCCCTTTCCCCTTCTCTTCCTTCTTTCTCTCTATTCCCCTCTTCTCTTCTTTCTTTCTTTTCCTTTTCTGTTATTTTTATATGTTAAATTATATCTTATATAATATAAGATCTCTTTGATTCAAATAACCAAGACATTGTATAAGTTTTCTATCTTTAAAGTACTTAAAAATTCTGTATTTTTGGTGGTTGCATGTTATAGTATTTTTATCAATTGGGCTGATAATGAGGAGTGTTTACAAATAAAATAGTATAAAGTAAAAATTAATTATTATTTTTAAACTTTAAATAACTGGTTATTTTTATTGTGAATTGATCATTATATACATTTGTAGGATGGAAAATGATTCTATGATTTATGGGTGCAATACTGAATGCTAAAATCAAACTAGCTAACATTTCTACTACTTCAAAACCTTAACATTGTTCCTTGTAATAAAAACCATAAAAATTTACTCTTTAGCAATTTTGAAACATACCATAATTTATCATTGAATGTATCCACCATGTTGTATTTGACCATTCATAGCAATTAAAAATTAAAAGTTAATATTTTTATGATGAGATTCAAAAAAGATTTTTTCTTCTATAACTAAGGACATACATTTGTTGAGGATCAGAGTTGTGTGTTGTAGTTGTTGCTATCTTTATGCCCGGGACAGAGTAATGTGCTTGATAACGCCTATAAACTTCTCGATGATGACATCGATAAGGTTGTCTTGCACTCACCTGGCATGCATCCACTGCACCTGAAGGCACTCCAGCACAGAGCATTCCAGGCAAGACGCTTCCACTGTAACCAGCTGGTTCATTGCAAACATCTGTACTTATTATTCTGACCTGTCCTTGCCGTAGGTCTGTGACTGTGTTGCCTATTTAGGATAAAAACAGAAATGAAACAGAGTTCAGAAAATAGGAATTAATGACTCTGTACTGAATTGAGAATGAATAAACACTCAAAACATTATCTATTTTAAAAGGGAGGCACCAACCAAAAATACACATAAGAGTTTCTTCTGAGTGAAGATTCTTGTGGGAGAGAAGGGATAATTCCTTTTGGGAGACCAGTTTCTCTTTTCTTTTTCTTTTTGAGCTTGTGATATATTTTTCTTTATACTCTTAGAGCTAATAAATAAATTGTTGTATGTGGTGACACATGCCTGTAATCCCAACATTTAGAAGGTAAATACAGAAGGATCAGGAGTTCAAGGTCAACTCCAGTTATGTAGTAAATTTGAAGTCAACCTGGGCTACCATGAGAACCTGTCTCAAAAACAAACAAACAAAAACCCCAACATAACAACAACAGCGACACCCCAATACTTATGTTAAAATTGACTTACACTATTTAAATTATTCATTGATGAATTTTGGATTAGAAGACTGCACATCGATGAACATTTAGCAGCAAAAGAAAAATCAGTTTGGTCTTAAAGAACTAATCTGTAATATCAATGTTCCCTCAGAACAGCACTATCACAGTTTTCCCTGAGCAGAATAAAATTTATCTATTATATCAAGTCACTTTGGTCAAAAGAACACAATGAAATACTTTCTGAGGCAATTAAGGCTTTTGTTAGTCCCTGGAGAAATAATCACCTCCATGGTTGTAATAGCCCAATGAAATTGCCAATGTTTCTCTTCTACTTCCCACCAGATAGTGTTATTTTTTTCTTCTTGGCTTTAATTGTTCTTTTGAATTGTGCTGCTTATTTTAATTTCAACTTTATTCATTCAATGAATAAATTTGATCAATATTTATCTCTACATGGAGTTCCTTGCTGTGGCTGCAGGATTCATTTCATCCCAGAGTAAATTAAAGGCAGTACCTTAGGGGATGTTAAAGTTCCCAGGTCATAATCTTTTTAAGTCTCCTTTTCTTCACATAAAAGCATAGACTTCCTATATCAATAAGGAACTTATTGAAGGGACTCTAGTGAGGCCAAGCATGGAAAACATGGTTCTGGCAGACTTGGCCTTTCTCCCTCATCCCTCTGCCTTGCTGAAAAACTGTTAGATTACAATCCTAAAGCTAGCCCCCAAGGTCCATTCCCTTGTTTGGCCACTTCCTCCTCCTGAGGCTGACTACCAAAGTTTAGCAAAGTATTGAAGTCTGACAATCAAAAGTTCCCTTTATGGCCCCTTAATTAACATGCCCAATTAAAATTAACCTAATGCAGGGTTTCCTCTTTTACCTTTATAAACAGCCATTTGCCTATGGGCCATGTCTGTCTCCTCTCTATCCAGAAGCAGTCCTTTGTTCCTTTGGGACAAATACACCTTCACCCTCTCCTTTACCCCTTTTCTCCCCTCTCCCTGTTCCCTTCTTCTCTCTCATTCTCTTTCTCTTATCTTTGTCCCTTATCCCTGTCCTCTGCCCTTTTGGGACAAATAAATCTCCTTTGTGCTGAAAACTTAGTCTTGGGTTGTCTTGAGCTGACTTTGAGGCCCCTACACTTACGTTTCTGCATTCCTTCCTTTCACATTTTCCTCTTTTAGAAATCCTCTGTCTAGAATTCTCTATGGTTTCTAAGCATATTGCTTGTTTTACATTCCTGAGGCAACAGCTGTAGCTAGAGTCAGAGATGATCAGATATAGATGGTTCTGTATTAGAGGCTGTCCTAAGCCTGTTTCCATACCCAAGAATTTACAAAGTTGGACATAGTGGTATATGCCCATATTCCCATCATTTGGGAGGCTGAAGCAGAGGATTATGCATTTGAGGCCAGCCTGGGCTACATAATGAATTCCAAACCATCCTGGTTTAAAGTGAGACCCTGTGTCAAAACTAAAAAACAAATTTACATAGTAACAAATAACAGAAGAATTGTCATTAAGCTGTTTTATTTTCCAGAGACACTTACCTCCATAGGTGAGTGATCCCCATCCTGTGACATATGCAACAGAACCAGGTATGATACTTTGGGTTGGAGCTGGGAGACACACCCTATGGATATTTCTGCTAAAGGTGATAGGTCTTTCAAGTTGTATAACTGCAATATCATTATCACGAGTTGTGGGTCTGTAATTGTTATGGGCTATAATAGCCCTTACTCTCACTCTTAAGAGAGGACGTATTGTAGAAACACCAAAGGTGGCAGTCCATTGCAGAGGATTAGAGTAGCTAAAAATGAAAACAAAAACATGCTTTTAAGTAGGGGATTCACAAGCACTTCATATGTTTGTATTTGGATTGCATTTTAATTATATTAGGTCTTTGAGGATTTCATATAATGTGTTTTGAATTTACCACCAACATCTCACTGATGCATTTTCCTGAACTGTAATCTCACAGCAGTAACGAACTCCTTACTCGGAGCTTAAATGGACATTTTGTTCTAAAGATACAGAGAAAGAGTTTTGGAAAACACGTCTGGAGTAATAAATTATCTTGACTTTTTTCTGTCTCAGTGAGTGTATCCTAACACTACAGTTAATGATAACTAGTGTAGGGGAATGTTATGGTTTCTTTTTCTCTGATAGTTCCATCCAAGCAACAATTCTGAAATAATTATCTTTTCTATTGAAATTCATTCGCTTTGATATTTGTTTTTTTTTCCCTCTTGTTTTGAGAAGGAAGATCTATTCAAAGAATGGTGAGGTTGAAGGCCATCTTTCTTGTTAACTGATGAATGATTATTCTGTACTCATTTCGATACACGTGATATCTATAAATAGTGTGTAAATATATGTATATGTATATAAAGAGAGATAATTTCCTAACATAAAAATGTAGGAAATTATTATTGTAGCTTGGGAACTATAGTTTTTTTTAGGTTTACCCTGAAGACACATATGTAAGATAAAAAAGTGTAAGTTTTATTAAATCAAAATTAAATAAAATATACACAAGTTTATGAGGTAAATGAGAAACAACAAGAAAGTACTGGTAATGCTTAATATTTGAATTTTTGAAATGGTTCCATATATCCCAGGTTTGCTTAAAACTTGCTATATGGCTGAGGACTACCTTGAACTCCAGATTCTTTTGTCTTTGCATTCCAAGTGGTGCCACTATTCCTAGGTAACATCTACAAGCTTTGAAGGCTAGACAAAGGAATGTCTACATATCAATAGTAAATGATCTGGAAAGCCATTGCAGAATGGGCATGTACTAGTAGGAAATTCATGGAAAGGGAGGCCTAAACACCTCCTAGATATAAGAAGAGATGCTCAAACCTACTGGTTATCAAGCAATAAAAATTATAGCAATGAATAACTAATGTATATTAATAAAAATGATAAAAATTAAGCAAGAGCACATTACCAAGTGTTGGTTAGGCAGAAAGTTGGATTTCTTGTATTTCTGGTCAAACTAAACATTTAGAAATTCTTTTGGTATATTTTTCAAGTTGCATATCTACTTCTGGTTACATATCAGAAAAATTTTTAAAGACTTATTGACAGCATTCCTTTGTGTGTATTGTGTATATACTTGTGTATGTCTGGGGCATGTGTTCCTTGTGGCAGTGGGAAATTACAGCAACCTAGTGAGATGAGGTAAATACAATGACTACTTATGGTGGATTCACATGCTGCAGTGGTTCAAACAGATGGAAATTCCCATGATTAAGTGGAAACCATAAAGAACAAATAGAACTTTACAATCTGCTGTTGTCATAAACCAAAAGCACATATATACAGAAGTAACTATAGGTTTAACAGGTATGCGAATATTTAGAAATATTTTAAACATAATAGGTCCAGTAAAGCTATTGAGTGGAATTAGGGTAGATAAAAGTGGGATCTAAGAATGGGAGAAGAAAAAAAAACCTATAACTTAAAGGAGGTCTTTTGCGTCCTGATGAAAATAAGTGTTTTCAACTGTCTCACCCATTCAGAGGGCCTGATTGAGTTGGGGGCCCCTCAGCCACTGGTTCATAGTTCATGTGTTTCCATTCATTTGGCTATTTGTCCCTGTGCTTTATCCAACCTTGGTCTCAACAATCTGTTTGGGAGGCATCCAGGCAGTGGGACCGGGTCCCGTGCTCATTGCATGAGTTGGCTGTTTGAAACCTGGGGCTTATCCAGGGTCGCTTGGCTAGGCCTGGGAGGAGGGGACTGGACCTGCCTGGACTGAGTCTACCAGGTTGATCTCAGTCCTGGGGGATGCTTTGCCCTGGAGGAGGTGGGAATGGAGGGTGGACTGGGGGGAAGGGGAGGGAGGCAGGAGGGGGGAGAACAAGGGAATCCGTGGCTGATATGTAGAATTGAATTGTATTGTAAAAAAAAAAAAAGAAAGAAAATAAGTGTTTTCAAGTTGTTGAAATTAATAATGCTCCCCAGACTGAAGAGAAGCAAAATGCAATTAAATAATTATTTGAGAGTTTTCAGATATTTACTAAAAACTCAATATTATATGTGTAAGACCATGGTAAATGAAGACCACATGAGAAAAGGAAGAAACAATGTGCTAAAGAGGCCCACAGAAATCCACAAAGATACCTCCACAAGAGACTGCTTGCAATGGCTGAGAGACAGCCGGGACTGACCTACTCTGGTGATGGGATGGCCAAACACCCTAATAGTTGTGCCAGAAACCTCATCCAAGGACTGAGGAATCTGGATGCAGACATCCACGACTAGGCCCTGGGTGGAGCTCCAGGAGTCTAATTAGCGAGAAAGAGGAGGGTTTATATGAGCGAGAATTGTTGAAACCAAGGTTGGATAAAGCACAGGGACAAACAGCCAAACGAATGGAAACACATGAACTATGAACCAGTGGCTGAGGGGCCCCCAACTGAATCAGGCCCTCTGAATAGGTGAGACAGTTGATTGGCTTGATCTGTTTGGGAGGCATCTAGGCAGTGGTACCAGGTCCTGGGCTCATTGCATGAGTTAGCTGTTTGAAACCTGGGACTTATGCAGGAACGCTTGGCTCAATCTGGGAGGAGTGGACTGGACCTGCCTGGACTGAGTCTATCAGGTCGATCTCAGTCTTCGGGGGAGGCTTTGCCCTGGAGGAGGTGGGAATGGGGGTGGGCTGGGGGGAAGGGGAGGGGGGCAGGAAGGGGGAGAACAAGGAAATCTGTGGCTGTTATGTAGAACTGAATAGTATTGTAAAATAAAATAAAATATTAAAAAAAGTTCATGATTACACATGAATGAACCCGTTATAAATTGTAAAGACAAACTAATATGAATATGAGCATTTACATGTAAATCTAATCTCTGCAACAAATTAGCATCATTATAATTATGCCAATTTAGTACCTCATTCCCCAGGTTATGTATAAAATGTGATTGACTATGAAGTGCTAATGAAATAAGACAATCATACCAAGCATGGTGTTTGGGACAAAGTAAACCATCACTGAATAGTTATAATTCTTTCCATTCATAGCTCAACAAGCCATGGCTGCCTAGTTTGTATGAGGAAGGTCTCTGGGAATAAAATACTAAAGAATGTATGATTTCTATCCTTTAGGAATTCAATACACTAGTTGAAGAGACACGTATACTGTCAGAAAACAGCAAAGATTATTGAGAAAAGTAAGAAATTGCCATGCAAAGTAAGACAATACCATGAGGAGATGACAACAGAATAATCTCCAGTAGCCTTATCACATCCATGTACCTGGATGTAAGGGTGGCTATCCCTCAACAAGGCTCTGCTCATCGTTCTCAGTGATAATCGGATCACTAGAGAGGATACCAGGACATGGTCCATATAGTTTTTCAGCTGTGGTGGATCCACCAGGTGATGAGTAGGTTTGTGGTGAAAATTAAAAGATGTTTCCTGCAATGCTTTGGCATTCATTATTGATACTTGTGGTTATACCTTTCAAGATAGTGACATCTTGTCCTTGGGCTTTTGATACCTTGTTTCTAACAAAAAACAAATCTAATTCTGTTTCTAGTGCATCCTCAATTACACCAAACATCTGCCAAGTCCAGCCGTTACACTTTTGGTTTCCACACTAAGGGTGTGACTGAAAAACCAGTGATGTCAGTCACACTGTTGGGCATTTCAGGTGACACTGATGATTGCAATGGTTTTATGAATTTTGTTCTCTGTGTTACCAGAAATGCTGCAGTAAGTATGCCTGCTTAAACTAGAATCACATAATTGATTTTTAAAGGGATGTCTCAAATAAACTTTAAATTTATTCACCTACATTGAGCTATAAAACAGCAGCAGAAAAATTTAGAAAAAAGTGAGGTTTCCTAGAACCTTTGTTCAGAAACTGCATGCTAGTTGTGTTCCTGTTTATATACACTTCATTTATTAAACAGTCCTATAAAAAACACTGTCATAAGAGACAGGGCTCTCAGATCTCAAGAGCGTGTCTTTGGAATTGTGACTATCCCAAAGAATTCCAAGATGAGCAAATGGGGATTTGGAAAGGAAGACATTTTAGGAAAAAAACAGCAACTTGAGATAGAGGTTCATAAATGGGGAGATGTAAAAAGAGCCAGATGAGAAAAATGCTGCAAGCCTGAGGCTTAGGATGCATACTTTCGAAAACAGGTTTGGATTGAGTTGACTGTGAATGCATTTGTATATGTGATAAGGATGCTGTATTTTACTAATTGGAAAAGACTGAGAAAATAAGAGATATGGTTAGGGGCACACCTGGATTTACTTCTCTGGGTTATTTTTTTGAATTTAGTTACCCTAAATTTTTAAAGCCTTGCATGTCCAGGACCAACATATGCCTGAAACTAGAAGATTTCATCATGTTGAACACACAAAAAGTCCTTTTATTAAGAGCAGAGTGAGCTTCACCTTGTACCAACAGAGTAAGTTTGCACAGTTACTCTCCAGCAGTTACTTAGGCTAATGTAAGTCATAGCCTGCAGTCACTCCAAATGTCTCTTGTCAACGGCCTAATATAACCACTCAGAAGTTGTGGTACTGCTCTGTTTGTACTTGGTGCTTCTGTGATGCATAATGTTGTGTTCCATATAGGCATTAAATCAATTTTGGAAAATTCAATTAGTGGGATTTTGAAGTCCCTAGGCCAACCATCAGTCTACTAATTAGCTTCTGTGATATAATATGAAAATCCTTTATAACAAAAATTAAAAATTATCTTATTAATTTAATTTGATGAGTATGAATGTTTTCCCTCAACATTCGTATGTGCAGCACATGCATGTCTGCTGCCTGCAGGAGTCAGAAAAGGGTGTTGCATGCTGTGAAACTAGAACCACCACGTGGGTGCTGAAAACTAAACCTGGATTCTCTGAAAGAGGGACAAGTGCTTTTAACCAATGGAGCACTTCTCCAGCCTGGACCACAACAACTTGACTTTTTTTTAAAAACAATGCTGTAACCAGTCCTACAAGTTAACTTAGATAGTAGTGTTGTCCCTAGTTTGAAAACAGAAAGAAGTGATGTAAATTTTATACACTTTTATAACAAGGATTTAAATTAAGCACTCTAGTGTGTGATCCTTTTTTTTTTCTTTGATATGATGGAGTACTGTCGTTTGAATAAGGGAACTATCAGCAAACCATTAAGCTAAAGGGGAAAAGACAGTTATGCTTCCATGGATAAAAAAGAAAAGACTCAGAAATAATTTCCATTGAGTTATTTAGGTGTCAATCAGATCATGTTTAGTCTTAGGGGTAGTGGGTGGAGCCTTCATATAGCTGTCTTTCCTAATCATTCTCAGATGGAAGAGTAGCTGTGGACTCACCTTCTGAAGCAGTGAGCTGCTGTCAGGACCCACGAGTTACTGATCAGGATACCTCCACAGTGGTGGACATTATTGAGCTGTAGACTGACTTGCCAGGGCCAGTCACCTGTCTCGGCTAGAGTGCCTCCAATGATTCTCTCTTCTGACAGTGTTATAAGGTCTGGACGGGCTCCACATTCTAACAAGAAAAACACATTAACATGCTGCCCAAGGGATGGTTGTTTCCATTTAGAAAATTACTGTAAGGATTCTCCATCATTTATGAATTTTTCCTAACACATATTGGATATTCCAAAAGCATGACCTATTATTTTTCTTTGAGGCAGGGCCTCATATAGCCCAGGCTAGCTTCAAACTCTCTCTAAAGCTAAGAAAGACCTCAAACTTCTGATCATCTGAATCCCAATCCCAACTGCTGTGATTATAGACATGTTCTTGTATGTCTGGTTTAATATGTTATATAGACTGCATTACAGAGCACAGTTCTGTAGTTAATTTGATAAGGCCATCAAATTCTTGAGTAGCTTCATTATGGTTTGGGATACTTCATAAGTGTGGGCTAACACAGGTCAGTGCTGGATATCCCACCATGAGGCCCAAACTCCTGTAAGGTTTCCTTTTTCTCAATACACTAACTACTCAAAATATGACCTACGGTCCTATACAATGATTACTCCTGGAAACCTGTTGGAAATACTGACTTGTAGTCCCACACAATGGAACAAGTCAGAAACTATTGTTTTGAGGAGAGATGCATGTATAGAGTGAAGTTGGAGTCAAACTGTTGCATCTAGAAGCCTCCTAAGTGGCATTGTAGCTCATCATGGATGTTTTGGTCTCCCTTTCCTGGCTGTGTATAAGTAAGCATACCTTCGGAAGGAACCAACTGTGATAGAAGGTTCTAATTTCTCGAATACAGGTGTAGGCCTGGTGAGGTGGCTCAGTTGGTAAAGGAGCCGACCTCTAAGCCAGACAACGTAAGTTCAGTTCCTGAGACCCATACAATGGAAGAGAGGACTGACTCTCCTTTATAGTCATGCCATATAATATGTGTATGTACAGACACACACTAAAAATAAAATTTAAAAATAGAATATAACTTTATTTAAATACCTTAAGAATCCTACAAACATTTCAGTTACAGAGGTGAAATGGACCAGGGTGGGTTAATTTACTCAGCTCTTCTCAACCCAAAACCTTATAATATTTCTTCTTGTATTTAGTCTAATATTTTTTAGTAATAATAGAGGTATATCACTAATAATAATTTTTATTGCTGGCTTTGTAATAGGTTGCTAGTCCTAAACATTTGTTTTCTTACAAATTTCCCAATAAAAGAGGATTAGACATTAATTAAGAATATACATGGATATGAGTTTCTTTTCTGCCTTCTCCAAATAAATTCCTTAGTGACTTATTTATTACAGTTTCACTCAAAAATAATTATAAATTAAACATAGAATCGAACTGAAAATATCTTGAAGTACCATTACCTTTTAAAATCTCCTATGTATCTAAAATAAATCAGAAACCTAAGTATATGGAACTGATTTCTAACTATATTTGGCTGATCTGAGAAGCAAATTTCATGTTTCTAATAAGCCTATTCCTGTCCTCTTAGCCTGAAAGTATATATGGAGTGATATTGGAACACGATTTTCCCTTCAAGTTATAGGCTTCAAATTGATAATACTTTTTATAATTTATTACCTTATGATTAATCCAAATCCACAACAAAGCAAGCCACTCTGGTTCAAAAAAGCTACATGAATGTTGTCATCAAACATAATTTACAAGTCTACAGAAACACTGCTTTAGAACCATGGGATTAAAGCTTCCCAGAACTGCTAAAAAAAAAAAAAAAAAAAAAAAAAGTGCCCGGAGCTCGGTGTTGAGTGTCAAGTGGATTATACTCCACTGCGGTTTCATTCTTTTTTCTCTAGGAGGAGAAATTACTTAAACATTAGTGTGAAGAGCAGAGCCTGATTTCTACAAGAACCCTGCAGAGTGAACTCAGAATAAAGTCACCAACTTCACAGATAAGGCTTTGGGCAAAGAGCTCAAAGGACGTGGATTTAAAATTCTTATAATTTGATAAGTACTTACAAAAGAATTAAAAAACTTACCTTGAGTCAAAAAATTTTCTGTATCCTGGTCAGTGAGCGCTAGCATTAAAAAAGAAAGAGTGAGAATAAGATCAACAAAATATAAGCTGAAAATCATTTCACCTTGATTTCATGAAGCTCAGTGCTATAGGGTAACCAGAAACACAGTCACTGGGAGGGTTTGCTGAAATTCAGATTCCTGGGCTCCACCTCTAGCCTTTGGAAAGAACCTCTGAGTCATGTGCCCCAGAAATCTCTCTTTGCAACCTCATCCTAGTTTCTTGTTGCACACAGGCTGTTGGAAGTTTGTGCTTATATCCTTCATGAAATACTTAATAGGATTCCCTCCTCCAAAGTCACTCATTTCTCTTGGCAAAAGAAAGGCTTAAGCAGTTATTAGGGTTCAATGTGATATTACATAGAAGCCAATCATTCATTTTTCAAATATACCTGTGAGTAGACATTGGTATATGCATGTAATCCTTCACTGTGTGCTGTGTCTTCAATAGTGAGCAAAACAGAGGCTCCCTCAACGTATTATTTGCAGGTTGATACTAACCAAGGAATTATTACAAATGAAGAAGTCAAGTGCAGGAAAGGGTAATGATACCAGGAGAGTGCCAGATGTCATCAGGAAGGATGATTACACTGTACTTTGAAACTCTAGGGAATGGTCCATGAAGACAAGAAGGGAAAAGACATTCTGAACGGAAGGTGAGATAGGATCTCTGCTCCAGGATGTAAGATGTGCGTTGTGCAACAGTCAGTAGGCTACTACACGTGTTGCATGCAGGGTTGTTGGGAGTGCCAGACAAGGCAACAATGTCAGCATTGGGTAGTGACAGTTTGTATGCTCTACTTCCAGGTCTGTGTTCAACACAGTTTCCTAAGACAGGTCTTGTAGCATCTCACACTCAGTATGGACACGTTTTATCTAAAGTTTGCTACTTATGTTTTCTTATTTATTAAGAAGTACCATACCTGTAGGCAGTTAGAACTAGTCTAAAATACCGCTTTTCTCCTTTCCATTCCTTTGAATGATTCTCATCCTCTTTCCTACTCCATACCTTTGTTGTTTGACATTTGTACAGTTATGATACTTTCAAATTGATTTCCCTGTTGTTACTTTATAGGACTGATACTTTCTGAAACTATGTCCAATTATGTTCTAGATTTGATAATGTTTAGTGTGCCATCAATCTTCTTATTTTCAATAAAATGAAACAGAACTTCATAAGACAAGTTATCATAGTCTTTAAAAACAGTTTATGACAAAATTATTTCTAGTTTCACAAAGTTTGTGTGTTTCATTTGCTTTTGTAAGCATCAGTAAGACCAAGTCATCCTGTTGGGAGCAGGGAAAATAATTGATGAATTTTCTTCCTTTGAACAAGGAATACTTGAGTTTGAATCCTAACTGCCAACGTATTGACTCGGTGATCCTGGGCCCTTGTCTATGCTTTCTAAATGGGAGTAAAAGAACCTATGGGATATCCATCAGCTCTTGTTTCATTGTTCTGCCAAAGCATTCTGTTGGAGTATATGATTTTTCTCCATCCTTCTCTCTCAGGTAAAGCTTCTTCTTTCCGTATCCCAGGATACAGAGATCCTCCTCATGTTTGTGTATCCATCTGTCCTCTCATCTCTTTCTTTTCTGGATCCCTATATCAGTCACTGTCTTTATTGGGTAGGCTTGATCTGATGGATCTTTTCTCTTGATTCTTTGTTTTTTTCATGTTTTGCAACCAAGCCAGAGCCTTATTCTTACAACGGAAATACTCTCCACTCAACTATATTCTGACTTTGTATATCTTCTCTTGATTGTCAAGTTTGTTATCTAACAGAATATTTTCTTTGCTTCAGCTTGACTATGAGCCTCTGGAAGGCAGAAACTGCTGTTGATTTGCAAAATCCTCAGCACTTTGCAAATATATAACAAATGTCCCAAAAGCACTTTGGAAGTATCCTTTAATGTGTAGGAGAACAGGTAATATTTGCTCATTTAGACTAGTCTGTGAGTGATCACAGTCAGGACACAGTGAAACCGTGGAATTGGAGCAGTGTCTAGAAGTTCTTTACTGGGATAAACATCTTTAGTTGGAATGAGAGAAGAAAGTTCAAGGAAGGGAAATGTAGACATTCAGAGAACTTTGTGGGTCTAATGCAGTGACTAATGTTACTTAAGCCTCAAACACTTTAACAAGTAGTACTGCTGTAGTAGGTACATTCTAGACTAGGGTTGAAGCTACAAAAACCATTTGATCTTGAGCTCATTAGGAAGTTATTACTTCTACCAGTAGTGCAGGCAGATCCACAGGGTTGTCCTTTATTAAATAGTTCATTTATTTTAGTCATAGAACAATTACTTATTGACTATCTATTATGTATCATATTCTGGGTAATAGATAGAATATATTATAACAGAAGGAACAATAGTGTGAACAAAACTTATCTGTTAATTACCATTGCTATTATGGAAAATGGTCAGGGGGTCTCTCAGAAAGAAAGATTAGAAATAGAGCCATGATATGATCCAGCTATCCCCTGCTGGGTAATCAAAGTCAGTTGTCAGAGTGATATCACACCTCACATGCATTGTATAACTGCTCAAAATCACCAAGATGCTGTTTAGGTATGGTTTCTATAACTGTGGTAAATACTGTGTCCAAAAGCAACCTGAGAGGAAAAGGTTTACTTTGGCTTACAACTCTCTGGTTACACCTCCGTCACTGAGGGAAGGCAGGGCAGGAGGTCAAGGCTGGAACCTGGAGGCAGGAATGAAACAGAGGCAATAGAGGAGTGCTGCTTACTGGCTTCCTTCTCATGACTTGCACAGCCCACTTTCTTAAATTATCCAGGACCAAGGTTGGCACCACCTACAATGGGCTGGGCTCTTCCACACCAATCGTTAATCAAAAATACAACCAGCTGGCTTGCTCACAGGCCTATTTTGCTAGAGAACGTTTTCAGTTGAGGTTCCTCTTCCCAAATGACTCTAGCTTATGTCAAATTGCCAAAACACTAGCCAGGAAAGTTGACTCCTTGTCAACTTGACACACTCGACAACAAATTTTCCTTTCTTGTTTGTCCCCAACATGGAATATGAATATTAATATCGCAATATAAAGCATTTAAACATTTTTAAAGTCCCACAGTCTTTAAAGCTTAAAACACTTAAAGTTCAGTCTCTTTAAAATATACAGTGTCACTCTAAAATGGTAAAGTTTTTCTAAAATATCAAAGGTCTCATATTTGTGTGTTCCTATCCAATCAAAATAAGTAAAAGACTTTCTTATTCTAAGAGCGAATGATCAGAGTACAGTCACTGTCAAATCAGAGCAAAATGAAAGTCCTACAGAACAAAGCTCAGTGCCAGACTTGTGGCACTCACCCATGATCCTCCGGTCTCCAGAGGGCTTACCTCTGTCCCCACAGTAGGCTCTGGTTGGCTTAATCCATATCTGCTACTGTCCTTGGTAACACCCCATGGTATTGGCATCTACAACATGCTTGGTCCCCTTTGCAACTGGTCTATACCCACATCAGTAGCCTTTTCTGGGCTCTTTTCAGGGACTTTGCCCTACTACATGATGCCAAGCCTAAAGTTCCCTGCATAAACCCTTTAATCCTGGGACTTCTACTGCCAATGAGGCTGCACTTTCACCAGCATCCTCTCCTGACCTCTCATTGTACCAAACCTCAGCTGGCCTTTATGACCTCTTTATGTCTTCAAAACCACTGCCACCTAAGAGACTTACATATTACCAAGTTCACCTGCCAGAACCAGGTATAACCTTAGCCTCCTCTGGACCACAGTTTCTGTGTAATGACCCTGAGGAAACACTTTGCCTCAATGATCCTGGCCTCTTCTTAATCACAGTTAATCCTTCAGCCCCAGCTAACTAGAACCACGGATTTTTAATCCAAAACATTGAATGGCCCCAATAGAGTCTATAAAAGGGCCCCATCAACTTCACTCTGAAACTTCACAAGCCATGCCACTATCATCTGTATTAATCTCAGTATTATTTTGTGAGTCCTCATAGTAGCTCATTATGCTCTGAACACTCAATGGCTTTGCTAGCTTAAAGTTCAAAGTCTTTATACAATTGGCCCAAACCAATCTCAAATCTATCACAGAAATACTCCTATGAACCTGGTATTGCTGTGGGATGGTCTGTATGTCAAATTACTCTGATTGGTCAATAAATAAAACACTGATTGGCCAGTGGCCAGGCAGGAAGTAGGTGGGACAAGGAGAGAGGAGAATTCTGGGAAGCAGAAGGCTGAGGCAGAGAGACACTGCCAGCCGCCACCATGACAAGAAGCATGTGAAGACACTAATAAGCCACCAGCTACGTGGCAAGGTATAGATTTATGGAAATGGATTAATTTAAGATATAAGAACAGATAGCAAGAAGCCTGCCACAGCCATACAGTTTGTATGCAATATAAGTCTCTATGTTTACTTGGTTGGGTCTGAGTGGCTGTGGGACTGGCGGGTGACAAAGATTTGTCCTGACTGTGAGCAAGGCAGGAAAACTCTAGCTACATGGTATCAATTTTTTGTATTAATTAGGCTTCTATTGCTATGTTGAAACACCATGATCAAGAGTAATGTGTGTGTGTGTGTGTGTGTGTGTGTGTGTGTGTGTGTGTGTGTGTGGCAGGGAGGGTTATTTTGGTTCACAACACCAGCTCACAATCCATCACTGGAGAAGTCAGGACAGAAACTCAATGCAGTCAGTAACTTGGAGGCAGTAACTGCAGCAGAGGCCATGAGGGAGTACTGCTTATTGGCTGGCTTCACCTGACGCACAATTTGTTTTCTTTGTTTTTTAGTATACTCCAAGACCACTTGCCGAGGAGTACCACCCCAAAGAGCAGGCTGGGCCCTCTCATATCAGTCGTAAAGAAAGAAAATGACCCACAGACTTGCCTATAGGTTGAGTTTCCCCCTCCCAGATGACCCTAGCTTGTGTCAAGTAAACAAAAATCTAGCCAGCACAATTCCCATCAGTAATTTACAAATAGACAGGAAGAAGTGGTACGTAAGCCCAGTGGAACATTATGTAGCAATAAAACAACAGAATTCTGTCATTTGAAATAACATAGAACAGGAAGGCATTGTGCCTAGTAAGAATAAGTCGGGCACAAGCTAACAAGTACTGTATGTTCTCACTTGTATGTGGAAACTAAAACATGAAACTTAAAGAAGTAGGGAATAGGATAGTTTTAATCTGCATCTATACAGGAGGGTATCTAGGAGGGAAGAATGGGGAGAGGATGGACAATGGACTACCAGGTAAGTATGAGTAAGAAGGATCCCTTTTCATGTTCTACAGTTATCATGAACTATGCTTTGTAGTAGATACCTGTTCTAGCTATGACCTTGAAGCATCACCTCTAGAGACGTAGCAGGTAACTGTCCCACCTACCTGCTCAGGGCTACCTTTAAGACCTGGGATGCACATAGGCCGCTCTCTTCACTCCCTCATAGGACTTGGATGCTAGAACAGTCTCAGGCGGAAGAATAGCTTGGGACTGTGCCTCACCTTTCTAGGACCCTGCGACAATTCCTCTGTTCTGTCTTGCGGGTTTTCCTTTCTTAATAAATCCATTCGCCCTTTAAGCAGACTCTGTGGATTTCTCGCATTACCTGGTGCTCAATGTGGGGCATGAACTCATGACCCAGATTAAGAGTCTCATGCTCTACTGACTGGTTGATAACAATTAATGAACATTTAAACATACTTAGCAGAGAAGATTTTAACTGTCCTCCAAACAAAGAACTATTGAATGTCTGGAGTGGTAAATACGTCATTTCCTAGGATCTAATCATTGTGTAATGTATACATGTATTGAAATGCCTCTGTATCCTGTATATAGGTCTAGTGACTACATGGCAATTCAAATGTGTTTTAAGCATTTTTATTTATTTGTAAGTTTTTCATAATAAATTTTATAAAATTTAAAAAAGCATTTTCACATTTTTCTCATGAAGATTGGAGATATCAGTCAAGAATTATATTCCCATATTACAAAGGTAAAACTGAAACCAAAAGTCGTTTTAAATCCCAACCTCTAAAATTCACTCCCATTGGAGCAGCTTTAACTTATAATTTCAGGAAGAAAGTGAAATTATAATGTTTTCTTTATGAAAACATTATATGAAATTAACATGTTTTCCTTATAATATTGTGTCACTCTATACAGGTCTCAAAACATAGAAAAAGACATGGTAAAACAAGTTAAAATATATTGCCCTCATGTGGACACTAGGATATAGATCTCTTCCCATGCTGAAGTTATTGCACTTAAGAAGAAAATCAAATTTTTAAAATATTTTTAACTAGTAAAAAAGAACATCTTAGAATGTTTTATGTTAGAGAACTATATATTATATTTAGAACTGATAGTAGTGTAATTTTGGTAGTTCAATTATGAATAATGAGGTGAGAGTCTCCTTTAATATGTGAATTTGAATGAGTAAACTTGAAAGACATATTAAAATGAAAAGGCATAGAAATGATACTTGCATGTTATCTCATTTGAAGGGGTTATTTCCAAGTTTCCAGAGTTGCTCAGTGCTCGTAGCACAGATTGAATTCTGCTTTTCATGGATCTTCTATTGCTACGTTTACTAGATCGAAATTTCATGACAGCATCTGCGATTACACCATTACCTTCATTCCTGTAAGTCATGAGAAATAGACACTTTTGATACTTCTCTACTATTTATGTGCTGTTCTTGATTAAACTACCTTAAAAGAATTTATTTGGGAATATATTCACATAACAGTGCACACTTGATGATATCTCACAATGCTATCTCCCAAATTTGGTTCTAACACAGCTCTTTGTAATCACCATACAGTATAGCATTTTGAAATAAGAATGCTATCACCGTGTGACTTTTCAAAAACTATGTAAGTTTCTTAATACACTATGTCCAGAAATTTTACTGTTTTAAATGTTTTTTTGTGAAGATTATATGCATAAATTGATATAGAACTTTTGGAAAGAATGCATGGAAAACACTAAGTGTACTATAATAAACATTAGCCATTATTAGGCTTTACCATGTTGAGAAAAAATATTTATTGTATTAAACAAACTTAAAAATTGATGAGCTTCCAAATTTATGTGAGTTAAAACATCAATTTTCTGTTACATAGACCCATTCATCTGACCACAACAACAAATTTACAGTCATATATTAAGATTTTATTTCTGTTTTGATTGACCAGAAAGGCTCATTTCTCACAATTAACTTGATATCAAAACCTACATGAATTCTACTTTTTTTATATCAATAATGTTAGGTCCAAAATGAGCCTCCAAAACAACAGTTCTGATGGCAGTGTCCTAAACAGAAGGTCTCTGGCTGGGTAAACAGAAGGACTGTGATTGGATAAACAGAAGGCTAAATTCAGCATTCTAAGGAACTTTGTAAGTTATGTTTCTGTTTATCATGAAAACTACTGCCTCCTTTATCCACCCCAAAGGTCAACCACCTTTGGCAGAGGCATCTAGTTCTCAAACAACTTATACCATCTCAAAGACTCCACTGACTATCATATCAAATTGGATTGCTTTCCTGACAAGTTGATGTTCTCTGTCCCCCAGACAGCAGTTTGATCTTCTCCCAAGAAAACTTTCTTTCTACCCATGGAGTGATCCAGTTTGGTGGTTTCATTGCTCCCTCACTTACAAATAATTAACATCATAAGCCACTTCTGCCATCTGGTGTTGGCTTGTGTACCATCTAGTTTTATGTCAACTTGTCACAAGCTATAGTCATCTGAGAGAAGGGAATCTCGATTAAGAAAATGCTTCCAGGGGGCTGGAGAGACAGCTCAGTGGTTAAGAGAATGGGTTGCTCTTTCAGAGGATCCAGGTTCAATTCCCAGCACCCACAAGACTGCTCACAATTGTCTGTAACTCCAACTCCAGGGGATCTGACACCTTCACACAGACATACATACAGGCAAAACACCTTAAATAAATAAACATTAAATAAACCAACAAACAAACAAAGAAATCTTTAAAAACTATAAAAAACAAAAAGAAAAGGAAATGCTTCCATAAGATCAGACTGTAGGCAAGCCTATAGGATATTTTGTAAATTAGTGATTGATGTGGGAGGGTGCAGCCCATTGTGTGTGGTAACACCTCTGGCTGAGAGTCCTGGGTTCTAAAAGAAAGCAGGCTGAGCAAGCCATGAGGAGCAAGCCAGTAAGCAGCACCCCTTCATGGTCTCTGCATCAGCTCCTGCCTCCAGGTTCGTTCTCAGTTTGAGTTCTTGTTCTGACTTCCCTCAGTGATTAACAGTGATGTGGAAGCATAAGCCAAATAACTGCTTTCATACCCAGGTTGCTTTTGGTGATGGTGTTTCAACACAACTTATTATTATCACTGATAATAATAAAACAAGACTACCAAATTCCTGTATCATTTGGAAGAAAGATAGGGAATTATGCCAGTTCTTGTTCATATTTTATTGCTATTCAGCAAAATAAAATAACTAGAATAGAAAGCCCTTAAATGAGTAAAAGAAAAAAATTGAAGAAAACTCAGTCATGCAGAAAACTATGCTGTATATATAGTTTATATGTGTATGTATCAGGATCCATTTATAGATATATCATATATATCTATTATACTTTAATATTACCTTTATATATTATAAATACATATTTATTTACAAGTAAATAAATGTAAATATAATACATTAAACATATCACACATAATAATATGAAAGTATTGCCATCAGAATGGTTTTAATTAAGGGAATAGTATGCTATCTTTGCTTAAAACAATATTTATGTTTGATATGTTTAGTGGGGCAAGACCAGTGGTAAGGAAAGAGAAGGACAGTTACATTACATTGAATGTTATGGAGCTGGGAGGTATTTCAGTAATTTAACTGCAAAAACTAGGGAACAGGGTATGTGGGTTTGTGAGAGAGTCAAGAATTGAAATGACTCCAAGATTTCTTTCATAAGCAACTAGTTGATGGCAATACCAAACACTGGGAAAAATAATGCTCATAGACTAATACACTCAACTGAGGAGGTTAGACAGGTACAGTCCTCTCTATATTAATTTTAAGTTATCTAAAAAATATGACTGTGTTTATTCATATCTGGGGATGAAAGATCACCATGTCAGAGATGCAACTTCAAGAATAATCAACAAAGACCATGAAGCCACTGAAAGGCAAGAATGTGAACTGAGATTTGTGACTTACAGGGCACATTCATGTGCAACATGTGAAGACAATACTAGTAAATGAAATAGAGAGGATATCTAGATAGGTAACAGGAAAACCATGGCTGTGAAGAGACCTAAATGTCAGGGAACGATATTTCAAGGACAAGTGAACAACGCCAAGTAGTGCACAGAGGTCCAAGAGCAGAACTAAAGTGATTTTCTTAGATTTTGTGGTTTGGATGCTGTTGATGAAAATGGCAAGAACACCTTGTATTTTGGAGTGTGGCCAGAAGACAGACTATGGATTGATGGTAAGTGGGAAGTTAACGAAAGGAACAAAAGTGTGATGGCTTTTCCCATCTACTCCTCCAGTGTTGACTTGAAACTGAACATTACAAGCTAGTACAGACACAACAAAGCACCCAAAAGAATGTGCATTGAACAGATAGAAGTGTGTTTTGTACTCTTCCCGTCATTTCTTTTTCAGCCTCTAATTCCTCATCAAAGCTCAATTTAACTATAATTCTGCCTGTTTTGTGATGTTAATTAATACCTGAGAAAGAATTCATGCACCCTTTTTGCATAATAGAGAATTTTCACATTATCTTGTAAAGAGTTGAGCAATGTGGGCATTTAGGACATTTCTGGGAACATTGCTCAGTGTGACTGTTTTCGTTGGAAGAGCCTCTTTTATCATATCACATGACGTAGCAGATTCCCAAAGCCTGCGTGCTGCGACTCATGCATTTAGTCCACCACAGACTCGTCATGGGTTTTGCTACAATATCATCCTTTTATTATGACATTCTGGACAAATGAAGACAAATGCTTACTTCTGGTGGTGGCATGGTGTGCTGATCCTGGATGAACACATCCCAAGTATTGTGCAACTTGAGGAGGCACATTTTATAGAGACTTCTTTATGATATCCAGGGGATTTACCCAGTAGCCTGGCCCTGTTACTGGCCCCTCACACCAGCTTTTCTTGTATCTTTTCTTCCTTCTCCCATTAAGAATGCAGTGATATGGTTGTTTATGTAAACAGCAAAATAAACACAGCATTTTACTTTGTCTTTTAAGCTGGCCCGTTTTCTTACTATTTTTATTTTCATCTTATTATAATAACTATATGAACGTGCCATTTAATATCCATAGTGCAAACAGAAGTCAAACATACTATGTTGCATCTTTGCAAATAGGGCTTCTGATATGCTTTCACTTACCTCAGTTTGACAACATGTGTTCTGATAAACTCACTTTTTAAATTTGATTGTCGGAATGCATCAGTAATCTGTGGAAAGACAATGGGAAAATAATCTCTCTGCAATTGCCGTCTCTCCTTTCCATTTTAACGACTCTGTAACATGGGGCTTATGTGATGAGAAGTAGAAATCTACCAGGTGAGGTCTGGTTGGTTTTGTTACAGCATAGGACCAACATAGGCAGATAGTGTAACCTTCCGATGTGGTTCCTATTTCATAGCTATTAATCAGAAATGATCTGGACAGGGCATGCCCTCAATAAAAGTCACTCTAACTACATCAAATGTTTTACTCCACGAAGCCTTATGATATATGATTTACTATTTGTGAATGAGGTAGTTGGGGTAGACTCAAGTCAACATTAGTGAAATCCTTTCATACAACTCGATAAATACGTGTGTGGTCCCCAATGACTGTGCTTTAAATGGGTGAAATTAGATTAAGGCTAATTAGTGACTAATTAGATGATTAAGTCTGATTAGTGTTGAAAAATCTGAAAGGAGAGTGAAAAGAAGCAAAGAACAGTATTTTCCCTGTTGTTTTTTTGATTCTTGCCTAATCTACAGTCATTACATATAGCATTTGTTTATAATTTCTTGACCTAACAACCCTGGCTCTTTCCTAGTAGAGGAGTGTCTTGCTATCTGTGAGACACATAGCAGAGATGATGTTTTGTGGTCTTCTTTACTATTCATTATCATATTCTGTCACTTTCTTGAAATTCAAAGATTAGGGGAGTGGATCTGGGGGAGAGGGGAGATAAAGGGGATAATAGTTGTGGCTTGCAGAGACCTATTTATCTTATCTTATTACCACTGAGAAATGGCAGCTCTTCTATTCAGAGTCATGATGCCTGGTTTGAATGCTGGCTCTTCCCGTAAGCATTTATTCTTCTACAGAAGGATGCATGAATATATTAATTATGAAAATCACACATTAAATTTCATGGAAAAATTTAAACGTTAACTATATATTATGAAGATATAGTCCTTTAAATATAACTTGGTAACGATGTCAGCAAAGACTGGTCTTGTGGAAGAGAGCAGAAGACAGAAGAAAGAACAGGGAGAATTTAGCATATGATAAAGGTGACAACAATATACATCAATTGTACCCAAAAGTTCCCCACACAAACCAAAACCCCACAAAATCAAACAAAACTTCCTGAAAGAATTTAAAAAATATGCTTATAAAGGAGTATATAAATAAAATATTATGTACCTACATACTATAATGCTTATTAGGTATTTTAAATGGTGTACTTCTTAATCCATTAATATGTAAACACATACAATTAAATGAAGACATATTTTTTGAAGAAGAGAAGGCAGTAGCATATATTTGACTGCACTGTAAGAAAGGCATGTGTGTTTGTGTCTGTGTGATGGATGCAGTTGGCATAGGAAGGCATCTCAGACCTAGATGTGTACCACCATTAGGCTTTATGTAGTTTCTCCTCTTTACATTTTATATGTGTCCTGATGTTTTTACATACTGTGTAGAATCTTAATAAAAGCACAAAAATTACCTTCATTTTAATGGGAAAGGTTATATACACACTTTGTGATTTATGTTTTAGAAAATGATTGAGAATAATTTTAAGGATAACAAGGTTTAATACTATGTGTCTATATGTATGATTGTATTCTAATGACATTAAATATTTTGAAAAGATATATTTCTTTTTTCTCTTATGCTCTTTTGTATTGCTGAGTATATACTATTTCTTATGCCATTTTTTTTTACAGTTAGCTTCTCTCAGTTTTACATGTGCTAGATTAAGGTTGAGCTGACCTCACATACCTGACCCCATCCACCTTGAACTGAGTGATGCCATTAGACATCTGCTGTGTCAATAAGAAGCTGAGTCCTGATCCCCACAGTGAAGCTTGATCCTTTCAATATTCAGCTAAGCACTGAAATACTACATGGCTTTTTGGTGTGGATACGAGGACTTCTCATGAGTAACTGTTTATGACTACCTCTTTCCAGGTTTGAATCTTTGATAGCTCCAAGAACTTTAGGATGCTCATGGGTTGAGCGCCCAGCAGATGATTTCTTAGTACAAATGATGTAACTAAATTCTCTATTTAATTTTTTTTTTTTTTTTGGTTTTTTGAGACAGGGTTTCTCTGTGTAGCTTTGCGCCTTTCCTGGGACTCTCTTTGGAGACCAGGCTGGCCTCGAACTCACGGAGATCTGCCTGCCTCTGCCTCCCAAGTGCTGGGATTAAAGGCGTGCGCCACCACTGCCCAGCCTCTATTTAATTTTTAAGAACAGAGCGAATGGAGAAAGCTGTGAGTAAGGGAGTATCAGTGTGCTCAAGGTGAGTTGTAAGCAGTATTTGACCCTTCATCCTTTGGGTTATGCACTGCTGCTAGAGACATCTTGGATTAGGTTTAGACTATTGTTTCATGCATGATAGCATTTTTAGTATAGGTATTATTTAATCATAGGAAACAAAGACATTTAATAATTTCCCACTGTTGGTCCTGAATATTTGAGTACCAAAACAATGCATCTTTGCATTGTATATCTTAGAATGTTTGATTTTAAAAATTGCTGTTTGAATTGCTAGCATGAAGTTCATTTTAAAAATGTAAGTCAAATAAATCTTGGCTTGAGATTGGGAGAATTTCCAATCATTTTTAAACTAGCTCTGTACCGGCTAGTTTTATGTCAACTTGACACAGGATACAGTCATCCGAGAAGAGGGAGCCTCAGTTAAGTAAATGATTCCATAAGATCAGGCTGCAGGCAAGCCTGTAGGGTGTTTTCTTAATTGGTGATTGATAGGGGAGGGCCAAGTCCAATGTCACAATGTGTCACTACTGGGCTGGTGGACCTGGGTCCTATAAGAAACCAGGTTGGTCAGGCCATGAGGAGCAAGCCAATAAGCAGCACCCCTCCATGGTCTCTGCATCAGCTCCTGCCTTCAGGTTCCTCCCCTGCTTGAGTTCCTGTCCTCACTGCTTTTGATGATGAACTGTTATATGGAACTGCAAGTGAATTATATATACCCTTTCCTCCCCAAGTTGTTTTTGGTCATGGTGTTTCATCACACCAATAGTAACCCTAACTAAGATAGGCCCTAAACATGCTTTAGCATTTTGTACTTCCTACTTATATGGAATGTGTTATTATTGATAATTATCAAATCAAACTACTAGTTAACTGAAAGACTTTGCAGATACTTAGAATTTTGCAGTATCAGATATTCAGCCAAGATTAAATCTTTATGTAAAAATGAACAATAAAGTCTACCTCATTAGCATATAAAATGCTTTTATCTTTAATAAATGGGAAAAGATATATAAAAGAACAATCACCAAGGTGACATCTAAATTAATCATTTCTTTCATGGTGATCATATTTTTTAACACCTATTACTTTGTGTGATTATTTGAAATTTATGACTTATTGTCAGTAAATGTTTGATTTTTGTCTCTAATTTACATTCTATACACTGGGGAATATATAAACCTTTCTTATGAAAGCCTGGTGTGGTGGCTCATGTCCTTCAATCCCGGTACTCAGAGGCAGAGCCAGAGGCAGGCAGGTCTCTGTGAGTTCAAGGTCAGTCTGGTCTACATAGTGAGTTTCAAACCAGCCAGAGTTACATGGTGAGAACTAGTCTCATTAAAACAAACAACACACACACACACACACACACACACACACACCAAACAAATAAACAGAAAAACATTTCTTAGGACAAAAGGAGTCACAACTAGAAAAAATTTAAGAAACTGCATGGTCACAGGAATCCATGGAGATTGGGAGTTTAACAGAGAAGACCTGATAGACCGAGACTGAAGCTCTTCAGGGAGAATCACAGCTTGCTTTCATTTTAAATTCTGCTCAAACTTCTATAATTTGGATCCCAATGAAGTTTGCCTCTAAGTTGTTTGACAAGTTGCTTATTCAGTTCTAGAGCAATGGTAGTGCTTATTGAAGATCAACTTCTGCCTCTCAGAGTGTGCTATGTAGACAAAGTGTCAGTACTACTTTGAAACTAATTAAAAATGTGACTTGGGGGGGGAGGGGCCACAAAGATTTATTGAATCAGAAGTTGAGTCAGGGGCCCAGAAATCTGAGGTTTAGTGAGACTATCAGATGGGTGTGTTATATGTTAAAGTTTCACAAGCTTTGGATTAATTTATAAATTTAGGTCTTTTTTTTTTTTAAAGGAGAGGGTAAGTGAGCAACCTTCGGCTGGTCAACTCTAATCCTGGACTGAAAGCTAGTCAAGCTCTCTGCTGATGCATGAGTGCCAGGGGTCTGCTTGTCAGGACAGGGCAAGTAGACAGAGACATCTTCATGGGTGAGGTGAAGCTTGCTTTGAATACTTCCATTCAAACTATTAGGCTTATCATCATACCAACTTGGCATCCAAACTATCTTATTCCTTGTATGGTGACCATATCCTTTCTCTCTCTCTCTCTCTCTCTCTCTCTCTCTCTCTCTCTCTCTCTCTCTCTCTCTCTCTCTCTCTCTCTCTCTCTCTCTCGTTTTTCAAGGTAAGGTTTCTCTGTATAACAGCCCTGGCTGTCCTGTAACTCACTCTGTAGACCAGGCTGGCCATGAACTCACAGAGATCCGCCTGCCTCTGCTTCTCAAAATCCGGGATTAATGGCGTGCGCCACCACTGCCTGGCTGTGAATGTATCTTTAACACCTACTGCTTTATGTGCTTACTTGAATAATGAAAGAAAAAAGAGAGAGTGAAAGAAATATAAAAGGGTAGTCTCAGTACTTTACCATACAAACAACAGACTTCCAGTCTTTGAAGTCATAATCAAATAAAATTCATAGTTATTTATGGCCTTCCTACTTTATTACAATTATGGCAGGAGAAAATGTGAACAAGAACTGGCAAATTCAATCACCTCAGAGAAAGCCCAGAAACTCACTTCTCAAGGGAAGAAACGATACAGAATATCCAGCTACATTATTACATGAAAATATTAGTATCACATTAGACTTCTTACTGTTTTCATTTTATGCAGCAATAAAAAAACAAAGACAAGTATTAACCTACCATAGACTCAATTCTTTCACTCAAATGCCTGTATTCCTGTGTTGCTGGTGAATTTAAAGCCTCGGTGTATTCAACATTTAGGATTTGAAAGCTGCTATGGTAAAAGTAAGTTCTCTTGTCTGGAGAAGAAAGAAAGACATGATTACTCTAGTGCTACTAAGCAGATTGATTTTTATTTTGTACAGCATTATAAGAAGTTATACAATTAAAATAGTATTCCTTAAAAGAAAGAAAAATCCATATCCAACATAAATGTAGTGAGATTATTTTCTTTTGAGTTTTCAAAAGATGGACAAAGCTAAGATTGTTAAGGTAAAAGAAGTTGGACTAACATTAATTGGTTCTTTCAAAGTTGTACAAAAGTATTATGATTTTTATTAGTAGCACATCTAAATACTATTTTTATTTACTCACTCAGTAAACATTAATATCTATAGTATGTGATTGTTCATTGGTTAAAAACAATTTAAGTAATGGAATACTTTAAAATTTTCAAATATTCTTTTTAAAAAATTAGTTATTTTGTGTGTGTGGTATCTGTGTGTATGAGCTTGTGGTGTATGTGCATGTGCTTGTGTGTGTGTGTGTGTGTGTGTGTGTGTGTATGTGTGTGTGTGTGTGTGTGCGTGCATGTGCGTGTGTGAATGCTAAATATCTTCTTTTATTATTCTTCACCTTCGTTTTTTGAGACAGGGTCTCTTACTGAACCTGGAATTCATCACTCCAGCTGGCTGGCAAACCCCAGGATCTTCCCCTCTGTGCCCATCCAGTTACATACACATGAATCATGCATGGAGTTTATATGTGTGCTTGGGCAGCTGGCACCTTATACACTGAACACCTTCCACATTCCCTCAGATAATAGTTTTTATAGAGGAATTAGTGATTTGACAATTTTCCTGCAATAGGAGAAATATTCTCACAACACGTCTAGTCTGGCTGTCTATTTTCCATCAGAAGGGTTTTCTGGAATAAATATTCAGTGTGAAGAGGTCAAGAATCCTTAAAATACACATATGTAACTAAGAAAGTTATGAATATGGACACAAATTAGCAACCCCTCTTGGGGAAAATCCCTTCTTTCTTCTGATCACTCATATACACAACTCACAGAGAAATAACTGTAGTAAGAAAGAGCTAACAACTCTAGTGCTAAACTAATTGCTTTAAACGGGGGTGAGGCAAGTCATTTCTATTCCATAAGTGATCACTAGCGTATGACTTGAATACAATTACCTGGGTACCTCTTCTTCATATTTGTGTGACACTGTGAAGTCATTACTTTTGACATTCATTAATTTAATATGAAGCTCAATGATATTCTTTTTCTTCCATCTATAATTTATTTGAACGTTGACTTTATGTACTTTGACAGCAAGATGTTGAGAAAAACTCAATTTAGTTATAGCCTTTACATTTGATCAGCTAAAATTCTTACTCCTCATTACTAGTAATGTTATTTTCAAGTATTTTTGCCTTTTTATAAAAAGACATACCATAATTTGTGTTTTATTCCTTCTCTGTCCATATTCATACATATCTATTCACTCAGCATATGTGAGAGTTAGCATAATTATTCCTAAAATAAAGTCAAAGTGTATTTTAAGGGAAATATTATATTTTATCTAATAATATGCTTTGTTATTAAAACTTCTGAAATAATATTAACCATTATATTATTTATATTATACAATTATCATACATATGATTCATTTTGTGTATTAAAACTTCTGAAATAGTATTTACCAGAATTTTAAAGAAATTTTAAAGAAATCCTGGATTGTATGAAACACTCCTAATCTAGTATCTACTAGATCATAATAGCTGCTTAGCTTGCAAGATTGTTTTTAGGAGACAGCATGAGTTAGCAAACACTCAGGCACCTCTGAGTTTCGCGAGGCGAGACTCAAGGTTGTTTGCAAGATCTTACTTTCATGGTTTTATCAGGTTACTAATTGAAAAAGGCAGTTGTGGTGTTCACAAAAACAGAGCTGTTAAATGTTAACAGGAAGGAAGTAGTAAGTGATTTTATTTTTCAGTCTAGAGTAGTTCTCATCTGTGGAACAATGTCTGTTATATTAAAAAGGTAGGCTTTATTTGAGGGTCCCTTCTTTCCCCACGCATGGGGCAGAGGTGGGAAGTGGGGGGCCTTGCCCAGCCTGTGGTAAGATGGAAATAGCCTTCCCAGAGACTGCTTCAGTCTTAGAGCTCAGGTTTACTCCAGAGTAAAGGGAGATATAAAGGCTGGGGACAGCGGCTAGGCATCACCTAATCTGCATTAAACAGCATGCTCCTATTGTGAGGTTTGGTACATGACAGCAGAGTCCTATAGCAAAGCTCCTAACATGACTTCTGACCTTATCGACAGCAGGAGGGAAGCTCCTGCAAAGAACTGTGTCAAGGGTCACACTAGAGAGAAGTAAGGTATCCAGGCCTAGAGATAGTCTCCAAATAAGGTCAGGTAGTGAGCAGGAAATCCTCCACCAGGGAGGGGATGGGGGGCAGGTGGTAGAGAGGGAATCCTCCTTGTTGCTGAGCCTAGGAGATCTGCCAGGTAGACTGCAGCCTCTGACCAGCAGGGCCTTCTAACATATATTTATTGCTTAGTTTGGAGTTTTTGAGGGAGTGTTTTATACAATCCAGGATGGCCTTGTATTCTCTATACAGCCACAGATTACTTCGAACTCCTGGTTCTCCTGTTTCCACTGGTCAAGTACCAGGATACTTTATATATTTTAAAAAGCCAAAGCATTACTGCGCTCAACCCTAAAAAAATTCAAATCAAAAAACAAATTACAATACTCATTGAGAAGAAATATGGATATATATGAATATATACTTAGAGAAGAATTCTAAACATTACCTCATGTTCAGAAATAGATAATAGCCATAAGAGGAGAGACTACATTTTTCATCTGAGAATATACTTAATTATTTAGTCTGAAAGGTACTTACCAAAAGCTAAAAAGTGAATGAGTAGACCAACAGTCATAGCCAGGAGCAGGACTGTTGCTATGACAATGAAGGCTACTACAAACGGACTGAAGAATCTTGACTGTGGTATCACTGATCTTGGCCTGAGAATAGGAATAAAAGAATGTCTCTCAGTTACTTGGAAATGTGTACTTTCAGTGTTCATGGCTGTCTTTTTGAATCTCTTAGCTTGTCCATGAATCTCATCATAGAAGCCTAGTCCTAAGAATCAACCTGAAACCTACCAGGGTGTTCTTAATATTTTTCGTTTTGGAGTTTGTTTCACAGAACTGTTGAATTTTTGAAGTAGTTTGGTAGAATAATAAGAATATCTGACCTATGGTGTAGAATTACTTTATATTTTTCTACCAGTCAATATACTTTGGGGTTTTTATTTGTTTGTGTTCTTGAGAGAGGATCTTACTTTGTATCTCCGGCTGGCTTGGAACTTGTAGACCTGTGTAGATCAAGCTGGCTTGAACGCCTAGAAATCCACCTACCACTGCTTCCTGAGTGCTGGGACTAAGCATCTGCAACACAATGCCCAGCCCACAACCGGATGCTCTTAAGATTAATCACTAAAGATCTGTCATACTGCGAGGCCTTCCAAGCTCCCAAACTTGGTACTATCACAGCAATCCATCTTAACTAGGGGCCCTGACCAAGGGTGTGCTTAGGAGAGACCACATTGAGTGTGAAGGATGAAAGAGGAGACAGGTGGGGTGGGGTGGGGTTGAGGATTAGAGCAATAGCTTCCTTCAAGATGTTACTTCACATTATTACAGATGATGACGTGGACAAGGAAGGGAGCAAGGGCAGCAGTGGTTCTCAACCTTCTTGGTGCTGTGACCCTTGGGTACCGTTCCTCATGTTGTGCTGACCCCTAATCATGAAATTATTTCCATTGCTACTTCATAGCTGTAATTATACTACTATTATGAATCATAGTGTAAATATGTGATGTTCAGGATATCTGATATTCAACCCTTGTGAAAGTGTCGTTCTGCCCCCAAAGGGTTGACAATCACTGGATTAGAGCCCTCCAACAGCAGATGAATAAGGCATGTGACTTATTCCTTAAGACTTCATAATCTGCAGTGTAGGCCAACCCATTTGTATTAATATACTATTTCATATTACAGTAGGCATATCAGTTCGAACAATCTGACTCACTGTCTCCTTTCCTCCAGGAGAGACATGGCCATGGACACTGCCCTGGGAAGATCACCGGGCAGCTCCTTGTTTGGGTAGTCATCATGTTGTCATTTGCCCAAAGAAATGGGAATAACTGTGCCTATCTCACAAGGCTATTTGAAGATGAAATGAGGATATATAAGATATGATTAAAATGTTCCTAATTAATAGGTTAATCTGTGGATTCTTTCAGAATAGATATTTTTCATGCTGTTGTTTCTGATGCTTTAGGCTCTGGAGGGGTCAGGCCTACTTCAGGGTTTTATAAATATTTATGATATTTATAAATATTGATTGCACACAAACTCCTGGGTATGTTTCATATTTTAAAATCTTAACAGAACTGGGACTCTGTTACATTTAGGCAGATTCTAGTCTGGCTTCCACTTTTTTTTTCTATTTGCTTTGAGACATTCTGAGGTGAGAAAGGAATTTTCTAAGGTGATCATTGGTTTCTTGAGTTTAGGTTTCAAGGCAGGGTTGCCCCGCAGTGCTTGAATTATGTCCAGATAACAGATTCATAAATGGCACTCTTCTCCTTGTTGCAATACACTCTTTGTATATTATGTGCTGTGCATGGGATCAAGGACACTTTAGAAGATGGAGGTGGATGCAGATTTGCCAACTTGCATTTTTATTGACTAGATACATTATAAATTAAAAATATGTTCCTGATTAAACATATCTTTTAATGATAGTGTATTTAAATACACATAGTAGGAAGGAAATTTCCCAAGAATAATGCAATAAAGAGATAAAAAGACATAGCTTTGCCTTTTAAATCAATTCTACTTCATCTTCTTAATTTTGTTGTACTGGTGAAAACTGGCTTTCTTAGTCCAACAGTTGGGAGAAAACTGGAATTTTGACACTTACAACTCTTTGAGTATCAGTGGATTCACTTGTCACCTCAGGGGGTTGTTGTGCCAGTTATATCCTACCACGGGCCACAGTATTTGGGGTTTGTAAGCTCAGTAACTGTTAGTTACTGCTGAATAGTAAGAGATAGAGTGGAAGCCAGGGTGAACCCAAAGTCTCCAATGGGGTCAGTCTTCTACAGAATAACTAGAGGCAAACTTTATTTCTAGAGGTGAAATCTGGTGTGGAGTAAGAGGTAATTAAAAACAAGGAGTAAATTGAAAGTCAACAAAGAAAGCCTCAATGTTAAAAACTAAAGGTGGGGTATAGCAGAATAGCATTAGGAATCATTTTATTGGTTTTATTTTTACATCAGTAGTGTTTGAGTTTACCCTAGATCTCTAGTCTATCTAGTCTCTGGTTCATGGTTACACAAACAGTGCCATGAGAAGTTCCTTCTCATGGAGTGGGCCTTAGATCAAATCAGACATTTGTTGGCTCCTACTACACGTTCTGTGCCATCATTGTCCTAGCATATTTTGCAGGTGGGATAGATTATAGGTCAAACAAAGGTTTTGTGGCAGGGTTGGTGTCCATGTTTCTCTTTCAGTAGCCTGAAGAAGACCTTTCCACAACAAAGAGACCAGAACATAGAGGTGAGGACTCCAGTGCCTTACCCAGTCATTATCAGAAAGGTTTCCTCTGGCAACAGATCAGAGCAGATGCAGAGACCCACAGCCAGACATTATGTGGAGAGAGTCTAAATCAGAGGTCTCCATAAAATTCATACCCTCAGAGTTCATGAAATCCCATGGAAGAGGAGGCAGAAAAATTGTAAGAGCCAGAAGGGATGGAGGACACTAGGAAAACAAGGCCCCCTGAATCTACCAAGCAAGGTACATACGAGCTCAAAGTAAGCATAGGGCCTGCATGGGTCTGCATCAGGTCCTCTGCATATATATTATAGCTTTCAATTTAATATTTTTATGGGACTCCTGACTGTGGGAATGAGTGAAAAAGAGTCAGATCTCTGACTCTTGGGACTCTTCCTCTTGTTCGGTTGCTGTGTCCAACTTTGGGATGATAGTTTTGCTTCGTCCTTTATTTTGTCATGGTTGGTTATTATCACTTACAAGCCTGTTCTTTTCTAATGAGAGACAGGAAGAGAGTGAATCTGGAGGGGAGGAGAGGTAGGAAGGAACTAAGGAGAGTAGAGGGAGTGGAATAATCAGTATCTATTGCATGAGAAAAGAATCAATTTTCAGTAAAAGAAAAAAAGAATACAGTAAAATTTCTAAAATAGAAAAGGAAACAAAACAAAAAATGAAGTTTGGAGTCAGCACATGCTTCAGTTTGGATGAGCCTCCCCTCCCATGGGAATGTCCTTGGAGCTAACTTTGCCTTTAGTTCTCTGAAACCATCTTAAACAGAGAGACTGGGAAGCACCATGAGACAGATGACTCAAGAAACAAAGGGTGTGGAACCTAAATTACCTTAATCTCTCAAGGGACAATTACATAAGAATCGATTGTTCCACCCTTCAGAAACAGCTGAGGAAGTATCTGCTGTGTAACTCTGAGGTAAATCTCTGTCTGCATGCTGCTGCTGATAAAGCTTATGGTAATTCCAGATGAACTATAAGCTTCGTAAACTTATAGAAAGTATGTTCACAAACATTTGTTTGAATTTTGACTTATATTGGAGTTGAAGTCTGTGTAAGGAAATAGTTTGCTTTTATTTCAGAATCTTGACCAGCAAGATTTTTAGTGCTCGCATTAAAACAGAAAGAACAAATATTCATTTGTAGTATGATTTCCATGATGACCCAGCTTCCTGTCCTCTATTGCATTTTTAATAGCTTTATTGTGAAAACCTTGTGTCAGATATTACACATGTAGACTGCTAACTTTCACAGCAATTTCATGAAGTCACTAGTAGAGTCCATCTGAATACAGGGAAAGTGAGGCTGAGAAAGTAAATTCTTCTTGATCAAGAATAGCAGAGCTGGAAATGGAAGCCAGGGAGGCTTCAATGAACCATCACAAACTTCCTTACATATATGTCCTAAGTTACCAATATTTCAGAGGACAGGAAAGTGCTGGGTTTCTTGTCTCTCTTTATCTCACTTTGGGAAAAACAAGGATAACCAAATTTCTTGATTGCCTTTCAAATGTCTAGAATTTTGTCTTACACATGGTATGTATGTATAGTTGAATATAGAATTTTTATTTCTTTCCAATCAATGCTTGAAAATACTTCTAGGTATTTTTGAAAAAGAAAAATCCGCCCCCTTCTATCCCTCATTTGAAATGTGCCTGTCTTTAAGATATAGCATTTGACCTTTTTATTTGACATTTAGGAATCATGATGATCACCCTTGCCATTCCACCTTCTGTGGGATAATGCAAGAAATCCACAGAGTCTGCTTAAAGGGTAAAGAAATTCATTAGGGAGGAAAACTCATTACAGCATGGGAGATTTATTGTAGGGGCCTGAAAGGCTGAGTTACAATCCCATGCTATTCTTCTGCCTGGGCTGTCTCAGCATCTAAACCCATGAGAGAGAAGAGAGCAGCTTCTGTGTCTAGGGTCTTAAGAGTAGCTCTGAGCCATGCCTAGGGGCAGGTATTTCAAGTCCACAGGTAGGACAGTTACCTGCTACATCTCCAGGGGCAGTGCTTCAAGATCATAGACAGATCAGCTATCCACTACATCTCCCTCTTTTGTCTAAGAAAGTTCTGGACTCTGGAGTAATAGCCCGGGAGCCTGCATGGGACCAAACTAGGCTTTCTGAATGTGGGTGAAAGTTGCATGGCTTGATGTGTTTGTGGGTTCCCTGGCAATGGGACCAGGACTAATCCCAGGTACACAAACTGGATTTTTAGAGCCCATTTCAATGGTGAGATGCCTTATTCAGCCTTGATGCAAAGAGGAAGGGCTAGGTATGTCCCCAACTTGGTATGCTAGCCTGTGTTAACTACTCAAAGGAGGCCTTACCTTCTATGAGGAGGGCATGAGAGTAGAATGGGGGAAGGTGGGGGGGGAGCGGGAGAAGAGGAGGGAGGGGGAACAGGGGTTGGTATGTAAAAGGAAAGAATTTTTTAAATAAAAAAGGAAAAAAAATAAAAAGGTTCTAACCTAATACAAAACTATATACAAAAGGAACGATCATCAAGTATTGTCCAGGAGAGGGGAAAGGTAATCACATAAACAAAGATAGAAATACAATTAGCAAGAACAACATCAAACAAGAGACCTACTACATCTCTAGGAGTGGTGCTTCAAGGTCATAGGACAGCTAGCCACTGCAGTGGCATCCTCACCTGTGTGCATCCCTTTAGCCAGACCCAATGTCTGTGTGTGGTACCTTCTTGGAAAATATTTGTATTTCAGTTGGCTGGCTTACTGATCCTTAAGAGAAATCAGGCATCATTCTTCACCACTGGGAAGTTCTTTTCTTTCCCACTAGTGCTGTGAGATATCTTTCTGTATGCTGTGAATATGTGTGGCTCCCACTGGATAATAAATAAAGCTGCATTAGCCTATGACAGGGCAGGCTAAGGTTAGGCAGTACATTCAAACTAAAGATGGGACAAAGAAGGGTGGAATCTGGGGAGATGCCAGCCGCCACCGAAGGACCAACAAGATGCCAGCAGACCAGTAACGCCACAGCCACGTGGCAACATATAGATTAATAGGAATGGATTAATTTAAGATGAAAGAGTTAGCTAGCCAGAAAGTGAAGCCATAGGCCATACAGTTTATAATTAATATAAGCCTCAGAGTAATTATTTTGTGAGCAGCTGCGAGACCTCAGGGTCAGGTAGAACACAGGAAAAGTTAAGGATGTGTTGCTTTGGAAAAGAGGTTCTGCTTTTCTTTCCACAGAAGATGAGAAGCTGTGGATTCCTTTCAGGCTAATATGGTTCCATCAAGGAAGACCCCCTGAGAGGTCTTCAGATGATCCAACATCCAGAATAGCTTCAAGGCAACTGGCTCAGAAAATACAGCCTCACAGACTACTCCAGTCAGGACTTGACCATAATTCTAAATTTTTCTTTGTCTTCCCATAAGACTACCAGTGTCCCCAATCAGCAGGAAGTAGCCTAGAAAATTATACCCACATTCCCAAAAAATGGATTATGGATGTTTGTCTTTGTTTAGAGGTTGGCTACAAATTGTTATTGGTTATAGTCAATCTCTTTCTGAAAGAAAAAAGGGATAGATATGATAGGACAAAAGGGTAGATTATTGAATCTACTTTTAAAGAGCAACAACTTGTTTAAAATGTTTTACATTGCTATGGATTTTAGTTTATTGATACAAATTTAAAGTTAATTTTGTTATACTGTATATAGTTCTACTCTTGTTTTAGGTATGTTTATGCAACTCATTTTAAAATTATAATGTATAATTAAGAAATACAGATTAATAATTAGTCATCTATGATAATCAAACTTATAGTCATGTTAGTTTTCTAGGTATACATAGATATATTTTAATTAGGTAGATAATCTTGAAATACTTCAGAGACCTGCAGAATATGGCATATAAATGTTTTAAAAACTTAGACTTTTCTAAACAATGAGACTCATCTGCTCCTGACAGCACCAATTACTTCAAAGATGATGATGGGCATTGAAGAAACTCATTATGGGGTTTGCTTTCTTTGTGGCAAAAGTTAGCCACTGGGCAGAAAAGTGCCCTTGCTTCAATTGCTTGGCAGGATGCTGTATAAACTGGACGTGCAGGACCCATAGGAACGTGACCACTGAACTTTGCAAGGCAAGATGGTCCTTCAGGTTCCTGCTTCACAGAAGAAGCTGCCAGATATTCCACAAGACACTGGGAGAAGCGACTGATGAACTTTGTTAGAATGGGTGGAATAGTCCTTAAAATTTCCTGCCAGGTGTGTAGGCTGAAGATGGATGCCCCAACATTACAAAGGCACTTTGGATGACTGTCCAGGCAGCCAGATGTCTCTGTCATTTCTAGAAATATGGAAGTTGCTTGCAATGCACTTCCTGTTTACTCAGGTAATACAATATCCTTCTGGGATCTTTGATCAAGTTAAAGACTAGATTGTTATAATTATAGTTTTCCTTAGTCATGGTAAAAGGTAAATTATATATGAAACTGTAGACTCACAAAAATGAGGTAGATGATAGAATATTTTCTTTAAGTTTTAAACATAAATAGACTAGATATTATAATTGTAATTCTTGCTTGATAGCTGTTTTGTTATATATAATTTTACTATGTTAAAATTAAAATCTTCCTTTTCAGTTAGACAGACAAGGGGAAGTGCTGTGGGATGTCTTTCTGTATGCTGTGAATATGTGTGGCTCTTATTGGATAATAAATAAAGCTACACACTGCTACCCCTCATCTACTCTCATAAGGCTTGATATGTTTTTCTCCTCTCTTCTACACGTTCACACATCAAACAAAGGCATTTCTGCCAGATTCTACTCGCTGGACACTTGCTCAGGAAAAGTATCTCTGAACGTTCTTTCTTAGTCTATGTTCTATGACTAGCGCAGGACCATGGAATTTACACAGGCATTGTTAATGGGAAAACTGACAAATTACTCTACAAAAAGATTAAAAAAATAATTTTACAGTAGTTTGGAGAGACTCTTAAAAATTAGAGTGCACACTGTGCATTGCAGCTTTGAACGCTGATGAGTACAGGTTTAAATCAGGGAACAGTCTCTACCAACTATTAAATACTCACCGTGTGCCTGTGCTGTCCTGGGCTCTCCTACATCATCTCATCTAATCCTCATAAAAAAATGTGCTTTATGGATGAGGAAACCGTGGCTTAGGGATTAAGTTACTCAGCTAGTAAGTGACAGAGCTGTCATGTGAATCCGGGTTTGTCAAGTTCAGTTTGCCAAGGTCCACATCAGATGGGAGGAGAGTGTCTGCTAATTATATGTTTTGAATAACACTCATCACACTTGCTACTTGTTGACATTAAAAGATGGAAAATCCAAACATACTTTACAGACCTTCTCTTATGGAATATGCAAATAAAATGTGTTTATATTACATGTTAGAGTTGTGACAAATATAAGAGCTATATCCAAATGAAGATACTTTATTTTAGTCAGTCTCAACTCCGGGTAGGTTTTTGCCATAAGTCAGGCAGTGGGAACTATCCAATGAAGTGGTTTAGATTTTACTTTTTTTAAGTTAAAGAATTCTTTGTTTAAACAAAGTCTCACTTGGAAACTCAATACTTTAAAACAGATCAAAATAGAGAATCTTCTTTGTGGGAATGGGCTCTCTGTTTCCTGTTTTACTAGTTGAACTTAGTTGAACTCTTTCATTTGTTTTTTGTTTCATTTCTCATGATAACCTTAAGTAAACAGAATACTCTGTAAAAAGAAAGAAGGCAGCATTCCTCAGGATTGTGTAACTTGATGGCAGCCAGCACCGGAGTCATGGCTTGTTGAATATATTTGCTTAGTAGAGAATTCTCAGTTCATATGGAAGAGAAGAATTCTATACTTGAATGAAAAAATCTGTATCATGCTGATAAAATCCATTTTGCTTTAATGATTTGTATTCTCACTTCTTTTGATCTTGAATTGCATTTAAATTTACTTAGTTTTCTTGATGATGTAAACCGCTCTATACACTTAAAGATACAGAGGCAGGAAATGTGGGGACCTATGTGTTTTGGGAGAACTAGAAAAAGGCAACTTCCTTAAAGGGGTGTCCTTTAGGCTGCATGTGGCTCCCCTCTGGGGCAGACAGCTTGGCAGGGAGCATGGGCTTCACTTTATGCCCCAATCTTCCACTGGAAAGCCACACATTTTGTACACCGTTCAAACTGCACAGCTGAACAGGAATGCAGGACACTGTTCAAACTGTACAGCTAGAGAGTAATGCAGAACACTGTTCAAACTGTACAGCAAGAGAGTAATGCAGGATAGTATTAAAATGCACAGCTGGATAGCAATGCAGGACAGTGTTCAAACTGCACAGCTAGACAGTAATGCAGAACACTGTTCAAACTGTACAGCTAGATAGCAGTGCAAGAGTGTCTTGCAGATGCTGCTTGGAGAATTAATCTTCTCATAAAGACACAAAAGACTACCATGTATATGTGTTTTTGTGCATGCCTACTCATGGGTGTGCATGGGTGTGCATGCATATGTGTATGAGATGAAGAGGGAAGGATGTTAAGGGAAAGAGAGCTGATGATGGTTAATGAATACTTGTTACCCGTGAACCTTGGAATATGAGTCCTGTTGCTTCATAGGCTGGTCATTTTGGCTTTCTGGAATTCAGTGTATGAGTATGAGAGGCCAAATTTGACTACATTAAAAATAATTTGACTGGATTAAAATATTCTATTATATAAATTTCCAGATGAAAGTGCCAAGTAACACATTAAAACACAACCCAGTTATGGCAGTGTGTATAATATTTAGGCAGCCATGAATTAATATGCAAAAACACAGCACCATGGTCCTATTTACATATGAGACTAAAATTTTAGTGATACATGATCCAGGATAAGTGAAACTTTGCTGTGGCTTATCAAAAGAAATAAAGGAACTATGAATTTTGGTCTGAGATTTTTACCAGCAGATGCTAATTCTTAATATAATAACTTGTAGTAATGAATGAAAATAAACTAAATGTTCACGCTCAGTGCTTAGGTATGTGGTTATTTAAACAGTGGATTGAAGGACCACACCTACTTCATTAAAGCATCAGTCAGTAGGGGATTATCTCATGTACTTAGGGCATGGTATAATGAACCTTAGGTCAAATGTTTAATTTTGTGTAGATTTTTTTTCCCCTACTAGTTCTTAGCTATAGGCTGGATACTCATTCCTATTTGTTTTTCCAAATAGGTGCTACTTCTGTAGTAATTCCACCCCTCCACCAAAAATAAATGGGAGGGGGATGGGATAAAAAGAAAGGGAAAGAAATATCGAATTAAGTGAGATGGTCTAGGAAGAAAGCTACATCACCTCTGATCTATACTGATCACTCCACTAAAGATGTCCACAAATTTTGTATATTTTAATACTTCTAGTTTCTTTTTCTTTCTTTCTTTCTTTTTTTTTTTTTTTTTTTTTTGGTTTTTTGTGACAGGGTTTCTCTGTGTGGCTTTGCACCTTTCCTGGAACTGACTTGGTAGCCCAGGCTGGCCTCGAACTCACAGAGATCCGCCTGCCTTTGCCTCCCGAGTGCTGGGATTAAAGGCGTGCGTGCGTCACCGCCGCCCGGCCTCTTTTTTTTTTTTTTTGAGACAGGGTCTCTCTGTGTAGCTTTGTGCCTTTCCTGGAAATCACTCTGTAGTCCACGCTAGCCTCGAACTCACAGAGATCTGCCTGGCTCTGCCTCCTGAGTGCTGGGATTAAAGGCATGCACCACCACTGTCTGGCTACTTCTAGTTTCTCCAACAATTAATTTGTTGATGTAATTCTGTTTCTCAGGTATCTTTGAAAACTCTGGATATATGTCTTGAAATGTTATTCCCTCTTAATTTTGAGTTCTCTGGAGAGTCACTACATCCAGGAGTTTCTGATACAGCCCTGTATTTCCTTATAATTCTGATGTCATTTCTTACTTCACTTTCATCTTCTGCTTCACCCCTCTGGGCTTCCTGGCTAGGCACACTAGGCACTCCTTAGCTTGGAGACTTGGCTCTTCCCTTGGCCTGGAGCACTCCTGCCTACTTTCAGTCATTGTTCAGTTGACATCTCAATATGTTCATAGCCACCCTATTTAAAATTGTACTTTATTACTCTGAAGAGAACTGTAGCTTACTGATACCTATACAGCTTGCTTATTTTATTGTGTGCTTCCTTAGATTGCTTTAGAAGTTCCTTAAAGGCTAGGGTAAACTAATTTCCTACTAACCCATGAGTAAAGCCTTTATTTTAGAAGACAGTGTCCCATTGCTCTGGCTTTTGTTTTCCTTTTGATGTGTCTTTTTTTTTAATTGAAAGGCTAGCAAATTGTTTAGTCACATCCCCCCTCTAAAGAGCAAAAACAAAATCCAACCCCACAAACCAGGTGGTAGACTAAGCCTCCAGACAACACATTCAAAGCTGAGAAGATTAAAAATAAAAATAATGAAGACAAAATAAGTCCTAAAGGCCAGTTCAGGGAACCTAGCTATGTACAAACATGTTAGCAACAGTGATGTAGCCTCACTCCAGAGGCCAGAATACATCCTAACAACCCACTCAAACTTTGGCTTGTCTTTTTCTTGCTTCTGACTAAGGCATAGGAATCATTGTTTGTTAATTCTGTGACAGAGTGCTTAAATAAGTTGACTTATTTGCAACGCTGACTTTGAAATGTTCACTGAAGGTAACTGGACAATGGACAAGGCAGAAATTACTTTAAAGAGAGAAGGAAAGCCCCAAACTCCACTTCCTGGCAAGAATGCACAGTTCAGTTTCATTTAGAGTCATGAAAAACAGAAACTTTGATGCATAGCAAAAGAAAAGCAGCTACGGAGCTGACGTGTGCTGGAACCACATGTACTGAGGACCAGGCTGTGCTACTACAACTACGTGCAAAAGTGTTTGTTGACTCCTCTCTAACAGTGACTGTTTTAAACACAGCAGCCCAACTAGCAGTTGGAACAATCCTTCTAGAGTTGGTGTCAGGCACAGCGCTTCTCCTCACAAGACTGGTTGTCTTTGTATTCCCGGGCTTCCTTCTCCAGGATAACATGTTAGGTATTTAAGGGTTTCCAAATATCTTAAGGAGCTTCCCTCTTACTCTCATTGGCAACAGTCTTGCAGGTGACATCAAACAAACTTTGATGTCTAAGTAGGTTGTAGCAGAATAAGTTTACAAAAATATTCCTTAGTCAACTTTCATGACTTCTTGGTCCCAAACAGACTTATCATTTGTCTGCTTTTCTTTGTTCTCATCATCACCAGGAAGAGAAGAGCCATCCTTGTGAGGGCTGTACTACTTGAATGATATTTTTATTTTAACTAAGAATTGTTGGATTGGATAGTAAAGGAACAGGTTCATCATCTCCTTCATCATCTGTTCCCAAAACTTCTAATAAGGTATTAATGGTCATAGATTGTTTGTTGATTTCTATGTCAATTCAAATTATCTCTTCATTAAACTCTACAATTTAATTGAAGGCATGGTGTTCAGTTTCAAGACCATGCACCCATGGCTGATAGGTGCAAGGTAGCATCCACAGGACAAGAAAAAGACAAGGTCACTTGCTCTAGTTTCTTAATATTCAACCTGCTCAAGAAGTGTTCATAGAAAGACCTTGGCTAAAGAACAATTCTCTTTTGATATTGAAAAGATGATAAAGGAATGCCACATATACCAAAGACACATCTTTATTCAGGAATTTGTTTTTATTTTATATATGTGAGTGTTTTGCCTGTGGAGGTCAGCAGAGGGCATCAGATTCCCTGGAATGACCATGTGACTTCTGGAGTCTGAACCTGGATCCTCTGAAAGAGCAACAAGTTCTCTTAACCACTGAGCTATCTTTCTAGCCCCAGCCATGGAATTTTGAAATAATAATACAGAGATGAAGTGCTATTGTAGCATGTCATATATTAGCACACCAATATAGTCATGACATTGATCTGTCCCCCTTCTCGTGATAATAAACTGGAAGACAGGATATTCTTTGGCTGTGGAAGGCTTATTCAAATAAATTTGAACATTCTTCCTTTTAAAATCAGAGTTCTGATGCAGTTTTTCTTTTAAACAAAATTATTTATTGTTCCCACCCCTCAATCCAGTCCTCCTCTGTTTCTGTTTAGTAAAGGGCAGGTCTTCTCTGAGTCTGATATAATTTTTTAACTATCATCTACAAAATGAAAGTGTCCAGATACTTGTCTGTGACCTTTGTTATTTATGATATTTTAGACTAAGGAGGGATCAGTCATCTGTCTATCTATCTATCTATCTATCTATCTATCTATCTATCTATCTATCTATCTATCCATCCATATTTTAACTTATGCCTCACCTAGTGGTTCATCTGGGAAGATGGTGTAGACTACTGAAGAATATTGATGGACACAGCATCATAAGAATTTCAGATTGCCCCTCACTCAACATGTGGCATATTTCATAATAGAGTCATCTTATATTTATTCACAGAAGGTATCTAAAGACTACCTGACGTTTCTGTAACAAGTCAATTAATGACTTTAAGATAAGTTTTTCTTATCGTTCTATTGCAATCTACATTTGTGTTTCTAAGAAGGCTATATTTAATGGTATTATAGAGCTGTACAGATAGTGGGTCCTTGTGTCCATGTGTGATGCCATGAAGCTTCTGCTTGCAAATGGACACAGTACCATTCTGATGGTTGTACCATTCTGGTTGTACCATTAAACAAAGCCTGCTTGGGTGGTCTGAAAGCAACACTGCCAAAAGAAACACTTCTGGAACTTTATGATCTTGGTATTTCATGTAGATGTATCTTGAAGGCACATATATTTTTTGCATGTGTCTGCAAGTATGGTATGTGTACATGGGTGTTTGTGTTCACATGTGTGCATACACATATCTGTGGAAAATCAGATTCAGCTTTGTGTGAGTTTCTCTATAACTCTATATCTTACATGCAGAGTCAGGGTCTTACAAGGAACCTGAAGATCTGGAATTCCTGCTAGTCTAGCTAGTCAGCTTGTCCTGGGCATCCCTCTCTCTGCTAACTATGGTGAAACTACTGTCAGTCCCTGTGCCAACCAGGTTTTTACTTAGGCACTGTGAAGCAGATGTTTGAAGCTGACATTTGTTTGGCAAACGCTCAGCCACTGGGCCACCTCCCCAGCTCCAGTTATTATAAGTTCTTAAAGTGACGGGAACAATTATCTCATTGTCTCTATTGTTGTCAAAGAACTGGTCCCAGTATTCAGAAAGTCCTAACACAGGCTGTCTTATATCCTAACTGATTGGTTAGCCAGAAGCAACAAAGCATATACTCTAGAGGGCACTGTTGTATAATGTCAGTATTGTATTTCTGAATTATAGAAAGATAAACACATGAAGTCGGCCAAGTTTCTAAGCAAAAAAATGACTACTTGACTGAAGATTTGTTCCTTGCCTGTATCCAAAGACAGGTCAAATAATATTTCTTTTCTATCTGGATTTAGTTTTCAAATAGACAAGTCTTATTTTTTTCCTTATTTTATTTTTAAAAAGATGTTCTTTCACCTTTACAGGCATCAATCTCATTTTCCTGCTATTTGAAAATTATGAATATTCATGATGGTATGTGTGTTATTTAGTTACCAAAATGCTTCTTTTGGAAATGAATATATTGAATACTTGAGTGTCTCTTGGGATAAAACTTCTGAAATCTGATTTTGTTGCGGGTTTCTGCAAGTAATCGACAATGAAAGTGGACTGAACTTCAGGGACAGAAAAATGACTCAGAAACCCTTTTAGTTCAGCACTCCAGGCCAGTTGGCAGGCAACCGCTCCAAGAGGGATATTAAATAGGTGGTGGGTGGGGGAGGGACATTAATGTGGATGGTAAGCAATTTGTTACACAAAACAGTGAAAGCGTCAACGATTTGGGATGATTTTCTTCTTACACAATGTAAAGCTCTTAACTCTTAGGATAATGTTCCTCCCACTCCACTCACTTGCATTATCTTTTACTGGGTGGAGTCACCAACAGTTCATTAGAGATTGCTCATGAACCCGGTAAGACCTCCAAAGGTGAAGCACATATTTCCCTCACCTGTCACATGTCAGAATGGAGAAAATGCCAGAGGAGTAGGGTGATATATTGTGCCCTCCCACTATATTGTGCCCCTAATAAAGCTTATCTGAGGGTCAGAGGAAAAAGCCAGCCACTATATTACACACAGAAGTCAGGCAATGGTAGCACACTCCTTTTATCCTAGCATTCAGGAGGCAGAGATCCATCCCGATCTCTGTGAGTTCAAGGCCACACTGGGGAACAGAGCCTGTCATGGTGACACATACCTTTAATTTCAGCACTAACCACAGAGGTCTGGAGGTCTGTACAGACACAGGAAGTAATGTAGGTGGGCAGAGAGAGGAAGTGAGATGCAGAACAGAAAGGCATATAGGTGTGGGTATACAGGAAGTCTCTTTGGCTGAGAATTTCCAAGTGGTAAGAATGTGGCTGAATTCTTTCTGCTTTTCTGATCTCCCAGGTTTTTCCCCAAATTCTGGCTTTTGGTTTTTTTTTTATTTATAAGACCGTTTAGCAATTCATCTTACAGAGGAGAATCAAAGACTCACAGTTACACTCAGGCTGCTGATGGTAGAATAATGCCGTCCTGTGACTATACCTCAGCTCTGTTTCTTCCTCCCCTACTGCGTCTGAATCCATGAGACAGGATTGTTCTCAAATTAATCTGAGCACATAAACATTTATATCTGAAGGACCTAGCATTTTAAAAGTACACAGTGTTCTCAGGGCTTAGGAAAGTTTTACTTTGAGACTTGCCCAAGGCAGGAAAGAAAACTGCACATCTGGCTTAGAAAATGTTACTCATATATAAGTACTCAAGAAAAAATTTTTTTGCTATACACCTTCATATTAGAAGGCATCTATCTTAAAGCCTTATAAAGCAGTCATTTCATATGTTCTTCTTAAATTTTAATATATATTTGAATTATCTACTAAAATGTATATTTTAAGTTAGTGACTTTGGATGTAAAACTCTTCTACTCCAAGGAGCTTCCAAATTATGTACAAGTATTACATTATTTTACAGCAGAAGTTTTAGAAACAATTGGACTACAGAAGTTCAAAGACAAAATGAAGAGATTTTTATTGACACACACAAGTTCTCTGTCTCTTAAAGTCATCTAATAGACAACCTTCGGCTTTTGGATCATTAAAAAAGTTCAAAGGCTTATCTTATTGCTCCATTAAAGTATGTTAACCCCAATATACAGTGACATATAATTTAATTTTTATAGAAAGTGAAGGGAAGAAGGATTAGGGGTGTCTATGTTCGGGTCTTAGTGATGAGATTTGTACTATTTTCCATTCATCACTGTCTCTACAAAGTACGTCCCAAAGAGATGAGGAATCGATACTCTGAATGAATACAGGGCAGTGGTAGTATTGCTGCAAATGTGTGTATTCTCCAGAATAACTTGATTGGCATATATAGACCTAGATTTAAAAATGTTCTTGATAATTGTCAAGAGGTTAACCTTATTTAATTTCAATAGGAGAGTGTATGGCAAGCACTTTAAATTCATTTAAAGTATTGGAGTCAGCAATGGAGAGATGGGAAGTGAAATGCTATGATTGATGGAGTAGGAGGAAGACTGAGGTACAGATCATTAAATGTACAAGTTTTAGTCATAAAAATTCATGGACAAAAATCTTGAAGTAGAAAAGACAGTTTAAAATATATTGGGTGAAATAAGTCAAGGGAGATGATAGAAATGGATTGGGACCATTCTTTTAGAACAGCTGACCAGTGGTTGCTACCTATAACTAAGAGAGGAGAGCTGGGATGGACCCCATTTGTATTTTCCATGGTTAATTTTGTTTAATTATTCTATGTAGTAAATGGCCATTGTTCTCATAGACAAAACAAAAGGTAGCTTATAGTGAATCATCGACCATGCCTAAGATTAACTATTTCAAGTGCTTTTAAGTAATATTTACTTTCATGAATGTATTTTTTTTGGTTGTTTGAGACAGGGTTTCTCTGTGTAGCTTTGCGCCTTTCCTGGAACTCACTTGGTAGCCCAGGCTGGCCTTAAACTCACAGAGATCCGCCTGCCTCTGCTTCCCGAGTGCTGGGATTAAAGGCGTGCGCCACCACCGCCCGGCTCATGAATGTATTTTTAAGCACCATCTTGTATTGTTTTCAGAAGCAAAGGAAATAACTGGGCTGCTCTGGACCATTTTCCCAGGATGGTTATGTTCATAATGAAATGAACAGAGTTCCATGGTTTATGAAACAAAGATTCCAAGGCCTTTGCAAAAATTACCCTTTCTGAGACCCCATGAGAAATGCTGCATGATGTTCCCTTATCTTGGGAAACAGTTTTCATGGGGTCCCCTAAGACCACTATGATCAGCTCAACCCGCTTGACACACAAAAATCCCTTCTCTGGACTTCATTTTTCTTTCCTGTCATTTGGATAAGTAATCATTGAGGTTTCTGGAGATTGTCACACTTGCTTCTCTCATCACTCCTTTACATTGAAAGGATCTCCTCAGTTCCGTGAACTTTCCATGAAGTGGATACTCCCATCTCTAGTCCAGGCTCCCAGGCTTTGTCCACATTATGTTCCCAACAGGAGTATATAATAGAAGTGAAGGAGAAGAATGGGGAGAATAATCTGCTAAAACATATTCTATTCATAATGATAACTTAAATGCTACTTAAATAAGGAAAACATGTCTGTCTGCTCACATGTCAATTGCTAGATTTTCTATCTCTTCAATTGTCCTGCACTAGACTGTAAAATCAATGGGGGCTGGAGGGAGGCAGACATTACAGTTACTTAAGAATCTAGACTGAGTCTAAGCTAACTGGATTCACATCCAGATTTTATCATTTACATGTTATGTGAACCTGTGAAGTCTCCTAACCCCTTAATATCCTTATCTGCTAATTAGAGGCAACAAGAGTTAACGTCAAGTTGTATAAGAATAAATGAATTAAAATTTTTTTGGTAGTATTTGGTTCTTGGTTGGCCCTATGCTAGGGTTTGGTACATTAAAACAAAACGAAACAAAAAACAAACGCAGGATTGACTGATTTGTTGCCTACCATATCATCCTATGTTTTCAGTAAGTGAGTCCGTACAGGCTGTGATGGAGATGAAGCCTCATCCACTCTGCAATTCTGCCACACTTTCTAACATTGAGTGGAAAACCAGGTATCAAAGGGATTCTTTCATATTTTCTTAAACAATGCATCTGTTTATTCAATTGTTTCTGTTTTTATGTAAAACAGAAATGCATATGAAAAGCTATACATATAAGGCTCAAGATCTTTAATTACTACACAGGTAATAAAGAAAGTTCAGGTGTGAAAGCTATGGGCTTTGCCGTCACACAGTCCTATTTGACTACTATAATGTGACCTTTAGTTTCCCTGTGCAAAAACTAAAAAATAAAAGAGGATGATTACTTAGGAATTGTGATGATTAAATGACTTACTGTTTATAAAATATTAAGAAGTCAGCATGTGTCCAATAAACAGTAAATATTATCTTTTCTTCTATGTAAATCCTAATTTTAGTTGGAAATGTTATAATTTTAACATGCAAGAGAACTGATATATAATTAAAATACTTTTAACATTTTTTACAAAATTATTTGACAAAAGTTAAAATGCAATTGTATAGCACAGTACTTTTCTTAACAACATGCTAAATGATTAGTAGCATTCTGTAGAATGACAGAATATTGGCATCAGAAAGGAACTTCAAAAGTATCTCCTTGCTCTCATGCAGATGAATAAACTGCTATTTGGACAGACAAGTGGGACTGCAAAGGTCAGCACTTGATGGTCTGCCTCAGATTTTTCTATGAAGCTTTATTTTTTTTGTAACTCAGTGTGTGATAGGTACTCCATAAATATAATGTTTAGTAATGAATGTTGGAAGCACCAATAGCTACTGAGTGCTTGTATGTAACATTCTACTAGACACTGGAGTTGTGATAGAAGATGGCTGAGGTACTGCCCTTGTTTTCAAACACTCTATCTCACTTGGATAAGGTGTAGGCATAGCCTCTTCTAAGTATTTCATTGTCATAAAAACGTTCACTTTCATTAAAGCACCCCCTCCAATTTTGCGATTAAAAGAACTTTGATTGGTAGTAAATAGAGCAAATGATCAGTAAAAGATATATGCAGCATTCAATGCAAAAGAAAAGTTACATTCCAAACCCATGATTCTGGCTGATGGGTGTCTGTATCCTTGTATCACATGGCTTGCTTATATCAGACTTCATATTTGTATCGCCTTAGCAATCTGACACTGAAGACCTACTCTGTGGTCCACTTCTCCATCAGAGTCATGGGCAACTCTTCTGCTCAGCGTAGACTGAGAACCACATGCTCACACAGCTGTCCTTTCCTAAAATATTCTTATCTTTCTTTTTCTATCCTTCTCTTAATCTCTAAAATACCTTTTTCTCATTGCTTCATCTTTAATTGCTTAGTGTTGTTTCATGCTGTTTATTTCCTCCAGCTGATCTAATTCAGACAGTTTTAGTTACATTTAAGCCAATCATGTGCATAAGAACAGAGGAGTTTGGAAATTGCAAATTGTCATCAGTACCATTCACACAATTTCAAATGATCTGGTTGTGCTGTTCAAAAATCTACATTCAAGATTCAGACAGATGAGGACAACCAAAGTTTATATTTTAAGAAACACTGATCTGTGCATAATTTCTTGACTGTAATGTCCAACTGTAATCTTCACATATCTCCACTTGGCATTTAGCATTCAGTATTTCCAAGATAAAGTATTTATCTTATCCATTCTAACTCTCACAACCTTCTCTTGTCCCACTTTCACCCTTTTCCATGTTCTTAAATACTGAACCAGCCTTCAGCTGGGCTCAATTCACCAAGAGAGATGTATCCCACAAGTATCTTCTACTCTACAAGGAACTAGAGTTGTCTTTGTGTACTATCTTGGTCAAGGTTCCCATTTCTGTGAAGAGACACCATGATCACGACTACTCTTATAATGGGAAACATTTACAATTCTCTTAGGATATAAACCCAAATATTTAATTTGGTCTTAAAAGAACCGTAAAATCTGTTCTATATGCATTCAAGTTTCTGCTTAAATAACACTTCTTCAGGGAAGTTTCCCACAAACATGTAGATTGATATGCTTTTCATGACAATACACATTTCAGTATCTTATTAACAAAAATAAAAAATAAAAAATTATCAGTCACTAATATGGCAGTCTTTTAGCCAATAAGGTTGGTATTTTCAATAAATATTGCTTTGTATTGCTGAAATTTCCACAAAACATGTTTCACAGTTGCTTCCATTAATCTTAATTAATCAAAACCATTAAAGTTTCCTTTATGACATTACTATAATTAGAATTGGAGAGTGGTTTGCTTATTTAATTTTTTTTTCTTTTTTGTTTTTTTGAGACAGGGTTTCTCTGCAGCTTTGTTGCCTGTCCTTAATCTCGCTCTGTAGATCAGGCTGACCTCAAACTCACAGAGATCCACCTGCCTCTGCCTCCTGAGTGCTGAGACTAAAGGCATGCGGCACCACCACCCGGCCACTTATTTAATTTTTTAGTGGTTGTTCTTTCAATAAATAAGACAAGAACAGGGCACAAGTCTTTCATATATAATTCTAGTACCTAACAGTTTCACAAACAAATTATGTGCTCAAAAGAACAGATATGTTCAGGTGATGAGTATATGAAGTATAATATAAAGAATAATAAGACAAATAGCACAAAGGAGTTATTAAATAAGACAGTTAAGTATGGCTTATTTTGCTATAAGCTACTAATGATTACTTTCAATGAAGAAAACTATTTTGCTTTTCAATAAATGGTTATGGTCTCCAGGACTACTAATTGCCTTCAAGACCTCCAGCTTATATAGTATTAAAACCACAAGGATGGACAGTACCACATAGGAAGTATAACTAGAGAAGAGAAGAACTAGTCCTCCAAAGCACTCTGAATTTGGAAGACAGGAAAATGAGAAGGAACTTCTAAGAAGCTGAGAAATTAAGTAGATCAGTGGGATCAATGAGAAACCAAGAAAGAAGTGTGGTGGAGATCATATATGGAGGAAGGAATGGACTGCTATGGAGGGATTATAAATAAGATAAGCATGGTGACTGATACCATATTTTACGATGTGGTTGATCACGAAGAGTTAACTAAGAGCTATTTCGGAGGTGTGCTAGTGAGAAACCATTTGTACTGGGATAAAAGGATTTGCAAACATAAGCATGCCCACTGTGTCACAGACAATTAATTTACAGAAATATACCCTGAAAAGACTCATGTACATTTGTACCATTGAGTCTGTTCAGGAGTGCTCAGGGTGGATGTCAGTTGTAGGAACCCTTACAATGTAATTCTTATAACCATGACCATAGATATACCAACACAGACTTCACAAGACAATTTTGATCACATATTATGCATTGCATGCAAATCAAACTTATGTTTTTGTGGATATGTCCCGATGATGGAAAACCATGAAGAAGATGAAGCACATTAAGATATCACCCACAGATGGCAGTTACATGGGAGGGAGGGGGAAACGGAAAGACATGGTATACTTGTGGAGGTGCCCAAAAGATCACTGGTACCAATGATGTTATTTCTTTTAGATAGATATTTGAATAGCCATAAATTCATTTTTTTAAATGTCCATGTCTTTGAGAAACCATTGTTTTGCTCATTAGAATTATTGGCTATCAAATCTTTTGTAATTTAAAAAGCATTCAATATAAATAAATTCATTTGTTAATCTAACCCCAGACATTGCAGGAGCTGAAACTTTTCAATATCAGGTTTGTGTTAGCTTACATCAATGTACCCTTTCTAACTATATAGCTGGGTCTAACTTTAGGAGTATGACATTATTTTTTGTTAAATTATATGTCCTGAAGATGATTCCATAGATTATTATTATGGGTAAGCCCCTCTTTAATCGGCATAATTAGACAATAAGCATCTTGTACTAGCATCTAGAATAGAAAACCACTAATACTCTACCACTTTAGCTTTTCTTTTTTTACATATATAAAAGAAATAAGACAGAACAGGTAAAACTTCTTTGTTGTTTCATCTCCAGTCTGGCTTCCTATTCCCACCCTACAGTCAACCGTGCATAATAGATTTAATGCCTCTTTTTTTGGTTTGTTTGTAAGACCATTGAGTACTTGGGTATTATATTCATGAATTAAATACAATATGTCTTGTTACTTTTTGAAAAAAGTCAAAAAAGTGCCCGTTATATTGTCATTATATAGCTTTTCTGAGGTAGTATTTATTTGGATCTGAATTATTTGCTCAAACTGCTATATAGTAACTCTTTGTTATAAATATTATGTTGCATTTATCTGTTTACCTGTTGAATAACTATGCCATGTATGCTAAGAGCTTGCTATAAAAAAAATAGTTCATTTTGACTTTGGAGCACTCAGCCCTAAATAAGATGTCTTTATAAAATCCCCTTCTTCAAGGCTCAGAGATCTATATAGAAGAGGAGGCAAAAGGATGGTCAGAGTCAAAGGTGATGGATGACTCAAAAAACAAAACAAAACAAAAAACAGTGTCTTTGAGACACAACAGGGCTAATACACATGAATACACAGATACTGTTTCAGCATGCACAAGACCTGGACAATTGAAACCAGATGAATCCCAGTATGAGAGAGGAAGTAGACACAAAGTCCCAACCCTAACCAAGAAGCTATTTGCAATTGATATGCCCTGAGAAAAGGAACATCAGTTTCTTCAAATGGAGTGTCACTGGGTATATCAGCCACACTTCAGGGGAGGTCTCATGCCTAGGGATTAGTTGAACAACACAAAAAACAGACTCCATGGTTTGTGTGTGTCCTTTGTTCTTATATTTTTTTTTTTTTTTTTTTTTTTTTTTTTTTTTTTTTTTTTTTTTTTTTTTTTTTTTTTTTTTTTTTTTTTTTTTTTTTTTTTTTTTTTTTTTTTTTTTTTTTTTTTTTTTTTTTTTTTTTTTTTTTTTTTTTTTTTTTTTTTTTTTTTTTTTTTTTTTTTTTTTTTTTTTTTTTTTTTTTTTTTTTTTTTTTTTTTTTTTTTTGAGTTCAAAGAATATTTAATAATTTGATTATAAAATATATCCTTTCCATTTTGGAGGCATGTGGCATGTTAGCATAAACCCAGATTCTGGTGTCAGATTAACTAGTTTTAAGTACAAGCATCCATTCTTATGAGCTATAATCATCAAAGTGTTAATAAATTGTATATCATAGCTTCCTTATATGTACATGGCAAGAATAATGCTTTTGTATCATGTGTTTGCTATGAACACTAAACACTTTTAATGTTCATTATATATTTAGAATGAAGCCTAACACTAAGCAATCCCTTTACTATAATTAATAATGTTTTATTACTCCAAAATTATGATGTCTAAAGATCATGGTAAGCTAGTTTAGCAATAAACAAAGCAACACAAGCAGAATCTATACATGAAAACTGAGACACCTTGTTATTTGCCCCTAAACCAGCAGATGCAAACATTTACCCCAAGAACTCTTTGTTGTGAATTGGCAGTGTGGCATTTGAGGACACAAGCTCAAAGCCATCTGTGTCTGGGTCTGCATTTCTTTTAGAAAACATAAAAAGAGGATTTAAATTTTTAAAATAAATTTGAAGATTGGTTTCCATGTATAAATTGGATTCTACCATGCTTCTGTTTGTTCCAAACACACTGAATACAGAGCAATGTATTTACTGTTACAATTCAATATTCCTCATTGATTTGAATAACCCAAATGCGATGAATCTGAAACTGGAGACTGTGATAAATTAGAGGCAAAATAGTTATTACCATCTAATACTTTTATTTCTGCGTGAACAAATTAATGGGACAAATGAGGATTTACTAAAATATGTCATTTGATAAGATAAAATGATAGAACTTTCATTCTCTCAAATGCTTTCTATTTTGTACAAGAATATTGTTTTAAAATGTTGTGATACATAAAATCACTTCAACTTATACTCTGATATGTTGATATGTCAGACATTGCATGTTTTCAAATCATCAGTTGATATTGTCAACAAATAGTAAAACTGTAAACATACTGACAGTAACTGTGGCTTGCTTTTGTTTTCCACCTCCTTGTATTTTAAGAACTTCCAGAAGCTTTCTGAATGGAATAAATGGATTATGAAAATGGATCAGCTGTGACAGAATTTATTTTAGTGGGATTTTCTGGAGGTTGGCAACTTCAAACCGTCTTCTTTGTGACATTTTCTTTGATCTATTTTGCTACTGTGGTGGGCAACATTCTTATTATAGTCACAGTGACAGCTAATGCTACTCTTCATTCTCCCATGTACTTTCTTCTTGGACACAGACTCCATGGTTTGTGTGTGTCCTTTGTTCTTATATTTTTTATCTTACTGTTTTTTGTTTGCTTATTTATTTGTTTTTTACCTTTGTTGTTTGTTTTGTGGGTTTTTTTTCTTAGAGAGAGATAACAAGAAGTTGAATGGGTAGAGAAGTAAAAGAATATGATCAAAATGATAAATTTTTTAAATTAAAAAAACTTTGAAAGAATAGCTCATTTTGTGTTTGGTTATTATTTGTTTATTTTTATTTTAACAGATATATAAAGAGGAAAAAGTTCATTTATTTGTAGGGTACCATGTTATATTTCAATGCTTATGTGTATTATATAATGTTTAAATCATGCTAAAATACATATGTCCTCAATTATTTTTCATTCTCCTATGGTAAAAAAATGTTCAAATGTCTTTCCAGCTTTTTGATATATACAGTGTACTATTAGTACATTATCATTGTTTGTACTCACCTTTAATTGAACTTCATGTGTGTTATAGTTAATAATGATATCTTTTGCTGGGCAGTGGTGGTGCCTGCCTTTAATCCCAGCACTCAGGAGGTAGAGCCAGGCGGATCTCTGTGAGTTCAAGGCCAGCCTGTTCTACAAAGCGAAATCCAGGACAGGCACCAAAACTACACAGAGAAACACTATCTCGAAAAAAAATATATCTTTCATAACAAAAATTAAAAAGCAAGAAGAATGGGAGAAGGAAATTGAGATAGATGCATATATCTATAAAATTTTTTAGAAGAGTTTTGCTATTAAGGGTAGGAGATGAGGAATAGAGAAATTTGTTCAAAACAGAAATGCTGAAGGAGGGAAGGACTTTTTTAAACTGAAATTAGTTCTGTATATCTTTATACTAATGATAATGTTCCAACAAAGAACGAAGTTTGTATGTCTTAATTCCTTGAAATGTGCAAGTTAGGTAGAATTACTCTAGAGGAACCAATCACAGACTTCATGAGTTACAGAGCCCCTTAAGTTTCAGGGGGAAAAAATCAGAATTTTAAAGAAATATCTGGGAGTGATTTCTGGTGGTCAAATTTGAAATAGACATGAAATAATTTGCTATAAAATATATAATCCTGGATGGTGAATCGGAGCGGATGTTTCTGTATCTTATAACAACATCATCACTTCTCCATCCCATACCAACATTAGATGGGTCCCGTGATTATACAGAAATATTGGTGCCTACCTGCCTAATTTTCATAAAGCAATATACCCACTGCCTAATGATTCATAGCTTTAAGCATGGATTTTGTAAGCTAAAACAAGTTACAAACCAGAATGAAAACAATAGACAAAGTGCAAAACACATGTTGTGGGTCCTGATGGATCCTAATTTCAATTTATCTCATGTTCTTTCAGGAGCTTGTTATTATGTAAGGCATCTGATTGGCTTTGGCTGGCCTCCATATTCAGCTAATTGTACCATAAATAGTAACAAAAAAGAAGAAACTGGAAACATGGTTTGTTAGGGAAGAATGGGTCTGCCAAGACTTGTCTGTTCTTGCTAGGCTTATTTACCTTAAATCTTTCTTTTAACTGTGCTCTGGATGTCAGCTTCTAAACCTTCATCCTGTTTTCTAAACCTCACCTCATCTTGTGGTTTTCATGTTATCTGGTGGGTATGAATACTCTCAGTGGACCTAAGAAATACTGAAAAACCATAGAATTAAATCCATAACAATTATTTCATAGCTGTTTAGGTTCTAGGGTCTGTACAAGGATTTCTGTCTTCAGAGACAAGAACATGAACAAAGGAACACGTCATGTGTGCAACCTTCAGGAGAGGGTAGCTTGGATGAAATCTGAGAGTATAATTTGTATAAGAGAGCAAGCAAATCTCCCACAAAAACCCATTGTCAAACAAAAATAATTCAGAATTACCTGAAGATACATCTAAATTTAGATAAAAATTGCACATAATTACTTAAAAATATATTATAAAAAACTGTCCCCTTTCCCCCACCTGACTTGATGCCCTGATCTCTCAGAGTATGTGGAAGAATTGGGAAATTGGAATTTGATAAAAGAACTCCCCAGGCCATATGAGTACTGTCCTCACACCCTGGAAGTTCTTAGCTTTACTCAGGCTGATGGCGTGCACTCTTTCCCAGCCATGCTGTCTCACATTTCAGAATTTAGCCAATTTTGCATAATTATTGATTGTAGATATTTCGTGGTAATAAAAAAGAGAAAATGATTGCAGTAGATACAGCTTGTTTAAGAGACAAAATGTAGTCAAAAGTACAGTTTGTGGAAGTAATTCCAAGAGAAATATGAAATAATTTATTTTTATGGTATTGTTTGAAATGTAGACTGCCACCTATTTCCCAGAAATCTATAGGTATACTCAAATAGATATAATTGTGCATGAGTTTTTGTTATTCAACCTGATTTTGATTTTTGATTCTTCTATTTCTAATGTTCTAAAGAACCATTCTACTGCACTTATTCCTAAACAGTACTCTTGCTTTAATTGATCCTTCTTTTAGCATAGCCTACCAGGTAGGGTGGTCTGTCTCTTCTTCTATGCTGATAGAAAAGCAATATGTAGAATATATATAAACTTATGCAATGATTTTAATTATGTTAACTAAGTTTGTTAACTTAGTGTGAAGGTTGTTAAATAAGTTTGTTAATTAATTACTGTCTGAAGGCTGGTTATGAGACAGTGTTTTTTGTGTAAAAGTTTATGAAAATAATTTTTATCAACCAGAAGGAAAATTGGAGCAATGACCGGTTTCTTAAATAGTAGCAATATTTACTAAAAATTGAAATATCATTATTGCATAAAATATAGAGAACTGTTGCCTTTACTTTCTTAGAAATAACCTTAGGGTTCATAACATATTCAGTAGCCAGAAATCAAAAATATTTAATTTTCAAAAAGTTCTAAAGCAACAGAGCAATTTTTTTTTTACTGATTATGTTTTAATAATCACAGTTCAGTTTTTGAAGACGGAAACATGACCAACAAAATACTTCCTTCTTTAAAGAGAATGTAGCAATGCTAAATCATCTCCTTAGGTTTATTCATTTGGTTTGAAAAAAGTGCCCCCAAACAGAGAAGCAGCCAGGCGTGCTAGCTAAACAACATTAGGCATGTTACTTAAACAATCCCTAACAGCTTCACTCAAGTTTTCAGAAAAGTGACGGTAATTACTTTATACAGCCCCAAATTCTTAAACATCTATGTATTTCACATGCTTTAAGACACAGTCAAACTTGTAAAGCTATAGAGGCAAAAGCAGATCTTCCTTACCTATACATTTTACTCCTGAATAATGATGAGGTCCTTTCTTCTGTGTGTCCAACTGCTCTGAGATTCCCACTCAGCTGAGTGACTCTTTCGTGCTATGTGTACCTGAAGCCAAAGGAGGAAATCCCATGTAATTAAAACCTAACTTGTAAAACAAGTCTCAAAGAATCAACTTGAACCAATAGTGTGACTTGTGGACCAGAATCTGAGACCGGAAAACCTCACAAATTAGAAACAATCCCAGTTATTCTGGTAAGTTATGAATAAACATGATTACAGGTGGCAGGTGTTTTCACAATCCTGTGACCACTTCACATGTCACAGTCGTTTTTTATTCAGGAGGATGTGCTTATTATCTGCTTATTATTGTAAGCTTCACTCCTCAGAACAGACATCCAAGAATGATCAGAAAATACTTCCCATGCATTGGCAGGAACCTCCTCTGAATATGCTTTTCTCTATGATAAAACATCCCCCCCCCTTAATGTGTAAAACAGAGATACAGAGAAGGGCTTGAGCAGACAGGATGCATGGTTATGGGATAAGTGGATATAAAAGTTGAATTAAAACATGCCTACTCTTATTCTAAATACTGTCTCCTGAAAAAGCATCTTAGTCCAATGATACTAGAAGATAAGTAAGCAGAAAAAGATAGTATACATGAGTGGAGGATTAGGGGAAGAATTTGAGATTAGGAGTAGTGTTTACAGGGAAGAGACGGATCTGAGAAAACACAGAGGCAAGAATAGTATGGAAAGAGCATTTCTATCTAATATGTTGGTAAATTTGGATGGCTATACTGGGAATACTTCCTAGGAAATAATAAATGCTGAAGAGTTGAAATGGAATACAATCATACTGGTATTAGAACTTGAATTCCAGTCTTAGCTCTTTCACCAATTGTGTGACTTGAGGAGGAAAAGCTAGTCTAATTGTCTAAGTCACTGGTAGAGCACTTACTTAGCATCCATGAGGTCCTAGGTTCAGGCATTAGTACCAAAGCCTTTTCATCAATTGTGTGACTTGAGGAGGAAAAGCTAGTCTAGGTGTATAAGTCACTGGTGGAGCACTTACTTCACCTACATGAGGTCCTAGATTCAGGCGTTAGTACCAAAAAAGAAAAAGGCAGAAACAAAATGTATTCCTTTATGAGTTTCTGAAATGGAAGGCTGAAGAGGTTCTTAGAGAAGGCTCTTGACTTTATCTTATACGTAATTGATAGGCAATCACCAATGAATTTACCACAGGGCTTCAATCTAACAAGTGATCAGTCACACGTTTTAAGATTGAATATGCAGTTTAGACAACACTGCCATGAATAAGTGATCCCCCTTTACTCTTGATAAATTCATCATAGACCCTGTCTTATGCCTGATTCTACACTTAGCATTTGAATAGAATGAATGAAATACATTTTAAAAATTAAACATATTACCTGAAAGCTTTTCATTTACTTGCCAACATCATTATTCATTTACAGATCTCTTCAACACATTTCAATAGTGTCATGGTATAAAAATTTACACTGTATTTTAATAATGTTATTTCATGAGAATCTTCTGATTTCTAATTCTTAGAGTATCCTATTTCTAACTTACTTTAACATAATTTCCAACTCAATAAATAGTACCTACATTTATCAGTTTCTGACAATTTAATGTTTATGTAATAAAAGATGAATTATATTACACTGAGTGGATTCATCAATAATACTGAAACTGCTTTTCTAATATGGAGTGTTTTGAGTATTTTCTATTTTTTTTCTATTACAGATGATTCTTTCAATGCTACCTTCATGAACATAATATTTCTGTTTTACTGATTTTGACTTAAAATACATTGAGAAGTTATATTGGACCAAATAAGTGGAAATGTTGTCTTTGAAGTAACAGTTATCCTCCTGCCTCAGCCTCTAGGATTTGAACAGCTATCTTCTGTTTTCATTTACAATGATTTCTCCTAAAAGGAAGCTCTTTCTCCTACATCTTTGAATTCCTAGAGTATTTATCAATAGTCTTTTTTTAACCAAATAGGTGCCTATTTAACACAAACTGTTTTGAATGTTTCATATCTTATTATCCTAGCATACATTTATTGTTATTATTGGTTACACCCGTCACAACAGAACTTGAAAATGAGTCAAGGGAGTGGCATGGGGAAAACTGTATTCAGTCTGAAAGTGACTTCCTGCAAGCTTACAATGAGCTCAACACAGAAAGGGAGGTGGAGCTGGTGAGACCAAGTAATTGTTCATAATAGGAACTAGTTTCAAAGGTGTTGACTCTTAATCTTCAGATCCACAGGGAGTGGCAGGATAAACCTTGGCCTATTCTATTCTTAAGGGATAGTCTTATTCTTAACCAAAAAGAATAGGGAATGTAGAATTGTATTATACACAAAGCATAAGAATGGACTCACCATTAGGCTTGGTTTTAGTCCTATAGTATAATTCCCAAGGCAACCTGCCAAGTTGATTGACACATCCTTCAAGGAGCTAGTAGAGATCGCTTAGCTTAAAGAAGGTGGACCTGTGTAAAAGATATGGACATTGGCATTTTTGCCTGATGGGGGTGAAAGAGAGAGGTTGTGACTAAAAGAGTATCTCTAAGCCACTTACTCTTTAGCTTTGGAATAGTTATCGGCTAGTATCTGTTGTGTTGGGTGAGATGGAAGGATGACTCATTCAGTGGAGCTCATCAAAACATTATGAGTAAAAATCAAAAGAAAACCCAACAACAACCTGAAGTTGATGATCTAATAAGGTGTGGACCAGTACTTTTTTCTTTGTTTCTGGAGTTTATTTATTCATCTAGTTCAGGGAAATACAGGCATATGCCTATGGATGTTCATGAATTTGTTATAACCTCCTTTACAGAGTTACTGTAATGATAGAACATAATTATAAAAGAAAAGAAATAAAGGTCATACAACTTCCACACCTAGGGCTCAACAGTCATTGCCGAAGAGGGGTGGAAACACGTATGAGCCAGAGGATCAGGGAGTTTGCTGAGACTGTGTCTCCTAGAAATGTCAGAATCTACACCTGTCTTACCAACATGACTGCCTAAACATGAGCTAGACAACGATGACCCTAACAGACATGGAGGAATCTTACGAGGCCATCACCACTCGTACGCAGAGGACTACCAGCAACCAAGGAATGCTGAGAGTGGGCAAAATAGTCTTCCCCAAGAAAGAACATACCAGGTGCTTATCCACACCATATACAAATTCATATAGGCCTGAAAACATACAGGTAAGTAAAATTATGCAGACTGAGATGGTTATATTTAGGAATATGTTTGTGTGTGTACATATATACATATACGTACATGTATGCAACAACAATGAATGAAAAAAGAAGTCATAAATTTAAAAGAGCAAATAAGCATATATGGGAAGGTTTGGAGGTAGAAAAGGAAATGGGAAGATGATATAATTATATTGTTAATCTCCAAAATGTGAAAGAAATATTAAAAAATAAAGGTAATGAATTACCCACCCAAAAGAAAGCTGTAAAATGATATTTAATTACAAATACTTGCATTCATTATAAATATTAGCTTAAAATTGGGTAATAATTGGATTTTTTAAATGTAAACAAATTTAATTTTATGGATTGTAACTATGAATTGTATGTAATTAGAAATAAGAGGCATGGGTAATAATACTGTATTTCAAAGAGTTTTGTTGATTGATTTTTTAAATTTATTTATTAAATTTAATTTTACATGTCAGCCACGGATTCCCTTGTTCTCCCCCCTCCCACACCCCCACCCCACACCCTCACCTTCCCCCCAGTCCACCCCCCATTCCCATCTCCTCCAGGGCAAAGACTCCCCTGAGGAATGAGTTCAACCTGGTAGATTCAGTCCAGGCAGGTCCAGTCCCCTCCTCCCAGGCTGAGCCAAGTGTCCCTGTATAAGCCCCAGGTTCCAAACTGCCAGTTCATGCACTGAGGACAGGACCCGGTCCCACTGTCTGGATGCCTCCCAAGCAGATCACGCTAATCAACTGTCTTATTTATCCGGAGGGCCTGATTCAGTTGGGGGCTCCTCAGTTTTTGGTTCATAGTTCATGTCTTTCCTTTCATTTGTATATTTGTCCCTGTGCTTTTTCCAGCCTTGGTCTCAACAATTCTCACTCTTACAAACCCTCCTCTTTCTCACCAATTGGACTCCTGGAGCTCCACCTGGGGCCTGACCGTGGATCTCTGCATCTGGTTCCCTCAGTCATTGGATGGGGTTTCTAGCATGACAATTAGGGTGTTTGGCCAGGTGGCCTTCGAATACTTCAGAGATCTATTCAGAGGGCCTGATCCAGTTGGGGGCCCCTCAGCCTTTGGTTCATAGTTCATGTGTTTCCATTCCTTTGGCTATTTGTCCCTGTGCTTTATCCAACCTTGGTTTCAACAATTCTCGCTCATATAAACTCTCCTCTTTCTCGCTAATTTGACTCCCAGCACTCCATCTGGGGGTCTAGCTGTGGATGTCTGCATCCAGATTCCTCAGTCCTTGGATGGGGTTTCTGGCATGACTATTAGGATGTTTGGCCATCCCATCACCAGAGTAGGTCAGTTCCGGCTGTCTCTCGAACATTGCCAGTGTTTTGTTGATTGAGACTGGAAAAACTTTTTTGGAAAGAGACTCTTTCTTAAATAAAAGCTTGTCTCTTTCATTTACTATCCAATAAGTCTTAGACAATTATTTCTCCCTCTAAATATTGTGATTTTACTTTTCTTACCTGTAAAAATGGAGTTTAGCTGGGCGGTGGTGGCGCATGCCTTTAATCCCAGCACTTGGGAGGCAGAGCCAGGCAGATCTCTGTGAGTTCGAGGCCAGTCTGGACTATAGAGTGAGTTCCAGGAAAGGCACAAAGCTACACAGAGAAACCCTGTCTCAAAAAAAATGGAGCTTAAATATCATTCTCATAGAGTTATGAAAATTAAATTCAGCCAAATGAAATGTAACTGATGAGTATCAGTACCAGGTAGGCTAAGCCCTTGGCAATGCAGCCATTCCTTCGATAGGAGCACTCAAGGCAGTGTGTGCTCATTTAGGGGTCATAGTCACTGAGGTGTTGTAGGATAGTATTTTAAGGTGTTTTACTTTTGTTTATGTTGCATTTAACTCTGTGAAGCTATGTTACTTTGCCTGTCTAAAATACCTGCTGGCCTAAAAAAGAGCTGAACAGCCAATAGTGAGGCAGGAGAAAGGATAAATGGGGCTGGCAGGCAGAGAGAATAAGGAGGAGGAGCCTTGGTGGAAAAAAGAAGAAACAGCATGAGAACAAGGAGAAGGGGACATCAGGGGCCAGCCACCCAGCCACCCAGCCACCCAGCCACCCAGCCACCCAGCCACCCAGCCACCCAGCCACCCAGCCACCCAGCCACCCAGCCACCCAACCACACAGCCAGCCACAGAGTAAGAATGAAAGTAAAAATAGATGGGATAGAAGAGCTGGCAAGAAACAAGCCAAGCCAAGGCTGGGCATTTACAATTAAGAATAAGCCTCCGTGAGTGATTTATTTGGAAGCTGGGTAGTCCCCCCACCCCCTCAAAAGAGCCAAACCAAACAACTACACTGAAGTGTAGAAGACTCATACAGCTTGCACATGGCCCTCCTCACACACATTGTTTTGATCGAAGTCATTCTTGTCTTTACAGCATCCATACAAGCATGGTTAAAGAAGCACTGTCCTTACACCCTGGTGTGGCTGTCATGCCAATGGTCAACTATTCTCTTGTGTGTTCTCCTGATACTACTTTTAACAGGTTTTCACAGTAAGTTCTGAAAGAAGTGTCTTAGTGATAGACATTTTTTTTTTACCTTGTTAAAGGGAAAGAATCAATCTTTGTCCTTTTCAGGTCCTCCATAAGCTGCATATTACTTTTCTCCTATAAAAGGTGTGATGGCTAATCTTGACTGAACTGATGAAAGTTAAAATCACCTAGGAGACAACTCTCTGAGTATGTCTATGAGGGTGTTTCCAGGCAGGTTCAACTGAAGTGGGGAGACTCACCAGGAAGGTGGGCAGTACCATTGCATGCACTGGGACCCCAGAGCCAATGAAGAGGGGGAACAAACAGAGAACCAACATTCACCTCTCTCTGCTCCCTGCCTGCTGATGAAATATTACTTGCTGCCAGGCCATTGCCACCACAGCTAGAGTCACTGCCACTGTCACGGCTCCCCTCACACTCATGGACCATGTCCTCAAACTGTGAGCCGAAACAAGTCTATCTTTCTTTACATTCCTTTTCTCTAGTATCTGATTACAGCAGTGGAAAATGGCGCTGAGTGAGGTCATCGCTGTGGTAAACCTGATCATGTGCTTTTAGGCTTTTGAAACGGTTTGTTTTGTTTTGCAGGGGAAGGATGGAGCATGTGAGAGAGCTTGGAGCTATGGGCTAGAGAAGCCCTAGACTGTCCTAAGCAGAGACTAATTGGGCCGTTCAAACGGGTGCTTGGAAGACCAGAATGGCACGAGAAATATGGAAAATGGGGGCCCGACTCATGAGTTTTCAAAAGAGAGTGAGGGTTCTGTCATGAAACAGTTTGGGGTCCATTCCTGTTATATTCTGGCAAAGAATCCGAGAAGGCAGAACATGAAGCAGAAAGTTATGAAAAATGTACAGTTTGGTGAGGAAAGGTCTGTCAACAAATTGAAAGTTGCAGACAAGGGAGGTGCTGAAAAAATAGTTGCAACTGTTAAATAGATCAACACTCTTTTTTTTTTATCTACCTATTTTACATCTTGGCCACAGCTCCCTCCCCAATCTTACCCTCCCAGTGTTCACACTGGCACCAACACCCCCCCATCCCCACTCTCCCCCACCCCTAACCCCACCACCCCACCCTCACCCCCACTCCCACACCCCAATGCCCAGACGGAATAGATTGGCAGTCTTCAAGAGAAACCTCATATTGTGCCCTAAATTATCAGGATAGCTTCCTAAATGCAAGACTCCACATATTATAGGCTCCAACTTATGAAAATACAAATTTACTTAAGAGGAGAGAGTCTAAACTGAGCATACTACTGAAGATAGAGCGATTTCCTGCTCAAAAAAGTCCGTCTGGAGGTGTTTTCTAAATTTCAGCTACTAAGGTACACAGAGGTCATTGTTAGGTGAATCGTAGACTGTATCTTGAACAGACAGAAGAACTTGGTAGCATTATCCACATGGTTCTAGCTTCATGTAAGAGTTCTTGGGTGATGGGGGTTTGCACCAAGGTTACAGGCAGTGTGTGATGGGGACAAATTCCCTTCAAAGAAGCCCAGAGAAGCCATTGTGTGAAGTTGTGAGGGTAAAGGCTAAGTTGTATTGAAGATTTTAGGATTCTAGAGATTGCAGATCTGTGGGACATCAATCCAGAAAAGTCACAGACGCAGACTTGAACTAGTCCAAGAGAGAGGCTACATATAGTACCAGAGAACTGAGGAGGTCGAGCTACCCAAAACTGTTGAAACTCAATGATGCCTTTAATAGCCCCTGATATGGGGTAGAGAGCCATAGAATTGGGTGGTTTTCCTGCTGGCTTCTGGACTTGCTCTGGCCTGATCTTTCCTAGCTATGTTCCTGTTCTTCCCTTTTGAAATGGGGATGTTTATCTGGTGCCATTGAACATTAGAAGTACATAACTTATACCTTTTATTTGACAGGGACTTACAATTAAAAGATTATCTGAGACTCTGCACTTAACATGTTTCAACTATTTGTCACTGTTAAAAGAGTTTGTAGAAGCCCAGCCTACTATGTTGACTGCCTATAAATCTCTAGACAGCACACAGGGCCAACTAAGAACACTCCCAAGCCCATACCACCTTGCTTCCTGTCCAGAAAGCTTCAGCAAAACTTTAGGGTTAAGAGATTTCTCTGCCTCCCTCAGGAATCTCCCAAGCCAATTCCATTCTGCAAAATACTAGGTAAACTCCAGCTAGCCCATAAAGACCTGGTAAGAGTTCTCCCTGCCACCCTAAGGAATTCTCTAAGCCTACGGCACTGACGTTATGAAATCTCCAGTTGGCCTATGAGGCTCCCCTTCAGCTCCTCACCCCCGGAAATCTCAAAGCAACTCTACTCCACTGACAGCCTTCTCCATATCAAAGCTACATATCAAATGCACAACTAACAATATAATACTATATGCCCAGGTCCAATCACAAAACACTAGCAATACAAAATACCAATATAGTACATGTTGTTTTCCCACACACAACTAATTCCATAGTCATGATCCCCATTAAGAACAACTTGGATGAAACTTTAAAAAAATCAAATTCAAAGAACATTTTTAAATTTGCTCAAAGAGTTGAAAGCAACCATAAACACTTGAGTGAACTTAAAAAAACATAAATAAACTGACAGAAGCTCAAGAAAACACAAACAGTTGAATGAAATTCAGAGGGAAATTCAGAATATGAAAGTATAATTCAATAATGGGATAGAAATAATGAAGAAAACCCCAACTAAAATGGACTTGGAAAAGAAAATTTTAACAAACCAGGTAATATTTTTGGATATAGCCTTTCTAACAGAATGGACTACATAGAAAACAGAATGTTAAGACTTGAAGACAAAGCAGAAAAATTGGATCATTCAATCAAATTAAAAAAATCCAATATGAACAGAATATATAGAATCTTTGGGAAACTATAAGACCATGTCTACAAACTATAGTCATAAAAAAGGTAAAAGAGTTCCTAATCAAAGTCATAAAAACTCCTGTGAAGTCAGTATTAATCCAGCACTAAAAACTTATAAGGACACAACAACAAATTATACACCAATATCATTGATGAATGTAGATGAAAAAGTCTCTACAAAGTCCCTGCAAAACCTCAGTCCTGAACCCAGAATACCAAACTACTAGGAAAAATTTTCCCAATGGTATGACAATGGTAGGAATATTGTGGGGGGTAACTAAGTGATTCCTGGTTAGATTTGAGGCCTGTTCCACGGAAGGAAATTCAATGCTTGGTAAGGTAATCCTGGTCCAAAGCTCATAGCTATCATTGATTGATGTCATTGATTGATCCTTGTAGGGAATCTATGGTTTTGCTTGATGGTCATGCTGCTAAACAATCTTCTAAATATATTTATGTTTACAACCATAGATTGATGCTGCTCTCAATCATGGTCAGAGAAACTGTGTTTTTCAGTTTTCAGAGCCCTAAGCACTGCATCTTTATCATCTTCCTTTACCAAAAGTTCATTACAGAAGAAGGGGTGGAGAGAATATTAGAACCAGAAGACAGGGAATTGTACTGGGAAATGCTATCTTCTGGATATGGTGTGGCAATTGGACTCATGAACTGACAGTAGACGTAATTGCCTATAAGATCCGCACAAGTTCAAACTGATCAAAATTCCAGCATAGATGAGGGTGGGCCTCCTGAGTCTCCACATCTGTCCTAGGAGCTATTAGCTATTAGTCAATGATGCTGTGGGGAAAGGGAAAGACATTTTTATCTTTGGGAGCATGAGCATTGGCAGATAGCTTCAGTAGATGGCTCCACATCTGTGCCCATGTAGACAGTGTAGCTGGAGAATTTTCTCTCCGGTCCTGCCAAGCCCCAGCAGTCCCTTAGCTCACTTATAAAATAAACATACAGACACTTGTATTATTTAAACTGCTTGGCCATTAGCTCAGGCCTATCATCGTCTAGCTCTTACTCTTATATTCAGCCCATTTCTATTAATCTATATTTTGCCATGTGGCTCGTGGCTTACTGGTACTTTATATGTTCCTTGTCCTGGTGGTGGCTGCAGGCAGTCTCTCCTTCCCTTCCTGTTCCCTTAATTCTCCTCTCTGTTAGTCCCGCCTATACTTCCTGTCCAGCTACTGGCCAATCAGTGTTTTATTTATTAACATATTTGCCATACAGAACATCCCACAATAAGACAGCACTGTTTACTCAGTGCATTATAAAAAAAGATGACATCGTGTCTGGAAACACGTGTTGCAGGCTTAAAAACAGTTGGGAGACAATAGGAGTAGATATGATTAAAAAATATATTGTGCAAATGTATGCCATTTTCAAAGAATAAATAAAAATATTATTTAAAATGTCTTGCAAACCTGGACATATCAAAAGTATCATTCACTATGAACAAGTTGACTTTATACCATGACATGGTTGGTTCAATATACTCAAATCCATCAATGAAATAGAAGAATGAACTTAAGAATGAACTTGAAGATAGAAACCACTTGATCATCTCAATAGATACAGAAAATACCTTTGACAAAATCCAATATTCTTTCACAGTAAAGCCCTAAGGACAGTAGGGTTTGAGGGAAAGTATTTTAACACAATAGAAAAAATATATAACAAAGATAGCCTACAACATCTTTTTTTTTTTTGAGACTGGATTTCTCTGTGTAGCTTTGGTGCCTTTCTTAGAACTCACTCTGTAGCCCAGGCTGGCCTCGAACTCACAGAGATCCACCTGCCTCTGCCTCCCAAGTGCTGGGATTAAAGGCGTGCACCACCACTGCCCAGCTAGCCTACAGCATCTTAAATGGAGAAAAACTTGAAGCAATTTCTTAAAAATCGGCAACAAGACATGGCTGTCCACTGTTTCCACACCTACTCAATATAGTGCTTGAAATCTAAGCTAGAGCAATAAAAATAGACAAGGAAATAAAAGATTTATAATAGGAAAGGAAAAGTTAAAGTATTCCTCTTTGTAGATGATATGATGCTATGTATAAGAGATCCAAGACTACCCCAGAAAACTCTTAGAACTGATCAATAATTTCAGTAATGTGGCAGTATATGGAATTAAGATACAGAATTCAACAGCCTGTCTATATAGTAATGACAATTACACTGAAAAAGAAATAAGGAAAATAATTCCATTCACCCTAGCTTCAAAAATGGCAAAGTACCTTAGAAATCAATGCTCTTGAATTGATAGAGTTAATACTGTGAAAAATGACTATCCTATAAAAAGTAATGTATAGATTCAATGCAATCCAAATTAAAATTCTTATGATATTATTCACAGAAATAAAAAATAATCTTTAAACATTATATGGAATTATAATGACCTTGGATAGCCAAGGCAATGCTGAACAAAAAGAATAATTCTAGAGGCATTGCCACACCCAATATCAAGTTGGGAATATATCCAAAGGACTCTATATCCTGCTACAGAGACACCATGTTTATTGCTTACCCTGTCACAATAGGTAAAACATATAATGAGCCTAGCTGTCCATCAACTAATGAATGGATGATGAAAATGTGATACACATACACAATGTAATCTTCCTCAGCTGTAAAGTAAACTGAAATTATGAATTTTGCTGATGAAAGGATGGGACTGGGAAAAAAATATTGAGTGAAGTAACCCAGGCAGAAAAAGTGAAGTACCACATGTTTTCCTTCATATGTGGAACCTAGTTTTGATTCTCTAGTTCTGTATGCTTAACTGGAGTACTTGTTGAAGTCCATCAGGAGGATGCCCTAGGTCAGAGAGAACAGTAGAATGTAGGGACTAGGAAAATATTTGTAGAGAGAATACTAGGAGTGAATAAGTTGAAGTAGGATTGGGATGGGAGGCCAGGAGATGAACGGTGGTAAAGGAGGATCAACCAAATCAAAAGATGTTAAAGAAAGTCACAGGGAAACCTAATAACTTATAACCCAACTAGAAGTATCTAATTCAATAAAAATACAAAAGATGCTCTGACTGAAAATCTCTATAATTACATTCCTAGAAGTGATTAGAACAAGCACCCTACTACCAGGGATGGAAAACTTCTTTATGAGTTGTTGGCTAAAGAAATAATACAGGCTCCTGCCATGCTTCTTCATTGATGCAGTAGTTCTTTTTCTATTGCTTTGATAAAATCACTGACCAAAGAAACTTATAGAATGGTTTATCTGGGCTTATAGTTCCAAGGGGATAAGAGTCTATCACCATCACAGTGAGGGAGGCGTGGCAGCAGGCAGGCGTGACAGCTGGAGAAGTAAGCTGAGAATTCACGTCTTGAACCACAAGCACGAAGCAGAGAGAATAACTGGGATTGACTGGAGTCTTGAAACTCTCAAAGCCTGACACACTTCCTCCAAGAGGCCTCCCCACAAAAGCTCTACCAACTGTGGAGGGGGCATTTTCATTCAAACCACACACACACACACACACACACACACACACACAGCGGAGGAGGTCACTGAACTGCAAGGGGGAACTTAATATTGTTTTTAACTTAACAGACATAGCATAAATAGCATAAAATACATGTGTTTATACTCATGAGCAAACGATATTCTCAGCCTTATCAGAGAAGTTTCCCTTTCCAGTGAATTGTGAATATAAAGACTTAAGGCTGCTTACGGTACTGACAACAAGTGACAGTTGATTGCTCAGCCACAAACAGCACAGTTATACCATATTCTCTAAGGCTCAGGGAACATTCAGGAGAGGGGTTAGGAAGAATGTAAAACTCAGAAGGTGAGGGAAAGGGCTGCAAAACATCATTTTCTGAGCTAGATAAAACAAGTACAGTCACAATATTACCGGCCGTGGTTGCCTGTACAGGGTCTACACAAGAATGAAGCTGACAGTAGTCAGGAATTAATGGGAAAAGGACACTGAAATCACACACCTTGGTGATGAACTCAATGATTAGCTACAGATGTCTTCTGGAATTTGGGGTGTTCTTGTCTCTAGTTGTCTACCTATTGATGATCCTACCAGACTCCAATGACTAATTCCATGTGAAGGTCACACAGGTGACCCTGGTTGAATTCAATAGGTCACAAAACAAACAAGTAAACAAAAAAGAACTCATGAATCTTGGGGAAGTGATTTATATGGTACGTGCGGTAGGGATGAGAGGAGGATAAACGAATATGAGAGAAGAGAGTGACCAGGATGCATTATATGCATGTATGAATTTGTCAAAAAAAACGATGTTAATTAATTTTTTAAAGTGGTTAGCAGACTTTTAGGGATTGACTAAATACATTTTGCCTTATTACACACACATGAAAAGTTAGGGACCATGAATGAGATTATGATTTCAAAGTGAAGTGTTTGGAAGTCAAGTTTGGCAAGAGCTATGAAAATAATAACTTGAAGACAGCACAATTTAAAAATTGAGTGTGGGAAACAGATTCTTTTGCTTAGATTGCGGAGAAGCCTTCACTGCTTGTGTTAGGTGATCAGGAAAAGCTGAATGCCGAGCACAAGAATGGACAGAGTGGCTAAATGCAGTAACTTTAATGACCAACGGAGATAGCTCTGTCTCCCCAAGTCAGGGCTCTGATTGGAAGACAGAGAACATGACATCTGAAAGGTGGACACTTGAGTAGGTGTCTTCAGAGGTCTGCAGCCTCCAGACTTATTTTGAATCTTTTGACCTTGGACATATGCCCACACTCTTTTCACTGAGAGTGAGCACTCTGAAGAGACATTGCAGAGTCATTTTTCTTTCTTTCTTTCTTTCTTTCTTTCTTTCTTTCTTTCTTTCTTTCTTTCTTTCTTTCTTTCTTTCTTTCTTTCTTTCTTTCTTTCTCATTTTTTTGAGACAGGATGTCTCTGTGTAGCTTTGGAGCCTGTCCTCAGAGTTATTTTTCTATAAATGACAACAGGTAACTCTTCTAGGAGCTATGTGCATCCTTCCTGGCTGTCAGGCCTATTATCAAAGTTAAGTCACAGCACAAGGAGCTAGTGTAAACTTGTGTTGTGGGAACACTTCCCAGGAGCCTAGAAATAATAATGGTCCATACTGAACAGCATTGGAATGTCAGCATTATTATTGGACCTAGTAGAAGCAAGGGATTAAAAGGCTCAAAATAGTGAACATGGTAGAATGGATATTTTATTTGAAGCCAAAAGACTCATCAGAAAAGTATGTTTCATGAGAAGTTACAGATAAGTAACTCATCAAGACCATTAGGAATATGCTTAAGATAGGAGCATTAAAAAAAAGAAGAAGAAAGGAGCATTATTGTGGAGCCAAATTACACTACCTTGCTTGGGACTCTCCACATTATAAAATAGAAAGTCTAGCATCCAAGAACTCATTTAAGTTCCAGCATACTGAAGTAATCTGTTACCTTAGACCAGTATCACTAAATGCTTCCATGATGCATAGACATATGAATCTCAAGACCACAGTGGGAGAGATGGAGGCTCACTTACCAACCCTAATCTATTACTGCTTCTTCAAAATGTCCAATGTACCACCAACAGAGGCAAACACAGAGCACACTAGACAGTTCTACCTCAAGGAGATCAATTTGTCAGTCAGTTACATGTTGACTATGTTGGGCACCTTTCACACAAAAAGGAGAGGTGAGTTTTAACTCTCACATACAGACATGTGTTCCAGTTATGGGTTTGTCTCACAATACCCAGAGGGCCCTCACTACCAGCACCATTTTGGGGATATTGCATAAATATATAATTGGGAAAATTGGGTAAATCACTTATATCAAAAAGTAATTCTCGTTTACCCTGACGCTTTTTGAATATTCATTTCACTGAGATTGTTATGTTACCAAATACTCTGTATTATTCTGCTCACTTGAAAAGTGTTTGACAATATCGTCAGCCATTTATCACCCTTTTGACAAGTAGAAATAAAATCCAGAAAAATTATAGTTTTCTGTTTCTATGAAGTGTGCTCCTTTTCAGCTCTAGGCAAAATCCAATTGTGTGAGATGAGATGAATTCACCTTCCATAGTATCATAGGTTTTGTGTCCTTTTCTTCTAACCTAAAGGGACCACCCCTACCCTGACACACAAACTCAGAATTGGGGATTGAATCTGAGGCCTCAGACATGATAAGCACATTCTCTACAAATGAGCTACATCCCAGGCTTTTTGAAAAAAAAACTAAGATGGTCTCACTTAAAATTACCCAAGCTGGCCTTGAGCTTGCCATCTTCCTGCTTTGGGCTCTAAGCAGCTAAGTTTATGAGCCTGTACCAACAGGCCGACCCATTTTTTGATCAATAATCAAAACATAAATTGTCATTTTAAATTATATTAATTATATGAAAGACAGTATAAATTAAAAATTAAAAATGTCAAAGATGAACTCATAAATTCTTGGATATGATAACTGATCACTTTTAGGAAAGTTTTAGGGTCAGACATGGTGGATTATGCATATAATCCCAGTACTCAAGAGGTGGTTGTGAGTTTGAAGCCAGTCTGGGTTCCATGATGAGACCTTGTCTCAAACAAGCAAGTAGACAGACAGACAGACAGACAGACAGACAGACAGACACACACACACACACACACACACACACACACACACCGCACCAACCAACCAACCAACCAACCACCAACAATAAAAAATCCGACAAAACCAAAAAGGAGAAATAATTAGGTAAAAGATTCTGACATTATTGATGCAATGACATGCTTTAACGTAAATTCAAAATTTGAAAAATTGAATTGTAATCTTAAAGATAAAGGCAGTACCTTATCAAATATTGACCTAAATTTTACTCAATATTTTTAATTTAACTTGTTTTGAAAAACATGTATCATTATGCATGTGCTATATGTCTTTAATGTGTGTGTGCATGCATGTGCAGGTGCACATGTGTAAGTCAGAGAAAAACTGCGCCTGTCAGTCCTGGCTGTCCAACTGGTCTGATATAAGGGCTCTTATTTACCACTGCATATGTCAGGCAGCTGGCCTGTGGGCTTCCAGGGCTTCTCCTGTCTGACTGCAATGGCAGGGAGGCTAGCATTACAGAGGTGTGCTGTGATGGCTGGCTTAATGTGGGTTCTTGAGATCTGACTCAGGTCCTCATGCTTGCCTTGAAAATGCTCTACCAGGGAGCCACCTCCTCAGTGTTCAGCGTTGTATGTTAAAGGCCAGAGAACTCACGCCATTAATTCCCGAGGTGAGTGCTATTCTCTCTCTCTCTCTCTCTTTCTCTCTCTTTTTTTTTTTTTTTTTGGTTTTTCGAGACAGGATTTCTCTGTGTAGCTTTGCGCCTTTCCTGGAACTCACTTGGTAGTCCAGGCTGGCCTTGAACTCACAGAGATCCGCCTGGCTCTGCCTCCTGAGTGCTGGGATTAAAGGCGTGCGCCGCCGCCGCCGCCGCCGCCCGGCAAGTGCTCTTCTTAACACCGCACTAGAGACTGCTACAGGGACTTTAGAAGACCATCAACCTGATCTCTGTCCAAGAAAGAGAAATGCACTGGAAAGAAAGTATGAGTAGTGTTAGAAATTAATTATGTATCAGTACAAAATGTTATTTTTTTTTGTTTTTAGATTCTTTAAAGGAAGCAAACTATGCATTTTTAAAGGCAAGTAATTAGATAATCGTAAATAGGATGTAGTAGACTTCCTGCCAAAGGAGTGACCCCTCTAGAAATACTTGTTGAGGTCTCATTTGCTCTGGGGTTGGATATGTATTTAAAGATTAAATAATATAGACAATCAAGAAAAACATTAAGTTAGACTCCCAGTGCTCCACCAGGGGCCCAGCCGTGGGTGTCTGCCTTCAGATTCCTCAGTCCTTGGATGGGGTTTATGGCACCACTATCTGGGTGTCTGGCCATCCCATCACCAGAGTAGGTCGGTTCCTGCCGTCTCACGACCATTGCCAGCAGTCTTTTGAGGGGGTATCTTTGTGGATCTCCGTGGTTTATATGAGCGAGAATTGTTGAAGCCAAGGTTGGATAAAGCACCGGGACAAATAACCAAATGAATGGAAGCACAGGATCTATGAACCAAAGGCTGAGGGGCCCCCAACTGGATCAGGCCACCTGAACGGGTGAGACAGTCATTTGGCTTGATCTGTTTGGGAGGCAGCTGTGCATTGGTGCCAGGTCCTGGGCTCGTTGCATGAGTTGGCTGTTTGAATCCTGGGACTTATGCAGGGACACTTGGCTCGGTCTGGGAGGGGGGAATGGACCTGCCTGGACTGAGTCTACCAGGTCAACCCCGGTCCTCGAAGGAGACCTTGATCTGGAGGAGGTGGGAATGGGGGGTGGGCTGGGGGGAGGGGTGGGCGAGAGGGGGAGAACAGGGGATTCTGTGGCTATTATGTTGAACTGAATGGTGTTGTAAAATAATAATAATAATAAAAAAAAACCAAAAAAAAAAAAAAACAAAAAACAATATAGTAGCTGCAGGTCGCTATTTATAGCAGCTGTGACTGCATGCACAGTCTGAGTATGATAGAAACAGATAATATCCCAGTTTCAAGCAGGGAGCATGTCAGGAAATCCCAGCCCTAGCTGAGGAACTATTTTCAACTGATGACTGCTGGGAGTGGAAGATTGAGTTATCCTCAGTAATGGGGCCCCTGAGAGGTTGCCGGTGTTCCACTAGATGGCGGTGTACTCTATCAAAACTGGCAACAGTTAGCAAACAGATTCTGTGATCCTAGTCCAAGCACTGGGCTGAACTCCTGGAGATCAGTAGAAGAGAGAGAGGTGGGATCATAGGAGCAAAGGGGGCGGGGAGTCAAGATCATGAAAAAAAAAAAAAAAAAAAAAGAAAAACATTAAGTTATATTTTTAAATTGGCTTGCAAACTAGTGGGTGTCCATAAATCTTCTTTCTACATCCTTAGTTTTCCCTAACCAACACCTTATCCTTTCTTTCAATTCCAGTATTCCTTTCTTTGTTTAAAATTTTAACTTCCAGAAATTGCCAAAACCTAAAAAATGATTACAAGGTGGTAGAAATTATGACATAGAATATGTTTTAGAGTTGGTAAGATTATCGCATAAGGGCACTTGCCACCAAACCCTATGACTTGAGTTAGATCCTTAGGACCCAGATGCTGCAATGAGAGAACCAACTCCCACAAGTTGTTCTCTGACCTCCATGTGTCTGCTATGGTACACTTGTATAACCATCCACACAATATATATATATATATATATATATATATATAAATGTTTAAAAAATAATAGAGGACTATATAGATGGCTTAGTACTTAAAATCACTGACTGCTCTTTTCAAAGGACTGGTGTTCAATTCCTGCATCCATAACAATATAGCTCACAACAGTCTGTAACTCTACTTCCAAGGGATCTGATGCCCTCTTCTGGTCTCCATGGGCACTAGGCATACACATGTTGATACATACAGACAAAACACACACACACACACACACACACACACACACACACACACACACACACACATATATATTATAAAAAGTATTAAAAAGAGAGTGTATACGCATAATTTTTGTTATGACAAATTTTCAACTTAGTTTTATTTGCAAATGCCATTTTCATTTCTATTGGGCTTGTGATACACATGATATGTCCTGCTTGATCTTGAGTTGCATAAACCTTTTTACTGAGTTGGAGTTTCTTTGTTTTGACCCTGGGGAATCCTCAAAGCGAATTTCATATATTCCAGATACCTGACATGCTGAAACAAACCACCTCAACAACATCTCTTAAATCTGGTGAAAAAAAAATCATTTGGCTCTTTCTGTTTTTAAGTATTCATGTTGTTGCCTTGGACCTATTCAGATAATTCAGGATTATCTTAATTATGTATAAATACTTAATGACCTCAATTATATGTGCAAAACACATTTCCACAAATACGACATGCTTATAAGTATGATACCAGTGGCGGAATGATGGTGAGGATGGGAGATAGACTTCTGCCTACCACATGGACTAAATATTTTAAGGGAAATAAAGCATCCCAAGAGCCAAACAGATGTCTAATTTCAGCTTTGGTGGTCAAGAGAGTTTTTGAGACAGTGGTTGTTGACTAAACATCTGAAGAATTTGAAAGGAAAGCAGTGGATATCTAGAAAGATTGTTCTAGTTGGAAGGAAGCTCAGTCGTCACACAAACACCCCTGCATTCAGAGAACAGCCAACAGTCAGAAGGCTAGAACACAGTGTACATCAGGGCGAGGGAACAGCATGAGGAAGAGAGACAGCAGAAACCAGACGACTTGGATTTACCGTGGACAAGAAGTCATCAGGGCATTTGGGAAGAGTAATGACACATTAGTATTACATGGAGCACAGTGGTTCTGGCTGTCCCAAAGAAGGCAAGGGCAGAAACAAGAAGAACAGGGAGAGTAATAATCTCTTCCTTTCACAATTCTCATCCAACTCATGAACAGATCCTTTTAGCTCTATGTATAGAAAAAAAAACCATAGTCTCACAAACATACACCTCACGGCCACTGTTCTGGCCCAAGCCATGGAGCAGTACTTGACATAATAGAACAGCAAATAATGAATAAAGTTACAAATTTTCAGTAGAAATATAAAATGTATCTATTAGTTTTAACTAACTTTCCCATTTTCCTAGAATTTCTGACAAGTTTGCAATATATTACAACACATGATATCAATCATTCATTTTATATATTAATCTCTATCTGAAATATGATTTGTATTATAGGTTTTAATTAAAAATTAAAATTAATAAAGTCTGTATAAATCTGGATTCTCCATAGTAACAGAAGTAATTAGTTGTGTACACACACACACACACACACACACACACATATATTTATTTTAAGGAATTTATTATTGTTATGGAGGATGACAAACTCAAAATCTGTGAGATGGCAGACTGGAGATAAAGGGGGAGTCAATTTACATAATCTAAAGACTATCTGATGGCAGAATTCCTGTTTCTCAAGGTAGGGGCACATCTGCTTTTGGTTCTCTCTGGCCCTTCAACTGGCTGGGTGAGGGTTCAATCAAATTACGAAAGGTAATTTGTTTACTCAAAGTACAAAGATTTAAATATGGTTATGGTTTAGGTGTGCCCCCAGAATCTACATGTTGGCTACTTAATCATAAAATTCATAGGTTAATGGTATTAGAGAGAGGACCTATAGGAGATAATTAAGATTAGGTGATGTCATGAGGGAGGGGCCCCCACAATGTCATTAACAAAGGAAGACCTGAATTAGCAGGCTTGTCGTTCCATGTGATGTCCCTCTGCCATGTTATAAGATCATGTAGGTCTTCAGTAGATATAGGTGCCATGGTTGAATTTCTACACCTCCAGCATTGTGAATAAATAAAAAGTTATTCTTAATAAATGGCCCAATACTATGTACTCTCTTTTAGCAATCCAAACAGTTAAAGGTAGGTATGAATATTATTTAAAAATGATCCCACAGAAGACACAGGATAATGTTTGAACATAGTATGTGGGCATCTTGGGCCAGAGAAGCTGATATTTCAAGTTAACCATCACAAACTGGCTGTGGTATACCATTCCTACAATCCCAGTGCCAAATTGGAGATTCACCTGGACTATACAGTCAGCTCTTAGAAAGAAGGAAACAAAGAAAAAAGAAAGAAAGAAAGAAAGAAAGAAAGAAAGAAAGAAAGAAAGGAAGGAAGGAAGGAAGGAAGGAAGGAAGGAAGGAAGGAAGAAAGAAAGAAAGAAAGAAAGAAAGAAAGAAAGAAAGAAAGAAAGAGGAAAAGAAAGAGAGGAAAGAAGGAAGGAAGAAAAAAATTAATATCATAAAGTTCAAACAACAGATCTATGCCAGTAACTTGGCAGAGCTAGGCTGTAAGCCATTCTATCTACCTTCATATTGTTTACCTTTACATAATACCACCCCATTCAGAAAATGCGTGCTTGGGTAGTATATCTTTTATATACATTTAAAAATATTATTTGAGCAGTATTAAATAATCAATTTGGTTTATATGAACATCGGAGACAGTGCTTTGCTGTTTTACCAAACTGAGAAATGTCTGTCTGTAGAGGCAGCAGTTGAGGCCAAGTGAAACCATAAGATGACAACATTCTCTCACGTAAAATTAAGAATCTCTAATTGCTGTTGGAAGAACATGCACTTGAGTCATTCTTTAGTAATGGACACATCTTTATTTTTTCCAAGAGGTTTTAATTGATAGCTGTTTGGGATTAAGGAATTGTTAATAATTCCTTAATTAATAATTAATTAATAATCATCTTAGAACAGAAAGAAACTTTTCACCTTGCTTTGAAATCTAGTCTGCATTTTTTTGTATTGTTTTGAATAGAACTTTTAAAATCTGTTCTTTCAGAGGCATTTAAAAGAGACATGAATAAAGAATGTCAAACAGATAGTATAATCAGAAGTTGGTCCACAAAAGTACAATATTAAAGCTCTAAAATAACCAATGGAAGGCAATGCAGGGCCAGTCTGTTCTCTTGGGAAGGATGACTAAAAGATAAACTATTTTGCTTACCCATAGTGAAACATACCTTTCAAGTTTGTGAGTTTTACTGTGTGGATACCATGTCATGAGTCATGGCCTAGACTTCCACCAGGGACACATTTCTGTTCTTTTTGTTTGTTTATTTCGACAGGATTTTTCTATGTAATCTTGGCTGCCCTGGAACCCACTCAGTAGACCAGGTGGGCCTTGAGATTCACAGAGATCTGCCTGCCTGTGTCTCCTGAGTGATGGCACTAAAGGCGTGCACCACCACTGCCCTGGCCACCTCTCTGCTTTTTTCTTTCACTGTTTTTACTCAGAGCTGATGGTCCAGAATGGCCAGAGAACTCTTTTAATCCTAGAAACCAAGGTAGTGGAGACTGGTTAGAAATTCCGTGGAACTTCTCTCAAGACAATTTTGAAATTATCTAGCCCCCAGGCTCCAATTAATACATATGACTCTCCTTACAGACAGATAGAGAATTCCTACAGGAATCAGGGGCTGATAGAGTCTCTAGAGATGGCCTTGGAAGGCCTAAAATTCAGAAATTGTCTATCCAACACCCAGACTCCCAAGAATAAAACAAAAAGGTAGGAATGAAGGGACTCCAGCCCACTTAAGCATGTGGCTCTGGCAGGCCTTCCCCTTCTCCACCACGTCATCTGCCTTGCTAAAAAACATTAGATTACATTCCTGAGGCTAACCCCCAAGGTCTATTCTCTTGTTTGGCCAATTTCTCCTCCTAAGGGTCACTATCAAGGTCCAGCTATCAAAATATTAAAGTCCAGTGTGGTAGTTTGAATGTAATTGGCCCCCATAATCTCATAGGGAGTGGTACTGTTAGGAGGTGTGGCTTTGTTGGTGTGGGTATGGCCTTGTTGGAGGAAGTGTTAATGTGGGAGCAAACTTTTAGATTTCCTAAAGTTGCTCAAGATACCACCCAGTGTCATTCAGTTGACTTCCTGTTGCCTGCAAGATGTAGCCCTCTTAGCTCTAGCACCCCACCCGCCTGCCACTGTGTTCCCCGTCATGATGATAATGGACTGAACCTCGGAAACAGTGAGCAAGCCTCTCCCAATTAAAAGTTTTCTTTATAAGAGTTGCCATGGTCATGGGGTCTTTTCACAGCAATAGAAACTCTAACTAAGACACCCAGCAATCAGAAGCCCCCTTTGGTTTACCTAATAAACATGCCCAATTCAATTTAAACACTTCATCCTAACAAGGGGTTTCCCCCTTTACCTTTATAAACTGCCATTTTCCTATGTGTCACATCTGTCTCCTCTGTATCCAGAGGCAGTCCTTTGTCCTTCTGGGACAAATACCCCTGCCACCTTTCCCTGGTTCTCTTTCCCTCCTCTCTCTTCCTCTATCTCCTGTATTTGTCTATTAACCCTGCTCTCTGTCCCTTTAGGGCAAATAAATCTCCTTTGTGCTGAGAACTTGGGGGTTCTGACAGGATGCTTTTCTGTTCACTTTATAAAGAGAGTGACTATATAATTCAGTGAGGGACAGGGCTCAGTTTTAGTTTTCTTGTCCTATATAATGCTAATTTTATCAGTTCCCATAGCCAATGCAAAGAATTTGACAGATTATGGAGTCATACCTAGTGATTTTGCATGGCATATTATGCCATCTATTCTAATACTTTAAGACAAAAGCAAATTAGGGTGACCTAGGGGATTATTCTTTTCTCCTCAGCTCCCGTATTCTAGTTGTTTATTTGATTGTATTAATTGGTATAACACTAGTCTGCTTTCATGAAATTTTGAGTCTCCGTATAGACCCACTCTACATATCCACCACAGAATTTAAGCTGTTTGACACATACTATTCAATTATTTGTGAAAAATGCTTTGGTTTCTTCTTTTTGCTAAAATCTATTTGTAAAATTTTCTGCATGTTAATTACAAAATTTTCTGAATTTGCATTTTCTGCTAAAAATAGTTACAGTCAAAAAGTTCTTTAAATGATAGATAGGTGACTGACTTTTGTTACACTTAATTCCAACATTTTTTCTTTTTTCCCCCAACATAATATTTTTATTGGTTATTTGAGAATTTCATACAATGCACCCCAATCTCATTCACTACCCAGTCCTCCCAGGTCCACCCTCCCATGTGACTTCCCCTTGAAAAAAGAAGAAGAAAAAAAGTACCAAGTCCAACTTTGCCCATATACTCACTGGAACATGGTCAAACACTTTTTTCATCTAAAACTCTATGTTCCACCCCTATAACTTTTATTTTCTACTATAACTCTAAATCCTTCTTTAAAAAATGCTAGATATTAAAAAATAAACACCATTTCAAGGGGAACTTTAGGTTCATAGAGTAACAGAGTAGAAAGCATCAAATACCCATACATTTCCACTCCTCAAGAGCCTCCTCCACAAGTAACAGCCCCAAATTAGTGATCCATGTGTTGCAGTCTATGAGCCAACATTAATGTACTTCTATCGCTTGAAGTCTACCAGGGTTCATTCTTTGTGTGGTTATTTTTTAAGGGCTTAAACACGTGTACAATTACAGATTACCGCTATTATACTTCTGCAGAGTATAGTTCACTTCCCTAAAATTTCCTTGGTCCATCTCTTCACTCACTCACCCTCTACCACTAACATCTTTGAACCATTAATTCTTCTAACGCCTTCCTAATTTAGTTCTTCCTGAAGTGATGTACTTAGACTCATATAGTACATAGCTTTTTCATTGGTGTCTCTCATTTAGGAATGCTTCTCTGTTTTCATAGGTCAATTGCTTGTCTTGATGTGCCAGTTTTTCCACTTTCTGAAGGATGTCTTAGTTGTCTCTGTGTTTTGAAATTAATAGTTGCTGTCAATGTTTGTGTGAAATTTTTTGTATGAATGTAATTGTTTTGGATCATGTGGATGAATACTACAGTGATTGATGAAGCATATGTTCAGAAAAATTACCAAGCTTTCTAAAACAGCAATATCATTTTGCATTCTCCTGGTAGTTTTGTAGCTCTTGGGAATTATTTTTGTCGTGTATTTTGTAAGACATCATCTTTCTATGTATCCCAAGCTGGTCTTAAACTCACCATCATCCTGCCTTAGATCCCCATGGGCTGGGATTTCATGTGTATGTCACATGTAATTACAAATGTATACAACATTTGAGGAATGTATGGGCTACAGAGAGTTAAAAAGTTCAGGTGCAATGGTATGCCAACCTTAAGATAGTCTACTGTGTATGTCTGACAGTCTTTGGCCAGTGACAGACACGTGTGGTCTGTTGAATGAGTTTCTTTTAGGTATTAACAATTATTAATGTGTTTCTCATTACTCATCATCAACATGAATCCTTTCTTTCAAAGCTGGTGTTTTATGTAACTCAAGAGTCTTCTGTTTACAGATCTAAGCAGTGTTGTGTAGATACAGAAATCTTAAATATGAAGAATTTCCCAGCTGCTATTTTTATCTACTTAGTAGTGTGTAGGCTGAGGGAAGATATAATCATCATAATGCCCCTCCACTGGGGAAATGTGTCAGACATATTTGAGTCTTTCAATGAATAAACCTGAGATAGTATCTTTAGCTATTCTAACACTGGCCAGTTACTCCATTAAAATCTTTCTGATTTGCCATAACTTTGTCTGATGACTAAGTTTCTAATTTCTGCACTCTTCCTTGAATCTGTTGTCTTTCAGATTTTCTTTATTTCTAAGTATGTTTGTGTATAGAGTTTCTTCCTCATTAGTTAAAATATTCAGATTAAAAAATCTATAAAATGGCTTTTGAAATGAGCTTTTCATAAAACCACAATTCAGCAGTCCTAATTTTATGCTTCAAAATTTATATACAAATAATATTTTAATTACTAAGTCTAAATGATAACATGCTGAAGACCTGAGGTGGATATTCCTAGCACCTGTTTACATTGAGAATGCTAACACTGACTCAATTCCTTTATTAGTTCATAGGTCCAGATCATTTCTATACTTTGAATTCATATAACATTGAAGATATTTAACTGTATTTAATTTGGTGATTTCTCTTATGAGATAGGCTTCATGGGCTTAGAAAACAATAGCCTGTTTTTAAAAGCTAGTTTACAGTCTTCATGCTTTGTGGATAGTATGCTTTCCAGAGTCTAACCGAGTGCCAGGCAGTTTTGGTGTCCCAGCTATAATCTCAGCATTCAGAAAGCAGAAACAGGAATTCCCTGCAGGATTATGACTAGCTGTGGTAGTCTGTATTGGTCATCTGTGGATCCAGTTCAGATACAACCTCAATAAATAAAGTGGAGAGTGATCAAGGCAGATCCCCTATATCAACCTTAGACCTCAATAGGTATGTGCACAAGCATATATGCTCACACACATGTGAACATCACATACATATACATACTCATGCATACCACACTCACATTGAAATTGAGCTTACTATTAAGTTTTAATTACTAACATAAATGAAAAGAAGTCTTATATGGATAACAATAATTTATAAATGAAATATCATTATTTTGTGAAATTTATATCCCCTTGCTTATATGAGCTATAAAAATACAGATAATGCATATGAGTTTTGGTTTTATTTCTAGTGTTGCTATTAGGAAATATCAACAAGGATAAGCTTCAGTTGGAGGGTATCATACATATTAAAAATGGCCATCTGGAAGTGACAGAATTGTGAGTCATTTAAGAAAAGAGCAAGAACAGATGATACTGATCGATTAAGTAAAGAGAACAAACGAGTTGGAAATCAATACAGAATGAATATTGGCTTGTTGTCCTAATTTCTAAATCTGTGTGTGAATTTCAGATGTGTTCATGTAAGGAGATATGGAGGAAGACTTTGAAATAAGAGACTTTAGGAAAGGGTGTTGTCATGTAAGAAGAAATGTTTGCATTTGTTGCTCTTGGCATAGATTGAGAGCAGAGGATTTTTAAGAACATTTAAGAATATGCAAAATAGGACCATATAGGTTGGATAATTTAGTAAACGAAATAATGGGAACTGGGGCTACGTAACACCAGAGACAGATTTCTCAACTAATTAGCCTTTCTTAAATTATTCTATCACCAAATATTTATCTAAAACATGTACTGTGTGAGATAAAAAGGTAAATAAATAAAGCAGCTCCAAAGCCTTATGGAATGTGAAATACTTAAGCGCTAACACACATATGTAAAAACTACAATGCAGAGTAAAGAATCAGAACTGATTTGGAGGAGGAAAAAATGCTAAAAAGAGGTCTGTATGGTGAACCATTTTGCCTGGCATAGTAAGAGAAACATTCCTGGCCAAGACAGACTTAATCTTGGTTTTATACAGTAAGGAGAACAATATGATTGATCAAAGAGGAAGTTGGTTCACAAAGGCAGAACATTGTGACAAAAGGGGAAGTTGTGTTCATGAAGGAAGAATGGTGTGTCCAAAGAGGAAGCTGTATGACTGAAGGGGAATCACAGAGCACATAGAGCACAGAGCACAAGCAAAAGAAAATTCTATTGATTGCCACATGACATTGATTTAGGTTGATTTTCAGGCAGAAGAGAGACCAATGATATTTGGATAGAACGGGTCCAAATTATGGATTCACATCATAATTTGGTAACAATTTGTCGATGTAACCAACCATCTTATTAAATAAGAAACACAGAACCAATGTAAATGAGAAAGCCGAGAGGTTAGAGCTCACAGCTAAAATCTTACCCTTTCTCCTGCGTGCTCCTAGCTTCCCGAAAGAGACCTATTTCTTGTGTGTATGTCTTTAAATAATCTTTCTGTTCTGCCTTCTCATTGGTTGTAAACCCAAACACATGACTGCCTCATCACTGCCTGTAAGTACAGCCCTCTAGGTCTTAAAGGCGTATGTCTCCAATGCTGGCTGTATCTCTGAACACACAGAGATCTATGGGATCTAAGCTATTACTTATATATTTTATTGTGTATGTATGTATGGGATTATGACATGAAAACAAACTGTTTCTTGCTGTGTATTTTGGAAGCTAGAGAAACCCCACCTTCATGATCACCCCACACACAGTGAGCTCAATGAACTTCTCTCTGCTTGAAGTGCAAGTTGGTGCTGTATGACATACTATAGTTTAGGCAAGAGCACTAGAAAAAAAAAGTTTTTAAAGATATTTTTATTCTTTGAAAGTTTTGTATGTTTCGATAATGCATACTGATGATTATACCCATCCACCACTATCTCCCTCTAACTCCTCCTATTCAATTCCCTTCCCAACCTTATGTCCTCTGGGGAGGGGTTGGGGAAGGTCCTCCACCTGCTGCAGGGCTTGAGGGGTGAGGGGAGGAAGGCATCCTTCTCTCACTCTTGCCTCCAAATGGCAGGCCAGAGGGCCATGACCAGCTCTCCCATTCTCACTCCCTCAGGGCCAGCTCGCCCATGCCCCTGCCAACAGGGTCAGCTCTTTTGTGCTGCCCAGGTGAGGTGCAGGACCCTCTCTCCTGAGTGCTTTAGCCCTTGAGGGGCAGGACCAGCTCTCCCTAGTGTTGCACCTAGCAAGGGGGTGGGGCCAACTCTACACAGCCCTATCTTCTGAGCCTTTGGTGGTTCAGGAGCCTCAGCCATCAGCACAGACAAGGACCGCATCAGGGCCATGAACCTAGACATGGGCCTCGGCAGCATCCCAGGCACAAGTATCACCATGGCCCTGGGTGACAACGAAGCCACCCACTTCAGGCCACTCCTCACCACTTTCAGCTCTCCAGATATGCCGCTATCCACAGAAAATGAACCCCCCTCTCCCTTCTACTCTTCCCTCTCCTCCCTCCCCGCCCTCCCCTCCTCGTCCTGCTAAGTCCAGTCTTGGTGCTGGGCAGGACCATATGTCCTCCTCAGAGCCTGGGTTGGTGCCTGCTGGCCTGCATGTGAGTCTCCTTGTCCCGCCCAATCCGTCATCAAGAGTACAATTCTTTTGTTAGATTTTGTTGTTGTTTGAGACAAAGCTTCCTGAGTAGCTAAGAATGACCTTAGATTCCTTATTTTAACGAATGTAACTTAACAACAGTTGAAAAGACTCACACTACCGCAGGAACACAGACTCCATGATATTGTCTATGGAATGCTCTGATCACCAACTTTATTAGATTTAAAATGATAAAACAGTATTTTTTCCCATACAGCCCCAAATGAAATGCTGCAGAAGACAGTTTAGAGCACATCATTTACAACTAACTCTACAACCACTTTCTGAATCTTAGCATTAGAAGCAAAATCATAACTCACCATTATAATACAGAAAATTTATGTGGACATGGGTATTTTTATATATATGAAGTAGCGACTTTACTTTGAATTGACATCATTGACAGCCAGCTGCCTGAGAGAATTATTTAAAATGATTACAGTAAGTTTCCTAGTTCAAAACAATAACACTTAGTGAAAAATATAATGGGTCTCATTGGATACAACAGCCCAAACTTTTTAAGGAAAGGGAACATGTGAATTTGACAGTTAAAGATGCAAATTGCAAGTATTTTTGTCAAGCTGTTTATATATCTTGGCTTGCAAATCCAGATATCTCACAAACCAAGAAATATTCCAACAAAGCCTTATTTAATTTTATTATGGGCGCTGAGGCCTTACTCTCTGGATGCCTGCATGGGTTTTTGTTTGTTTGCTTGCTTGTTTGTTTTAGAGAGGAGACATATATCTGGAATATTCCAAGCATGAGCCTTAGGAGGAACTTGGTGGTAGAAATAAAGACAACAAAAATTTCTGTTCCCTGAAGAAACAAATGGTTTTTTGTTTTTCTCCATGTTAAATTCTCAGTTGTGTTCCGGCATTTGACCTAAGACAATACTGGGCAAAATCTCCCCCTGGTGACCAAAATATGTAAATGCACATTCAAAATGTCAAATTCTTGTACACATATTCTGGGACAGAAAGCTCACAAAGTTATCATCCCCTCTCAATTTTTCATGACAAAAGTTACACATTGATTAAACAATTACTTTATATAAGACATTAATCACTAATTCTCTTACATATATCTATGCCATGGGGTGGTGATGTGACTGTTGTTCACATGGGTGTGTGTGTGTGTGTGTGTTTAAATCATAGAAAAATCAGAAAAGTTTCCCTGCAGAGGTTAGATCGCCTTTGCTTTAGTTTGCCACCAAACTTTGATGGCTCCATATAATCTTCTTTCATACAATTCTCTTATATGCACTTAGAAGTAGCAAACTTATTTCCTGTAATGGAAAACTTATGAAAATATAGAAGGAAAGTAAAGAGGACTAAAAGATGTTTGTGAGCTCTGGATATCACAGGTAATTGTTCAAGCACCTTGAGACTTCTGAGAATTCAAAATGGTTTTCACTTGAGGGAGCACCCAGGAAAAAACACACTCTAAAAGTCTCCCAGGCTATCTTCAAAACTAAACAATGCATCTTGTGTACAATCCAATTTACTTGGTTTAAAGCTATGAATATCTTTGCTGCATTTTCTCAATGATAAAATAACCCATTACTTCACAAGTAAGTGATTCTGAAATAAGTCACACATTCCATGTTGCTAGGTCCAGCTATTTAATCTTGCTTCATTGTACCAATGCCACCAAATGAATGTCTGAACCATTATATACATATGACCTGCATGCTGCTGTTTTGTTTATTATCTGTAGCAACTTAGAGACCCGTTCTTGAAGCAATCCAGTGTCGGTAATAAGTCACTTGTGTGTAGACTCCAGGTTTGTTCTTTTGACCACAATTATCTCCCCAACTCACAATTCCAAGGAGATACCATGTGTCTTTATTGTCTTTTACAACTAATGGTCCCCCAGAGTCACCCTGAAAACAAACAACAGAAAAACAATTAGCTAAGCAGTTCATTATTTACAAAAGTTTGATGAACCACTTACTTTATTATTAGTGTATACATAGATTACCGTTACTGAATGAATAAATAAAACAGAGTTGAAAATCAAGGTAAAGCTACACATTTTTCTACTAAATTTTGATTTTGAGTAAACAACATAGCATTAAAAAGAAAAAAAACCTGAAGTACACATCTCATCTAGTGTTTCTTACTGTATCTAACTCCTTATCAAGTACTCAAATTGCCTTTTTTTTAAAAAAAAAATTAAGACTTCACATATTACTTTTCTGTCATGGTAGTGGATACTTAACTATTCATCTCCTTTGCAACTTTTCCTCACCAGAGCTTAATGAGCTCTATATCGTGTTAATTAACAGTGATGCTTGTTTTGTAAATATTACTTTTGAATGAGTCAAGTTCTCCAGAAAGGTGATGCCTGAACCCACCCACTGATTTCTCTTTGTTTTAATTGAAAACAAATTATTTTTTTCATACAACAAATACATTCTGATCATGGTTTCTTATCCTCTTTCATCTCCTCCCAGATCCTCCCCACACCCCTACTCTTCTAACTCCAAGCTTTCTTTCTCTCTGTCTTCAGGAAACAAATAGGCAAATAAAAGAGATAAACAAAAATAAAACAAAATGAACAAACATAAAAACAAAGGAAAAACCACTAGAAACACATACACACACACACACACACACACACACACACACACACACACACGGTGACCCACACACCTACATGAACAAAACCCATAGAAACGTAAAATATACATGACGTATAAGCAAAAACCATAATATGCAAGCAAAAAACCAGTGTGGTTAAAAAAAAAGTCTAAGCAAAGCAATATGAGACAAAAAAAATTATCAAAACTCTCCAAAATCACAATTTAGTTTGTTTTGTGTTGGCCATCTATTGCTGGGCATGAGGCCTATTCTTAAGTGTGGTGTGTGCCCTTTGAGACTCTTCTGGAGAAAACTAATTTTTCCTCTGTAAGTGGTTGTGAAATGGAGATGGCTTCTTCCACCCAGTGTGTTCTGCAATGATTGAAATCAACTTATGAGAGTTCTTTCTCAGTGCCCGATAGTGGTTAGCAACCCCAATCTGTTTTATCAAACTCTTGACTAAGTGACAACCAGAAACAAAATTACAAATCTGCACGAAGTTGTGAAGACTTTTTTTTTTCTTTTGAGTTTCTCACCAGCAATTTTTTTAATTTGTACTTGAATCTTACCCACCTAGATGTTTGGTGGAGGAATTCTCATTCTCACTCTTGCTCTCTTAGGCTCTAGCAATGCTGCTGCTCTCTCTTGTTTTCTCTTTGTTTCTCTCTTCCCTCTCCTTCCACCCCTCTCTCCTCTCTCCATCTCTCTCTGTCTCTCTCTCTTCCCCCTCCCTAGCTCCTTCTCCCCTTCTCCCTTTCTCTCTCCTCTATCTTCATTAGGGGGATTTATTGAATTCTAGATGAACATGTGATGATGTAAGAAATCCAGATTGATGTTGGTACTTTTAATTCAGTTTTATTAGTTTCTCTGAAGCCCTGATTGTGTACCCAAGTCACCATCACTTGAACCACTACCCTAGTGACTTTTTATATGAGTAGGTTTTTTTTTTATATATATTTCTTTCTTTCCCATCCCAGTGAATCCTCTGGACCACAAATCTGTCCACTGATATCAGTATTATCATCCCCTATGTGCTCCATACCTTCTGATCACTTCTACCCATTTCTTGCTTGGATCCTTAAATTCTGGCTGTCTCCTTCCACACTCTTAGCAACTGAGATTGGTTGTGTGTTAGATCCTGTTCTGACTCAACCAACCTATGTGTTATAAAATTCTGTGCTCTTTCCACAGATGTTGATCATTGTGTAATTTGTTGGCCTGTGGGCAGGGCTTTAAGGTGTCCCATGCCACTAATAGTCTCATGGTTTTACTGTGTAGATTCACATCCTTGAAAATTTTGAGAGTCTCACGTCAAAAAAAAAAAAAGATTGTGTATGGAAAGAAACATATTCAGACCTTCATCAGAAAATGTACATTCCTTATGGGTTCTGGAAGACCGAGGGAGACACCATGAAGAACTGCAGGATGTTGACAGTATAACCTAATCAAACTTTGCACCACTAAATAGTCCTACCACCTGTCATTCTGTTTGTGCCTTGGTAGGTGTTACCAACTATGAATTACAGTAGTTGGTAATAAATACAAATATATACACCGTCACAGTTAACTATTTCCTCTTCTAATTCTGTAAATGGGTAAGTGCTACTTATTCTTTAGTTCTCTTTGAAGCATCATCTCCCTGATGCTTGGCCCAACAATGTTTCCTTGAAGGGAAAGAAAGCTGCTTCTTTTCCATTACATTCTTAGAGCATCACAGTTCACTGTACACGGTTGCTGCCCTTAAATACGCGAAGCTGTTGTGTAAGAAGACGTGACTTTCCTGTTGTCCTATGAGTTCCTGGTTATTAAGACACTGAAATTGTGTGTTTGATAGCATCAAAGAAATCCTTCGCTTGTTTCAAGTTGTTTAATTAAAAACATTTAAAAGTATGTGCTATGATGTTTACACCTTCGGAGAGGTCAGTATGTCTGTGTCCTGCACTAGAAAAAAAGAACACAGAGCATTCCTGGGCTGAGTGAAACGCTTTTGAGTTAGTGACTTCGGTTTTTTTTTTTTTTCTTTCTCTCTCCAACCTACCCTGCAGGCATCGTACTTTCCTTCCAGATATCCGGCACAGAACATCCCACGCTTTATGTCGTTGCCATACACCTGCGGTTGTTTGCAGACGTCATTGCTTATGAGCTCTACCCGGGCTTCTCGGAGCTCATTTTGGGATTCCCCTTAAGAAAAAACAAAGTGGTCTCAGAATTTTCAACAAGTGTTCTTAGGTGGACTGAAGTGAATAAGTTCTTTTCTAATCTTCTCCATTCTAAAGTTGTTCATATGGACTACGGTTAGCTTGAACAGTCCTAGAGAAAAACAGTCTAACTAAAATCTGGCACATGCCTTTAACCCCCATGTTTGAGAGGCAGAGGCACATGTGTCTCTGCAAGTTTGAGCCTGGTTTGGTCAACATAGACATACAGTGCTACACAGGGAGACCCTGTCTCAAACCAAAAACAAAACGCAAAACCTGATGCATTTAATGACGGTTGTTGTATTACCAATTTGAATAAATACTTCTATAAGCAGGTGACCATTTGGCTTCCTTTCCAGAAAATCCTTAAAGTTTTACTTTCAATATAGTACATTTATTTTTTATTAATTTTTATTTTTATTTTATGTCTATAGACATTTTGCATTCATGTATGTTTGTGCACCACACACTCTTTGCAATGTCTGTGGAGTTCAAAAGAGTTGGATCCCCTGGAACTGGAATTATATATGATTGTGAACCATCATATGGGTGTTGGGAACTGACCCTGGGTCCTTTGGAAAAGTTGTCAGTGCTGTTAACTTCTTGAGCCCTCCAAACCCTTTTTTAAAAAAGAAATGCATATTATTTTTTTTTTAAAATAAACTTGTGTTTATGGATTCTAGATTGTTCCCACAAACGTTACATGTTTAGTTTGGTCTTGTTTCTTGGTATGATAAATATGGTATTGTTTCTTGGTTTGATAAAGCACCACTTAAACTACATATCTTTATCCAGTCCTGTGCATTTGCAAAGAGCTTTCATGTATATAATTGCATTACATGACAATTTAATGTCTTATAAACAAATTTGTTTTAGATAAAGTTAAGCATCCAGGTCCTAAGCTAGGCCTGTATGACAGGCAGAAACAGGAAATCCAAGAGTATCACAAACATTCTGGAACTGTTTTTCTCAATCATGGAGTAGATGGAAATCATGCACTCTGGTCGGCAGAACTCCAGCACAGTGCCCAACATTCTTTTGTTATTCTTCTTTCCCTAAGTGTGGGTTGGACTCTGTGAATGTGATGGGAATCATTTCCATGATTAGGCTTAAGTTATACGGTAAAGTGCTGGGAAATTTTTTATATAAAATAGTGTATTTAATCTGATTGACTTTGGCATAATCAAAGGGGAGATTATCCAAGGCAGACCTAGCCAAATCAGGTAAGATTTAGAATTTCCTCGTGCTTGGACACATTTTCTTGAAGATGCTGAGGAAGCATGCTGTATAGCTGCAAGAAACAGAATTCTAGCAGCTACCAGACAGCTGGGAAGAGAATCCTGAGCCACAGGTGAGGCCACACCCAGACTGCAGTTCTGAAAGACTCAGAGAAGAAAACCCAATGACCATCAGAACTTCTGACCCAAAAATTAAATTAATAATATATGTATGTGTCTATGTATACATATGTATTCTTACTGTATTATCAATTTTTAAAAAGGTATCTAGTTCTGGCAAGGGCTGGTGAATATGAAAACTGATCATTTCTAGGTGGTAGACAAGTTCATTGTTTTTATAGAAAACTTCTTGGGAAAATATAATAAAATTATGAAAAGCATAGCTCCAAAATTTATACCCCCAAATCCCTAACTATATCCCAACTACTTTAGGAACACCTACTGGCTTTTTAAAGACTATTGATTTATATCAAAGAACTTCATTCATATTTGTCCATTTTATCTACTTTTTTGTCTTTATTATTCCTTCCTTCTGCTTGTTTAAGATTTATTTTTCTCATCTTAGTTTGGCATTTAGTTTATAGAGAGCTTCTTTTCTGACATAAGCACAGATACACTCTGTTCAGTATTCAGGTTTAATTCAGTTCCAGATACTTTTAAGAGATTTGCCCCAGAAGTTTCATTTATCTAGGTGCATGTTCCTGAATTTCTAAGCACATAGACATTTTCCTGTTATCTCTTTGCTGTTGTTTTCCAGTTTAAGTTCATATGGCCATAGAACATACAGTGTATGGTCTCAGTTATTTCATATTCACTAATGCTTACTTTCCATAAATGGATATGGACTTCCTTGGAGAATAAGCCACAGGCTCTTGTGGTTAATGCGTGGCCTACTGCGTTAAAGACAGTGTTTTATAAATGTCTAAACTTATTGCTATTCACAATGTATTCTGTCAGGTATGTATCTGTTCCAACCTCAGACTGTTGCCAGAACCAGATTTTTCTTTCATCAAGGGGAATTCATGATGTGCCTTCCAGAATTATATCGCAGAGAGAGTCCATCAGATACAGTGCAACCATAGTGTGATATTGTGTTCCAACTACCCTGCTGGAACTAAGAAATGATAGGTTCTTAGTCAGTTATATGACCATGGAGAAAGCAATGTCTTGAGCATGTCTAAGATGGAACTGAGCAGAGTGAACATCTAAGGTAAGTCTAGGGTCTACAAAGCCTGTTCCAAGTGATGCTTGTGTGCTTTCCCAGTTCCTTGGTGGAACATGAGATTAGAGGTTTATTCCTGGACATTTTTTTGTGTGTCTAGAGTACAGGCTGCTTTGAATGGATGTTGTCATTTTCTTTTCTTTCTTTTTCTTTTCTTTTCTTTTCTTTTTTTTTTTTTGAGACAGGGTTTCTCTGTGCAGCTTTGTACCTTTCCTGAAACTCACTCTGTAGCCCAGGCTGGCCTTGAACTCACAGAGATCCGCCTGGCTCTGCCTCTCGAGTGCTGGGATTAAAGGCGTGCACCACCACCACCACCACCACCAGGCAGATGTTGCCATTTTCAAAAGCTCATTTTTCATTTCCTCAAGTCGACAGTCAAATCTTTCAGAGATTGTTATATATGCCTGAGAAATACTGAAAACATTCAGCAACAATCATTAAAAGTTAACAATAAAGTTGAATCAGCTTAGAGAGGGTAAGCATGTTTTGACAATTCATTTCCATACTGGTTTTATTCTTAACCACCATTAAATTAGCTTCTTTAATACTAAAGTAAAATTAACTGCACAGGCATAAAAAATAATGGTCAATCCAGTATTCTAGGACCGCCTGTCAACTACTTCTGCCACTAGGTGGAGCTAGAGTTTCCACTGGTGACAGTAACCTGGGGAAAACAAGACTTACAGGCACAAAGATGTAGAGGTTCAGGATTCAGCAACATTATTTAAACTCTGTACGTACGCTATCTATATCTAAGAGAGATTTTGTTGTGGAATAATCTTTTTGTACACTGTGAAGATGTGCCTTTGTCAAAGCACCTTCTGATTGGCTTAATAAAGAGTTGAATGGTCAATAGCTAGGCAGGAAAAGAAGTTAGGCAGGACTTCTGAGGACAGAGAGGTCTCGGGAGTAAAAGAAAGGTGGAGTTGCCAGATAGATGAGGAGAAAAAGAGGATGGACAAAGTGAAGATGAGGTAACAAACATGTGGAATAATGTAGATTAAAAAATATGAGTTAATTTAAGTTATAAGAGCTAGTTAGAAACAAGTCTAAGCTATTGGCCAAGCTTTCATAGTTAATAATAAGTCTCCATATCATTATTGGGGAGACAGCAGTCCCAATGACGAACACTTACTACAAATGATGCCCAGTGTGGGGTATGTATTCCTACATGAGAAAGCTTAAAAAAAAAAAGACGATTCCAAACACATAAAAACAGAGCCAAACATGGCTTCCTCGTCCTGCAGTCTCTCATGTGGGCCATGGAACTGAGACACACCACCTGTGGGCTTGAGCTTCCAGTGTGCCATGAGCTAAGCTATGTGGTGGTTTAAGGTTTTGCTCATACAGACAAAAAAAAGTTACAGATATGCAGTAATGCAGGTTCAGATGAAAAACAAACCCTCTAAACAGGTAACAGTGTGTTTAACAATGTGCGTAGGTTTAAGTGGGGAAAAAAAAGGACATACACAGTCATGAAAACAAGCTTAAAAATAATAAAGTCTTTAAAGAGAGAAGTAATTTAAAAAAACAATAAGCCATGTAAGAATGGGAAATATTATAACACAGGGACTTTGGAATTTATATGCTACTTTGTTAATTTAAAATTTTTTGAATGCTGAAAAAGAGAGAACAATAACTGCTGAGAGACATTGGATTGTGAAAGGGACTGCTGAATTAAACCAGCCTAGATACTTTAGAGATGTCTTGACTTCAGAGTGGAAGTTCAGAATGAAAATGTGTTGCCATGGAGGAGAGGTTGTGCTTTTGTTTCCACAGGAAATGAAAAGCTGTTGATTCCTTCCAGGTTAATAGGGGTCAGATTTGACCAGGGGAAAACTCCTGAGTATCTTGGCTACAGACATAAAGAAGTAAACCTAGAAAAACTCTAAGACAGGTGACATATGTTTTACTTGCCCAAACATAAAACAAACAAACAAAAAATCATCTTTGGCTGGCTTATGTACAATTCACAATCCACAGTTGTGTTAATGCAGATATGTTCATAACCTTTGAATGTTTATGTGTTTTCAGAGCAAAAGGACCAGATACCAATGAAAATGGGTGGTCCAGGTGATCCAGCCTCTCAGAGTGCCTCTGTTGCAGTTTCCTCGGAGATCTGTACCCAGAACAGCTTCAAATCTGCTGAGTGAGATGGTCCAGCCTCACAGACTCTTCTAGCCAGGATTTGACCATTATCCTAATTTTCTCAAGGTTCCCCAAAGATGCCAGAGTCCCCAGGCATCAGGAAGCAGTCTAGAGAACACAACGTCCACATTCCCAAGAGATGAGGTGGGTGATTTTTGGTCATTCGGTGGGTTATGGATGTTTGTTATTGTTTATGGGGGTTAGTTACAAATTGTTACTGGTCCTGGCCAGAAAAAAAAAACGGAACAAAGGAGATTAGATTCAGGGATCTCTATCTGAAGAGAAAAGGGGGATATAGTATAGAAATAATGGGATAAAAGATTGAATTGTTGAGTCTACTTTTGAAAAGCACTAGTCTCAAATAATTTACATTGATATGGATTTTTGTATATTGATACAAATTTCAGGATATTTTTGTTATATTGTATTGTATGTTTCCATTTCTTATATAAGGTGTACCTATGTAGCTCATTTTAAAATGTAATGTAAGGTTTTAGTCCTTAGAAGCTATTTAGGATAATAAAGAAATACAGGTTAATAGTTAGTCACCTATAGCAATCAAACTTATTGTTGTGTTAGGTATGTTTTCAAGGTCATATGAAGATATATTTTAAATAGATAGGTGATCTTCAAACACTTCAAAGACCTACAGAATATGAAATTTAAAATGTTTAAATAACAAGGCTTTTCATGACAGTGAGACACATCAGCCCATGGCAACACCAATTTACTTCAAAAAAGGATGGCAGGCATTGAAGAACCTCCATATGGAGTTTGCTTTCAATGTGGCAGAAGCTAGCCATTTGGGCAAGAAACTGATCTTGCTTCAGTGCTGACAATATGCTGTCCAAATTGGACAAGCAGGACACAAAAGAAGGCAACTGCCAAACTTTTCCAAGAGAAGGTGGGACAGTCCTTCAAAATTCCTGCTTCATTGAAAAGTCTGTCAGACATTCTAGGCCTATAGGACAAAGATGAATGCCCCAACATTGACAATGAACCTTGGAGTGACTGTCCAGGCAGACAGATGCCTCTATCATTTCTATAGTTTTGGAAGTTGTTTTCTCTGCATTTCCTCTTTACTCAAGTAATATTTCATCCATTTGGGGTCACTGATGGGAATGGAAGACTAGATAGTTACAGTTTTACAGTTTTCCTTGTTACCAAATTCAGAAAAGAAGTTTCCATAAGAGATGTAAAGTTTATAAGGTTGAGAAACAAAAAAGCTTTAACTTGTTTATCTAAAAAGATGTTTTAAGGTCTAAAAAGATACTTTTAGGATGGTAATACATGGTATGATAGAAACTGGTCTAAATATAAAACTTTGAACTCACTAAGATAGGATAGATAATGGATTAGTTTCTCTAAATTTGCCAAATGAAAATGGACTAACCATTGTAAATGTATTTCTTACTTGATAATTGTTCTTACTGTATATAGTTTTACTGTGTTAGAGTTAAAGCCTTTCTTTTTTATTCAGACAAAAGGGGGAAATGTGAAATAATCTTTTTGTATACTGTGAAGATGTGTCTTTGCCAAAACTCCTTCTAATTGGTTTAATGGAAAGCTTAATGACCAATAGCTAGGCAGAAAAAGAGGTTAGATGGGACTTCGGGGACAGCCAGGACTTGGGAGAAAAAGAAAGGTGGAGTTATCATCCATATGTTAATGAAGGAAGATACTCAAAATGGAGATGAAGTAGTGAGTGCACGGAGGAAGAATGTAGATTAAAAAATATAGGTTAAGTTACAAGAGCAAGTTAGAAACAAGCCTAAGCTATTGGCCAAGCTTCATAATTAGTAAGTCTCCATGTCATTTTAGGGGAGCCCATGGTCCCAGTGGAAAACACTGACTACAAGATTTCTCACGCAGGACACCTGAATTTCAAGGGCCAAATTTGTTTTGTTTTTGTTTTGTGTTGGATTTCTGTTACTTATAGAACAAGAGCCCTAAATAACCAAAACGAGCTTCGGGGAAAGGGCTGGCAACATAATACAAGTGATCAAATTACTCTGCGAAAGGGCTAAGCTGTCTGTTGGCTGTTCGGAGGTACTCACCAATACTACTCACCAGTATAGTAAAGTGCTCCAAATCCTGTGATGAAGAAAGTTGAATTTGGGGGAAATGATGCAGAGGCTTCTGGCAAACAAATTCGGCGTACTTCATCTGAATAGGTGACTTTTGGAGAAAACTGCACAAGAGCAATGTCATGGTCTCTTGCTGGGGGCCGATACCTCTCGTGCATAATAATTCTTCGGACATCTCTTTTCATTAAGGGAGGGTTTATTGTTGTTCCAAAGCTAAGAGTCCATTGACGTGGGTTTCCATTACTGGAAAAGATTAGCAGCATACATGAGCTGCACAATATCCATTAACTACATTATTTAGATTAGTTAACTACATGTATTTAGGTTAATTCAAGAGAAAATATCACTCGTGATAATACTTGGTTGCAATTATAGTTTCATTTAAAAGCCTGTTGCCCATGACTTAAGTATAAAATATGTACAAATAGCACATTGGAGGTATATTTAATATTTAACTATTGAGTTTCAGAAGTGTAAGACATATACAATATTATTCACTTATTCCCTCAGCAAATACTTATTAATCATGTATGTCTAATGTTATTGAAGTGCTAGGAATAAAGGAGCACACAAGACATACATTTTCAGTTCATACAAGTTTTATGTTTGAGGACAGAGAAGTATAAAAATTAATTAAAATGTTGATAAATAACAAGAATTCTAAAGATTATTAACAAAATAGGATAATGCATAATGTACTAGTGGTGTGGGGTTATGGAAGGCTTTTTTGTTATTGTTATTTTAGTATGATACGTTTAGGTTGATGGAGAGTTGTCAGCTATGAGACAATAAGGAAGAGAGATTTCCAGGGAAGTATCTGAGGGCCTTGGGCCAGGTGGGATTCAGTTTAAGACACCTGAGGAAGAACAGTGGAAGATGATGCTGAAGAGTTAGGTAGGTACTAGTGTCTTACTGGGAGAGAGAAAGTGCTTATGCTTTATTTAAGGGATACTGGGATTCTTTTGAAGTTTTAAAACTTGGAGTTATGTAGCCTTATTTACATATGTATGTCTTTTAACGCTAGAACATCCCTTTCAGACACACCAGTCTTCCACATAATGAGTTCTGTGTTAACTCAATATTAGATTGAAATAATATGAAACATGCTATTTGGGATTTTTGTTTGTTTGGTCGGTTTGGTTTTTGTTTGTTTGTTTGTTCTTTTTATAAATCTGTACTTTTGAGTACTTCTGTATTCACCTCTCAGTGAAAGGGCTTCCCCATCAGGGTTTATATGAAGAGAGAGGTTGTGAGAATTATAGAAAGAAATCTCAAGCATCTAATCAAGTGCCTGTAGCACCACAGAGCTTAATAATTATGCTAGTTGTTGACACAAAAGCTCTGTCAGCCCTTCATTGCCTCGGCGTGATCCCTCATGCAGAAGGAGGCATGATCCACTTTAGAATCCCTTTGTTCATCTTGGCATCCCCTTCATCTTTCGGCAGCTTTGCCTGCTGACAAGTTCTTTCTTGACTCCCTACGTCTTTCCCAAAGACATGACAGGACTTCAGATCAGTTAATACAACCCTATTATCTGCATTAGAGATTTCTCGGAATAAGATTTCGTCATGTAGGCCAACGTTTCTCAAACATGAATGTGCGCACAAATGATTAGGGGCTTTCACTCAGACTCAGTACCTGAGTCTGAAGCTCTGGGATAGCGTTGAACCATTTTCATTTCTGAACAATTCCCTAGTGATGTGGGTGCTGCTGCTTGGTGGCCTGCCCGTCGAGTGGCAAGGCAAACAGTTTACTGCCTGCTCCATGCCATCTGAGACTCTCTAAGAATATTCCATTTTGTCAAGGTCAGTTTAACTGTGTCACCTAGTTCAGAGTTTACTCTCCCAGATAAGATCTGACCAGCTTAGGTCTTTAAAAATCCTGATTTTTAAAGATGTAATGTGAATCATAGTCAAACTTTGGTGATTGATTCGATGACAGCACTATAAATTTGACCTGAGAAGTTCTCAGCAACCTTTACCCATTTCCTGCCTCCTTGAAGATTTCGGCTTCAGTTCATCAGCACCACCATGAGACTGACCAAGGGCTTGATGGAAACAGGTGCTAATGTTAAATGGAGAATATTATTTAACAAACAGCTGGATTTATTAGTACATGTGTTGTGTTACAGTGACTTCTGCTTTGTTGTAACTTCTTTAGTTAAAACTTTAAAGACTTAATTAATGAACACTGGAATATTGTTCAGCACTCCTTTATTCCAACCAAACTTTAAGTATGCAAGTAGAACATTATTGTAGAAAAGGATCAGAAAGATTTTTCTTTTTTTTTTAACTTCATATTTGAGACCTGAACAAGTATTCAGCGTATGGAAATACTCATGGTTGTCAGCAAAATGGGGACTGACTTACGTTCAGTAACTTACGTTCTAAAACAGTGTGCTGCAGTGACCACCCACATGTTACCAATCAAGGTGCCCCCACACTGATGGATGTTGCTGCGCTGAAGAGAAACTTGCCAAGGCCAGGCACCCCTAGCTGCAGGGTTTCCAGATACTATTCTGTTGGCAATTAATGGGATAGCTCGTTTGCCACAATCTGAAAAAGAAGAAACCATTTATAAGAAACGTCTGCCTGGTTTTTGACGCAGAGGATCCTACAGAATGCTGCAATGCAGACATCAGATTTGTTACTTTTTAAACCTGACCACTATTCATTTTTTTTTCCTTTTGTACTGACACATTGCTTAGTCCAGCCATTATATATGTGAATATACATTGTTTACTAAACTATAAAAGGTTGACAGCATCAGCCCCAGGGACTCACAATTGGTAGTTATCTAGTTATTCTAGGAGGCCCCACCAAGGTTATTGTTTTTGCAGTTGTAGGTAATCTAACAGTGTTGTGTTGTTACCATGGGTTCTCATCAGAAGGACAACTCCCTTTAGCCAGATAAACAGTGGCCTGTTTGGTGGAGACACGTTTGATGTCTACCTTTCTAGAGTGACTACATACTAAGGTGTGCAAGGATTAATGCACCACAACTAGTCATTCATTCTTTAGGATGGAGATTTCCATGTTTCCATATAAACATCACATTCACTATTGACAAGAATAAACATGCACTCCATCACATTAGAGGCTGCTTTGGTACTTGGGGTTGCTATGAAGACAAAGAAAATGTAGTAGGTTGAGTCTTGTTCCAACAAATAATTATGAGAAAAGAAAATTCATTTACTTATTTCTGAAACAAATACAGCTGTTTCAGAAATCTCTAGCATGCTACCATTGCTCTCATTTAAATAGCCATTTTCCTCATCTGAAGGTCTTGAGCAGCTCCCACATCATTTCCTTGTTCCAGTCTTGTCCCTCTATAATCTGTTTTCTTCACTGGATATCAAATGGTCTTCCAGAAATGTGTGAGCCCATGGTTGCCCTCCAAATAGAGTAAACATCTTTCCAGTGATTCTGGCCACTGATGACTATTAATCACATCTCTTTCCCACACACTCAGGTCCCAAGTCTATATTATAGCCAAGAAGACATTTTTTATTTGTAGGAAATGATGCCTTCACGTTCCTGCTCTTCTTGTGATTCATGGCCTCTCTTTTCTATCATTTCAGAGATTATTTTCTGATGCAACAAGACCAGATGAGCTAACTCTGATAGACTCTTAAAGAATTGTATATTTTCTTAAATCATTCGTCCCACTATATTAATAATTTTCAATTAATTTCTTTTACTTTGGAATTATGTTTTGAAGAAGATCATGTCTTAGTCACAGTGGTATGACCAGCTCTTGGCACACTCTTTGACACTGTATTAAAGGTAAATAAATAATGGTAACTAATAAAACTGTAAAATAATGAAAAGAGATAAATGAATAAAAAAGTAAAAATAGTGCAGGTTATTGCAACACACAGAAGCAAAATCATGGATCACTGCTCAAATCCTCCACCACATCGATAAAATCTTTCAAAATTCATGCCACATTGAGTTGAAATGAATTGATAAAGTCACTGCCAGGTATGAAAATAATGCTAGTATATTTTCAGTAGTCAGTCTCAGAAAATGGATTCATTTCTTACCCTTGTATATCCTTATATCATTTTAATTTCAGCAGGAAGAAGGTCTCAAAACTTTTTTTTAAATTAGAAAAGCCCACTCATTTAAAAACTAGAAATATGCTTTTTTTTAAAAAAAAACTTTCTTAGTCTTAGAATTAGAAAAATACATATCCGTCTAATGCCCAATTGTTATTCTTTCAGATAAAAATGTGAATGTAGATGAGAAATTATGAGCTAATATTTGAAGATATGATTGCTGATGTGGAAATTGAACTTGTTTATATAATCTAACTAGACTTATATATTTAGAAAGTTATTTTCTCTGATGATGAACACATTGTTCAAAGCCAAATAGAAAAAGAGTGATGACTTGATGTTCTCCAGATTCATCGCAATAATCAGAGGCTACCAGAGGCCACTGACCATGGATGGATTCTAGATAGTTGATCACACAGGACACTGGCTCTCTCATACACATTTGATATAAAATGTATTTAATTAGTTGGATAATTTCTTACTCATTGTGTCAGACAAAAATAGTGGATGAATAAATTCCACAAGTAGTTTCCACTAATGCAGAATTGTGGTTTTCAAAGAGTCCCAGGTAAATCCTCTCAGATTTCACTTTAGGACGAGAAGAGGGAATAAGTAGATAGGTCCCCTAGGCATAACACTCTGTCTCAACCAAAACATGTCTACTTTTGTTTCTTTTGTTTACTTAAGATTTCAGATAAGCCTATTTTTCTCAAAGAGTTTAGGATGAAAAGACTTTGAACAACTCTAAAATAAATTGTGCTTAAAGTACTTCTCAGACATGTTCCCAACTAATTAAATGCTGTGTCTTATATACATACATATATATATATATATATATATATATATATATATATATATATATATATATAAAAGCTGGACACAGTAGTGCATGCTTGTAATCCCAACACTCTGGAGGCAAAGACAGGAAAATCCCTAGATGGACCCTTTCTCAAAAGACAAGTAAAAATGAAAAATAAGACTATAGTGCACCATTATATAACCTAAGCTGAATTTTGTGAAAGTTCAACTTTAAGGTTAAATTCAGTTAGAAATTTGAAAAAGGAAACAAATTCTTATGCCTATATGAAATAGCATGTTGTATATAATAAATACATACAATTTTTTACTTATACACTGTAGTTCAGTGAGATGGGAAATATGATGGTGGGAAGTTGCATTAAATGGTGATTTTTTTTTTTTTTTTTTAGTTAAAGTGGCTCACTAAACAAGATAGTAATAAATTACAGGGCTATGTTTCTCAGAATTAGTCTCTGCATCCTGTTTCCCTTTGAGGAAAATAAGAATGTGTCATTCTGCCAACTCCTTATAAGCTCTATGCAAGTAGCTGGTGACAACGACCCCTGCGAAGCAGGAGCTTAAGAAAGAATGAGTTGAGAATCATCCTTGAAGCCATCCGCCAGACGCAGTGAAGACGCAGTTGCTTAAGTGCTTACGCTACGGGAGTAACTCAGTTTTCTATCTCGTGTAGTTTATCAGCTTCTTGTTCAGCTGAAACCCAAACAAAACATAAAGAAGAAGGAATTTGATTGGTCCGTAGTGATACGTTGAAATGGTGTCACAATGGAAGGCCTAAGTGGACCGTCATGTTCCTCTTTCTTTCAGCTGATCCTCTCTAGCTCTGCTACCATACAAGACTTATCTGACTGCTGTCACTAAAGGGTTAAAAGACTTCACTGTGGAACGCTTCCTCCCCTGTCCTCTGGAAGAAAGTTGCTTGTCTTTATCTCCCTTGGAATTCTGGGGAAAAGTGGCTGTGTGCTGTCTACCCTTTTTTCCAGTGAAAAGAGGATCTTTGTGTACTGATGATAACTGGAGAAGCAGTTATTCTCTGGAAAAGGCACAAAACCGACAGTAATTCCAGAAATCCTCCTCAGTAACTTTTCTTTAAGTTTACAGAACATGGACTACCCTGTGATGCAGTGTATAGGCAGTCTGCGCACCAGAAGAGCAGATCATCCTGAGTTTGTAACCCCTCTGCTGCCTACCTTCTCTACAACTCTCTAGATAAGTTGGGTGCTTGCACCTACAATAAATAAATAAATAAATAAATAAATAAATAAATAAATAAATAAATAAATAAATAAATAAGATGATGTTGTTTTAAGAAGGCCCGTGGTAGTTTGAATAAGAATGGCCCTCCATAGGCTTGTGTATTTGAGTGCTAGGTCCCCCCGTTAATGGAACTGTCTGGGAAGGATGGGGATGTGTGGCCTTTGTAGAAGAGGTGTGTCATTGGGGGCAGGCTTTGAGCTTCCAAAAGGCATGTACCATTCCCAGTTACATCTCTCTCCCTGCCTCATGGTTGTGAGCTCTCAGCTACTGTTTCAGTGCCGTGCCTGCCTGTCTGCTGCTGTGTTTTGTCATGGACAAAGTAATGTGACAAGTAACTATGACAGAGCCTCTGTTTTCTTGGTTTGGTTAAATTTCTGAATAATTTTTTTTCCCTTACTCTAACAACTTATCATTGAGTCGTTGATGCATTTGAGTAGCAAGCAAGGTACCTAGGCTCACAGTCACACAGTAGAATTCTTCTATTAGACCTTCATCAATGCAGTATCAGGAAAATGCAAATTATCCATCTCCAGAATGACTCCAGGGTGAGCACTAAAGTAGCATAGTTGGAAATAGTATTTTTCTCCTCTGGCTTTGCTTTTGATTTTGAGTGAATACTGTCCCATGACCCTGACTTGCCTGAAACTCACTATGTAGACTGGTCTGGTTTTAAAGTTATAGCAATTCTCCTGCCTGGGCCTCTTGAATGTTGGGATCACAAGTATGCACTTCCATACCTGCCACTGTAATTGGAATTCTAAGAATATGTATTTTTAAGGAGACGGTTGCAGTCAGAGGTTGTCTGTCAACTTCTACTTGAAAAATTCTAATTCCAAAATATTTTTACTTAATTCAAAGTCACCATCCCCAACACATTTTGGAGGTCAGAAAAATCTAGTAGTGCTTGTGTTTTGCAGACGACAACCACTATGATGGGAAGTGGGGCACACTTCCCCTGACAAAGTCAGCGAACTGCTTTATAACAGTGGTAGCCTTAGGAATAGGAAGAAGTTGATTTCAGCTTTGATTCCACAACATTGTATCTACTGAAGGACCCAAATGGCACAGTTCTTTATCAAAATAAAACACAGACTCTTGCTAAAATATGGAAGAATCTTGAGCTAAAAGGTTATTTCTAGATTTAACTAAGACTGTCATTTTCTCATTTTTTGATAGCTCTCAAATGAAATGTTTTCTGGGAAAATATTTTAAGCAACACCCTTAGAGAAAACTGACCTTCTATTTCCCAACAGTAATCAGCTTATTTTTACATATACATGCCTTCACATTGAGTGAGGAGAAGAATCAAGAATCAGGAAGTCACTCACACATGAAAACCTAAGTTCGGGTTCAGAGCGCTAGCAGTCAGGTAAAAACCTGGATGTGGTAGTAGTGGGTTCCTGTAATCTTAGTCCTGGGGAGGTGGACACAAGAGGATCCCTGCAACTCACTGCCAAGTCAATCTCGGCAAATCACTGTACTCCAAATTTAGTAAGAGATCTTGTCTCCAAAAGCAAGGTGGAAAGAGACGGAAAAACCCTGACATTGAACTCCATCTTTCTCATGCTCACACATAGACACGCATGTCACACACACACACACACACACACACACACACACACACACACACACACACACACACACGCCCTAAGGACCATGCATCTGAGCTCTGCTGTCTCTATGGACCTTTCCTAGCTGCTCACAAGCACTGTTCATTTGGAAATTTTCAAACCTTTACAGTTCTAGCTCTTTCTCCTGACAGTCAATTTCAACCATGTCCGAAGCAATAGTTTCCAGGTGCCATATTATGTTTCCTATTTTCCTATATATTTTCTCATAGTTTTGTGTTGTCAAGAAGAAGAAGTATTATCATTTCACTTTTACAGGTTAAAAAGGATGCACACGCAGGTACGGACAATTACTTGTGTACTGCAATAACAAAGAGACTTTAGAATTAGGTGACCCTCAAACATTGTTCTCCACAAGAACATCCTCTTTTTAAATATGGTACAGTATTAAAGTACATGAAGCACAAGCTGAGCCCATATAAAACAGAAAGACCTGGTGGCCAGGGACCACGCTATGCTCCATCTCTTGTTTCCGATAGTGCAGGCAGGCTTTTGAGTTCCTGAAATATTAACTAAGTCTTGGAACTGCATACTGCCTGTCATGTAGCTTCTCAGAATCGCCATTATTTCACAACTGCAGCACCTAAGGAAAATGCATCGCGCATTTGGCAGGTTCTTTCCTTCCAGCTGGGAGGGGCCCTGCTTTACTGTCTTAGTAACTGACTTCATGTCATATGAGCAAGCATCTGCTGATCCATTATTTTGGGTTCTCATTTCCTAATGAAGTTTCCTCTTAAAGAGTCAGCTTGACCCTTGCAAGGGCAGGGCACCCTGTTTTGTTTCTAATACCAATCGTTTGTTCTTACTCTCTTAAATCTGGTTCCAATGGAGTTTATGGGATAAATCTGTACCTGTCTGCTGGAAGTAGATATTGTGTTAGCACATAGCGTGCAAGGGTAAGCATATTTCTGGTGTCCTGGCCTCCTCAGAGTCTCAAATATGCTAATACAAGTATTAAAATCCAGGAGACAAAGATCATAGAGTTTCAACTTTTGTTTGAGTATAGAACCCCTTTTTTGTAATACCCCCAAAATAAATTAGGCATCTAGATTTAACTCTTGGCTCCTTTTAATTATTATGTTGCTTAAATTTTTTTACACCAATGTAGTAGAATTTCCCCTACTTTACTAGTACATACAAATTAAATTAGATATTACATATAAGGTGTAGAGTTGGACCTTGATAAAGAAAGACTCTCTTCAATTCAGAGAGTTGAGGATGGTATAATGAGTTAACAGTGAAGAGAAAAGAGAAAAATAGAGCAATATATAAATGGTTACAGTGACTTCTTATTCCTGATGATTTTTAAGGTATTATTTATCAAGCAGTTCCAGTGACTCTAAAAGCAGTTTACCTTTTTCTAAGTGCTCATAATAAGACAAATAATAAAAACTTTACAATATCATCAAATACAGAAACTAACTATATTTTTAAAGGATACAGATGAGTTTGCCTTTTTTGAAGGTCCCAAACAGAAATCACTTATTGCTTAACCTTTAAACTTGCTTAATCATGGAGGCAGTTCCTGCCTTGGATTAACCCTGTTTGTGGTAAAGACGTCTTTACCGAGAGATGATCACCAATCAATTACTTCCAGGAAAAGTACTTGATGACTAACATTAGACATGCCTTCATAAGAGAATAATGAAACTTTGAAAGGTCTCATCTTTAGGTTGAATTTTCCCCATATGATTTTTTAGTACTATTTGGAATGGGGATGACAAGAGAGTTTATGGCTATATAAAGCATTTGTATCATGTGGGAATCAACCTACTTACCTTTTATTTGAACTAATGAGACACCAGCTGGCAAGGCTCTCGGGTTCCTTATCCTATGATTTAAGATGCTATGGTTCTTTTCTCCCATGGTCCTTTGCCCAGTAGAGGGGGACTGGAGCACCCTAACAATATCTGCTTTGGCATCATCTTCTTCTGGACTAGGAAACACAAGAGTAAGGTTTACATTCAAAGGGTCCACCTGATATCATCATCTCACCATCTTTCCTTCGACTTCCTGACCTGTGCTTCAGTTGCTGAGAATGTCAAGGGCCAGGTAATCCACTCACATTCACACACCTTTACATGCAACCTGGTAACTTAAATGTGTTTCTCATGGCCCTTCTTCTAGGTTTTTTGTTTGTTTGTTTTTGTTTTTTTTTTTACATTTTCTTTTGATTGCTCACCCCTCCCATTAACTTGAAGACAAGTTACTATACTGAGATAAGACTCAGACACAAAACATCAAAAAGTCATCAGAAAAATTAAAGGTTTTAATATGCTCAGGCTTTTGTGCTCAGTGTAGTTCTTATCCCTCAGAACTACAGTTGGTCAAAATGTAGAGAATAAGTGGACAACTCAGAGGTGCCTGTTCCCAAATGGGAAATAACCCTAATCCTCAAAGCTCAGGGAATATCATGAAAGGGGTGATGGAAGATCATAAGAGCCAGGGCCCAGGGGGTCAGCTATAAAACACTGTCTTCTGGTCATGGCAGGTGTATACTCTCTCTCATCAGGAATGGCTGACTGTGTAAGTCCTGTACAAGACTGTACCAGTCATAATTCCAGTATCGGAGGGGGAAGGGCTCATAAGACTGAGTTACAGTTGAGCTACGGGCCGGCAACAGCTGCTAAGGGAGGAAGAGTTAGATTTTTTTTTTTCAGGGATAAATTTCTTTATGGGTTGCCAGTGTGCCATGCCGGGGGTCAACCCTACTTTTACGTGCATATGGGGAATGATAATTCAGTGTATGTGTGTGTGTGTGTGTGTGTGTGTGTGTGTGTGTGTATTATATCCACATACACACATGTAATAACAATAAAAAAAAGACTTGAACTTGGAAGGGAAATGTCGGGGGCACACAGGAGGAATTGTAGGGTAGGGAGGATAAATTGATGTGATCAAAATGCACTGTACTCATAACAGCTTCTTAAAAATAAAATAAAAACATGAAAACCTCTGAGGGCTGAAATAAACCTTATATACTCTTGGGGAATGAATCACGTATCTGATATCTGAATCACCTCTACATCATCAGTGAGAAGTGGCTCACCAACCTCGGGGTAGTCATTAAGTTGTGGAAAATTAGCTTTGCTAAAGAGAGTGTTCCTTGTTCAGCTCTATTTTGAGAGTTATTTATATAGAACTTCAATGCCTCCTTCAGTTTTTGCATTAGACACAAAGCTTAAAGCCACCCAGTTTCAATATTTAAAACATCCATTTCCCCTTTCACATAAAACATTTGAAGACAGTGGCATGTGATCTCTGGGTCTCTTCCAGCTGATCACACCCACTTCCTTGAACTGTTTCATAGAAACAGAGTTTGGTCCCAACAACTGTGCAACTGAATTTTCATAGGCACGTATGGATAGGAACAACAAACAATTAAAGATGTTCTTTTTTGGAGCAGGGGAGGAGAGTAAGAATTGAAGTTTTGTTTGAAACTCTCAGTGTGTATAATTTTATGTGCAATTAACTTAAGTGTTCAAACACAAAGCTAGAAATTTCAATACTGTCTCATCTTTGTATTTATATATGGCAAAATATACCTGTGTGGTTTATTAAAGGTGTCTTAAAGAGTTGAAAATGATGCCTACTGATCTTTCATTTCCCCTATATTTATACCACAAAGCTACAAGCTCTAAAAAAAACCACGAATCTATTCTACTTGAATCTTTTGGCTAACAAGAAAATGAAAAAACTGTATAAATTCTGAGACACAGTATGTTTCACTTTCGACCTTTGCTCTAATATAGAAAAGTATAAGTAATGATAATTTTATGTTATTATTGGCAAATGTGGACCCAAATATTTTTCCATTTTAAATAAGAGGAAATGAAACAGTTTACTGAGTAGATTTCCACAAAAATAACACATTCAACACTGGCAACAAACCCAAAGGAGCTTCTCAAACTATAATGATGTTACTAAAATGCTGCAAAAAAATTGAAGTGAAGACAGAGGGTATAAAATGTAGAACATTCCAGCATTTATATGCTTTTTGTCTCCTAAATTACCCAAGCATGTTATGATAACCTCATGTAGGGGCTGGAGAGATGACCCAGTGGTTAAGAGTACTTGCTTCTCTTGCAGAAGACCCAAGTTCAGTTTCCAGCACCCACATGGTGGCTCACCACCACTCATTTTTCTCTTATGATCTCCAAGAGCACAGGACAGGTGTGATAAACGTATGTACAGACAGAGAAAATAAAACTAAATCTTTAAAAACTCCTTGTGGAAGTCATGAGTTATCAGAAGTAAAGATCTTCAGAATGTGGTCAATCATGTCTTGGCCTAATGATAAGAAAACTGATCAGCATCTATCCCTTTCAATAAATTCAGTTAAATATTTTAGTCGCTTTTATCAAGCTTTTTCAGTACATGTTTAATGTACAAAGTAGTGGGTTTCATAATTACAGTTTTGTTTGAGTATCTTCTTTTTTCTCTTTGAGATGAGTCACATGAACTCCTGGCTTTGTACTTGTCCTGCTGTGTGATTTTTAAAATAACAAAGTTTAAACCACTGAGTAATTTCAGCAACTGATACGAGTCCTCCCTCCCCACCCAAACAAAAGGGAGCATCTATTACAACACGATCATCTTTCGGTTCAGGCATGTCGCCTGTCACTAGGCCTTTGTTACTGGTAAAACCTCTGATCCTATTTTGTAGTAAACGTTGCCTTCTTGATGTTTTTGAAGCGTCATATCTGCCAGAAGTATAGGACTTGGTGCATGCAAAGACATGGCCTGGGTTTACTTACGGCTGTGGATTAAGGTGGATTCCAGGTCTCACAGTCAGTGGGTAGGGTTTGAGGGCCAGTGCTATCAGCTGTAACCATCTCTTGGGGAACATTCAGTACATCACCCTCCTTCTCCCCACACCTCATTGTCTCAATTTTCAGAATGGGTTTAGCACTGTACCTTGAGACTACTGTAGCAACAATGTTTTTGAAGAGCCCCAGCAAAGAGACACAAATTATGTGGGGTACCCTGTATCCTTTGCCCTTTCTCCCTCCAGGCTAGCAACTACACCCTTGCCCAAATATACATACGTTAGTCTGGCTATGTGGTTTTGGACGTGGTGCTTTTTCAAGGCTGAATCTATAAATATTTCATCTGCCTGTCATTACAAAAAAGAAAAACAATATGTTAGTAGGATAGTTTATAATGAGACTATGTCCCAGATTAAATGCTAAAGAAATAGAATTTTCACAATAGCAATATGATTATTTAAGTTAGTGATTTTTTCAGTAATTCAATAATTTATTCCCCTAAAAATTATGTAAATGGACATAACTCTTACTCACAAGGTGAATGCGAACGACACTTACAGAGAAGGCCTTTTTTCAAAGTCTCTCAGTGCATTGTACCAGCACTGTACTGTAGCTTTTAAATTAACACTACATATTTTTGTATTATTACGAATTATTTGTTATACATAAAAATATCTCACTGCAAAATGCTTTAAGGAAAGAGGGGGAAAGAAATTCAGAATGTCCCTAGAACGTACAGCTTTTACATTTAAAAGGGGGTGTGGAGATCCTGAAATATATATATAGGCATGCTGAATAATCCCACCCTGCTCCCACCCCTTCCATCCCTTATTCTGGGAAGCGGAAGGCTGAGGCAGGGAGACACTGCCAGCTGCCGCCATGACAAGCAGCATGTGAAGATGCCAGTCCCACAGCCGCTCAGACCCAGCCAAGTAAACACAGAGACTTCTATTGCTTTCAAACTGTATGGCCGTGGCAGGCTTCTTGCTAACTGTTCTTATAGCTTAAATTAATCCATTTCTATAAATCTATACCTTGCCACGTGGCTGGTGGCTTACCGGCGTCTGCACATGCTGCTTGTCATGGCGGATTAATTTAAGATATAAGAACAGTTAACAAGAAGCCTGCCAGGGCCATACAGTTTGTAAGCAATAGAAGTCCCTGTGTTTACTTGGCTGGGTCTGAGCGGCTGTGGGACTGGCGGGTGACAGAGATTTGTCCTGACTGTGGGCAAGGCAGGAAAACTCTAGCAACAAAGGTCCTAAATCCTAAAGCCAAGAGTGGGAGATACAGCTCTTATTTTTAAAAGAACAAGGCATAAAAAATGAAGGGAAGATGTTTCAGGAATGGTGAAATGGTGGCTTCTTTACCACCACTAGCAATTCAGAGATGCTTCATTAGGAGCCAGGATTCTCATTACTTACTGTAACCCTCACAATTACCCCACAAAATAAGAGTAATTTGATTCCTGTCTCCCTAGAAGAGAAAACTGACTCTGAGGCATTGTTAAGTTCCATGGTTCCCATGCAGAGGAGGACACACTGAGACTTGAGCCTGAGACTTAATGCTTCCATGTGTAGGGGCCATGGTCGATTTTCACTCAGTTGTAGAGCTTTCTTCTTAAATATGGCGTGTCCTACACTTCGGTTTCTTTCCTAAAGCACATAGTAATTAGTCTGCAAATACATAGTTGATTGATAGGGATGCAATGTAGTATAATACTTGTAGTAAATTTAAACACAAGATCAAAGGTAGTATTCAAAGAATAAATCATTAGCATCTGTCATGGCTAAGTGTCCAGGACTGTGATGGAACACCATGACAAAAAGCAAGGTAAAGTGGGGGAGGAGATGGTTTATTTCCCTTCCACTTCCAGGTAATCAATCACTGAGGGAAGTCAGGGCAGGGACTCAAACAGGGCAGCAACCTGGAGTCAGGGCAGGTGCAGAGGTCATGGAGGAGTGCTGCTTGCTGACTTGCTCTTTTCTTACTCAGCCTGCTTTCATAGAGAATCCACCAGCAGGGATGGCACCGCCCCAATGGGCTGGACCCTCCCACATCAATCACTAAATAAGAAAATGCTCTACAGGCTTGCCTACAGCACAGTCTTTTGGAAACATTTTCTCAACCAAGGTTCCCTCCTCTCAGATGACTCTAGCTTGTGTCAAAGTGACATAAAAGCTAGCTAGCCAGAACAGCACCCAAAATATGTCCTCCTCTGCACTTAAATAAGAGAAGCTTAAATTTGGTAGTTTGAGTTTTACATTGCCAGAAAGAAACTATTTGGCAAGATCCTCCCCCCACCCCAAAGTTGCATTGTTGCAATAATCTCTGCCATTCAGTCCTTACTTTTACTCAACACATGGGAGGGAAGTCTTCATCCCCCACAAACAGGAAAACCCAAATGAAGGAGGAGAAGATTAATAAACTTTAACAGGAAGAAAAGTACATGATGATTGGACAGTAAAGAACTTTGGTTTGTAACCTTGTCTCCAGACAGCCCCACTAATTAGATGTGGGCCAAGACCCAAGGATCTTTATGTGACATTTCTATGGACAACACGTTGAGGAAGGAGATATATGAACTGATAAAGAGAGAGCTCGTGTGATGAATTACATGCTGGAGAATGGGCTGGGGGTTCCAACAAAACATAAATGTTAAGTGTATTGCTGAAATGGGTTTAGCAGAACCAAGCCTTGTAGATGTCCCAAAGTTACATTTGCACGGATGTTAGGGCTTCTCTTATCATACACACTCTGTTGGTACTGACACCCAAATTCTAGGACACTTTCTTCTTCCTCCAATGTAGATATGTATGAGTCTGCTAAAAATTTGTTGTCATTGACACTATCTATTAGAGTCAATGACTTAAGAATCCTACCTGTCACTTAAGGGCATTTGGAGCTTTGTAAGTAGGCATTGGGTATCCTGGTATTGACAAAAGACCCCCTTTTAGTGCAGTGCTTAGTTTTTGCTTGGTGACTTTGGAATGCTGCAAATTGCACTGAGATTAAATTCTAAGAGGGCAGTTGAAGGTTAGTTGGGTGCTTAATGAAAAAGTTAGGGAGAGGCTGACAACTTAAACAGATACGCCCAGCCATTGAGCTCATTCCTAATCATTCCTGAAGTAGCTGTTTGTACATGTCAAGGCCTTTTTCTGTTAGATCCTCACTAATTGGCCTCTCTTTTTACAGTAATCTATGTTTTCACATGAGAGTATTTCTAGGTTTAGGTTGCAAAATTCAGATAGCTCTTCTCCTGAAGATTTAAGACAAGCTCATATTTCCAATTAACCTTAGTTGACCCCCTAAGAACTAAAGGAACCAAAGCATGCCATGAAAAAAATAGATCTTATTTTATCCTAATTATAATAATGGTACCATAGAAAGCATGATGGGATATACATTTTTAAGAAACTGTTCATTTTAGTTATACAGCTATGTCCATGTGCCTGAGCATATGCACTATATGAGTGAAATGCCTGCAGAAGCCAGAAGAGGGCATCACATATCCCATAGGTGCAATCTTAGCTATGAGCCATCAGATGTGGGTGCTGAGAAATGAACCCACATCCTCTGGAAGAGGTTAAATGTTCTTAACCTCTCAGCCATCTCTCTAAAAATCTTTGTTGTTGTTTAGGTGTTTGTTTCTTCTTTATTTTTTATTAAGAAAATTTTTTCATTCATTTTACACATCAGAGATCCACATCTCCCTTCCTCCTGCCCCCCAGCCTTCCCCTCCCAACCCATCCTCCACTTCCCCCTACAAGAAGGCAAGGCCTCCCATGGGGAGGCACATCTGGTAGAGGGAAGTCAGAGTTTTTTTGTTTTTTTAAAAATACCTTTAGTTTCAGTAAAGCTTACTAGAAGTTACTGTTGCTATAGGGTTAAAGTCAGTAAAGGCAGGGAATCAAGTGCAGTTTGAAGCTTTGTTCACATCAGCAGACATTCAGAGGCCTCTCAGTCTGATGCCAGCCTGCCAGTTCAGCACTCTACACACCAGTACTGTGCAGCCCTGGCCTCTATCATCCTGAGTACTTGACCTTTGACCTATTGAGTCCTACTTCCTAGTAGTCTTGCTTCTCTGAATCCCAGTTACTCTTGGAGGGATCTCTCTCAGGGAATCAACTGTGGGTTTTAGTTGATCCTTCATCCTCAGGCTAATCTCACTTACTACAGTCTGGGCTTTTCTCATCCCATTTACACCTTCTACATATTTCATATTTATTTAAATAATTATATTATTTCCTTTATCAAACTGTAAAAGATTATAAGCAGACATGGTGATTTTGTTTTCATGGTCTGTGATATCTAGCCTAGCACTTTGCAGTGAAGAGTTACATTGCATGTTCATTGAATGAACAAATAAAAGGGAGAAATTTTCTATCAGAAAGCCTTGCATTTACCAGGAAAGTTCTACGATAGGTTTAAATGCATCCCTTGCATCAGGCTGAGATCAATACTTCTATACAAAAAAGAAAATTGCATTTGAACTATTTAAAGGGATTTTTTTTCTTATCATGGCTTTTCCTATCAGTCTGTTTCCTTCAGGCAAGTTGCTTCACCATGAGGCTACATGTGGTAAACATGGGAGTCATTGTCACCATTGTCTGCTAACTGGGCACTAAGTTCAAACTCCCTTGCATTTGAGCACACGGGCTTCTCTCATCAACAGGAGGAGGTGAGTACTATTATTATCCACATTATTCAGATGAGGAAGTGACTTGCCCTGCCTGACACAGCAGTGAGCCACAGAATCATGAGTAGGCCAAGGTTAGCCAGCTTCTCTGCTTCCTAATGCCCTCACAGCACTAGCCAAAGGATGAGCACACAAGTAGGTTTTCACCAAGAGCTCCTCACCACCATGGTCAGTACAGTGTGCCAAAGAGGTCCATCAAAAATAAACAGCACCGTTCCAGTAGCTTTTACTGCAATCTGCTTACAATGTTGTTTTATTGACTGAAAATTCAGGATAGTGAGTGAGTGTGTGTGTGTGTGTGTGTGTGTGTGTGTGTGTGTGTGTGTGTGTAGGCATGTGTGCGCACATCTGGAGGCCAGAGGTCAGGGTTAGTTGGCTTCCTCAATCATTGTTCACCTTACTTTTTGAACCTGGAGCTCACTGATTCAGCTGGACTGCCTGGGCAGTGAGACCCAGGGGACCTGTATCTGCCTCCCTAGTGCTGCCGGGTTTATATATAGAAGCTTCCGTGCCTGGCTTAAACAGTGAGCACTTCACTGACTGGGCCATTTCCCAGCCCTCCCACACATTGTCTAATTGAAAAACTCAGCTGTACATCCTTCCTTCAGGGCTGGGTGGAGGATAGCCAGCCTGAGCACCAGGTGATGTCTATTGCATTTCCAGAGTCACTGGACAGAGGTAAGATCTACTTCTCCTGGTTTTGAACACAGTGTTGTATCTACTGGAGAAAGGAGTTGGATCCAGTGCCATCTGAGGTCTGGATATGTGGGTGGAATGACATGGAAGTGTGATGTGACTCTCTGATTACCTTAAGCCAGTAGGTCTAGAGATCACTAAATGGGGAGTGTTGCTTCATGATGCTGTCAGTCTCTTTGACTGCACTATCCTTTTTCAATGTCTCTTTGCAGGATGCCTGACGGAAACACACATCTGTGACTAATCACACATTGCTGGCTTTAGTATACTCGGTAACCTTATTCCAACTTGGTTAATATTCCTGAGATGGAGAGTCGAAGAAAATATGTCAACATTAAAAGCTTACAATTAGACACGATAAAAGATAAAGTGCTAACTTTCAGTGTGCCTCAAAAATCAGGTTCTAAAAATTATCTTTTGAAAGAAGTATGAAACATTCATCTACTTCAAATAATACTAAAGAAATTTAATATCAGGAATTTCAAAACAAGAGAGAAAAAGTCACCATGTAGAAGGTTCCTGTCCTCTCTGGGCTTGTTATCTTTTATCTTTTAAATCTCTAAATTTGGTTAGGGCAGAGAGAGGGGGTGGGGAGACTTTATTCAGTCTTGTTTCTCATGTCCAATGTCCAACGTATTACTGTATTTCAAACTAGAGAATTAATAATCTGAATAAACTATAGATTATCTGGAGGGGTGAAGACCATGCCATACTTTACATTTATCATGTTTAGAGATCTCCCATATTGCTGCCCTTCTCAGAAACCATTCCTCAAAAAGCACACTCATGCATAGGTTTCCTCCAACTGTAGGTTACTTATGCTATACATACGTGTAACATTATGACCATCGGCATTCTCTCTTTGTTATAGTTGCTTCTATTATGGTTTTTCTAACCAGATACTGACTGAAGCCGGGAAATGACGATGAGAACACCTTTATGTAATAAGTAATTCTAATATATTGGTTAAGAAAATTAGTTATATTTTCATATAAAAATAAATGAAAGAATTGAAATTGGTTTTAACAGCTTTATCTCCCACTTTAGCTGAGTCTCTCCATACTGGGAGAAAAATTTACTAGGAAGAGGACATGTTTGGCGTTTTCTATATGGCTTCTGAATAGCCCTCCATCAGTTAGCAGCTGCAGAATTTAAACTCAGAGGCTTAGTTCTCTGACAGAGAGGATAATAGCACCCCTACTACAATGATCAATATTAGACATGAAATATACAACACTTATCTTCTTTCTTGACAGGATTCATATGAAACTGGTCTGTAATTTTACACATCATCCCCATCCAGCCACACCTTCTTCAGTTCCAGAAGGAATGCAAGTCTGAGTCCTCTGCAAGAGCTCAGCCGCTTTCCATTCCCATATTCTCAACCTCTGAGCATGAAATGGTTTCTGATTTCTGCTAATTGTCAATCATTATGAGTCTCACTGTGTACCTCAGGCTAGCCTCAGACTAGGTTGAACCACCATACCTGTCTTTGCTCTTTTCTCTTATTTAATATTTCTTTGATCTTCCAAATTCTATGTCTTCTTTCAGGGCATACAGCCACAGCTCAAATCCAAGCAGTGGATATCTCTCATGTCTCTCCCTGATGTAATTTCAAACACCAGAGTTTCTTTAACACAGTTTCTGAATTTAAGTTCATTATCTTCTTCTTCTTCTTTTTTTTTTTTTTTTTTTTGGTTTTTCGAGACAGGGTTTCTCTGTGTAGCCTTGCGCCTTTCCTGGAACTCACTTGGTAGCCCAGGCTGGCCTCGAACTCAGAGAGATCTGCCTGGCTCTGCCTCCCGAGTGCTGGGATTAAAGGCGTGCGCCACCACCGCCCGGCTTAAGTTCATTATCTTCTTGTTCCAGCTGCCTTTTCTCAGTAGCGCTTCTGCTGTGGTGTACATTAGAGCCAAATCCTTCATTCTGCCTTCTAACTGGGACTGTTCCTAAACTTACTTTTAAAAAATTAGTGTTTCTAAGTCCTTTGTCTGTATAACTCTAGATACAAAATCTCAAGGATATTTTGAGGGTAATTCTGAGCCCTGTTTCTAGTGTTCCTAAAAACAAATATGCCAAGTTAGTCAGTGGTAGTGCATGCCTTTAATTCCAGCACTGGGAAGGCAGAGGCAGGAGGCTCTCTGAGTTCCAGGACAGCCTAATCTACAGAGAGAGTTCCAGGACAGCCAAGGCTACACAGAGAAACACTGTCTCAAAAAAAAAAAAAAAAGAATAAATAAGGCAAAAATGAGAACTTCTTTGTCATGGGAGCAGATTCCTATTACCTGGGTATGGGGAAACTGAGGAAAACTCTAAACTCCAGTTGTTGCCAATGGTTGCAATCTCATGCGAACAGGATAACTGACAGAGAATAATGTGTAAGAAACTGAGAGGCTCTGGGAATTTGGGGGATGGTATACAGGAAGCAAACTCACATTGTGATTCTTACAGATGACCTCTGTCCTGGAGACAGATGTTCACTAAGAACATGGAATTTCAAATCATAATGTCAAATCCTCACTGTATCATTTAACGAGATAATCAAAATGTGTGGCCTTGAGCAAATTCGGTTTTCTGTATCTTCATATTCTCATCTGTAAAATTGAGGTTGTAAGTTATCTCTCTCAAAGAGTTGTCATTGAGGATTAAGTGGAATAATATGTATATGATGTTCAAGGCCTTATTTCATATTATATATTGTTACTATCATGGTATGACAAGTTTATAGCTTTCATATGTATAATGATCCTATGGTTTCAATGGATCCAAATGTTTTTGATATTTCTGAAAATATTCTCCAGGTAAAACACCCTGTCAATGATTCTACTTATCCTCATAAGACTTGGATAGAAGTTAAGTATATCATTGATTGTGATATCTACAATGGTTTCAGTTGTGATTTTTTTTTTTGACTTCACAGTGGTGGGAAAGCTGGACATTTGCTAGAAACTGTAGTTTGAATGTTGGATTGTAATCTTTTCTTGGGTTAGCAATATAGGTATGATATACTGTCGCAGTGCTGGGCAACAATACTCTACAATGTGATGTGTTTCATGATTTTTGCATATGGGTGCCCACTAAATGACCTGAGCCATCCATCAGTTTGTTATAAAATAGGTTTTGTGAAAGACTATTTTGTCCAACTCTAGGCTAGTGTATATGTTCTGGGTGTCTTTAGGGTATCCCAGGCTAAGCTATGATGTTTAGTCAGTTAAATGTACTATATGCCTTTTTGGCTTATAAACATTTTCAGCTTGTCTTAGGATCATTGGGGGTACTGATAACAAGTTATAGGACATCTTTGCTGATTTCTTGGAACTGGGATAAGTTTTAGCAATATTGGGGCATGAACTCCATTTACTTTTACATCTCCATTTCCATTCAAATCAGTCAAGCTGAAACTATGAGGCAGAACAAGATCGGCAACTCATCTTTCTTGGTGATCTAATTAGTGTCCATATAGGAGAGAGAAGAACCTGGTTTTACTCATTAGGATTTAGCAACTATTAAGAGGAGTGGCTCAGGATGAGGCATGAACTCTTCCAGGAAGTCCTCTAAAGCAAACTTGGTAGGGGACGGGGAGAGCACATGCATCGTTTAAAAAGAGTGAGATAGTACAAAGCTTTTCCTGTCCATGGGGATCCTCCTTGATCTCCTTTACCTTTGACACTCTCCTGTACTTATTGTCCTTTACATACAGTTTAATCCTTAATTATATCATGTCCTGCTGTACAACTCCATGTGTATTACTCACATCTCCCCCAAGTGGTTGCAGCAATTTGAGAAGACAGATCATATTTCCTTTTCTGAAAGATGACTGATGTGCCAACAAAAGCAATAAGCTCAATACCCATATTATATATTAAGAAAAGCTTAGATTGCTTAGTTGGTTGTTTTTGAAAACTAGTTCATTAGACAGTGTCTAAAAATTGGTTCCCTACCTAATGTCACACTTGAAAGTATTCACTAGGTGAATTAAAGACCTAATATTAAATATAAAATTATAAAATTAATAGAAGAAAAATACAGTAAGATGTTTTTATGATTAACAAAGAGGAAAGGACTATCAAAGAATTTTCAAAACAGTTACAAGGCTACAAAAATTTGTATGATGGCATAGATTTTCATTTCACCAACAATACAAATAGAAGAAAAAAGATGTGATATCTATAAAAAATGTATATAATGTAAGCAAACAACAAAAATAAAAACATAGGCAAAAAATACATACAGAGGATTTGTAGAAAGAAAAACTCCAAAAGAAATGAGTTTACAAATTTATTCGTGATTTGAAAAGTATCCATTAAATCATGCATAAGTACGACTGCTACTTTATGCTTATTAGGTTAGCAAATAATGTCAAAAAAAGAAAAAGTAATTGCAAATTATATGAAGTGGAGTATATGTTTGTTTAATATAATAGTTTAAATATCAAATGTCTTCAAAACAGACTTGTGTTTTAAAAGCGTTCTACCTAGTAGATAGCACTGTTTGGAAGGATATGGACCCTTTAGCAAGTGAGGTGTAACTAGCCAAAACAAGTCTCTAGGGGCAGGCAACTGAAAGCTATGTGGAGGCCCAGTTTCTATGGAAACTCTTTTCTTCTTTCTGGTCTACTGTGCTATGACAGCTATCTACTCATTGTTTGTCTCCAGTATGGTGCTGATTGAGGAGGCTATGGAACCCTCAGGAAATGGGGCCTAGCTTGGGCAGGCAGGCTATTTGAAGGCTGTACCCAGGCCTTGGTTATAATGCTTTCTATCTTCTTGCATACTGTGATGTGAAAACGTAACCTGTGTCACACATTACCCCAGCTCTGGGGTTTTGCTCAAGTGCGCAGGACCAACCAACTATGGACTGGGATAAAATATTTCTTCCCTTAAGTTATGTCTGCCAGGTGTTTTGGTTCTTATTCATAAAAAAGTAATAATTATCCCTTCATATTTTGAGGAAAATTTTCTATGACCAAGAAGTAGGTTTTTACCAGTTGCCAAGTCTACTAGGATCTTGATATTAAACCCCTGAACTTCCAAATCTGTTTGAAATAAAAGCTTGTTGTTTAAATTCCTCTGTCTATGGTGTTTTTGTTATTAAAACAGGAACAGAGTAAGACAATGGATGTTGGGAAAGATGTGCAGACATATGAATCAATCTGTACTGCAGATGAGACTGCACACGGACTCAGCCACTCGGAGGAGCAGTTCTTACCAGTGAGTGAAATTATGCCTAGTGAGCCAGGAATTCTGCTTCCAGAAATACTCATCTATATTGATAACAGGATAAGGAGAGTATTTTTTAGGACGTTTCCTATAATGACTGGCAAAAACAAGGATAGTATATGGCAGATCCAAACTATTGCTGGGAAGTTAATAGCAATGAATTCAACACCCAGTCAGCAGCATGGGGAGGTAGTTCATTCAAAATGATCTGCATAAAAAGAGGATGGAATGAAAGTGATTTATAGCACAAAAGGCAAGTTTAAAGTATGCGCACAGGAAACAAAATGTGCTTCTTCAAGAATGATTCCAAACAAGAACAAACACTCATGAAACAGAATGGTGACATGTAAAGCAGGGAATAAAGGACATTAAATATGTACCAAGCCCCGGGGCTCCATAGCTTAGTTAAGTACCTATCCCATAAATACATAGTGACAATCACAAAAGGCTCTAAATATTCCTGTGAGAATAATATGTCAGCATTTAACTTGATTTCTGTCCCTGGTGTACTTACATACCTAGAAACTCACACATAACTGACCCTTGAGAATACACTCTCAAATTCAGTTTCTATTACATTCATATGTCCAAATTTTGCCTTTTTATTTAAGATTTAAAAAATAAAAGGTAACAAAATGAGATATAGCAAAAAGTGACACATCAGAATTGGACAAAACAAACAGCAGGCAAAGAAACCAAAAGAAGGGACAAGAGTCAGAGACTCACTCATTTTCACACTCAGAAATCCCATAAAAAACGCTAAGCTGGAAGTCATAATATAGATGCAGAAGACTGGTGCAGATCCATGCAGGCCCTGTGCATGATGCTCAGTCTATGTGAGTTCATATGTTGTTTATTTATTTTAAGATCTGTTCCAATCCTATCTATTTAACTAAGTAAGGGTAGATTTTATTAGTTGTTATGTATTTAAACAATAACAACAATACTGAGTGTAGGCTAAGTAAGACAAGTTTTAAGTTAAGTTTAAGACAAGTTTAAGAATAGTAATAAGTAATAACATTTTTATCATTCAAAGAATTTATGTTTTCAAGTAACACACACATCCGAAAGTTTTATGGAGTCAATTGATGTAAGAGGAAGTAGAAGATATTAGGAAACACACACACACACACACACACACACACACACACACACACACACACACACGCTCACATTCGTCTCATTCTCATTCTGAGATTCCTCAAGAGTTTTGTGTTTTCTTCAGACGAGTTAATTTGAGCTGTTTTTGAGTGAGGATTCATGGACATTCATAACACTAAACTTTAAAACACTAAATAAGCATTTCCCTTCTGGAGGGGCTCCTGGACTTCAGCTTTACCAAAACTGTTAGCACTAACTATAAATATTATATAGTAAATCTGGACCTCTTGCCTTTAATAACACATTTACAAAGTAACACATATATTTTTGTTATCTTTTTATATCTATTTTAAAAGCTGTGTAATGTGGCCTTACAAGAAAATATGTTGTCATCAAAAACTAGTTCCAGCATAGTTAGACTTTTTCTATTAGGGAAACCCAGAGAAATTAGAAAAACAATTAGGCTAGATACCTTAGCATACAATCCTTTGTCTTAAAGGAGATATCTGAGTCAGAATCCCCATTTGTTGGACAGGCATATTCCCTCACCTCAACTCTACCTATACATCCCATGAAATATAGGATACACAGGTCTGAGGTGGAGGGCTAGAAAGCACAAGATGATGCTGATGTGGGTGGTCTGAAAATTATGATTTGGGGAAATAAAATAAATAGCCTACAAAATTCAAATGTATCTGACTTACCAAATTTTCATTCACCTCCTGTAAGTCCTTCAGTTCATTTGAGCTCTTTCGTCCTGAATTGCTTATGGCTTGAATATCTGAAATTGTAATGGTCCCTTGATAATATTCCATTCTCTGGCCTGTGATGATAATGAAAAGTAGAAAATACATGATCTATGAAGACTTCAGGATCCAAGACCTAACAATAATGGGCCTGAAATGAAGTCTTAAATATATCAGCAAGCTTCTTTCTATTGAATTTAATAAAAATATAATAAATTAATAGTTTTATATTAATAATAGTAGCTGACATTTGTTGAATCTTTACTATGTGCAGAATGCTGTTCACATGTATCATTTGACCATAATTCCAGTTTCTTGAGGTTGACATCACTTCCATTTCATAAAGGAGGAAAGTAAGACACGGTAGCTTTAAATACCTTGATGTTTGTTATACAGCTATTAGGTAGTCTTTTCAAAAGTTTCAGTCTTACTATGTGGCTCTAGAACTTGAATGCTCATTGCTATGTTTTCCTGTGCTTTGCTGAGGTGTAAACCATCCATGAGTGGGTATTCTCACATACTGTTACTTGTAGTGAAAGATCTAAGTACAGTGAAGGAAATCACAAGCAGAAAATCTGTCAGAGATTGCCACAGTTTGTAACAGAGGTGTCAGTCAGCTCATTGGCTGGTCATCAGGAATGAAAAGAAAAGAGATTGGAGCCTGTTATCAAACAGTACTCCCATAGTTGAAGATGCTTTTGCACAGTTAAATGAACTGACTCGTGGGTAGATCTTTTGTCATTGGTATAAACTGCTTTTGGGGTTTCTGTATGAGACTCGGAATATGGTAGGATGTCATTTTCTTCTCCTAAAAGAGGTGTCACCCCTCATCAAGTGTTTAAAGATGACATCAGACACAACCATTCAAGTAAGCAGCTTTAGCTACTCATGTTTTTCCACACACATTCATCATCTGAGTGTGCCATTGTAGAGACTTGTCAAAAATGTAAATGGTTTATACTTAGTCAAGAAAGATGTAACACAGAGAGAATTTTAATATGCATTACTTGCATTAATATAAGCATACTAGATGATAAACACAAAATTATTAAACACAGTTTTGGGAAGAGTAATTTTTTTAAGAGTAAGTGATAATATTGAGTCATACTTTATCTGCGGTTTTAAAATTCATTATTTCATTAGACATGTTTTTTTTTCCTAGAAATTCTACTGGGCAGAGAACAATGGCTAAAAGTAAAAGAACCAATTTTGATAGTACATTTATTATAGTCTTTCATCTTGATATGCAGCAAATGGTAAGATTTGAAGAGTCTTACTGTTAGTAGCCCACAGAAAGTAACTATTTTTGGTATTGTATGTAGATTCTAATAAATATTGTACCTCATCAAGTGAGAAGCTTGTATACTTTGATGAACGCTGTATCATAAGCACCCAGAAAAGTATTTGCTTTAATAGTGGTACAATAATAATTTGTTGATGAAATGATAGAATAAGTTTTAAAATATCCCGAGTGGGGACAGTACTGGGTGAAAGTATGAATCTCCTTTACAGATGTGCAAACCATGCTGACCTGTGTGAGAAAGTGAAATTACCAGTTCTTCCTACCAGAGACTAAGATGTGAGCCAGAAGTCCAATGGTCACTGCCACCATCATCAGGGAGAGCATCGTGAGAAGGGCAGTTATCCATGGTTTCAGATCTCTGCTGTGGGTGCCACATCCTGCCACTCTGCACAAAGGAAGGCTATCATTACTCTTACATGGGAGTAGTTACAAGTTTTCTGGTTGTGCTTGGATAAATTCATATGGCTACATGCTTCCTTACAGCAAGAGGACATTTTTTTCCAATTTTGGTTAAGGTTATCTTCATCCTGGGAGGAGCTACTGAAAAGATTAGACCTAGGAATCCTGTTCTTTCCCTGGTTTCTGCTTCTAATGCCATTTGGTGGTACTGTTGTCAGCAGAGGTTCCAATGTCCTGCATACTGGCAAAAGCCCAGCCCCTTCCAGTGCTCTTTTGTGTCTTATCAGTCTATCTAAGTTTCACAAACTTTTTTTTTTAAATATTTGTATGTGCATTGATGTTTTGCCTGCATGCATATCTGTGTGAGGGTATCGGATCCCCCGGAACTGGAGTTACAGAAAGTTGTGAGCTGCCATGTGGGTGCTGGGAATCGAACCTGGGACCTCCGGAAGAGCAGTGAGTGCCCTTATCCACTGAGCCATCTTTCCAGGCCCTATGTTTCACAAACTAACCTCAGATATACTCTTTTATTCACCCCTTTAAACTAGTGTGAAATCTTAAACAAGGAAAATTAGAAAAGTGTAAAAAACTTGTTCATCTTATAATTTTATCAATCACATTCTTGTCATTCATTCATTTTACCTCTGCATTAATAATGTGAATTAAGACATTATGACCTTTCACCAAACCATTGCTATAAACAGGCTATTTTCAATATCACATTGACCCTCTTAACATTAATGTTGCTCTAATATCTTCTAATAGTCAGCTGACCCTCAAATAACATTTTAATCTGCATAGTATTTACAGTTTTACACAGGCCAGGATACAATCCTGTTTTATACAGGTCCATGCAGAGTTTGTAGTAACTATGGCTTTTAAGTTTCTTTTAGTCAAAAACAACCATGCTTCGTTTGAAGTTTGGATGCCACTGTTGAAGAGATCAAACTAAAAGTCTTTAAATAGTTCTGCCTTCTGTTCTTGTCTGATGCTTCCTTGAGGTATCAGTCAGCTTGCTTTTCTAACTTCATTTTTAAAAGGATTTACATTTTAAAGCCTTAATTAGGTTTGGGTTAAATTAATTTTACACAAATACTTTACATATGATAATGTGTGCTTTATATTTCATTAAAATAAGAGTAGAGAAAATTGTCACAGTTTTGAATGAAAAGCTGCCTTTCTTCTATTAACTTTTTTATTATTATTTTATAATTAATTTAATTTTACATATCAGCCATGGATTCCCCTGTCCTCCTTCCTCCCACCCCCCAGCCTTCTCCCCTAATTCTCCCCCCATTCCCACCTCTTCCAAGGCAAGGTCTCCCCTGGGGATTCAGCTCAGCCTGGTAGATTCAGTTGAGGCAGGTCCAGTCCCCTCCTCCCTACACCAAGGCTGAGCAAAATGTCTCAGCATAGGCCCTAGTTTCCAGAAAGCCAGCTCATGCACTAAGGACAGGTCCCTGTCCCACTGCCTGGGGGCCTTAAATAGTTCAAGCTCATCAACTGTCTCACTTATCCAGAGGGCCTGGTCCAGTTCCATGGGGACTCCTCAGTTATTGGTTCACAGTTCATGTGTTTCCACTAGTTTGGCTATTTGTCCCTGTGCTTTTTCCAATCATGGTCTCAATATCTCTTGCTCATATAATCCCCCCTCTCTCTTGCTGATTGGACTCTTGGAGCTCTAGCTGGGGCTTGGCCGTGGATCTCTGCATCTGCTTCCATCAGTCACTGGATGAGATTTCTAGCATGACAATTAGGGTGTTTGGCCATCCTATCACCAGAGCAGGCCAGCTTGGACTTTCTCTCAACCATTGCCAGTAGTCTATTGTTGGAGGTATGTTTGTGGATTTCTGGGGAACTCTCTAGCACTTTGCTTCTTCCTGTTCCCATGGGGCTTTCATTTATCATGGTCTCTCTTTCCTTGCTCTCCCACTCTGTTCTTGATCCAGGTGGGACCTCCCTCTCCCCTAAGCTCTCTTTCCCCTGACCTCCATTACTCACCCCACCCCCATGTCCAGGTTGCTCATGTCGATCTCATCCATTTCTCTGTCATTGGGTGATACCTGTGTTTTTCGTAGGGTCCTCTTTACTAAGTAGCCTCTCTGGAGTTGTGAGTTGCAGTCTGGTCTTCTATTAACTTTTGATGAGCAAATATGTTCATTGTATTTTATCAAGCAATTACATGAGTGTGGAACTCCTCAATGGGCTGCACTAGGTTAGGTCATCTTTTATCACTAAAACCTGATGAGGAGCCTGGTACAGAATAAAATCTTATAGACCTATAAGCCACACACAGGTTAAACCAAGCTTGCATATGAATTACAAGAGCCTAGTGAGAGGTCATCAGGCCCTCTAACTCTAGTGATCCATATCAACAGTTTTCCACTATACTAGTCATGTTTGCCAGCTTTGTTAGTTTAATCATTCTATGTTTATATATTGATGACAGTATTTCCTATGGAGCAAAATATATTCTTCATATTTCCTTCACAGAATATACTGAAATGTCTTATTCAAAGTGAAGTTTCAGCATATAGTAATTATTTCATTTTTGGAATATAAAACAATTTTTGTAAGTTAATGTTAAGGTAAAAAGTATAGTAGTGGAGGTCTAAATAATAAATACAATGACAGATGTCAGATGGATTTGCCGGTGTAGATAGAAAAAACACACAAGATCTCAACCTACATGAAGAACTATAAGCAACTGAGAAAAGCTAGAAGTAGGAGAGGTGGTCCTCCTTAGGGAAGGGCATGGCATGCCAATGGGTTGTCCAGTGTCAAACAGTCAACTCTGAAAGCATACATACAAATAATGTTACATGGACCAAGTAGGCTATATTTAGAATATACATGAATAAATGTATACACATACATATATGCATGCAGTAACAATAAATGAAAAAAGAGGCTCTGGATTTGCTGGAGAGTGGGAAGGGGTATATGGAAGGGTTTGGAGGGAGAAAATGGAAGGGAGTAAATTTGTAATTATACTTCAGTCTCAAAGATTAAAAGAATACATTTATCCTATAAGCCTGAGAGGCATACATTCTGTGTATAGTGGATACAGACCATGCAGATGATGGTTGATTAAAAAATAATCCAGAGTTGGCTGAAGAAATGCTCTATGTTCTCTGACTGATGCAATCTAACACACTCATCTGTTTCACCTTCTAACTGCCCTGATGCTTAACTTCAAAATGAAAGAAATCTGAGTATAATTTAGTCACACTCCGAAAGAAGACACCTGTGTTAGAGATATCAAGTGATTTCTCTCACATAACAGAAGTTGGTGATTTCTCAAACTAAAGTCTTTTGACTTCTAGAACACAAACTCCTGGTGGCAGACCTCTTTCAGTTAGTAACATTTTGTATTCTTAAATGTGCTTGTAGGGCAAAGCCTCCCCGGAGGACTGAGATTGACCTGGTAGACTCAGTCCAAGCAGGTCCAGTCCCCTCCTCCCAGACTGAGCCAAGGGTCCCTGCATAAGCCCCAGGTTTCAAACAGCCAATTCATGCAATGAGCACAGGACCCAGTCCCACTACCTGGATGTCTCCCAAACAGATCATGTTGTTGGAGGGCTTCTCTCCAGGTTCCACCAAACCCCCGCAGTCCCACAATCCATGTATAAAATAATCACTCAGATACTTATATCACTTATAAACTGTATGGCCGTGGCAGGCTTCTTGCTAACTGTTCTTGTATCTTAAATTAACCCATTTTTATAAATCTATACCTTGTCATGTGGCTGGTGGCTTACCAGAGTCTTTACATGCTGCTTCTCCTGGCGGTGGCTGCAGTGTCTCTCCTCAGCCTTCTGCTTCCCAGAATTCTCCTCTCTCCTTGTCCCACCTACTTCCTGCCTGGCAACCTACTTCCTGCCTGGTCACTGGCCATCAGTGTTTTATTTATGTACAGCAATATCCACAGCAGATCAAGCCAATTAACTGTGTCACCCATTCAGTGGGAATGAAGGGTATGCTGGGGGGAAGGGGAGGGGCGGGAGGGGGAGAACAAGGGAATCCGTGGCTGATATGTAGAACTGAATTGTATTGTAAATTAAATAAAATAATAAATAAATAATAGCTTGTTATGCCTATGTTCTGCCCCTGTTACCCCACCTATTTTTTGCCCACCAAATCCCCTATTTGGAAACCTCCTACCCCTGAGCCATAAAGACTTGTCTCTCACATCTAATGCTGATCTCTTGAACCCCATCCTAATGAGAGGCAGCCTATGTACACGAATAAAAAAAGCTCACTTGAATTTAAAAAAAAAATGTGCTTGTAGCTTATGTGTTTATCTATTCACCTATATATGAGGTAGTTTCTCTATGACTGCCTTGGAAGAGTTTACTGGTTAGGAAAATGGGACCTTGGGTCAGCTTCCCGAGATTGTATTCTGTCTCAGTTGGGTCCCTTCATGGACTCTTGTTAGTGTGCCCAAACAAAAGTTGTCCAAAGAAAGAAAGGCTTAACTTAAGAATATTTACAAAATGCCAGGAGGTGGTGGTGCACGCCTTTAATCCCAGCACTTGGGATGCAGAGGCAGGTGGATCTCTGTGAGTTCAAATCCAGTCTGGTCTACAGAGTGAGTTCCAGGACAGGCTCCAAAGCTACACAGAGGAACCGTGTCTTGAAAAACAACAACAACAACAAAAAGGATATGTACAAGCTTTCAAATCTATTCATTTCCTTATCATACAACAGTCCCTCTGAATAAAACAAACAGAGGGAGGCAATGGTGAAAAACCACACCGCTCCTGCTCAGGTATTTACAGCATGGGCTCACACACTGGGAAAGAGCGGCTCAACTTCACTGTTTGCTGCTGAAGTGCCTATCATATGAGTTGCATCTTCAATCCCACTGAGGAGCTGTGGGCATCTGGGTGAGAATGAGTAACAACAAACTACAGCGAGAACTTTCATTGGAAGTGTGATACTGGGGGTGACGGGGTGGTTAAAAGTGCACGCCGCTCTTGCAGAGGACCCGAATTCAGTGGCCAGCACCCATACCTGGCAGAACACAACTGCCTGTAACTCCAACTCCACAGGGATTTAATGCCTCTGGCCTCCGTGTGCACTTACACTCACATTCGCACACCCATGCATAATAAAATGGAATGTTATGTGCTTTAGAGATGCTCCGGGGTCCATAGTCCCCGCGCAGCTTTGAGTAACACAAGCTACAAAGCAAGCCCCACGTTAGAGCTACTGCTACTTAATCTTACGTAAATAAACACTTCATTTAAGACCAACTTTTATGGATATAAGCATGCAATGCATGAAGGCAAAAACCACACCATTACCTTCCCATTCTGCACAGGCTCAATTAGTCATCTGCTTAAGATCACTTCAGATTAGCAAAGAAACACTTAGGAAGGCTGTTTGGACTCTAGCCTGTCTGTAAATGGGTGCACCATTTTGTTATACATTGTTTCCCTTGTGCTGTCAAAACAAACACAGGTGTATTCATTTTCTACCCCAGGGTAACTAATTACCACAAATTAGCAGCTCAAAGCAATACCTAGTGCTCTATGTGGCCTGGCTGGCTTCTCTGCTCATGCTCTCTCTCTCTCTCTTTCTTTCTCTCTCAACTTAAATATGATGTATTTGGGTTGTTTTTTGTTGTAATTTTTGAGATTATATTTTAATTACATTTTCTCTCCCCTTTCCTCCCTCCAATCCCTCCCATATACCTCTCCCCTCTCTCCTTTAAATTTATGGCCTCTTTTTCACTAATTATTATTACATGCCTATATGCATAGCTATATACATATATTCCTAAACATAAGAAGTTCAGTCTGTATAATATTATATGTATGTTTTCAGGGCTGACCATTTGGTCCTGGACAACCCTCTTATGGTCTCTTATGACTGAGATTGAGGTTTCGGTTGGGGCTGCTTTCATTGTCTGTGGTTTTTGATCCATTTCCAAGTTCACCAGAGTAGCAGAGCTCAATTTCTTGCTGCTGAACTGAGGTCAAAGTAAAGCCCAGTTCTTCCTTAAGGTATTATTGGATTAGACCTCTAAGAATAATATCCCATTTTAAAGAAATCAATTTCCTGGGGACATCATTATATCGGTAAAATCCCCTCACTGCATCTAGATAGGTATTTGATTCACATTCCTTCTCCTGGAGAAGGAACGTGTACAAGAGAGGGTGGGGATGTTGCTGGTCATTTTGGAATTTGGCCCCACTACAACTAAAAATATTGTGACTTTAATGAGAATGAATACTTGCACTATCTGGGGGGGAGGGGAAGCATGTGTGAACTAAACTATAAGAACTGTTCCATGAGAAGGGAATTCTAAGATGAGTATAGAATAAAAAGAACAGGAGGGAATGTTTTATTCCAGTAATGTTTTTAGACACACAGAGTGAACTCTTAGAAATCAAAATGAGGAAAGAGCTAGAACTAATCCCCGGTCATGCCGTAATTGGCACTTTGCATTCTTTTGGGGACCAGGAAAGTATAAATGATCCTTATTCTGAACTGCACAACCTATAATCTCCATGGAACCCAGTTCGTCACATCCATTACCTTCATTAGTCAGTTTTGAGAAGGGTGTGTTCATGGCTTGTTTTCCTTTTTAAGACGCTGTCAAAGAAATACAGTACTAATTCAATAATGTGACTTTGCTTCTAAATCATGCAGGCTGAAAAGACACAGGGAGCTGGAGTATGCAGTTCCTTACTATCTTCATATGTGTGAACTCAAAGATTATTTAAGCAAAAGGATATGCTGAGCCCTGTGTCCCATAGGGATCTTCTTTTCCCTAGGAAGACCTTCCCTGACAGGCAGCCTGTCCAGTTGCTCCACCTTCAACTTTATGTCCTTTATTTTTTTGTCTATAGGCCCCAGAGTTTTCATCCCTTGGAATTATTTTCCTGCTTTCCCTAAGAAGGTGCATGTTATTGCTATGCAAATGTCTTAGGGCTACTATTGCTGTGATGAAACACCATGACCAAAAGCAAGTTGGAGAGGAAAGAGTTTATTTGGCTTTCATTTCTGTATCACTGCTCATCATAGGAGTTCAGGACAGGAACCCAGACAAGGCAGGAACAGAGGTTGTGATGGAGTCACAGTTTACTGGCTTACTGGCTTGCTCCTCATGGCTTGCTCACCCTGCTTCTTAGAGAACTCAAGACAACCAGCCCAGGGGTAGCACCACCTACAATGGTCTGGACCCCCTTCCCCATCAATCACTAATTGAGAAAATGTCCCTCAGGCTTGCCTATAGCCCAATCTGATGGAGACATTTTCTCAACTGGGGCTCCCTCCTCTCAGAAGACTCTAATTTTTGTCAAGGTGACATAAAACTAGCCAGCACGAAATGTGTATACATAAGATTGTCATGCAACTGTCCATTTACACCTTGGTTGTGTGCCTACAGATTTTCATGAAACCACTTTTTTGAACTTCATTTTACACTATCTGATATAAAAAGATTTTACCCAGTTTCTCATTCCACAAGTTTGCTTACTAATATAAGTAAACAAAGGTAACAAATACATTTTTAAGGAGCCAACACCAGGGACTGAGGAGGTGGTTTGGTGGTTTGGAATGCTTAGTGCTCATTCAGAGGAGCTGGGTTCAGCTCCCAGCACCCACATGGTGACTCACAGCAACCCATAACCCCAGTTCCAGGGAATCCAGTTCACTCATGACTTCCACAGGCCCCTCTCCCCTTTCCCTTGCCTGGGAACCTTCATTGATGGGAAATTCTTACAGAATCTAAATATTTCCCTTTGAGCATTTGCTGCAAGAAGTCCTCAGCCACTCACTACAGGGAAAGAGCAAGGGACATTTTGTGATGACTTTGACATAGAACTGTCTACTGATTAATCTTTAAATATCTTTTAGAATCACCATTTAATACAAAAATTATAGATATACCAGCTATTCTTGAAATTATACTTTATAGGGTTAATTAATATATTGCCACATGTGACCTAAAAATCACTCTTGTCACTAGAATTACTTGTAGTACTTTTATATTTTACTCTGAGACAGAAACAATGTACTCAGTTCATGTATCTTGAGTCCTCAGCTAGGACCTCATTTATTTTAGAAACATATATTCTTATTTCTAATGGATGGTGAACAGTTGTGTGTGTGCAAGGCCTATGTTGTGATATTTCAATATATGTATACAATAGGCAATGATCAAATCAAGGTTGCTGCATATCTATCACTAGGTGTTTATCCTTTTTTTTTGCTAGGGATTTTCAAAATCTCCTCCACTAAGCATTTTTGGAATACTCAATTAATTATTACCCTTAATTGTTTTCCTAGCAATAGAATATTAGAAGTGATTCCTTCTACGCAATTGTGTAATGGTATCTGTTAGCTGTTCTCCCTGCATTTGGCTTCTATGAACCAGAACACTTCTTTTGGGAAAGCAAATTGTTCTCTAAGAGGCTGGTTTTTACTTGTTAAGAAAGTTTTCCAGATGGCAGAAATGGATGACTCATGAGATTTGGGCAGTGTGGAAATAAAGGCTTTCCTGAAATGAGGTAGGGACTGTTTTACTGGACAAAAGTTTTATCAGTCTTTGCTGTGCTGGCATCTCAAATTTGAGTTTGACTTTGCACTGTCACCCTTTCTATTGGCATTAAATGTGCGTGTGTGTGTGTGTGTGTGTGTGTGTGTGTGTGTGTGTGTGCATGTGCACACGAGCATGTGTGCATGCTCATGTACAGGTGCAGAAGCCAGGAATTTGGTGTTCTCTGCTACTATATGTCTTATAACTTTGAGTCCAAACCTTTCATTGAACCTTGAGCTAGGCTGGTGGTAAGCCCCTGGAATCCTCCTGTCTTCACTGCATCCTCCCATGCTGGGTAATAGGTGGGCATGACTGTACCTAGTTTTTTTTCATGAGTTCTGAGGATTTTTAGTTACATCCTCATGCTTGTGATGCAAGTGTCCTTACATTTCCACAGCTCACAGTTTAATTTCTTATAGCTTATGTAGACATATATCTTCTCCAAAATTAAAAGATCACGAGGGCAGTAAATAACTCATGCACAACACTGGGACATTTCTTAAGCATGCTCCCAAGTAGGAAGAAGAGGGGATGCTTCTCATAATTAAATATTATTTGGTAATGAAAATAAGAACAATATAAGAAATTTTGAACAGGATCTTTTTTTTCTGAGCTTTTAGTGGTTTCAAACGAAGAGAGTAAAAATGGGAAGCATGTCCACAGTTCTCTACATGACCTGGCCATTGCCACACTCACAGTGCATCACACACCACTTACTGGAAATGAAAGATTTCCATGCCTACTTCTCATCAGCTTCTGTTCCACTGCTTCTTGGATTCTCCTCCTTCTCAGAAGGAGCAGAAGACATGGTTGTGCATGTGTTCTCACCAGTGTGAGGTGTCTTCAATGACAGGAGAAACCGAGAGACCTATCTTTTTGTATTTCTGTCTTATCTACCTCCCAGAGCCGGTGGCCGGCCAGCAGGGCAAGGCAAGAAGGAGAAAACTATGTAAAATATCACTGTGTGTTGAGAACAAAGAACAATTTCTGCTGGGAACGACAATGGAATTCAGGCTGAGCTGAGTTCTGGGAACTGAGAAGGAAATTGGGAATGCGGGAGAGACTTCAGCACCTCAACTGTTTGCCCTGGTCCCAGGGATGCAGATCGGAAACCAAAACCAGCTTTTAAGGGGGCTTAACTGTGAGAAGCTTGACATTGTCAGAGGAGGATGTGAGCTGAAGGCTGCTGAGAACAACTTTTCTCCAACCCAATAGTGTCCTCCATGCAGTAAGTAACATGCAGATGCAGCCATTATCAGCCAATTTGTTGCTATTGTTATAATTGCACACAAAAGAAATCAGCCATTCTGAGAAAAAGAGCATGTTGTTATGAGGACATTGCAAGGAATTTTGGTACCATGAGCATTTGGGGTTTTTAAATCATCTTGAAGTTGCACCAAAGATGTTTACACAAGTAGATATCAGAAAGAATCTAGGACTTAATCAATGATAAGAAAACTTTCTACTGGGGTTCAATTGACACAATAAAATCATGGTATTATTTAAAATGTGTATTATTAATAGGACAATAAAGGATTAAATAAACAGGCGAATCAAAGCTTTTTATACAATGTTCTATGTTCCCCAAAAGATAGGTAGTACTTAATGCTCCTATGTAGCGTGTGTGTTTGTTTATGTGTATGCATGTGAGCATTTAGTCTTGACACATTTTTCAGTTTCTTCCATTAAAGTATGTAATAAGTTTGTTGGATTGGCGGTTGAGATTCAGGCTGGAATGATCATCCATCTACTAAGAATGATTTCTATTTATGTAAATGCCTGTGTCACAGCATCCTTCAACACAAATCTACCCTACAAATTACCTCTAAGAAGTCAACCAGCTATAGCAATATATTCTAGTCTTCACTTTGAGGTTTTTATTTGTCTATTACCTTTCTCACTCAGTTATACATCCACTTATCCACTTGTATCTATTTTCTGCAAGTTTTTCTTGAGACTTTATTGTGTTTTAAACACGATGCTGAGTTTGGGAGAGTAAGGATGATTAGGACACAAGCTCTAAGTTCAAGGAATCCATGTTACACCCCTTCTGTGACTGTTGAGACAAAGTCTCTTGTGTTGCCCAGAGCTGACCATAAACGTACACATTCCTCCTGTCTCAGTTTTCTAGGTGCTGACACTATAGGAATACGCCACTGCACACAGCTTCGTGGTACAATTTTTAAGACCTATGAGAATAAAATTAATATAGTACTGCAAACTTTTTTCTGTAAATATTTAACCTAGCAAAAATTTTCATTTCATTAACAAATATGAAAGTTCTCTAATTCTTAGAAATGTTCTCTGATTCTCCCTCTGTGTGGTATAGGCCAAGCATTTTATATAGACATATTGACTTACTGTTTAGGGTAAGTCAGGTCCTCTGGATAAGTGAGACAGTTGATGAGCTTGAACTGTTTAGGAGGCCCCCAGATATTGTAACCGGGACCTGACCTTGGTGCATGAGCTGGCTTTTTGGAACCTAGGGTCTATACTGAGACACTTTGCTCAGCCTTGGTATAGGAAGGAGGGTACTGGACCTGCCTCAACTGAATCTACCAGGCTGGGCTGACTCCTCAGGGGAGACCTTGCCCTGGAGGAGGTGGGAATGGGTGGTGGATTGGAGGGGAAGGCTGAGGGAGGGAGGAAGAAGGACAGGGGAATCTGTGGCTGATATGTAAAATTAAATTAATTATAAAGTAAAAACATTTTTTAAAAAAGAAATGTGTGTGGTGTGACTTGTGTTTTGAGGTTTCTCCAACCTTGTCAACTTCAGTTCCCTTACCCTGTGTTAAGTGGCGATAATAAACTGTACCCATCGGTGGGAAGGCACAAAGTTAACAAATGAAGGTCTCTAGCATATACTGAGTCTTATTCTGGTCTGGAGTTTTCATTTAGGGTTTCGATCTTTTTGGGGTAGAACAACATTTTCACAAGGGTCACATATCAGATATCCTGCATATCAGATATTACATTATGATTCATAACCAAAGCAAAACTACAGTTATGAAGTAGCAATGAAAGTAATTTTATGGTTGGGGGGTCACCACAACATGAGGAACTGTATATTAAAGGGTCTCAGCATTAGGAAGGTTGAGAACCACTGATATAGATGATATCATGTATTGGATGCCACAGCTTGGTGAGACCAGCCTTAGTGCTATCATTTCACCAGTAAAGTTGGAATTAAGGGAAGGAAAGACCTTGTCTGTGCGGCTTCAAAGCTGCCTGTTTCCAGCCGGATCACCTTGGTACCCAATGGGGAAGCCCAAGATAGAATAGTATTCAAGGTTTGCTTACTGGATGTACTGTTAGAGGGTCCACTTCTGCCACAGCCCAGGATTTTCAGACATATCAAGGAGTGTGTCAGATGGAGTAATTGTGATCTGGGGCAATGTTTTCTTCTCATGTAAACTGTGATGGCAGAGGTTTGTTTTTACCAGGATTGTAATGAATAAATAATCTAACAAATACTGTGATTCAAACTGGTGCATCCTTAACAAATAGGCAATAAGGAAAAGTCCCTATTATAATAAGTACAAATAAATCACTACCCAGTGTGGAATTATGGACTGCCCTGATAATAAATTCCTACAATCTTGATTCCTAAGTATAATATATGTATCTCCAGTCTTCCTCTTTTATTAGAAATATTATTTCTGATATTAGGAAATGAGAGCACAACTAAGACAATGATTTACAAATCTCAATGACACAAATATTCCCTTCAGTCCACGAACTATAGAGAGATATCTGGAGAGTGCTGAGACTGTGAGTACTTCACAAAAATTTAGAATTAGAAAACACAAAATATTATAGTCTAAAAAGCTGTTAAAGAGAGGAAAAGCAAGACACCCTTTCCATTAATCTTGGACTTTCCCTCCACATTCAGGTCCTAGCTTTTCTTCTCATTCATTTGTCATGTTGGGCTCGGTATTTACTCCACTTATAGAACCAAGTTGCTAACAGGAGCTAAGTCACAAATGTGTGAGGATTACATGGGCTAACAGGAGTAGAAGGCACATTATGAGCATCATGACTTTGCTGGAAACATAGAAAATGTAATATTCAATCAATAACTTACCAGTTAGTAATTTTAACTCTGAAGACAATTTTTTACTGTATCAGGGACCAGACTTAACAATTTAGCAAGTAATTGAAACAATTATCCAAAATAAAATTAAAATTAAAACATGAATACTTGTAATGGACTTGTCCTGAACTGCCTTTTCCTCTAAAGGTGATAGCCAAGAGGTGAATTTAGTTTTTCCCTTATATTAAGCACTGCTTATAATAAAGAGCTAGAGGATGAGAGGGCTTCTGAGAAGTCAATCCCAGTTTCAGATAAAGAATGCACTTGGTATTATAGCTTATCTGTTATAAGGGAGATAAGTGAGATTTTAAAGTGAGTGAAATCCCTCAATCACTAAAGATTTTGAAAGGATAGAGGTATGGCTATTCTTCGGGGGAAACCTAAATAGAGAGTTCTGCAATTGCAATTTGTTGCATTAAAACTAACCCAAGAACAGTGATAAGATCACAGACCCCACGGAGGAGACATCTGGGGTTTATGACAGCCCAAACAACAGGCATGTGAATCAAATGGAATGTTCCCAAGTCTTCCACAATGTGTTTCTTGTTAGTGGAGAAATACGAATTACAATAGCGAGCAGAGCATTAGACCGTGCTTCAGAATGAGTATAGGTGAGACAGAGGGTATCATGGCCCCTTCTTGTCCTCAGTCCTTATGATGCCTGTTAGTGGGATTTGCTCTCTCTTCCAAATATTCCATTTTGGGTGAGTTTCCCTGAATTTGACTCAAAGCAGCTATAGCTACCTAGCATTTCTTCCCCTCTCCATTCTTTGTTAATGACATGTCACTGATGTCAAAATTGGTGACAACTGAACATTAATATCACTCCTCTAATTTGCTTTCCCTACATTGTAAAGACTTGTGGGCACATAATTGTTCACTACAAAAGAAAACTTTGGGTGCCTATACTTACAAAACTTGATAATTTTAATTGAAAAAAAATAAGAAATACAAGATTTTGCTTTACAATGTCTTAATGTCTATAAAAATTGGGTATGGGTTTTCTAATTCAATGGATTTTAACAAATAAGCAAAACATTGGCACAAATGTTTGTATTAGTTTGTTTTTTCATTTGTTCAGTAAATATCTGTGAGGTGTTGGCTGTGTGAAGCACTGATGACCCTCCTAGCTGTGCCAGAGATCACAGCCGCTGTACGGTTTCTTTCTAAAGCACTGATCCAAATAAGTATGAGGTGGGCAAAATGTCCAGTAAAGCTCACTGACTTGGCAGCCTGTCTAGGATCAAATTCTCACATCCGACCTTCTACCTAGGATGGTACCTTCTACCTAGAAAGGTAGAAGTTAATAAGGTGAACATGCTGATTCATGAATAAGACTGTGTGGTAGATGGTTTAGGACTCTAAGGAATTCTGGCATCTGACAGTCTTGGAAGCCTGGAGAAGTCTCCTAACTACTGTGTCTTCAGATTTTACTCCTTAGGATAGGCATTAATGATCCCCACTCTCCTGGGCTTAACAAGCTGGCTAGGCTCTTAAACGAAACAACATATGTAAAAATATTTTGATTATTATAAATATTAACAAAATGAAATATCATCTAGCTGTTAAAAAATCAATATTTTAAAATACATAGTTATATCGAAGCAGCCTTTTCTCTCTTTGGATGTGGCAAATCCTATTGAAAAAAATCATATTTTTTTTTTTTTACTTTTCCTTGCTATTTAATAGGAGAAATTGTAGAAAGCTAGCACACTATCGCCAATCTTGATCTCCTGTTAGCCAAGTTTCTCCTCAGGAGTAGGGTTCTCTACAGTGGACCAGGAGTCTCTGAAGCTCACGACTTCCTACTTCCCCTCACTCCACAAGAACCAACACAGAGAACAAGGAGGAAAAGCTGAAGGCACAGCCTAAATACTGCTGGGTTGCTGCTGTGAGGACTGCTTTAAAACAAATGGTCACCACCTTCCCTCACCCCTTCCCTAGGTTCAGGATCAACCAGGACAAAGTGTGATTGACTTTTCCAGTGCTATCCCAATTGCTAACTATTGAACTTGGCAATATGAAATAATGCTGCTGCTGATTTTTGTTCAAGACACTGACTTTTAAACATAGAGATTACTTAATCCAGCCCACTTTGAAAATTCCAAAAATCTCTCAAGCTTAAATGACATTTGACTCCCTTAACTATCCCTCCCCAGCTGTGCTTGACATGGAGGGATCTACCCACTGACAGACAGCACGCCACAGCAAAGGAGCAGGACCCAAATGAAACAAAACTGAACTTACCGATGCAGATACATCATGAATGGGAGGAAGGGATCTTGCAGGTATCACCACTAAACTGGAATTCCCAATCAACTCTTTGGCATCCCTACATGTGTTAGACGTCTACTACTGGAAGAAATAAGGAAACAAATGACAAGTAGTCGCAATGAAACGAGTTTGACAAGTCTGAACACAGAAGCCTCAGCCCATAGGACAGCTTAGAGAAAGCAGGCAGAGAAAACATACTCCCAATAGGAAAGAAGTGGTTCGGGTTTTCTCTTTCTTTCTTTCCTTCTTCCTCTCTCTCTCTCTCTCTCTCTCTCTCTCTCTCTCTCTCTCTCTCTCTCTCTCTCTCTCTCTCGTAGAGACTACCTTTGTTGAATAAGAAAGTGGTTCCATGGATTTAAATGAGAAATATATTAGGAATGCGCTAGGATTAAAGAAGATAATTGGTAGGCATGTGAATATCTTAGAGACAACAACATAAAGGTGCTCAGAAAGAAATAATCATGCAGTTCTGGTGGGAAAACACTTTATCTTCAAGTTTCAGGACACAGTGAATTTAGCACAATGCTAATTTATCATAAAAGATACATTGTTCTAATAATCTATAGTTTAGTTTAGATGCCTGCTGCCAGAATACAGGCAAATAAATGAACGTCAAATGAGATTTGTAAAAGTGACCCAATGTAATAATAATAATGTGTGTTGATGATTATCATACTGGGGAAACCTAAAAAGAAGAAGAACTGAATTATTTCATTTACCTAACAACACACGCGTATGTGTGCTCATTATTGACATTAACATCCTAGACACAGAACTGGAGTCGTTATCTTTTGTCCTTTGCACTCTTTTGATGAGAGGTCACTTGTGACAAATTCAAGTTTCTGTGATTCCTCACCTGCCTTCTCAAGCAGAGAGAGTCTGTAGTGTGCTCCAGGTTCTTCACACAGTCACTCTGGACCCCTGGGGTGGTCACGTCTCCCTCCTGGGTGGAAGGTACACGCCCTTCTTTCCTTCTACTCCTTCAATCACTCCTTCATTCTCACTAGACCCCCTCCTTCCTTACCTCTACATCACTGCCGGCGGCTACCTTCACAAGTTACTACAAATGTGATAAGTTAGAAATGAAACTAAGTGTGATGAGATATGAGTGAAAATGTCACAATGAAGCCAATTACTTAGAGCACTAACTAAAAATTGACAATATAAATGTTTTAAAAATAAAAAATATCAACTTACTCTTTCACCATTGTGGTCACTGTACATCCCAAATCAAGTTGTCAATAAGGCTATGCTCTCTCTAGGGGAGTCTAGGGAAGACTCATTACTTGCCTTTTCTTTTTGAACTGAGATACTGAGTGTTGAATCAATGACTTCATATGTGCAAGGGAATTGCTCTACTAGTGAGCTATATACCAAACCTGCTTTACATTTGAACATTTTAAGACAGGGTGTTGGTGAAGTCCCCAGGCTGCCCTTGAATTGGCATTGTAGCCCAAACTGGCCTTAGATTTAAGATCTTCCTGCTTTAGCTTCCAGATGGCTGGAATTACACATCTTTACCATCAGGGCTAGCCTCTGCTTGAATCTTCCAGCGCTGATGGCCCAAGCACCCCTTGGCTCGTGTTTGATAACTCCAGCCTCAGCCTGTTGTCTCTCCTGACTGTCTCTTCTCCCTCTTCTTTCTCTCTCACTTTCACTTTTAAATGTTATTAAATAAATATATAATATGTATTTTAAAAGCATATAATTCTTTGACATAAGTATATTCGTATCCACAATATCTTTCAATCATTACAACTATCTGCTTCCTGAGCTCTCTCTTCTTCTGAAATTGACACTCTGGACCCACTCAGCACTAAATCCCCATTTCTCCATAACTCCAGCACCCAGAAACTACTACTCTACTATTCTACTATAGCACTGTATAATTATTAATTAGCACTTATTAATAAACCAATCAATTAATTATAATTAGTGTAACCTGACTATTCACATTGCCTCACTGAGGTGGAGTCCTGTGTGCCTCACCATGACTGACTAATTTCATTCAACATAAAATTCTCAGGGTACATCTATGTTATAGCATGTGTCAGAACTTATGTTTAAGGCTGAATAATCTTACATGGGATGTGTAACATTTGCTCATGATTTGCTTCTTTGCTCATCTTTCAGTCTGTTGAATTATGTCTACTTTTTTTTTCTGCTGTGACAAGTGTAGAAATTTGTCTTTGAGCGCCTGCCTTTAATTATTTGGATACTTACCCAGAAATACAGCTGCTGAAGTGTGTGATAATTTGTGTTTAATTTTTTGAGAAACTCAATTTTTTTGAGAGCTAGTGTGCTCTAATGTGAAGATGTTTTAAATTTTGATGTATTCCAATTTACATATTTGTTCTTTTGTTGTCAGTCATTTTGGTTAGACGTCCAAAAAATCCAATACCAAATCCAACATCATGAAGTTTGCCTACGTTTTTCCCTAAGACTTGTATCCATCAGCTCCTGACTTAAAGTCTTTGATCCCATGAGAGTGAATTTTTGTGTGTGATGTAATTTAAATGGTACAACTTCATTATTTTGCATGTGGATATCTAGATTTTTACAATTAATTCTATTTGTTGAAAACATTGTGTCCTTTACTCATTGGATTGTTTCTACTCTCATTCATTAGTTTATGTGCCTGTCTGTCTGTCTTGTAGTACTGAGCTCTTTAGACAGAGTATCTTTACACTATTCTCACTGTCCTGCAAGTCATTGTGTAGAATAGGCTAGCCTCAAACTCATAGAGATCCACCTGCTTCTATCTCCAGAGCACTGAGATTAGAGGCTTGTGCTACTATACCTGGATTGCACTCACTTAAAATATACAACTTAAATTTTTTAAAGTGTGTGTGTGTGTGTGTGTGTGTGTGTGTGTGGTGTGTATGCAATGCCTACTGAGGTCAGAAGAGAACATCAGATCCCCCAGAACTGAAGATACAGGAGGCTGTGAGCTGTCTCATGTTGCTCACAATGGAATTCGGGTTCTCTACCAGAGCCACAAGGCTCATAACTAGTACCATCTCTGCAACCCCAGCACTGCACTCTTGATGAGCTTGGCCACAAGTTTCAAGATCCAGAAGTATGAACAACCTATCTTTGCTTTGTAAAGTCATTTGGAAAAATCAGGATTCTTTGAAATTCTGAATAAACGTTGGTATGAATTCTGCCCAAAAGTCATTGTCTAGTAATCATTATGTCCATTCTTCTTCTGAAATTGTTTCTGTTAATCATTCTTTTTCCTGTGAATGGACCACACGTTTTTTTCTCACTGAAGAATAGACATGAACTATTATGCTGTGATACTGGAAATCAAATTACCCCCTCCCCACATTTGTTATTGTTGTTTTCTATTATTTGTATGTTTACGGATTTCATTAAGGTTTTTTGTAAATGTTATATTCTGTGCCATGGAAGGTCTCTAAAGTCTTGGTTTTTTACTTTATCAGTGAATAGATTTCTTTAAGTGCACAGAACCTAGAAATGCAACAAAAGAAGAAACAAAATACTCCTCCCAGATCTTTTAAAATTGCCCCTAGGAAGAGGCATGCCTTCAACACAGGCAGACCACTTACAACTCTTTCTTAAGGCTTCACTTGATCTCACATATCCTGTGAACTTTCATAATTGTAAGTACTCTCAAAATTATCTCTTCTGTTTACATAAGAATCTATACCTGTTTTTTCATATTAATATTAATGTGGGACACACACACACACACACACACACACACACACACACACACACGTCCTCTTGGAACAATGAATTACAACTGCTAGCTTTTCTCTAATGAGAATGATTCCAGAATTGAGCCACTGTCCTAACAGTTTTACTCTGAAGCTAAACACACTGACCACACTGAAGCAGTTTTAGCTGAAGTGGGCAGGGCACACTGAAATCCCATTTACTCAGCATTCTGGAATCTCCTGAGAGATGGTAGCTGTGAAAGCTTTTGTCCTCGACACTTCAGGAGGAGCCTGTTTTCCCTGTTCCATGTAAAAGCAAGGATACGGCCTGGTAATGATGTAAAAAAAATACTATCTGCATATCTGCTATACTGTTCACACTTAATAAATGAACAAGATGGCAATGTGTGAAAGTTGCCAGTTAGTATAATTAGTAGCAAGTATTTGTTATACATATGAAAGACTTTATAAACTAAAAGACTACTGGCAAAACCTTTGTTTCAGTTGCTGCAACACTGGAAGATGAAATCTGGTTGTTTATTTTGTGGAGTTCAAAGGTAATCCTTTTGCAAGGTAATCCCTTTGGGCTTATTCTAACAACCTTGGGAAGCTTGTCCAAGTTGAGAAAACCTCTCTCCTTCCTGAAACAAGTAAACCCAGAAGCAGATCACTGTTCTGGTGAAGAAAATGTACAGAGAGACAGTTTGAAACTAACTTAGTACATGGTATTGGAATGGTACAGATTTTCTAGACACAGTACAGCATTTGCCTGAAAAGAGTCGTCTGTTATACTAGAGTCCATGAAAATTCCACCTCCTTCCTTTTCTTACTTAACTTGTCAGCTGGGTGCAATGTGATGCTTCACTCTGGTTTTAATCCAATTTCTCTTAGAAATAAGTTACTGAAGATTTCATCAGCAGGGGCCTTGGGAAACTGTCTGGTGCTTCTGGGTACAGGGTCAACTTCTGTGGATGTTTAGTGTTGTCACCTCTCACCCGACAGAATGTAAAATCACTTTCCTTATGAGCCCCTGGGCATGTCTGAGGATATTATCTTGACTGCATCAATTGAGGTGGGGAGACCTGCCCACTGTGTGTATGGGCAGTCCCTGGCTGGGATCCTAGACTACGTAAATTGTAGGGAGTCTTTCTCTGTCCTGCCAGCCAGCTCCCAAATCACAACACAGAGACTTATTATTAATTATGAAAGCTCAGCCTGCAGTTTAGGCTTGTTCCTAACTAGCTCTTCTAACTTAAATTAATCCATTTATATTAATCTACATTTCATTTATATTAATCTATGTTCTATCATGTAGTGTTGCCTCTCTTCCATCTTATGCCTCCTGTCTTCTCTCCGTGATTCCTGGCATCTCCCATGCACCTAGATTCTCCTCCTCTTCCTTTCTCTCCCAGGAAATCCCACCTATACCTCCTGCCTAGCTATTGAGCATTCAGCTCTTTATTAAAACAATCAGAAGGCACCTTAGCAAAGACATAATTTCACAGTGTACAAAAAGATTATTTCACAATATCCCCCCCCCTAAAAAGGAAAGGATTTAGGTCTAACACAGTAAAACTATATACAATAAGAACAATTTTTAGGTAAGAATTATGTTTGCAATGTCTAGTCCATTTGTATTTGGAAAATTTGAAGAAAATAACCTATTATCTATCCTATCTTAGTGAGTTCAAAATTTTATACTTAGACCAGTTTCTATCATAACTTGTATTACTATCCTAAAAATATCTATTTAGACCTTAAAACATCTTCTTAGATAAACAACTTAAGTCTTTATGTTTCTCAACCTTATAAACTTTATATCTCTTGTATAAGTTTCTTTTCTGAATTTGGTAACAAGGAAAACTGTAATTATATTTGATCTTCAACCCCATCAAGGACCTGAGAAGACCATAATATTACCTGAGTAAACGGGAAGTCCAGAGCAAACAACTTCCAAAACTATAGAAATGACAAAAGCAGCTGGCTGCTGGACAGTCACCCAAGGTTCCTCTGCAATGTTGGGGCATCTATCTTTGACCTTTGACCTACATGCCTAGAATATCTGACAGACTTTTCTGTGAAGCAAGAATTTTGAAGGACTGTCTGTCCTATCTTGTCTTGGCAAAGCTGAGCAGTCCCTTTCTTTTGTGTCCTGCTTGTCCACTTTGTACAGCATACTGTCAGAAGTGGAGGCAAAGGCAATTTTTTGCCTAAATGGCCAACTTTGCCACATTGAAAGCAAACTCCATATGTAGGTTCTCTGATGCCCATCATCCCTTTTTGAAGTAAATTGGTGCTGTCTCACTGTCATGAAAAATCTTATGTTATTAAAACATTTTAAATGTCATATTCTGTAGGTCTTTGAAGTGTTCGAAGATCACCTATCTATTTAAAATATATCTTTGTATGACCTTTAAAACATACCTAACATAGCTATGAGTTTGATTGCTATAGATGACTAACTATTAACCTGTGTTTCTTTATTAGCCTAAATAGCTTTCAAGGACTAATACTTTATATTACATTTATAAATGAGCTGCATATGTACAATGCCTTAAACAAGAGTAGAAACATATATACAGTATAACGAAGATAACCTTAAATAAGTATCAATATACAAAAATCCATACCAATGTAAAATATTTGAGACTAATGGTTGTTTAAAAGTAGACGAAACAATTTACTTTCTATACCATCATTTCTATACTATATCCCCATTTTTCCCTTCAAAAAGAGATCTCTGAATCTGATCTCCTCTGTTGAGCTTTCTCCCAGACCATGACCAGTAACAGTTTGTAACCAATCCCCTAAATGATGACAAACACCCATAACCCATTGAATTACCAAAACCCACCCTCTCCACCTCTTGAGAATGTGGTGATCATGTTCTCTAGACTGCTTCCTGTTGCCTGGAGGCAATGATACTTTTGGGGTATCCTGAGAAAATTAAGATGATGTTCAAGTCTTGGAAGAGCTAGCTGTTGTCTAGTCTCGGTGTGATGGGAAAATATCTGAAGTCTGCCTGGAGTAGTCTGTGACATTGGGTCATTTTAGCCAACAGCCTTGAAACTGTTCTGGATGCAACACTCTGAAGAAACTGCAACAGAGGTACTCTGAGGGGCTGGATCACCTGGGCCACCTGTTTTCATTGATGACTGGTCCCCTTGCTCTGAAAACATATAAACTTTTAAAGGTAACATACATATCTACATTAACACAAGTATAGAATGTGTGGGGCACACACAAGTCAGTTAAAATTATTTATTTATTTTTTGTTCTATGTTTGAGCAGGTAAAAGGCAGATGGTCAACTTTATAAGCCTGTATGGACTGCATAACCAAAATGTATTATAAATCTCTAGCCACACCGTATGAAAGGATGGCATGTAATAATAAGTCATGAGGACTTTGTAGCCAACAAGATTTATCATGTCTCATCTTGTCTCTGAGCTGTTCCCATGCAGAGGGATCAGCTTACACATCACCTGTCTTGTAGTCTTTCTAGGTTCCTCCCTCAGGTTTGTAGCTAAGTTACTCAGGAGGTCTCCCGTGGTCACATCTGATCTGTATTAACCTGGAATAATCCACAGCCTTTCATTTCCTATGGAAACAAAAGCATAACCTCTTCCCCAACATAATACATTTTTTACCTTCATTTTGAAGTTAAGACATTTTAAAAGTATATAGGTTTAATTTAGCAATTTCCATAATCCAATGTCTCTTAGTAGCTTTTGTTTGCTCATCAGTAATCAAAAAAATTAAAGTTAACAAGACACCATATTAGGATCAAGAATCTCTTTGTATTTTCCATCTTTATGTGTTTTATCCTTTTTATATTATTTTAGTTTCTCTTTAAATACTTTATCTTATTATTTATAAACTTTATATTTTTCTGTGGTTGTTTATACCCATTCTCTTTTCTTTTTAAAGCCCATGCACATTTTTAAAACACTCTGTAACATACTTGGAGTTTTTTTCCATCTGGATCTGTCCTTACTGTGCATCTGGAACATTCTCTGATCATGTGAGACAAATCTTCATTGCTATGGAAGCTGCCAGTGTGGCGCAGCTGAGCACATGGCACTGGCGGCTTGCTCCAGCCTATAGGCAGTCTTTGTACACAATGCCTACTCAAGAGACTTCAGACACTGAAAAGCTGCACCAGAAAGCCACATTTGACTCCATATTCTGAACCTTTTTTTTACTTTTTAAATTTATTTATTAAATTTATTTTCTCAGGCCTTATGTGGATATATGTGGCTGGACATTGGGCTCCAGCCCCAAATCATGACACAGGGATAATCATGAAAGCTCTGCCTATAGCTTAGGCTTGTTCCTAACTAGCTCTTATAACTTAAATTAACCCATTTATATTAATCTATGTTCTATCACGTGGTGTTACCTCTCTTCCATCTTTCACCTCATGTTTCCTCTCTGTGTCTCCTGGCATCTCCTGTGTGCCTAGATTCTCTTCTTCCTTTCTCTCCCTGGAAATCCCACTTACACTTCCTGTCTAGCTACTGGCCATTCAGCTCTTTATTAAACCAATCAGAAGGTGCCTTGGCAAAGGCAAATCCTCAGAGTGTACAAATAGTCTGCAACAGTAAATAGAGAAAGGAAACCCAGAACCAGCATGCATTCCTGCCTTCTCTCCCTGCTTATGGATGCAGTGTAAGCAGCTGCTTCATGCCCCTCCTGTTTTCGCTTCCTTGTTCTATCAGTTGTACCTTAAACTGTGAGCTAAAATAAACCCTTTCTCCCACAAGTGGTTTTGGTTAAGACATTTTTTCTCAATAACAGAAAAGAAACTCAAACAAAAAGGTGGTTTAAAAAATCAGGGTGTTTCGATAAACCTGACTAAGTGGGTTTTAGGTCATTAGAATTGTTCTGTGGTTGAAATGTGGAAAAGTTTGGAACTTTGAGTAGGAAAGCTCTTAAATGGAAGAAGCAGAGCATAAGGGCCCATTCTTCTGGGCTCTTGGAAGAAAAAAAAATGCTGAGAGAATCATGGACAGTGGAGGCCTAGCTCAGGAACTTTCAGGTGGGAACAAGAGCTCTCTCCAGACCTTGTCCAGTCATACTGTATTCTTGGCCAGTATTTTGGCCAAGAATCTGGATTATTTCTCTTAATATCCTAAAACATTAAATGAGGTTTAATTTGAAGATGATGGACTATTGTTGTTGTTGTTGTTGTTGTTGTTTTTGGAAGAAGAAATCTCAAGAAAAATCTCAATTTGGCCTGAAGTGGCAAGGCACTGTCCTTGTTAAAGAGATCATCCTTACTGAAGAGATATACCCTGTGCTTCATTGGGACAATACAAAGACTGTCCTCAGGGCAAAATCCTGTCTGCTGGAGGCTCTATCTTGTGAAGAGCCCAATTCATTTAAAGAAAGAAGGCCTATATGTTCTATATGTCTTTTTATCCAAGTTCATAAAACAAAGTTTCCTTTGGGTGTGTGTAAATTCTACGATATATAACAATGTCGAGCCCAGTAAGATAGCCTCAGTGGTGGCATAGTGGAAGTTTTATTTTAGGGATAGCTAAAAACTGTCTTATGGACTTAAAACCCACTCAATTGGAAGGGAATTCAAGCCAGGTACTATAGCTAGAGTTTTCCTGCCTTGCCCACAGTCAGGACAAATCTTTGTCACCCACCAGTCCCACAGCCGCTCAGACCCAACTAAGTAAACACAGAGACTTATATTGCTTACAAACTGTATGGCTGTGGCAGGCTTCTTGCTAATGTTCTTATATCTTAAATTAATTCATTTCCGTAAATCTATACCTTGCCACATGGCTTGTGGCTTACTGGTGTCTTCACATGTGGCTTGTCATGGCAGCGGCTGGCAGTGTCTCTCCACCTCAGCCTTCCACTTCCCAGAATTCTCCTCTCTCCTTGTCCCACCTACTTCCTGCCTGGCCACTGGTCAATCAGTGTTTTATTTATTGACCAATCAGAGCAATTTGACATACAGACCATCCCACAGCAGGGTACTGCCAACTTAGCCAAATACCTTTGTGTTGAGAGTTCAGAGTAGGGGAAACTACTATTACCATTTTCCTAAATCAATACAGTTTTTTTTATTTCTTCTTTTTTCTGGGTGGGAATGGTCATGTTCATGCCAAAGTGTGTATATGGAATTAAGAGGCCAACCTGTGAGTTGGTTCTTTTCTTCCACCATAAGGTTCCAGGGATTGAACTTGGGTTGTCAGGCTCAGGGGCAAGCCTCTTTATCCCCTGAGCCACATCGCTGGCCCCTCAATACAGGTTTTTATTGCATTATAAATACTTATTCTTATAGCCATAAGTAAGTGCAGCTTTCCCCACTTCTGTCACTTAGAGTTTCTATTGCTGTGATAAGATACAACCAAAAGTAACTTGGGGGAGAAAGGGTTTATTTCACCTTATAGCTTATAAGTCCACCACGGAGAGAAGCCAGGGCAGGAACTCAAGACAGGCACAGGGGCGGAGGCCATGGAAGATGACTGTTTGCTGGCTTGCTTCCCATGGCTTGTTCAGCCTGCTTTCTGACTGTACTCAGGATCTTATAGTACTTAGCCAAGGAGTGGTACTACCCAGTTACTTGAGCCTTCCTATATCAAGTTAAGAAAATGCATCACAGGTCAATGTAGTAAGAGGATTTTTTAATTGAGCTTCTCTATTTCAAAATGTCTGACTTGTGTCAAGTTGACATAGAACTAAGCAGGACACACCTTATTAGGGAAGCGTGTTTTTGTAGCAGACAGAGGCTTCTACGAAGATCTCCAATTGGTTAAAATGCAGAGACTAAAGTGGCTGTAGGGTGCTCATATACAACATTGTGTTGTGTATGCACCAATCTAATCCCTACACCTGTTTCATGGAGCATCCTAAAATGAGGGTAGACAGAAATTCTAAGAGTCAAGAGGACAAGAATGCCTGCTGAGAGCTGGCTGACTTCTAGATATAATAGGGAAGCTGTACCAGTTGAAATTGAAGTCATATGGTTGCTTAAACAAGACCTGCATAATGACATACAAGTTGACATGCCAATGTGAAAGGGGAATATTTCACAAGGTCTCACCTTTACATGAAAAAAACTATAGGCAATTAATGGATGCCAGGGTAGGAAGAAGCAGTTTTTCCAGGGACAGGACCACTGATAGGCTATCCAATCCCAAGTGGTCATCCCTGAATACATGAATATGTGAGAAACAGTGGATAGACTCAGTAAGGTGTGGTGGTGGTGGTGGTGGTGGCGGCAGCGGCAAGGTGTGTGTGTGTGTGTGTGTGTGTGTGTGTGTGTGTGTGTGTGTGTGTAAAACAATAATAATTGTAGAAAGGGTGATGAATTTTAGATGGAGTTGGAGAGGAGGAGGATATTCAAGGGGGAGAAGGATGAGTAGAAACTATGTAAATAAAGTGTACTCATGTATAGAACTCTCAAAAAAAGTATCAAAAGTGAATAAGCCTAAAAATAAGGGGTTCTTTGCTTTTCAAAAGCCAATGCCTGGGAAAGTGTTTCCCCAGGATCAGATGTTGATCTGGCTGTGGTCCAAGAGGACCAGGAAATATCTCTAGAGTGTAGCAATGCCATCTCTGTGGTACTGGCTTGTTAGCATGGAAGATGAAAGACTGAGCGAGTCAGGAAATCCTCACAAGGCCAGGCCATGTATGGTAGGGTTGAAGTCACAGAAGAAGTTGAGAAGCCATTATGTGCAGCTGTGGAGTTGAAGCCTAAGTTACAATGGAGACTCCAGGATACTGGAGATGTCAGCACCATGCAGTATTGCCAAGGAGAGCTAAGGCAGTGGAATGGAGGCAACCTAGGAAAAAACCTATGTGTGCTTAAGGCAGTTGTCTTATAGTTACTATTACTATGATGAACCACCCTGACCAAAAGCAAGTTGAGGAGGAAAAGATTTATTTAGCTTACACTTCCACCTAATAGTCCATCATTGAAGGAAGTCAGGACAGGGCTTGAACCAGGAACCAGGAACTGATGCAGAGACCATGGAGGGGTGTTGCTTATTGGCTTTTACTGCATGACTTGCTCAACCTGCTTTCTTATAAAAGCTAGGACCACCAGCCCAGGGATGGTGCCACCCACAATGGACTGGGCCCTCCCCCACCAATCTCTAATTAAGAAAATGCCTTACAGCCAGATCTTATGGAGGCATTTTCTCAGTTGAGGATCCCTCCTTTCTAATGACTCTACCTTGTGTCATGTTGACACAAAACTAGCCAGCACAGCGGCAGAGCTGGGAGGACAGATGCCAAGCCTCTCAGAGCCCAGTTGATTACATTACAACCCCTAGATGGATACAGAGCTTCATTACTTAGTGTTTGCCTTGTGGTGTGTGTGTGTGTGTGTGTGTGTGTGTGTGTGTGTGTGTGTGTGTGTGATTGTTTCTTGCTTTACCCATGTTCTTTCTCCTTAAAATAGGAATGATACTTTGTGCCATTATATGTTGGGAGTATGTAAACTGTTTTTATTTTTACAAGAGATCATGGTTAAGAGTCTTTGGACTCCTATAGTGTTGGAATTGTTAAAGACTACTGGAACTTTTGATGTTAAGTTGAATGTTTCTTCCATTTTCAGATGGTCATGAGTCTATAGTTACAAGAGACTAATGAATTAAAAGTGATGTGTCTTAGTTTCAAGTTAACAAGTATGAAGTGGTTATGGTTAGTATTAACTGTCAATTTGGCAGGATCTACAATAACCCAGGATGTGAGTGTCTAGGCATGTTTGTGAACCATTATTTTGATTGTATTAACTGAGATGGGAAGACATGTCCATCGTGGGGCTAAGTCCCTGGATGAAATCCTGGACTCTGTAAATAGAGCGAGGGAACTAAGAATCAGCACGTATCCACAATTCTCTTCCTGATTATAGATGCCGTGTGACCAGGGGTTTCAAGCTTCTGCTGCCTGTATTTCTCTGACTGCCTTGAAATGTGAACTAAACTAAACCTTTTCTCCCCTAAGTTACTTTGTCAGAGTATTTCACGGCAGCAACAAAAGAGAAACTAAAAGACCCTTGCAAGTTACAATGACCCTGAGAGGAAAGAATACCTGTTGCAAAGACGGAAAAGTTATCAGTTCAGCTCAAATTACTTTGCTCACTGCATAGGGATGGGAACGCATGTGTAGAATCTATAGCCCTCCTAATAGGACTTGAGGATAGAAGTGGTTACCACAGACTGATGAAAGAGAGGGGGAAGGAAATGGGAAGAAGTTTGTCTGTGGGTGTAAGAGTACATTTAGGTAGACGTAATTTCTGGTTGTCAGTGACACAGTACAGACAGTTAACAATAGAGTAGACAGTAAAATAGAAGATTTTGAATATGCTCATCATAAATAAACAATGAAAATGTAGGGCTATGGCATGATTGTTGCTGTGACCAATTGTTACACAATATATACATTGAATTCAAACATCACATTATACTTCATAATTATGTGTCAATATTATGTGTCAATTAAAATTTTAAAAAAATCAGTTAAATTCTAAGTGTAAGAGTCTGTAATCAAAACTCAAGCCAAGCAGCAACTAATGATCTAACAGATTGCCAGAGTTTGGATGTTTAGTCACAACACATCTGCTGTTCTTGAGTCAGGGCCCTGGAAAACTAGCTGGGAAAACTAGGGAACTCAAGACCTAGGATAGCACAACTGGTTGATGTCTGAGCAATAATTTGTTCTGCTGACTCTGAATCTTCAGTTTACAGCCTTCCCTTAGCCAGCCTTTAATCCTGCTGCCAAGCCCCTTCCCTTAAGTTAGACTAATAACTTAGCTATCATGTACTATGACCGACAAGGAAAGGAATGAGTAGGTATTAAAGGGACTGTAATATTCAATTAACATTCCCACTCTTGATGATGGTTTTAGAGCCTGTATGATTGAGGAAATGGATAACTGAATAAAGAACATTACCTAGGGGGCATTTTTCAAGATTCAACATTTGTGGTGGTTTGAATGAGAAATGTCACTGTAGACTTGTATTTTTGAGCATATGGTGCCCCGCTGGTGGCAACATTCTGGCAGGTTACAGGACCTGGAGAAGGAAGTCAATCACTGGGTGAGGCTTTAAGGGGTGACAGCCGAACCCAACTTTCTGCTCTCTCTCTCTCTCTCTCTCTCTCTCTCTCTCTCTCTCTCTCTCTCTCTCTCTCTCTCTCTCTCTCCTTCCCATCAGGTGTTCTCTATCCTTATAGAACCATAGGCAGAAGAGGCGCCTTCTTCCTTCAGCTGCTTTCTGCCATGATATTTTATGCCAGCAACAGAAGAGGGACTATATACAAGAGCAGAGGTGACTGTTGAGCCACTGCCCCAGCCCCCGAGTCCCTTACTAACAGGGCTTTGGCATTTCTGTGTCTGTCTTTCATATCTCTGAAAGTTATATGCTTCATTTACATATTCTATCCTTTCCTTTCTAGGGAGCTCATCATTTTGAACTTCCTATTCATTGATACATTCCTTACCTGCAACTGTGGAGGCTCCCAATCTCGTCAGCTGTCCTTCCATCTTTTTATGCATCTTACTGTCACAATGTCATTCTTGACCAAGGTGAGCAAGGTGACATCTTCCCTCATCTATTTAAGCTTTGATATCTTATTTGTTTTAAATCCTCGAACATCTGAGACTCTATGTTATCTCCTCTATTGTTCTCAGGAGGAAGTTCAAAGTGTTTATTTTGGAATATGACTTCATGTTTCCCAAGAGGAGTCAGCTGTTTTATCTGGCACTGTGAACTGAGGAAGAGCCAAGCCTGCCCATTACCTGTGTCAAGGTGAGTTTTAAGGAACAGGTTTGGGGTGAATCCAGGCTTGAGATCTTACAGGTCACAGTGACTATGACAGCCCACTCCCATTTGCTGACTGTCTAGCACCAACTAGCTCTCCCTGTGGGAATCACGCTGATAAACTCTCAAGAGAAGCAGTCTCAGAGCTGGAGAGCTGGCTTAGCAGTTAAAGTGCTTGCCACAAAAGCAAGAAGACCAGAGTTCAGATTTGGACAGTACACATAAAGGCTGCGAGCTCTGGGTTTGATTGACAGGTCCTGTATAAGGAAAAAATTATCTCATTTTAAAAATAAAAAGTAAATACATGAATACATTTTTTTATGTTTATTACATAATAGGATCATATAACAGTACATACAAAACTCTACATTTCAATTTGCTTAAGAGAGCATGGGGGAGAGAATGATGAATTATTCTTTTTAAATATCATCTTCCACAGGGTAAAGCTTATATAATAGCATTTTATTACGAAGTCAAAAGAGGGTATTTTGTAAAAATAAGATGGGCCAGAAGATGGCACTATCGTAGCACATTTGCTTTATGTGTCTTTACTCCTCTGTACACAACTGTGGGAGTGGTGAGCTATTTTCCCATTTCCTAGACATAACTATAATAAAATCTTATTGACAGATTGTATGATACAGTTCTTGTTTTATTTGGTTGGCTGCTTGCTTAAGTAGCATTTCTACTACCTCCATGTCCCTCCATTAATTCTTACTTTTGTTTGATTGCCACAAATACCTCTTCCTGGGTTAAGAAATAGTTTGTAAATTTACAAAAAAATAAATAAATAAACTTTTTAATTTTTAATATGCCATTAATTGGCAATATTCCTTGATCTTTTTCTAAAGCAGGTCAAAACTCCGCTTCTGGGTATTTTACTTCAGCCTTGCCTGTGGTACAGGGCTGTGTTACTACATCTGGAAGAGTTCCCTTTCCTCTGATGCAGTGGCTACCAGAAGAAGAATCTAAACGTGTCCTTGACATGCCAGCCAACATATATCCCTCAAGGGGCCTACTGCTGAGGTGGCAGTCATCCAAGATACCATTAACTCTTTTGATGGTCTTGAGAGTAGGGACCTGGTTTTGAACACAGCTGCATACACAACATCTGGAATACCTGATACCTAACATATGTAGGTTATTAACACAAAAACAGAGCTCTCACCTCAGAGAGAACACGATGTAGTGTGTTCTTGACCAAATATGAGTACCCATGACCTGGGAATATATATTCAAGTTATGCTCAAAGCCATGTTCTACTGTGGTAGCAGGTTTGTTAAATCTTAATAGTTATAGAACAAAAGAAAGATACAAATTAAGGCAATAACATATTTTGATGAGATTGTTAGTTAGCTAGTTACCAGGGAAGACTCTCTGGTAGACCTCAGAAGCTATCTGATGACATCCTTAGCTTTTGGGTTCATGGAAGCTAGTGGTCGCTTAATATATTCTAGGAAAGTTTACCTAATAGCCACAAGGATGTTAGTTCACACACAGAGGTGGGCAATGAATGGCTTCTAAGGAGGCTCAAGATAAATGCAGATAACTGGACCTGCAGCATTCCAACACTCTGTACTCATAAACTTTATAGTAAGTTAATCAAACTTTTAGAATCTTTAACACAGCTGTGACTTTTTTTTATTTACAGGAACTTCCATTCACAGGTTCAAGAAATTTGTTAGGTGAATGAATAAGTGATCACAGAGGTACTTCCTAGGATAGTAGAGTTGTAGCCATTAGAGTTTTCTGTGGTGATAAAACAAGAGTAGTAGCCATTAGTCACATATGGCTATTTTTTTTTTGCTTATAACATGATTAGTCTAAATGAGGACATAAAATTTTAATTTAAAAAATCAACTTAAATCTGGAGAGTGGCTCCCATATTCGAACGAATACCTTTTAGGGCTTAGTGATGCTTTGTAAGTTTCTCTACTCTGCAATGTTAGTGGGTGACAGGCTGAGCTGTTCTGCCTTGGCTGAATCCATAAATGGCATTGCAAGCGATACTTAATGTATTTGATCTAAAACCATACTTGTAGCAGCTAATTATCACTTATGAATCTGAAAGGCAATTCTATTGCCCCTCATCAGTACATCACTGTCTTCTGTCTGTCTGTCTGTGAATTGTTTGTATATGGATCTGTTGGAGACCGACTCTGGACAGCTGTGTCTTGAACCTTGTGTTACCTGCCACGATTTATCAAGCCTCGTGTAAATAAGAGGCTTTTAGTCTAACCTAGGAATGTAGGATTAAATAAACCTCTTTAAATCAGCTAGCTGCAGGGGCCTGGGACCAAAGCGACCCTCTGCTGACCCTCCTTAGGAATTTTCTTTGTCCTCTCCTCACTCCTGCTCCCCCTCCCTACCTGAAGCCCTGTTTATAAGCTCTAACACCCAGTCAATAAACGAGGCCTTGACGCAACTCAGACTGCTTTGTCTTTCTTCACGCGCTTGGTCTCCTTTCCCTCTCACCCCCCATTGATTCACAGGTGGTCCCTCCTCGAGACCCTCGAATAACCTGGCCTGCTGGACAGGTCAAGTGGCGCCCGAACGTGGGGCTCGAGGCACGGTGGCTCACTACTGGACGGCAAAGAGAAAACGGGGTCTGGCCAGACTCACTAGGGTAGAGGTGCCCCAACAGCATCACTCGTGCGCCGCGGGCAGCCTTGAGGTAAGTGCCGTTCATCAATCAATGGGTAAAGCACTCTCTAAAGAGGCTCTCTTCATTAAGGAAATGAAGAAATCAGGGAGAGGGGAATAAGAGTCAAAAAGAAAGAAAGAAAAAAGATTTAATTAAGTTTTTCTGTTTAGTGGAAGAAAAATGTCCCTGGCTGGTTATTAATGGCCTGGGCATCCACCCTTTGACGTGGAATAAAGTTGGAAAGGATATCAGTAACTTACTTAAGGACTGAGAGAACATCCTCGATGCATTCTTTAGTTTCTATGGAGTAATCAGAGATGTTTTAAAGGATTCAGAAAAAGATAGAAGGGTGTCACATCTTCTGGCACTTGCTGAGGACCTATTAAACGATGTGTCCGTCCCAGAAGACGGTAAGAGTGAGGTTGCCACAAATCACACTGAACAAAAGACCAAAAGACCCACCGGGACCCTCAAGGGTCCAGAGGTTTATTGACATCTACCGGTAAGAGCGCTCTCTGTCTTATCTCTGTCTTTGTTTCTGTCTTGTCTCGTTAAGTTTTGTGCCGGTCGACTGATTTGTACTTTGCAGGCTCACTGGGACAGACGTGTCCGGACAGTGATCCTGGGAGGGAAAGAGAGACGTCTCATTCCCTGATTTGGGCAAGGCACCCCCTAGTCCGGAGCCATTTGGGGCCACCTCAGAGGTGACTATTTGATTTTAGGAGTCTCCTCCAGGGAGTACTCAGGAGAGGAGCATCTTTGGGTACCTTTCCCCATGGTGGGAGGAAGTGCCACTTTGTATTTTGTCCCGGGAAATTGTTAGAGACATTTTGTGGGGTTTTTTGTATGTTTTATTGTGGTCATTGTTACTTTACACTCTGTTTCTCTTCCAAGAAATAAGGTACATGTCTGACTGACAGGGATGTGAAAGCCCCCTGATGTCTGTTTGATCTGGATTGTTTTTGGTGTGATTGAGCCTGGAGGGTCACTCTCCACAGAGCACATCAGGCTGTCATTGTTCTTGGAGCTTTGTTGGTTGTCTCGTTGGGGCAAAGTTTTTCTTTCGTGTGCCCTTGGTCTTGTGTGTAGTGTGTTAACTGTTCTCATTGTTGACTTGACTGTGACGGATGCTATGGGACAGTCCCCTTCTTCTTCACTAAATCTTTGCCTAGCCCACCAGAAGGATGTGCGAGCCACAATCGAGGGGCTTGCTTGCTGTGAGTGAGGCCATCATCATCTCAGTGCTGATGTGCTGGTACTTGGATTGTCTGTGTAAATGTCATCTATTTCTGCTACTCATCTCCCTTATTTTCCTGGGGGGAGGAGAGAGAGGCACAGCTAGGGCCACCTTCCTCCCTCCCTAGCTCTCTTGCTATCAGGACTGCAGGCAGCTGGCTGCTCTCACAAGGGTGGGGGTTTGTGCTCTTAGTACAGGCGGGCTAAGATTCTCATGTCCTGCTCTGGACAGGGCAATGGCTGCCTACAACTGACAAAACTGTGTGAACACTGAACAGAGAATCTGACTTTAGTCAGAGGAGTTAACAAAAACTTTTTTTCAGGAACACTGGCAGCCAAGGACATACTTTATGACCACTGCTCCCCCTCCCTTCCTTTACTGTGATAACTTCAAGGTCTCTTCTGCCAGCCAGGAATTTCTCTTGTTAACCCTTCTCTGTCCTGATTGCGAAACCTCGGTAACCACCCCCCCAACTTCATCCCCTACAGACAAAGAGAAGCTAAAACCAGGATTCTTAAATGTAGATAAGAACTTAGACGCCTTTTTCCAGGTGGCTTTATCAACTACAGAAACTTAAGAAAACACAGAGTTAGGATATATGACCATCTGACAGAGACTAAGTGGTCATAAAACATCCCAAACTCCCCAAACCTGGGAGACAGCTCATAAAACTCCTAAACACGGTTGCTAAACAAATGAGAAATAAAGATAACATGAAAAACTACTGATATGAACCTAAAGAGGGATGAGGGCGGTGGGAGATAAATTATGTGGTCTGTATTAGCTTCACAAAGAAAGGCGTGTGCTCCTTCCAACCTCCCTGCTGTGTGTGAGAGGTTTGGAACTAGCCCCCCTGCCGAGGCTTGTAAACTTCATTTGTATAAACCTTGCTTTTGCATTCTGTACCTGAGGTCTCCAGTGGCTTCTTTGGGGATGCGATCTGGGCATAACACTGATATTGCTTGATAAAGAAATGTTAAATTACCAGTTCAAGATACTAGGAAAATTATGCTTTTGTTTCCACAGGAAAAGTAAAAATTTATATGGGTTTTGGTCATTTGAGTTCAATGTGTTACAAATACTTGCCATCATTTAAGAAAATTGGTTTCAAATTATTGTTGGTTAAAATAAAAGTTTAAATAAATGATTTTTTGACTTGAGAAAGCAGTTTAAGATATAAAAATTTAAAGGCTTAAGCATGTCATGAGGGTTTGAAAAAAATATATATAATGAAACTTTAAGGTCTAACTTTAAAGTTTAAGTAAACATGTTTCAGATTTCTTTCTCTTGCTATTCTGCTGTTACATGGAGACTCCAAAGGGTCATAGCTTTAAAAATGTCTGTCTACTCTGAAGGTATGAATGAAAATGTGGCCACATGTATGTTTGGTTTTGAATGTCTGAGTTTGCATGCATGTCCTTCTGTGTTAAGGAATACAAGTTAATACTAGTCATCTGGCTATCCAGATACTAGTTTAAAGCATAAACGGTTCTATTAAAATAAAAACAAACTGAGAGGTATATTTGACTAATATATCTATAGGAGAACAAATTAGCCTGGTCATTATTACCAAACTTAGAGATATTTTCAAGATTAGGCCTAGATTTGTTTGGCTCAGATACATTTAATAGATAATGGTCCTCAAACCTGTCAATGATCTGATAAATATGACATTTAAATTATTTGATTAAAAACTTACTATCGGAAACAGAGACTCCTAGCTCCCCAGCTCCTAGCAATGACTCCCAAGGTCTCCAAAGAAGATATGGAATGACAAAAAGATGCCACCTGAATTGTGAACGACACTGACCACAGGGCAAGATGCCCCAATGCAACGCCTGCCTCCAGGACCCAGCCCAGATTATGGACAAGTAGTAGGACACTGTCAGTCTTCCGTGTCCCTATTCCACAGAAAAGGTACTCTGCCTTATGGGCTTGATGGTGGTAGAAGATTGAAGTTGTTCTGACTGGTACCTCCAATGCCATAGAGACCTGGGTAGGGATTGATCACTGTAATTTATAGGATTGGAAGCTTCTTGGTCTGCACTCAGATATAGTTTATCCTTCTCAGATTTCTGATAGTACTGATGGCTAGGCTAGCTCTAACTTTGTCAGCATGGCAGCATCAACCAGATCCTTCTGCAAGGCCATAGCTAGCCTGTTAGCTCACTTTAAAAGAAAATGTTCTAAGATGTAAAAATTTAAATAAATCATAAAGGTTCGGATATGAGTCTAAAATAAGATATGTTTCAGATTACTCTCCTGTTCTATGGTTCAGAGCTTAACATTTAGGAGTCCTGATGAGCTGATAGAGCAATGACCACTTACTGTCCAGTCACAAGCTCAACATTTTGGATTTGTTTTAGATGTCATCTAGATATGTCTAAATGTAAACCTAAAAGTGCTTTTCACCAGGCTTAAAATCTCTGTCCAACTTACACCTGGCTTTCTGGACAGAAGTAAAATGCCCAAATCTGTAGTTCTTGTTGGGACTCAAAGGTATAAGTCTATTTCTGCTGTTTTACAGATACCCATTATCTGCTTTGTCTACAATATGGATTTCAGTACAGATTGGTAATACTAATGTATCTAAAACTTTTATGTCATTTTGTAAGTAGGCCTCAAAGGATTAAAAGAGTCATAAAAACATAGACCCACTTCACAGAGGTCGAAAGAACCCCAGATAAGTATTCCTAAAGATGGTATTTTTCCTTTCTCCTGGTCTTGGGATTACTGCTTTTCCCATTACTATGGGTATAAACCTAAGGGTTCCAAATAAATTCATAAATTTTAACCTCTGTTCCTAGTTTAAATCTGTCTCAACAGATTTCTACTTGGCTGGCAGACACCTCCAAGTTTCAGTTGCTGACTCCACCACTCCAGATGACTGTGGACTCCGGACGTGCTAAAGGCTAACGTGGACCAGCCCAGCTAACATGATTCTTCTCTGTCACTATGGTGTCAGGCAGCTACATGCTACTGACGAATGCCCCCTGCCCAGTCTTTGACCAGATTTTCAGCCTTTTGGGGGAGGGGCCCTGATAACGACACCCCAATGCCAGCTTGAAGCAGTTCCAGAAGAGAATACATCGTCCCATTTTCCTTGTTCAAAAAGGGCTGAAATGCTGGGTCAGAAGAAAACTCCCTGGCATAGAGATGGCTATGATGGCTAATTATACATGAACTATGCTTGGCCATTACAGGCCATGAGTTACTAAAATAGGCCATGAGTTACTAATACAATACCATAATTTTAAGATTAAAATTTTCCAAAAAGAAAATAGGGGAGTGAAAGACCCTAGCCCTTCAGGCTTACACCCCCAGCCTCAGGAAAAGAAAAAACTTCAAGCACCAGGAAATGAGAAACTAAAAATCTAGTTCCAAGAGCAATCTGACTTAGCCATTGTTCAATCTCCCCTGCAACCATATAACTATGTAAAGAGATCTCTGTTAAGAGATGTGCTCAGCTGTGACTGGGATAGTTGCAGGTGTTCCAGGAAGGACCACTGTGAACTTTGTGTAAACTCCACTCCCGCCTTGATACCCCTCCCTTGAGGTTTCAGGAAAAATGTACCTGTTGATGCAAATTACCCATCTGTGATCACTCTGTACCCAGACCATGATCTTGTGAAACGAAATTGTATGGGAATTGTAATCTTGTGGGTTTTTCCTTTATTATCCTTTATGGGGCTTCAGTAAGATGCGGCTCTTGCTCTTAGGAGCAGGGTTTGCCCTTCTATATAGAAGCTTTAAAGAATCCCCTTGGCTTTCTACCCTGATCCCCACCCTCCTGGACCCCTGATTATTTTCCTTCTCCTTCTCATTACCTTTGGTCCCTGGGCCTTTCAGCAGTTGACTCGGTTTATCAAAAATCAGATTGATTCGGCCTTACCACGACATGTCTCAATTCATTATCACAGAGTAGATTCCTAGGAGGCCAGCCAGGAGCCCCATCAAGGATTCAGATTCAGTGTCCTAAAGCCCTAACGTCCCCACGGTCTTGCTAGAGAGTACTCAATGTCGGGAATAATACAGGGCCCACGCAGGAGACAACAGCTTACAGAGGTCGTTGAGACTGGCTCAAAATGGCACCTGCCATGCGTGGGAGTCCCCCTGTATAGCCTAAGACAGAGGCTCTCTCGGACCTCCGCAACCCTGATCTTATGGACTTGGTCCATTTTTGAGAAAAGAGGGGGAACTGTTGGAGACCGACTCTGGACAGCTGTGTCTTGAACCTTGTGTTACCTGCCACGATTTATCAAGCCTCGTGTAAATAAGAGGCTTTTAGTCTAACCTAGGAATGTAGGATTAAATAAACCTCTTTAAATCAGCTAGCTGCAGGGGCCTGGGACCAAAGCGACCCTCTGCTGACCCTCCTTAGGAATTTTCTTTGTCCTCTCCTCACTCCTGCTCCCCCTCCCTACCTGAAGCCCTGTTTATAAGCTCTAACACCCAGTCAATAAACGAGGCCTTGACGCAACTCAGACTGCTTTGTCTTTCTTCACGCGCTTGGTCTCCTTTCCCTCTCACCCCCCATTGATTCACAGGTGGTCCCTCCTCGAGACCCTCGAATAACCTGGCCTGCTGGACAGGTCATGGATCTTCTTTTAATTTCTTCCAAATGAGTTCAGTTTCCAAAAGATGTGCATTTGGCTAGTGTTATGTATATGTGATGGGGTCATAGACACTACTGGAATGTAAATGTATTGACATTATTAAAAGTAAGATAAAATAATGTTTCCAAATGCTGGTAAGGAGACCTTGACTACATTAATTTTTGTAGTGACTTTTTCGCTAATGATTTCATAGTAACTCTTTCTAACTGAAGGTAATCTTGCTCCACTGGGAACATGTTGCAGCTGTCTGGAGCTAGTTTTGAATGTTACAGCTTGGCAGAAGAAAAGCTGAGGAGGGGAGTGGGATGTGTGTGTGGGTTACTGTGTCCTCCAGGCATCTCAGGTGTAGAAGGAAGGAATGTTGACAAGTGGCCTGTCATGCCTGTGATGATCTCCCTCCTGTCCCAAACAAAGAAGCATCTGTGACAAAATGTCAGCAACATGAAAGTTGAACAATCCCTCAGTGACAACACAGAGAGAACAAATTTGGTTTATTATCATAAATACATTTCAATATGTACAGTGTGATGTATTAAGCAAGAGTCAATACAAAACCCCAATGAAAACCTTAACACAGCAGTTAACTCATCAATTATAAAAAAACGATAAAGATGTACAGAGTAATTCTGAGTTTGGTTCAATACTACTCTATACTCCCAGGTGAGACTACAAAATGTGCAACTAAATACATGTGAAAATGACAATTTTATCATCAAAACTAAGGTGTTCTAAAGATGTTTCCTTGATTATTTGAATATTTTATTTAAATATTCTATTGCAGAATACCTGATGTTTAACGATAAATTCAAATATAGCACAACAACATCTTTACTAACATTTTGTATCAAATATTTTATGAATGTCTACTGGGGTTTTAGCTTCACATTTCAGATATTTATATTTTCTTGTAATTAAATTATGCTGACTTCTCATCTTACAGGTACTTAGTTGTTCTAAGGTACCTGGTTGAAAATAAAACTGTTTAAATAAAATGAATTAAGAGAATATAAACTGCAATTGAAGAAATAAACTTATACAAGTATTGAAACATCTCTCAATTTAGAGATGGAACTGAGAGTAACCTTATTAGACTCGTACTCATTTATCTTTCATAAATGAAAGGGCCCAAAACGTCACTTTTAATTTCCAAGTATGAAAAGGTATTTATACAAGGAAATTTCTCTAATTCTTCTCTTATGTGATTAAAAAAATCTCATCTACTGCTTCCAAATATATGTCAGATAAACTGTCTAAGTACAATATACAAAAATACAAATGCAGAGAGGTTTGGAGAAAGGTTACGTGCGTATCTAGAGATGAAAAGGAATGGACCTGCTCATTGCCATCTCCTAAGTCCTAGCCTCTTGGCTAGTGCCTTCTCCATCATTGGTAACCAGTGGCTTCGACTGATTACTTGGCTTGTCTAGTCAGTGGACCGAACAGTCACCAGTGAGGATTGTCTATGAAAAAACTATGGGGGCACCAGAGAAGGGTCTGGAGAGAAGCAGCGGGTAGCTGCTCAGTTAGTATTTGTTCAACCTCCAGATGATTGTAAGTTGAAAAAGTATGAAGCAGGCAAACGGAGGTGAGCAGGGAGCAGAGAGCATCTTTTGTGGTCATGGTTGGTGGAAACTTTCCAATGATGTGAAGAAAGTCTTGTCCCCTTCTGATTTAAGAAAGTCACCACACGATGCTCATTTGCATTTTGAACTAGATGACCATGTTCAAGGCAATGAACAGTGAGTACAATTTGCCACAGGCTGTGTGTGACACCCCAGTTTGGATAAGGGGTGGCGGTTGCATTAGATGTTAGTTTTAGATTTAATCCAGTTCCGATAATGAGTCACTCTGGTGTAAATTCCGGGCTTGTTTTCTTTTCCACAGTCGATTCCCCAACTAACAATTCCAAGAAGATACCAGATATTTCTATCACTTGAAATAACCAGGGGCCCTCCAGAATCACCCTAGAAAAGAAGAAAAACATGGAACCAATGTGAGAAATAAAAGGGTGTGAGAAGTGAGAGCTAATTGGCTCCTGACTGCCTAATAAACTTATACCTGGAACTAACATGCTAACTCTTCCTCGAAGCTTATTTAACTCCATTAGCTAGAAGCGATGCCTTGTTTTAAATTTGATTTTCACCCTGTTCCACTCTTACTAATCAGTAGAAGGGTGTTCTGGAATGTTCTTTCAAGTGTGCTGTATTTATTACTGAAAGGCTAAAGCGAGTCCCCAATAAACACCTTTATATACTTAAATCATGAGGATTTCTCAGTTATTTTTAACCTAAGATTTCAAAAACAAAAGATTTAAAATCTATCTTTAACTAATGACTTTATCCTTCCAAAAAAAATAAAAAATACCCTGTGATAGTTTATTACAATTTCTTAAAATGAGGGAAGTGGTAGAGTCTGGAGGAGGTAGAGGCTCCTGAAACAACTTTGAGGCTCCCTCCTTTCCACATTCCTATTCTTAGTCTCTTCCAGTGTCTGGTGCACAGTGTGAACACGCTGATCTACTAAAGGCAATCCTCCTCAGCTCCTTTCCCTCAGGTCTCCATTGTAATTGAGATCCTCACGCTCTTACTGTACTTACTAATAGCAAAAGGAAGCATGAGCCAGTAAGACAAGAATGTCAGCTCCAGTGTGTATTGTTTATTCTCTAAGTCATGTGATTCCATTGTATGTTGGATTCACATCTTGTTTCTCCTTCTCAGGAAGCGATTGGAAAGATACCTTGTATTCTAGAATGTGTAGCTAAACTGCAACTTTCTTCCTTTGTTTTAGTAACATGTGCCCTAGTGAAGTTGCAAAATCATTGCATTTTTTAAAATTTTAGTTTCTCTCAGTAGTGTCCATAGTAACCTGTGATTCACAAAAAGTTGAATAAATAAATGAACAAATATTTATTAACATTGTATGACAGCCAATGTCAGGTCAACAGTGACACCTTTGCATACAACAAATGCCACACACATGCCAAGTTATCAGAGCCAATATTAATTTGCCAAGGAATCACTATGTTCTTGTGCCCAGTCACAAATGCTACAAGTCAGTTCTTTAATTTGTTAGTTATTTTTAGTTCTTCAAATAACCATATTTGGAACGGATAATGCTTAGTGCTTAAAATTAATGTGCTGCAAGTATGAAGAAATGCTACTTGTGTAATTTGAAAAATGATCTGTGATGTATTACATTTATAGGAATGACTGCAGATAATTATATTTTTCAATAGTATAATTCTATTTGGGTACAAGCTATTTAAGTACAAATATCAGCAGAACTTGTCTCACTGTGGCTTTAACTTAATAGGAATGAGATATTCAAAGTTTAGTTGACTCAGCCTTGATTCTGTGGCTTCGCACTCATTTTCTACTGTCTGTCTGAATTATTGATCTCTACTAAGAGTTCTGATTTGCAACTGAAATCCATGTTTAGATATTTCTGTTCAATATGTTGTTTCATGAGGAGCTATATGTCTTGGTGTTCTTTATTCCCTCTTTCCTCCACAGGTTAATTTCATGGAACTATATTAAATGATATTTCTCTGTGATCAATTATTTAATCTTTATTGAGTAGAGTCATTTTTTGTGGATTGGAATATACTTACCTCACAGGCATCTAGTTTTCCTGTCAAGAAGCCAGCACATATCATTCCTGATGATACAGCACCACCATATACATTAACTTGGTTACATACATCATTGCTTATGATCTCTATTTCAACTTCTTGCAGAGAATTGGGAAAAGGACCTAAATAAGGAGAAAATAAATAGATGAGGAATGGTTGGAAGTCTCATTATTATTATGACATGAGCTTAAACATCAGTTTTAAAGTTGCAGAATTTGGGACTGGATGGCAACATTCAGGATCAGTTACACTTTAGGGTGACTTCTATATGTAGATATCATATTTTATTTATTTATTTATTTCTATCATCTATTTGGTCCTTACAAAAACTACCGAGGATAGATATGAATATTCTGGATTTTAGTTGAAAAATTGAAGTTCACCTGGTTAAGAGTCATGCCATGATTACATGGCTGAATAATCACATAAAAAATGCCAGTTTAAACACAAATTATTTTTTCACACCTGGAATCTACCCAGATTCCCACACATCACTTCACAAAGGACATAGATATTTCCAAATCACAAATCATTTAAAAAGAATAGCATTACCAAGAATCAAGTTTCATTCTATGGGATCCAATTGCTTCATGAAAAGGATGATTGTACAATGGAAATAATGAGGCTTGCTGTTCAAAACAAACATAGGTACAAATAGGAAGCTAACACACCCATCCTATCTTCTTCACTAACAACATTGATTGATTCATCTGCATGGATTGTAATACAAAAATGCCACTTACTTGAATGTAATACTATTTTAAGCCACTATGCTTTTATTTAACAGCTTCAATTAAAAATGACATTCATATGAAATTCTATTTCTTTTTATAAAAGAAGAATTGGCATAAGAACTTGGGAACTTAGAGGGTTTTGCATCTATGCTATGGCTGTTAGCTTGGTGTTTTTGTGGGGACCCCTGACAGGCAGAGCAAATGTGTCTTTGACTCTTTTGCTTGCTCTTGGGACTCTTTTCCTCCTATTGGGCTGCCTTGTCCAGCCTCAAATGAGGGATTTTTGCCTTGTCTTATTGTATCTTGCTTTGACCTGTTTGGCTATTGTCTCTTGGAGGCCTGCTCTTTTCTGAAGAGAACAGGAGTAGGGAGGAAAGGGAAGTGGGGAGAGAGCTGGGAGGAATGGTGAGAGGGAAAACTGTGGTCTGGTTGTATTGTATGCTATAAGAATGCATTTTCAATTAAAAAAAGAAGGAGGAGGAAAAGAAAGAAGAAGAAGAGAAGGAGAAGAAGAGGAAGAGGAAAAAGTGGAAGAGGAAGAGAAAGAAAAAGAAGGAGGAGGAGGAGGGGGATGATAAAAACCCAAGACTTGTGCCCACATCTAAAAATCTGTTTGCTGTTTATTGGGCATTATTTAGTGAAGCAAAATGCTATATGTCTCACTTGATATTGTCACCAGCCTCAGAGATACATGGATCAGCAGCTCCCATTTAATATTTAATGTCAGGCAGGAATAGCTATTTGGATTCCTTGGCCAAAGCCATTTCTGTTTACAGTTTGGCCCATGATGGGGCTCATTATGACTAGTGTTTGCAAATTGTGTGAGTCAGACAGACAGAACCAACTCACTACATATGAAAGATGGGGCCTGAAAGAAGGATTTGCAAAAGAATACCCTCTTAATAATAATACCTTTAAATAAGCTTTAAAAAAAGTTCTAAGAGTATGAAAATAGTCTATAAAATGTCTATATATGTTACTACATTAACTATTGTATTAAATAGAGTGTAAGAACACTGTTTATAGCTGAAGTTTTCATATTTTTTGCTGTGATTTTTTGTAGGATTATCTTGATTTATACTTTGCATTTGATTGGCAATTTCCATGCATCTTAGGTTTATTGCTGGCATCCTTGTTTTTCTGGAGTACTCACCGTTTGCTCTCAATGCTCCCCATCCTGTGACAAACACTTTACTCTTTGGTAGGACTTGAAAGGTAGCATCAGGGAGACAGACTCTGCGCAGGTTTTCCGAAAACAGGACTGGGCTAGAGAGCTTGACCACAGCAATATCATCGTCATGCTTGTGGGCTGCGTAGTTTTCATGGATGATAATGGACGCCATCTTTCTTGTCATCAGTGGACGGCTTAGGGTTGTTCCAAAACTGACTGTCCACAGTTTGGGGTTTTTATAGCTGATCACAAATTAAAAGGAGCATAGTGGAGTCATTTCTGGTCTAGAGTTGCCCAAGATTCTGGATGGGCAATGGAACATAAATATGGGACAAGGGCAAATTCTTTAAGGTCATAGTTGATTTGGTCTTTCCCACTATCTTGTTTTTAGGCTTTCCCATTTTGATAATCTGCTTTCTAGTTGATAAGAAATATTCTATTACAAAATATGTTTAGTTATTCTCTTTGAGGATGAATGTACATTCTTAAGGAAACAACACATTACTGCTATTTTATTATAAAAATATATTATTTGAAGAAAATAAAAATGCTAGATATAATTATATATATATATATATATATACATTTCTGTAAATATACATACCAGTAATCATGCACAGTTATATATTTTTATTCAAAGGTACAGGAAGAGGAAGGCATAGACAAAAAAGTTTAAAAAAAAGGCAGAGACACAAAAAAAGATAAATTTGTACCCATATTTTGTATGTTTTTCTAATGATTCTTTTCCATTGGGCATTTTATCCAGAATATTTCCCCCATTTTATTTGAATTTCACTAGAGTTATCATATCTCCTTTTTTTCTCCAGCAGTACCATATGTCAAATCTTTAACAGTCATACAGAGAATAAAAACATATAGCCAATGATATTCATGTAGAATATCAGATGTGAATTATAGATTGGGATATAAGTAATGGCACTAAAAGAAAACTTCAATATATTTCAGGGAAACTGGTAAACATAGTTGATTTTTTCATTGTTAACTTGCTTATAGTTAAAACTGAGATTACTACACAATATATATTCAGTTGGAATTGAAAGCAATCTATTCTTTGCCCTATTCTTTAGTAACTGATATTCTTTTCTACTCCTGTTAACCAGGGACTACGATGTCCATGGAGAGGGTGAAGAAGAGGTAAGGATGATGGGACATGAATGTGAGAAGTGCTGGGGACCTCAAAAGAGTAACCTGAGAACTCACGTATCAAAGCAGTGAGCAGAGGTCAGGAGCCACTGGGAGCCAATCAGAGATGCACCACAGAGGTGGACACCATCCACCTGCAGGCTGCTTTGCCATGGCCAGGAAGCTTTGTCTGCAGGTTTGCCATCAGCGATTCTGGCTGTCTGTGGGTACTCCATCCCCAAGCCACAATCTGTCAGCCAGAAAGAAATAACATGGTTCTTTGCAGAGGGTGATACATGTGTCTGGATGTCTTCAGCAACTAGTGAAGCATGAAAACATTTAAGGATGTGTCTTGCCTTTAAAATAGTCATTGAAATTAACAGTAAACGTTCTGAGGGTGATGGGTATTCAAGCCGATTGAGTATGCATGTTTTGTAATTAAGTCATTAATAATTAAAAGTTAGCTGTCATCTTCTTTAGTGTATTTGAAGCAGTTTTTCTTTGTTATTAGTTTTTCATAGTTTCTGAGTTCTGTTATGTGTAGTTGTGTAACAGTGATATTTGACATTTATTGCAGATAGATTTTATTCATAATATGTTTAAATCCATTAAATAAATAATAAATAAATTTTACATATTATAGCTAGTGCCTTTCATGTAAATCTATGAAAATTTTTATATTTTATATTTTAACAAAGTAAGCCAAATAAAAATAAACTGGAAAAATTCAAGGAAATTGTTAAAGAGGTCATCAGTGAATCTTACTATTGAAAGAGAAAATGTTGCACAGAATTCATAAAAGCAAGTCTATTTGTAATTTTATCATTGATTAAAAGTAAGCCACATATCCCTCTAGAAACATGATAGGTGTTTGAGAAATGGAACACGTGATAATGGAGAAAGGATGGAGTGTTGTGAGTGTGATTCTTTGATTTAACAACATATCAGTGGCAATCATGGACTTACCACTGTTTAGAATATTCTCTGCTTGTGCTGCATTCATTTCTGGAAAAAATGAAATCAAGGTCATTTTTTCAGTGACATTACTCTGCTGTAATTTAAAATACACCGCCTACATGGCATGAAATCCTTAGATTGGGAAAAACTGTACTAATGAGGAAAGCCAACGTAATATCAGTTAAGATTCTGATTGTATATAGATTTCAAGAAGATCCTGGTATGATTACAAAGTCATTGACAAAGACAGACATTATTTGTCTGAAAGACTAGTGTCATACCAATTTATTGAAGTAGAAATTAAATAAAAGGTGTGTAGGGACATTTTTACATGTGCCCTACAACATCCTTACTTGCATGATACTATACAGTACAGGTGTTCAAACTGTCTTCCTTGCCTGGCATCTAGGATTGGCCCACAGATTTTTTTACTATTGTTTCAAATTCTACCTGCATCCAACATGTCATCATTTCTATTCATAAGTCAAAATAGAAAATGGTATAATCTGTGGTTGTCTTCCCTAGTCACTTGTATTTCACTTTATGCCAGCATTGTAGTGAGACTCAGAGTCAAGTATATTCAGACAAAAACTAGTCTTGCATTTCAGTGTCAGGTCTTTAGGTCAGATAACACAGCCCGGGAGTCCAGCTCCCAGAACTACTCTAGGGCTGTGTGTAGAATGCCTCAGCGTAGGAGGACTTTATGAAAAAATTCTTATGTATTTGGAGGCTAAACTTTTTTTAATCTGAAGATTAAATAAGGAAACACATGCTTTCTGATGATAACTTTCTCTTTTATTTCAACTTAAGAAGTCTCTTTCTGAAAATCTATCTCCGCATAGTTGCATTCTTTACTCTGGACAATGATAAGTTACATTTTCAGGGCCCAACCCATCTCATAACACATGATAAGTCACACCATTTTTTTAGGCTAGGGAGCTCACACAGACTGGCCAGTAAGTAACACTTGGACATGCACATAGCTCTTTCCCAGACAGAAAGTGACATTGAAACATAGGACCTAAACAATAAACAGTTAGTTGGCTGAACTTTGAGTGGTAGGGATACATACAGAAAGTCAATTACTACAGTGGGTTATGGCTACCAAAGCTGTTTCATGTCTGACTTTAGTTTAGCAATAAACACCTGGGAGTTTATTTATTTTCTGCAAGGGCAGATAGTCTGTTTTGAATTTGTTCTGAAGTCTAAAATTAACTGTCTTTATGACTGAGAATACTGTTACTTTCCTATGTAAGTTTTGAAGTAAATTCTAGTATTATTTCTACTCATCAGAATTATATACAGATTATGCAGAAATCATCTTCCTGAAAATCCACAGCTATACGTGTGCCCAAAAGATGAAATATTTTCTCGAGATAAACACACAAGCAGTGAGGGAGAATACCCATAGCTGTTATTAGGCAAGAAATGTAGTGTGGCACATGAGAGAAATTACAGACAGAAGCAATCAGTCATTTAAAATCAGTGACCCCATGGCTTCGCCAAGTGGGGCTCCCCATCAGAGAGTTATTCATCTAGTGGGTTGACTGCTGAACACTATCATCTGCTATATATTTCTATGATCTCTGGCAAAGCCATTGCAACCAGCAGCTCTCAGCAGTCAGACTCAAGGGACATTGAATTGGAAGCACTGTTAGGAAGTTGATTATAGAAAATCCTTAGGATTACGTTCTGTCAATAATAAAAACCCTCTTATGTCTTCCTTAACCTTTACAATAAATGTAGACTTCACAGCTGGCCCTAGGTGGCCAGGACCCTAAAATGTCCTCAGTGTCACTGAACTGCTCCTCCTCCTTACTACCTTGGCTTGCAAGGTCTTGACTGTGTTCAGGTGTTGTTTCTGCTGGCAATCATTTACCATCTAGCTGACCACTTCATCAGAACACTTTACCCATGGCCTTTTCCTGTAGATTTCAGATCTCAACTTAAAAGATTCCTTCCCTCTTTCCATGACAAAGAAAGCTGAAGTCTCATGTTGTGCTCTACTCTCTCATGGAATTCCACATTATTTGTTGCTGTCCAGTTTATTCACTGTCTTTCTCCTTTCAGTTAGAATATTGGTTCTAGATGTGCAGAGATTTCAGTTCCTGGAAGAAATAACTTTCAATACATAGTTGCTGAGTGAATAGATGAATAGCAATTATGACCAATACTCGATTGAGTTCTATAAGATATATACTGTAACCAACACCTATTTGCTTACTATATCTTTGTAGTGATACCATGATATAAGTCTACAGAAACATGATTTAATATTTGTGGAGGCAGCAGTCTCAAGGTCAGTTCATCCTATACCTGAAAGTCAAGTGTACTTTAGTCCTACCCTCTATTTGGCCATAAACCATGGGGAGTGGATTATGGTTAATCTGTAGCTTATTTATAACTTTATCCTATACTGGTCTCTATTAAGGAACAAATTGATCTACTTCTATGAACTCTAGAAGTTATAAAGAAGAAGACAAAACAGTGAAAGACTTCAGAACTTGGGGAAGGATAAGTGCTGGGCTTTGTGATCTTTCTGTTTGGCAAAACTAAAATATAACTTTCCTTTAGATATATCATAATCACTCTCTCAAACAATTTGGGGGGAGGAAGTAATGGAGAGACATATACTGGAAGCTTATAATTTGCTGTTAGTTTTCTATCTCATTTTGTATCTTAAACAAGTTCTGATGAACTATGACAATTCCTAAATTAATTTAGAGGCTGTCTGAGAATTATAAAAAAAATCTTTTTAAAATCTCATGTACCAAATTTTTACGAACTACCTCTTTATGTCTGTGTTGAAAGTGAGATAGATTTTTGTTTGTTTGTTTGTTTGTTTTTTAATGGCTGAGATACATCCTAGCAAGGCTTGGCATTTTTCTTCAGCTCACTCTATGTCCCAGGCCAAGCTGATCCTGTGTACTGTGGGAAGAATATGTTAACCTAAAATGAGCTCCACTTAAGCTCAGATCATATTTGTACCCTATATATTATGTTTTTTGTGTTCACATTGCCTTCACATTCTAGATTCAGATGGGGAAAACATTGCCAAAAAAAAAAGGTTTAGAGGTTAGTGTACCAATAGTGGAGGTTAGGTTGTTTTTAAATGTCATGCACACTGTTTCTTAATTAAAAAGATGATGCCTATGTTTCTTTTAGTAAGAGAAAGGTGTTTTTATACTTGAGTAATCATACAGTTTTATAACTATTTTCATACCAACCAAAGGAAGATAATCTTTGTGGCCAAATGAGTGAGAAGCTGTTCATTTGTGACTCAGAGACCTAGAATAAAAATGGTTTTGTTTTATAGTGAAATAAAGAAGCTTTCTCTGTAGATAGAAGACAGTTAAAAGTGTTAACTATTGTGAGAAGAAAAAAGAAGTCTTCCTTGCCTCTAAGATAAGGTAATGAAATGTCTCTCTTCAAGAAGAGATCGGTAGATTGCAACTTCTTGTGCAAAATGCTATCAGCTTGTCTTTTCAAAGTGTCCACATTGTTAAGGGGAAACTGAAACTTAATCAGCATGTCAGCTTTCAAACCATCATTACTGGGCCTGAAAAAGAAAGTCACCAAAGTGAGACAATGGCCTAGTAATTATTCTTAATACTATATTATTCATACTTCAGTATTACTTGTATCTCTCAGAAAATAAAACAGGCCGGGCGGTGGTGGCGCACGCCTTTAATCCCAGCACTCGGGAGGCAGAGCCAGGCGGATCTCTGTGAGTTCGAGGCCAGCCTGGGCTACCAAGTGAGTCCCATGAAAGGCGCAAAGCTACACAGAGAAACCCTGTCTCGAAAAACCCAAAAAAAAAAAAAAAAAAAAAAAGAAAATAAAACAAATACTTAATGCAACTTATTGTCAAGATTATCCCTTTATATATCACACAGATGTTAAGTCCTGGATTACCTTCTACCTATAAAACTTAATCATAATTGTAGTGAAGAATGGAAATTATAAATCCAACTTTGTATTTATATCACATATGTTTTTTTTTTTACTCTTTTTGGGGGCCCACCACCCAGCTCCCAAATAAATCACATGCAGAGGTTTATTCTTAGTTATGAATGCCCAGTCTTAGCTTGGCTTGGTTCTTGCCAGCTTTTCTTGGCTTTAACCTGTCTGTCTTGTGTCTCTGGGCTTTCACCTTTCTCTATTTTTGTATACCTTTCTTTCTTATTCTGTTGTTTGCTGCATAGCTAGGTGGCTATCCCCTAGAGTCCTCCTCCTTTTCTGGCTACCTCTTCTTCTTTCTTCCCATATTTCTCCTTCTGCATATTCTCTCTTCTTGCCAGCCCCACCTATCCTTTCTCCTGCCTTGATATTAGCCATTCATTCAGTTCTCTATTAGACCATCAGGTGTTTTAGACAGGCAAAGTAACACAGTTTCATAGAGTTAAACAAATGCAACGTAAACAAAAGTAACACACTTTAAAATAATATTCTACAACACATATATGTATACACTCTTGTGTTTTAAATATTCCTAGCAAATATTTACTATAAAACAAGTAAAATCAACAGAAATAACTAGGATTTAAGGAATCTTCAATTGAAATGTCTTTTGTTTTTTAAAAGGATGAAGAGTAGAACATATTTCACGATTACTCAGGACACTCTCCCACTGCACTCTGTGTAGGAGCAATTGTAATGTGAGAGGACTGTGCTAATTTTTCATTGGTATATGTAAAGTCTTCACATCCTGTCTGCAGAGGAAATAGGTAAAGAATAACTAAACAGAACAAAGTTGTCTTTTCCTCGTGTGAATTGTTTAACTGTGGTTACCTGAAGTTGACAACTTGAGATTTGACATAATGATGCTTTAAACTGGATCTTTGAAATATCACATCTATCTGAAAAATAAGTGAATTTTGTTAAGCATTGTGTATATTTCAAAATGCTTATTTAAAGTACACTGTAACACAAAATGTCATTGACCTTATGTTTGTTTATAGTTTTCTCAAAGGAGTTCATTTGAGCATAATCCTACTGTCATATAATCATTACTATAATTTGAAGGTGATCTGCACAAAGAGTGAATTAGGGTAGACATTTCAAAAACAGAAGCTGGAGCCCAGAGACTGTGTAAGGCTGCCATGTGTGGACTCATCATCCACTTGACATCCAATACCTTGAAACTCAGTTATGTTAGTCTCTGAGTGTGATGGGCAGATCAATTTTTAGGTTTTTGTAAAACAGTTTTAGGAGAAGTTTTGATCCTTCAGAGAGTGGAATTGGGAGGATGATGCATACTCGGTCACTTCCCCAAAATTGATTACTTATCAAGAGAAATGCACAGAATATTTACTTAGAATAAATTACGTCTATGAATGCCACAGTGTGCCATTTTGGCTTTACTATATGGAGTACTTTATCAGTGGTAAATTATCCTAGATCAAGTTATTTCTTAACAAAGCAGGAGCAAGGGCAGCAGGACGGTGGTTCTTGGAAGCCCATTTACTATCATTGACTCATCAAACTGACTCGGTCAAGCTAACCTTGACCAAGTTGAGTCTGAGCATTGCACAAACCTCAGTAGTGCTGCCAAATTGTGAAAGGAGCTGTGTAAGATTAATGCTGTTTACTCATCTCATTTAATCTATGAAATCCTCTTCAATAAAATGTCATGTGATGTTATAGTCGACAGACTAGGGAGATGTATTTCAGGAGATCAACAGCAGTTAGTAAAATGCTTCCTTTTTACTAACAAATGACCAAATGTTTCCTTTTAGCTTATTTAGAAGGATTTTTTTCATGGAAACAGTTTTATTTATACATATATAATTTATAGTATAAAACTATATATACTTATAAAACATTTAGAAAATCTACTATAAAAAGCATTGAAACCACTTCAAGTTGTTATATAAAGAACCTGGTATGCTTTGGGTATGTATACATCCATGTACATGTACAAATTATTATTCTCATTTACATATTATACAGGAAATATACAAAATTCAATTTAGTTACTGGCTTTCATATTTATTTTTAGGAGAATGTTTACTCTATCTGCAACTAGTACTGTGAGTTATTCCATAAACTCCACACCAGAGGCTCAGTCTGACTTGCATTGTATCATTTACAAACGAACAATGTTCTCTACATTTTTTTTTTTGCTTGCCTGTGGTGTGTGTATGTGTATTATGTATGTAGATGCTTGTATATGTATGTATACATGGATTTGTGTTGAGGTCAGAAGTTGACATCAGGTGTTTTCTCTTATTGCCCTCCACCTTACATACTTCCAGGGTAGCAATGATGATAGCAGCAAATCATATATTTACCTCATTGCTGAGTTTTTCTTTCAGGGTTGTCCGAAGTCTTGACTGTTCTACGGACAAATCTGAGCTATATTTAATGCTGGGAATCAGGAAGGAGGCCTGGTAGTAATAAGTCTTCTGATCTGAAAGGCAGAACAGAGATGGATAATTTCTGCTAATCCCTTTGGGCAAAAGAAGCAGAGGATTTATACTTTTTCTCTGATGATTTTTATGCTGGAAGATCGGTCCTCCATGTAATAGTACTGAACAGCATGGTGGGGAGAGGAGGAGCTGACTATCATGATTGTCCAGGGATTAGTATTGTTTTTACGGAGTGGGTTAGTCCTCACAGGTAATTAATTCTTATGAAAGTCGTGCTCTTCCTTGTCTCTCATGTCCTGTCTTTCCATGGGACCTCTTTTTCAGAAACTGCTCAACCCTGAGATGCACTCCTCTCATAATACTGTCTTCCATGTTTTGATGGAGTTTGTTGCAGTCATTCAAACTAGCCTGCATCACTGTCCATCATCTGAAGCTTCTGTTATTAATAAAATATCCCATTTTATAAAGCATTTTATTACAGCAACACTAAACAGACTGACAGTCATATAATCAGTACACTTCAGAAAATTAAATATCCAATATCTGTAGCTAGTATCTCCCCCTAACCAGTTTACAATCATACATCTTCATAGCCACCATGGTTATTTGTTGTATCCTGACACAATTACTAACTATTATAGGTAGTATTTCATAGTAGGTGACAATTCAAAAATGTAAACAATTAATGACAATAAAGTAAGTTGACAGCAAAGTTAAAAATTCTACTACAATAAATTTTTGCTGTTAGCATATATTTCATCACACAGTAAACAGCATATCATGTGAACTTCTTGTGCTATTCAAAAGATGATATTATATGAATAGCATCAGGTTTTGAATATTAGAATTAATTTTTTTACATTAAAGATTACTATTGCTCAAATATATGCAAATGAAAATTTCATTCTCTAATTGGAGAAAATGCTAAGATTTAGAAATACATATAGTCAGTCTTCAAATTTCCAAAGTAATACAATAAAGTGGGTCTTTCTTACCATACGCTAAAAAGTAAACAAGAAGACCGATGATTATTGCCAAAGCCAGCAAAACAGCTGTGGTGGTAAGAGCAACCATCCATGGTTTCCAGGAACATTTTCTTCTACCCAGGATCCCTGGCCTTTTGAGAGAAATATGCATATTAAAAACAAGGAGGACTTGGAGACAAATATTTTTGACATTCAAATGATTTCTCTCTGCAGTTCATAATTAGCTTATATCATATTTGATAACATTTGAACATATTTAATGAAATATTAGAAAAATACTGTAAAAATAAAGTTAAAACTTACTGTTAACTTTGAATAATCAGTATTACACAGAGGTTACTACTACTGTGTATAATTTCTGACCCATGATGAGAGGTATTCTGAATTTTCTTCTTTTTTATTTGGTACGAGATCTAATATCACAAACGTGGTTGATGGGCTTCAGATCCCGATGAACCTCTGAACATGATGGTATTTGTGTCTCTCTTTTCATGTAGTGAATGACAACAGTTAGTAGATTACCAGAGCTTCAAAGATGGATATTTAGAGGGACAGAAATGGGACCCGGTCTGCTGGAGTTGTTTTTGTTTGTCTTTTTCACACTTTTTTTTTGAACTGGAAAAACTGTTTATTTTACATTGAGAGAAGACACCAACATCTTCTCCACATCTGGAAATACAGGGGGATTCTGGTCAAGACACTGACAGGAGGGGCATGGACACCACCAGTTGCTTTCTTCTGTGGTGGAAAGCAGCCCTGCTGGCCTCAGGGTTGATCCGCAGGGGGATGGAGGCATTGAGGTGGTACAGCTGCTGGGGACTTCCCATCACCAGGAGATTCTCACCTATCTCCAGCGTCAGCCCTCCAGCTCCATCCAGCTTGGGGAGGTCAATTTCAGCCAAGAGGAGGTCGGGGGCTTCCAACCAAAGGTTCATGTGAGGCCGCTCTGGGCCCTGCAGGGTCCCCAGCTCCTGGATCCGAGGACGCTGCCGGGAACGGATCTTCTGCTGCGAGATGGACCCCAGGAAAGGCCAGTACTTCAACATGCGCCATTCTAGATTTAGCTGTAAACCATACTTGTCCTCAAGGCCCTCCCTGGCGATGGTGACCACCAGCTCCGTCAAGAAATCGCTGTTCTGCATCCTCAGGTAGAAGTTGCTATTGATGGCGACATCATAAGCAGTGCAGCCCTGGCCTTTCGCATCCAGCTCAGCATGTGGCTCTCCCAGGCTCATGGGGATTCGGAAGCCAGCTTCATCCTCCTCCAGCATCTGAAGCAGCTCGTTCTCAGTCACATCCACCGGGGGAGGGATGGAGGGCGAGTGGCAGATGTTGATGAAGACCTTTCCTTCTGATGACTTGGTCTTTATGCAGAAACCAGGCTGGGGCTGGATCTGTGTAGATTCTGGTCTGTCTGTCTGGACTTGCTGGAGCTCTTTGGAAGCCTGCAGTAGCAGCTCCTGAAACCGCACCGTCTCATCACCCATCGACTGAGTCGCTCAGCTCTGGTGCCAGAAGCTTCGAGTTCGCCATGGTCCTGGGAAAAAGTCCAAGGCTCCCAAAACGTGTAGACTTCCCAGATTAACGAAGCCAGCCTATAGCAGGGCCTCAGTCAATCCTTAACACACAGCACTCTACCCAGAACTCTAATATCTGTGCCGGGAATGGTCTACAGTTTCATTACGATGAAGTCACTGTCCTCAAGTCTGTTGGGTTTCTTGATTGATCCTGTTTGGCCGATGCGTAAATGCCCTTTTCACACTTCTATACTTAAGCCATAGCTACTTCGTAAAGGACATATCATTTGCACTGAATACAAGAAACATGTAACTGGAATGGACTCAGCCAAGTCACAAAGAAGAGAATTTTAATGAAGAATAATTAACAAAATAAAAATCACCAATATGATGAAAAAACATAAAAAATGAGATCTCAGAACTCTGATAGAATTAATACTACACAGAGTTGGAACAATTCAATTCTGTGATTTTTTTTTAAACAAAAGATGTTGCTAGGGTAAGGTCAAATACACCAAGGAAATAGAACATAAGCTTAAATACAGCTATTATACTAATAGTATCAGTGGTTTGCAAACACAGCAAAGAGCACATGAAATGACTGGTAATTTGGGAAGCACTGTGGAAACACGATATCATGTTAACATATTTTCCCATCCCAGTGTCAGGTTCTGCAGTGTGAAGATAAAATCTGAGCAATTATAGAGTTGGGACTAGATAACACTGACGTGAGTTGTCCAGGGTGATCGAATGCATGGAGAAACTGTACAGGAACACAATTCTGGAAGTTTACCATGTTGGTTCTTGTTCTGTAAAAACTGTCCTTGAACAGAGGATGTGTTCCAGGTCATGGAGAGTCAGAAAGTGGTACCAGTTAACAAACTGAAGAGATTAGCTGAATGGCTACTGTGGGCAGCAATGTGGGAATGGTGCTGCCTCTGCAATACAAAAGAGAACCTAGGAGAATATCCACTTCTCATGTATTGAATCCTGCATGAGCCCTTTTGCCTTCCTAGCGCTGGCATTATAGGTGAGCGACTGTGCCTGCCTGGCATTTGCATTGACTTATTGGCAAGCCACTATGCCTGACATTGACAAAGTGTCAAGGATCTGGACTTCAAGCCTCGAGTTTGCACAGAGCAAGCATTTTGCTTTGTTTGTTTTTTCACCTGAACCATTTTTGCAGCTCTGAAGGAATTTTACACAAAAGTTAGTGCATCTTTTTTGGACTCTAGTTAAAAATGTCTTCAAAGCTTAAAAGAGAAGGACCCACGATCACTCTGGGTTAGCAATAGAAAACACTTTTATAAAGAGCTTGTTGTGTTACAGAAGTGTGTGTGTGTGTGTGTGTGTGTGTGTGTGTGTGTGTGTGTGTTCAAAAGGTTATGGTTAGTTGTTAAATGACTCTACTCCCAGGCCCTTAGCCCCTGAGACATCACTGTGATTCTGTTATCATTTCATGTATGTGTCTTAAGTGGGAAAACGTTTGGTCTCTTCACCATGCAATCTCATTCCAAAATATTTTTTCCTTTGATTTGCTGTAAATAATACAACTCTTCATTTTGGTTTTGTACTAACCTTATTTTAACTTCATTACAAGGGCTGTTCTAGACAGGTAGAAACTTGTCCTTCATAGCTAATTGGTAAATGCTGACTTACTAAATGAACGAATGTGTCATGAAGCAATAAATCATTAGAAAATCAAAAATCAAGGTTTTACAGGGAACGAATTCCTTCATCCTTGGAAAGAGGAGACATAAAATAGAGCACTATCTATATTCTAAGTAAAAATGACCAATTTATTATTAAAAAATATCACTGAATGACAATTCTCTCTTCTCTCTTTCTTGGCTTCCCACTTCCCCTCCCCTCATCCCTGCAACTCAAAACATTTCATTCTGGTTAGCCTATCCCAGTGAGATGACTAAACAGGTTCATTGTAATGCAGGAACATCAAGCTTTAAAGATACCTCTGGCGTGCCACCAAAAGGAAAGCTATGAGACCTCATGCTTGTGGTACTAATGTCATCATGACCCATCAGTGACAAAAGCTACCCATTCATCATGTCAGTGTAGAAAATCCTTCATGAATATTCGAAGTATCTGAATACTCTCCTCATTTTAATCCCTCCCTGCTTCCATTTAAACCTGAAGTATCTAGTTTTCTAGACAGTCCAATAGGCAAGTATTCCTTAAACTAAGCCCCAACAGAATGGAAAACAAACAAACATTAAAAAAAAAGAAGAAAAAACAAACAGCAAAAAACCCACATTCTTCCAGGCAGTGGTGGCGCACGCCTTTAATCCCAGTACTCAGGAGGCAGAGCCAGGCAGATCTCTGTGATTTTGAGGCCAGCCTGACCTACAGAGCGAGATCCAGGACAGGTACCAAAACTACATGGAGAAACCCTGTCTCAAAAAACCAAAAAACAAACAAACAAATAAACAAAAACCCCAGAAAACAAACAACCAAAAAACCCCACATTCGTCATGTTTTTCAACATCACAGTCTTTTACCAAGGGTCATTTTCGTTTTCAGATCCTTTCTCTCCAATATGGATCTACTACTAATGTCTATTCTTTCTCCCAAAGCTTATCAAATGCGTTACTTCACAAAATAGTGTCACTCAGTGATGTAGAGAAAGAGTGAAGGATTTCTTTCCTCCACAGCAGTGGAGATCTCAAAGGGTTTGAAGGAGGAGCTAGGCATCATGGTTTCAAATGTAGGTTGTACAGTTAGCACACTTGAATTTTTAACCTGGTTGTCCTCTTGCTGCCCTTTACACAAGCATTAATGTTTCTGTGTGTAGTGTTTTCTTCACTAGTAAAATAATAATACTCCCTGGTGGGTTTATCACAAAGACAAAGTGAGTACTTATTGCAAGTGTAAGAGCTTGTAAAGCAGCAACCGAAACCTGGCAAAGACTCTGGAGTTTGAGTTATTTGATTACTGTTCTTCACCAGGCCAGGGCATTTGTCTTTTTTAAAGCAGATAAGAAAGCATACATAGGCAATCTGCACACAGAAGGAGTGAAGTGAGCCATCGAGGCAGGCAGGGGTGTGTGCTGCAACAGAAGGAAATAGAGGGAGACACTGATATCTAGGACACTGGAGTCTGAGTGACACTGTGGATACAGATTATTACAAGTTTGGAAAGCAGTTAGGGAAGCCAGCAAAGCCCTGATTATCCTGTAGTTTCTTCCATCAGATAAAATGGGTTTCAAATTTGTGATATGGAAATCACCAGCAGAAATTACACAAGAATCAAAATAGTCATTATGTAATTAATGTCATGGAAAAAGAATTACTGGTAGAAAAAAAATGCACACAGGAATGTGGAAAATAAAGATGAATAAATTATCTACTCAGAAGTTTTACTTCCTTGACTATGAAAAAAGAAAATAATTCTAAAGGAAAACCATGCAAAAACTGTGTAATAGTAAGGTTCTTATTTACAGTTTTGGTGGCTTTGGTGGTTAGGATGATTCTAGTTGGTCCAACAGATACAGTAATGCTCATAATATTGTTGATACAGGCACACATACTAAATATTAGATTAAAGATTAAATGAGATTTTTTTTAACCTTTCCTGTCACAACAGGCTATGTGCCTTGCTTTCATAGCCCCACATTTTTCAAATAAAAAGAAATGTTTCATAATTGGAAGGTTGACTCATGTCATGATAAAATGATAAAAATAAATGATGTTTTAGTAGATAAAAATTCAAGGGGGAGAAATCAAGATCAAGGCATATAACCTTCCAAATCCCTATGTGGATTTGTAAATTTATATTTCCTGAAAGAAACTTTAGGGTATTTAAGTTAGATAGTTAATTAAAACTGTATTAAGATAAAAAATATAAATGCACAAGAATGCTATTGATCAAGGCTGTTGAGGACAGCTCACCAGAACATTTCTTCCCCAACATTTCTCCCAATATGACGTCAGTGTTTTTGTTATTGTTTCTCTGTTTGGTGGTGGTGGTGGTGGTGGGTACATTTTCCTGCTTTCTTAAAATATTTTCAGTTAAGAATTAACAAATTGAGCCAGGCAGTGGTGGCTCACGCCTTTAATCCCAGCACTTGGGAGGCAGAGCCAGGTGGGATCTCTGTGAGTTCTAGGCCAGCCTGTTCTACAAAGCGAGATTGAGGATAGGCTCCAAAACAACACAGAGAAACCCTGTCTCGAAAGAAAAAAAAAAGCATTAACAAATTTTGACCTACACATTGAAGTTGGGGTTTATTTTCAAAGTTGGAGAATAGTTTTTATTTAAAAATTAAAATTTGAAGCTTGGGGGAAAATCAATCAGGGTTTTCCTTTATTGGAAATAAAATTTGAAAGATATAATTTAAAATGCTGAGTAATTCAAACAATTCCCAAAAGATGAAGCACTGTGTGAATAACACAGACAGGTTCTCACTGCCATGGAGTTCATTTCATGAGCTAGGAGAGATCAATGTGAAAAAGTAACCTAACAAACTTTGTCTCAAAAAAAAGCAACTAATTAATTAATAAGTGCCTAGAGACCAAAGATTGAGGACCAGAGCCAGGTGCTTAACAGGGTAGCAAAGGGTCATTCCTTCTAAAGTGCTCTTTGAGTTAAGATGTGCATTAAGGAAACTGGTTAAAACAAGAAGCTAATACCAACACTGGTAGAAAATTTAAAAATAGCAAAAAATAGGGAAGAAGTTAATGAAGTATAAATAAAAGAGCAATACACAAAACCAATAAAAGAATTGGTTCTCTGAAAACGTTAGTAAGACCAACAAACTGTCAAGAAGTTGGAGGAAGAAGACCCAAATTAACAAAATTAGAGATGAAAAGGTGATTTTACAGTAAATTCCAATGAAACTCAGACTATCATAAGAGAATATTTTGAAAACATTAAAAAGATAGAAAACCTTGAGGAAACAGATGAATTTATAATTGATATGGTACACTAAAACTGAAGTCAGAAGACACAGACAATTTAACAGATCTATTACAAACACTGAAAGAAATGCTGTAATAAAGTCCCACACAACGGAAAGCTAAGGACCAGAGGGACTCACTGCTGAGTTCTGCCAACTATTCAAGGAAGGTCGAATACCAATACTTTTCAATTTGCTTCATAAAAGTAAATGGGGAAGAACACTGCCAAATACATGCTATGAGGCCAGTATTGACCTGATACCAAAACCAGGCAAACACAGACACACTCGAACACACTTAAGCACACTCAAGCACACACACACATACAGAGAGAGAGAGAGAGAGAGAGAGAGAGACAGAGACAGAGACAGAGACAGAGACAGAGAGACAGAGAGAGACAGAGACAGAGAGACAAAGACAGCAACAGTAAGATAAGGACATACACACATACACACAGAGAAGTGGGGGGAGCAGACTAATTTTCTTGATAAAAGTGATGCAAAAATCCTCAACAAAATACTTGCAAACTGAATTCAGAACACATTAAAAGATTAAAAGATCATACATCATGGCCAGGTGAATGTCATCACAGAAATACAAAGTTGCCTCAACATACATAAGCCAATAAATGGAATACATGATAGAAAGAAAGGACAGAAGTCATATATTCATTTCCACATGTACAAAAGCAGTATTTGATAAAGTTCAGCATTCTTTAACAAAAGTCTTAGAGACATTAGAAATAGATAAAGCATACCTCAGAATACTAAAGCCTATATGCAGCAACCTGATATCCAACACTATACTAAACAAAGAAAAACTGAGAACATTTCCTGTAAAATCAGGAACAAGACAAGGATGCCCACTTTCACTTCTTTCAATTCAATATGGTGCTCCAAGTCTTAAATTACAACAATAAGACAACAGAAAAACATAAAATAAGTGGATCTGCAAAGTATAATATTAAGTGAGGTGAATAAAACTTAGGATGACAAAAAACCACATGCTTTTCCTCATATGGGAATCCTCATCTATGATGTATACACATATACATAGAGAAAGACGCCAATCTGAGCAACAGGTAAAAGACTAGAAAGAATCCCAAGAGAGGGTACTAAATGGTGGTGAACAAGGTTAGGGTCTCAGGAGATACATGGAACACGAAAAAGTTTCACTAAAATTTGCTTTCTTCAAAATGTCATAATGATATCTGCACACTTCAGGTAGTAATTTTAAAAAGAGTTGGACAGATTATATTGCAAAAAAGGAAGTAGACAGCAACAAATTCGATGAGATGAACAGGAGTGAGCTTGTTGGGTTCCTACAGGAAATGGAGCCATGCGGCTGAATTGCAGAAAGGCTAGAGGGTGCCACAGACATAGAGGACGATGAAGTATGTGGGGCTCTGGAGGCCACAGCAAGGAGTTCTTAATTCTAGGAAGTACACTAGATCATTTTAAATGTATAAGAGACATGATAACATTTACATTGTTGTCTAAAGAAAGTTCTTATGTTTGATGCCGGAGGGTGACTGCGTTGCATCGGCTAAATGTAAGTAGCATTTGTGCATGTCTTTAAGCTTTCTTTATTATTAAATTTCCTTCTCTCTGTGTCTGACACATTAATATGATGTATTCAGTTTCTTGCTATTGGCTTTAGTCTTTGGACCCTGGAGAAGGTAGGGAGTGGTCCTTTACTCAAGATTGCTCCACCTTTCCCAAACAGGTTTGGGAAAACAAAGAATGAGGTGTAAGGGTGAAGCACAGTTCACCGTGACAATAATAGCAATTAGAAATTTTCATTAGATAGAATTAAAGTTTAAAAGGAGATTTAACATTCTCTGGAACTTGATTCACCCAATATTTATGTGACGTTCATAAGGTAAATATCACTATGTTCATTTTTCAACTAAAACCATTGTGGCTCAAAAGACTTGCTTATAAGTTAGAATAGTAACGATAATTCAGATGACTTAAATTTCATGTCCTTATTTATTTAAACTTTTTTCTATATGGTTGTAATGTGGAATAACCATACCAGTGACCATGGGAGAAAATTAGAAAAATGGAACTTGAGATTAAGTTTTTCTAAGAAATAATTTGACTAGTTTTTCATGATCCATTAGGTCTTGAATAAACATAAACTTTATAAATGTAGTGCATGGCTCTAGTTAAGAGTACCTGTTTTAGGTGAGTATGCCTTGACAAGCAAGGCTGTAGCGTGGAGCTGCCCAGGAGATACTCTGAGACATGCATACCTGGGCCACATGGCAGTAAGGACACTGACTATCTGGAGCATGACCTTTTAGATACCCAAAAAAAGTAGATGCCAGGGAATGATTAAATAAGCTTGCTAAGTGAGGATATTATTTCACTTACAAACAGATCACAACAAACTCTTAAGTTCACTCATAACACTTTCATACAGGTTGAAAATGATGATACATTGACATTTTCATATGATTTAAACTAGTGGATTAGGGGATCTAAGAAGATTATAGATGGATTCTTGAGAATCAATGTTGCTTGTAGGTTTGAAATGTGGAAGTTGAATGACCTGATCTTTACCTTTGACTTTACCTTTTTTCAATTAGTAAAATGTGAGAGCACAGATGATGAGATTTGGAAACTAAAGGAAGCTGAAGAATGTGGCAGAGTTACTGTAGAAACAGACAAAAGGAAAGTACAGACACCAGGAAGCATTGCGAGCTTGGATGACTAGGTGCATCCTTGACATTTGTAAGGTAGTTTGTACAAAGGTAAGGTGCTGATATTTGCTCTTGAATGTAGGCATCGTGAATGGTGGAGAAGATGAAAGGCAAGAGAATTCAGCAGGGCTGAGGCTGTCATTAAGGAACTTTCAGTGGGGGCTAGAGAGATGGCTCAGAGGTTAATGGAACTTGTTCTTGTAGAGGACCAGAGTTTGATACTCAATACTCACATGACAGTTCACATGCATCTATAACTCCATCTCCAGGGTTTCTGACACCCTTTGCCGGCCACCATGGGCACTGCATACATGAGGTGAATATACACTTGTGTAAAACATACACATAAAATGAAAATATTCAAGAATTTGCAATAGTACACCTTTATAGTCCTATAAGGAAGCTAGTGTAGGAACTTGCCACAAGTCTAAGACCTTCCTGTGCTACAGAGTGAGACTTTGTCTTTAAGAAGGAAGAGGTGGAGGGGGAGGAAAGAAGAATAAAGGAATAAACAAAAAAATTTTCAAGTGGTCATGGTGGCATACACCTTTAATCCCTTTAAGGAAGCAGGTGGATAGTGAGTTCAAGGCCAGCTTGAGTTACAGACCAAAACTTACCTCAAAAAGAAAAAAAGAGCCTAGGGATTACAAGAGAGAGAGATCAGTGTACATCAGAATTCAAATTTGTGTGTAATGTGGTGTGACAGATGATACATATAGACAATTAAAAAATTAGAGCCACTGGTGCATACTTGTAATCACACCACTAAAGAGATTGGAAGAGGAAGATTGCAGTCCATAGCTTGCCTAGGCTAAATAGTGAGTTCCAGGCCAGTCTGGAATGGAGACCCTCCACATCAAAAAAAGGTTAAAAAAATATAACAATAAATGAACTAGCAGCAACAAAGCAAGTCTGATGAACTAGAACAAGACGACGCGAATGAAAGAGCAGAGTTAGAAGTTCAGAGCTGTGATTCATAGAGAGTAACTCCCAGTCATGACCAATGCAGGGTGTGGGCATGAGTGATGTTTGGGGAAAACACATATCTGGATGAGAAGATCAAGGAAATAAGGGATGCAGGTGTCAACCATCTACCCCAAGGTGCTCGTGTTATCTCAAGTGAATGCAGCACTGAGGGAAGAAAAAGAAGTAAGCACAAGTCTACACATCATATAGATCGTAGCCACAGTCTGGGGTCCATAGTGACCACACTGAGGTAGTGAAGAAGACAGCTTGCACCAAAGTGTGAACCTCAGAAGAAATCAGTCAACTTTTTAAGGCCAGAAGAGTAGTGGTCCAGGATGCCAAAGGAACAAAGTCTAAATTCCTAGTTGTGGGGTGTCTGGAGTATGAGAAGCCTTTATTTGGGAGGCCATGGTGATTATTATGTACTGAGTTAGAACTCTTTCAAGTGCTCAGGAAGCTATATAGAACTATATATGGAAAAGTAAAGGAAGGGTGTAGAGTTTGTTAACCATGGGGTGACATTTCAGGATCTACCACATTGTGAGGAAATGAATTTATCTTTACAGAAATGATTTTGAATGTGTGCAAAACTTCAGTACAGAGATACTTTTAAATTTATTTTAATTATACTTTTATTGTTTGAGAATTTCATAGGTGCATATAATATGCTTGATCAAAGCCACCCTCCATCCCCTACCCTCCAGTCCCTCCTCTATACCCCAAACTACTTTGCCCTCCCAAGTTCATGTGCTGGGTTTGTAAACTGAGTCTACTTAATGCTGCTGTATGTTTATGTTGTGGGCCCTCTACTGGTGGATGGGTAGCCCCTTAAGAACCACATGCCTGAAGAAAACTGACCACTCCCACAGCCAGTCATCCATAGTTCCTCCAATAAGAGTGAGACTCCTTGAGCTCCTCCCTCATCCATCCTAGGTTCTGAGTGATTTGTTCTTGTGTAGGTGACATGCATACACTCACAGCTACTATGAGATCACACGTGTGATGGCATTGTCATGCCCGACTTACTGTCTCATGGTACACATCCCCAGACAGTGCCCTCAGCCTCTTTCTGTCCCCTCTTTCATGATGATTCCTGAGCTTCAGGGAACAGAGCGTGTTATAGATGCCCCATTTAGAGCTATATTTATTATTATAGGGTTCATGTTTATACCACATAGTAAATACAATGCTGACTTCAGAGTGTGCTAATGACTTTTTAAGTAGAATGACTTTATACTAAAGATCATTGTGATTTGTCCTATAGACAAGCTGCTGGTGGTGCAGCTTGAGGCTCTCATCAGATGAACTGATTTTTACAGTGGGTGGCAGTTAACACAGTGACTCACAACTGTCAAGTGCAGAGAAGACGTGATTGTGAAGTGCTCAATCCTACATGAGACATTGACATCACCCCCTCACCCCAAGGTTCAAGGATCACAAGAAGGTGGGAAAGAAAGATTGTAAGAGCCATAGTTGAAAAAAAAAAACTAATACAAAACACCATCTTCTTGACAGGAAGGGGCCATTACACCCACAAATTCACAGAAGCCATTTTATCTGCACAAGACATACACAAACTCAAGCCAGTCATCATCCCAGCATGGATAAAGGAGGGGCTCATAAGGCCCTACCCCGGTCTAAGGAGCTATTGGCAACTGATGGCTGCTGGGGAAGGAAGAATCAGTTTTCTCTAAGGATGTGGCCCCTGGAAGGTTGGGCATGATCCATTGGATAGCACTGCACCCACATACACAAGGCCAGCACTAACTGGGCTCAGTGAGTTGTAGAAAAACAAAAATAGGACATGAAGGTGGGAGGGATACGTGGTGGAAGAATTTGGTATGTGGAGGGAAGGAGACTGAGGGATGTGTATGATCAAAATACACCTTACGCATGTATAGAATTCTCAAGTAATAAATAAAACTATTTTAAAATCTAATTATAAATCAATAAACATGTTTGTATCTTATTTAAATGTATGCTTAAAATAGAAAAATATGAATATATGTGTATGTTTGTATATGGATATAATGTGTGTAGATTACTCATGCATGTGTGTTGAAAAAGCTCAGATTTATGCTATTTGAGAAGTACTAACTACTGTTACTCAGTTTGGGTACCATTGCTCTTTTGCTTCTGAGTGCTTTGCTGGCAATCCTGAACTCTTACTGCCCAAGGCACTATCCCAGAAAACAAGGACCACTTTTCACTTTTATCAGATTTGGTCTCCATGGCCATGTTAAAGCCATTAGACTTCGTTTCTCACTTGCATATATTTTCATCTGACAAAGCATTTTTCTTTCTCTATTTCTTCCTTCCTTCCCTCCCTCCTTTGTTCCTTTGTTCCTTCCTTCCTTCCTTCCCTCCCTCCCTCCCTCCCTCGCTCCCTCCCTCGCTCCCTCCCTTGCTCCCTCCCTCCCTTCTTCCTTCCTTCCTTCCTTCCTTCCTTCCTTCCTTCCTTCCTTCCTTCCTTCCTTCCTTCCTTCCTTCCTTCCTTCCTTTCTTCCTCTCTTCACACTCCTTATGCCTCTTCCTTTTTTCTTTCTTGCTTCTTTCTCAACACTGTGGATTGACTTGGGACCACTAGAGTACTAGGAAAGACTCAGCCCCTTAAATTTAAAAAGAAAGTTTGAGGATGTGGTCTCACTGAAGTGTTCGGGAAATGCTGCATTTTTTATTCTCCTACCTTAGCCTCTCAAGAGGTAGGGCATTAGGCCTGGACCACTAGGCCCATTGACATAAGCCTGTTACTATAATAAGTATAACAAAACAGGTGGGGAAAACAATCTACTGGTTGATGCTTCTACAATAAAGAAAATGCTAGTATTTTTGTGGGAGACAGGATTATAAAATTACTCAGAACCTTATTTTAAAAATGAGAACATCTGATGGCTTATTTATTTGTCTGTCTGTCTGTCTGTTTGTTTATCATAGTGGCAGAGGGTCAAAGCATGTAACAGCACATATGTGGAAGTCAGAGTACAACCTTCAGAAATTGATTTCTTCTTCCATCATAGGTTTTGGGGATCAAACTCAGCCTGAGTTCTATTTTGCAGTTGTTTGTTTGGGCAAAAAAAAATAGATTAAATTAATTTAATTTAATAAACTAAATTAAAAACAAATATATTTACACTTTTTTTAGATCACTATAAATATAGAGTGGCTTACTTTAAAAAGTATTTCTGGATTAAAAGAAGTCAGAAATACTATGAAATCCATTTGAGTGAAGTTGAGAAGACCAGAAGTTGATGAATTGTTATCTAGAAATTAGTTGAACTTAAATGAATTAGAAGAGCATTTAAAGAGGTCTGCTAACACATTAAGTGTTAGGATTGTGGTTCATAATGGGATGTACAAAAACAAGGTGTATTTTCTTCACTTTACTCAAAAAATGGTGAAAAGTAACAAATAGAAGGTCTATTTGTGTTTTCCAGAGACATGGTCAGTAGGCGGAGAGGAGAAGGCATGTGCACACCTCCTTTGCCCTCCCTCTGACACTCACTCCTCGATTCCCTTTGAACCAAAGCTAAGAAAAGCCAGACACAACAATGCAGAATTGCATCAAGGTGATATCTTGACTGCCTGGACAGAGAACATGAGTGTGGGTTTCTCGATCTAGAGGAGAAAATCTTGAAAACCTTGAAATGGAGGATTACAAGAATGTGGAAGCTTAAACGGCTTCTTAGTGTGCTAAATACTGGCTGTTTTCCCCAGACTTCATTGACTTTGTTTTCCTAGTTTCTTTCCTTCTCTGTCACTGTCATTTTCCCCTGACTTATTTGATTGATTTTCTTTGCCTTTAGCCCAATGTACTATAGAGTTCATGTTTTACATAAGCCTTAACAGAAATTTAAATTGTATGTCCCCAATGCTACTAACAGTTCCTAACACATAACAGTCCTTATATAAATGTCAGATACTGAAGAAGAAAAGTGATTAATTATGCTTATTTATTTTTGTATATGGGTGTATGTGGGTGTGGTGTATGTGCACATGTGTGTGTAGGTACACACATGCAGAGGCCGGAGGAGGGCATCATTTTCCTTCACATTCTACCTTATTCCTTTGAGGTTAGGTCCCTTTCTGAACCCAGACCTCATGTTGCTGTCAGTGCTGGGGTTACAGGTATGCATACACAATACTTGCATTTTATGTGGGTTCTAAGATCTATACTCTGGTTTTCATGTACACATAGCCAGGACATGAGATATATCCTGCCCCTGAACTGAATTATATTTATTGATGTGCTATTAACATTTTGTATATGATGGAAATTATTTAAATAAAAATAAAACCATAATAAATTATCATAATGTGTACTACTTCTACAAATACAATTAATTTCATTCTATCTGTTTATTTCTTTAAAAAAAAAAAACTAAACCCTAACTTGTGGGTGTAAAGTGATCAGATGGAGAGAGAGTCTATTTGAATAACTTTAAAGAAATAAATTTGTTGGGTGGATTCTAGCCAAGAAAGCTACTTGTTCTTAATTAAGTTTCATTACCAATATCCAGTTTTTACTGACCAAAAGGAGAGGACAACCCTCACCAGACATTAGAAAAGACATTTGTAATTCCTTCATCCTGAGTAACTTGTGCTAGCTCACCTCCCTAGTAGATAAAGAATTAATGTGTGGTGATGGCAAGTATGTCAGAATGTAGAACAGATCAGACAGAAAGGTAGAAAATAAAATACTTATGATTTACTTACTATAGACTACTTTATCTATAATAATGTAAAAGTACTGTAACCATGGATTGAGTCACACTTCTCATATGCTTACATAAACCGTTCTTATATGGTTTTCTATTTTCTTACTTTAAAAAGAAAAGCATCTATCAATTTTTGAATGAGCAGCTTTTTGTATTTTTTAATTTCATAGGGAATTGTTACATAGAATACAACAATAAGTGTATGATTAGTAAGTGGACATTCTTTGGGAAACTAAAAAAGAGCTATAGGAGGAAATTAAGGGGAAGGAGAATAGTAGAACATAGGCAGTATTAAAAGGGAAGGTGGTCCAGGACGGCCAGGACAAGAACCAAAACTGCACTGAGACACCCTGTCTCAAAAAAAAAAAAAAAGAAAAAAGAAAAGTGGAATGGAGACGTAAAATTAAAAAATAGTACATTAAAAATCTTGAGTTTCAGTTGAACTTATCAACTTCAGAGTGGGGTCTACAATACTATGGTTTCCATATAACTTGAACATTTTGTTTTTCAGGAATCTACTTAGTGCATCATTTAGAATGAATACAAAGGGCATAATATCTTTTAAAATCATAGGTGGAGGTGAGAAACATTTCCTTCCTCATCCTTTCCCACTCCTTAAACTTACCAGTACACCTCAAAATCTTGGTCGTCCCCCTAGATATACATTATTATCTTAATTCTCACATTAAACTTTCCAACTCATATCCAACACTAAACTTTAATACAATCCAACAGTAAAAACCTCAATTCCTAAGTTGCTTTTCTGAAATAGAGAATATTAATATTACACAAAATAGAGAAAAATTGTTAGATTGACATCTTAACATGATTTCTAACTTCCATTTAGAAGCAGAAATATGAAATAAACCCTTCATAGGTAAAATAAAACCCAACTTACTGATACATTGCCACCACGGGGAAGGCCAGCTTCTCCACCTCCACGCTGCTCTGTGTGTGATCCCGTCAAACGAGTAGCATTCTAGATATTCTTGCAGACATGTAAGCTGGCTAAGGCTAAGAGTGCTTAAAGATTTAAAAGAAACTTGTTCAACAAGTTGGGACGGGTAAATGTTAACCAAGAGTATGGTTTGAGGTAAGGAAAAGAATCACTTGATAAAGTCTTTGTTACAGGAAATAAGAATTTCCTTGTTCTGGCTAATTGAGAAATAATGTCAAGTCCCAAACGTAAGCAACTCCCTTGACTCTTGAAGGAGCTTTCTGTTTGTCTTTCTAGAGGTAGCCCTGTCCCTGTGAGTCAGTAAATGTCTGGTCTCTGGTTCAGTCATTCATCTCTTTCAGAGGCACCTGAAACATAAGGTTTTTCAGGAAACATTTGATGCTCTTAACAAGATTTTCTTAGTGCAGGGGCATACGTGTTCATTATATCTTGCCCAGTATTCTCATGTCTATTCTAAAGAGAGATACTCTTAAGAAGGAAAAAACCCCTGAGATTTACCATGAACCCACAGTCATTGTAAGGGTCTCATCAACGGGCCATGTTTTTGTCTGGGTCTGGTAACTTTTAGGTGTATCAGCATCCACTTTCTTTGTTACTGATGGGTTTTCATCTCTCTGACACCAGTTCTTTTCTTCCAGTGACTCTTTTTCCTGAATGTGGAAAATATCTTCTCCTTTTTCTTTGCTACAGCTCGCTCAAAGTCCACTCACTGTCAGGTATCTAATCAGAGCCTGTCTACGTGGGATCTATGGATGCTGGAGTCCTGAACTGCCTCCAGGACAGTCATTCCTGGTACCCCCAGCTCTGCCTGATTTAAACAACTGTCCCCTCCTCAAGTAAGCATCTAGAGTTGGTTTTGTGTACTTTCAGATTTTTAGGCTCACTTTCATAACAAAGATCAGAAGGTTAAAATGGTTCTGTATTTCAATGTGCTAAGCAGCTCCTATGTGAAAGCACCAAGGCATTCATTATTCTTTGACCCCCTTCTTTTCGGCTAATGGTATTCAACACTACTATTTATTTTCTATTCCTCCTTTCATTTTGGAAAAACCAATCTTGTTGTTTGAGTAAGAGTATCCTCTACAATCTTACATATTTGAGTGCCTGTTCCTCAGCTGGTGGAAGCTATTTAGGAAGGATTAGAAGTTACAGCCTTTGGAGGTGTTAAGTCATGGGGGAGGGGGGTGGAACATAGAGGTTTCAAAAGCTCACACCATTCCAGTTAGCTCTCTCTCTCTCTTTGCCTTGTGTTTGTTGTCTCAACATGTGAGCTCTCAGACATTGTTCCAGCACCATGTTTATCTGCCTACTAACAGACTCCCTGCCATGATGGTCATGAAGTAACTTTCTGAAACTGTAAGCATGCCCCCAATATATTTTTCCTTTTGTAAGTTTTGTTGGTCATGGTGTCTCTTCACAGAAGTAGAAGGACAACTAAGTCACTATAATAATCTGGAATACAAATTAGTTACAATTAGTAAATAAACATGGAGGCAAATGTTCAAACTGTCTGACACATGAAAATTTCAGAGTATTATCAATTTTAAGTTGCTGTGTAACAATTTTATAAACTTAGCCATTAAACTAATAACTGTTTATTATGTTCTTTTATTCTATAGGCCAGAAGTCTAGATGAACTCAATCTTACTGTAGACGACTTATGATTCTAAATAGGTTTGCTTCAACATATTGCACTATGTCCAAAACGCAATACTTTTTTTTGACTATCTTAAAGTCAATCGATTAGTAGCTACTATGGCCTAACTGTTTATGTTCCTCAAAGATCCCTATCCTGGAAACCTACCTCCAAAGTGATGGCATCAAGGGATTGACATAAGAAATGGTTCCACCCCAGGGATGAAGTCCATAAAAAAGCAGGCTAGAGAAGTGGTTTAACCTTTCTACCATGTGAGGGTCTAATCAAGGGAGCTGTTCAGACACTACACCTGTCAATATCTAAATCTGCTCCGCCTCTAAAACTGTGAGGAAAAAATATGTTTGTTGCTTATAACTCATAATACTATGTTTTCATTATAGAAGTCTCCACATACAGAAGTAAGTACCTTTACTAACATCTGAAAAAATATCTTTTATATTGAAATAAAGCACAATCTTGTGTGTGTGTGTGTGTGTGTGTGTGTATCACATGTTCACAGCAGGATTAGAATAGAAGATTTTGGAGGACCATTTTAAAATTCTATTAATCATAAGGTCAAAAAATATTATTTTTATTCTTTAAGTGATGTTTTAATAGTGCTACTCAGTTTAATTTGGTGTGTATATTGTACATGCATGGTAAATGGCTTCAGTAATAAGAAAGGAAAGTGCCCATACGTAGGGTGAAGCAGTGCAGAAGGCATCATTATTTGCTTGGCCCTGCAGACGCCTTTGTGAAGAAACCACGATGAAGTTGTGTGGCACTCTGGAAGTACAGTGGCAAGAGAGGAGTGAAGAGGAAATTTAAAATAGAAAACAATAAGGGAATGATAATAAATTCCTTGTACGTCAAGAAATTGGTTTTGTCTTTATGCTACCAATACAGACTCTTGATTTCTTTTTGTGCCATGTATGTGGCCCTGTTTGGCATTCTCATAAGTCTGATAAAGACCATTTATATCTTTGATAATAATGTTTTTAGAGGCATAAAAAAAGAGTATGTAGAATTATAAAGAAGCTTTTATATATTATATATTTTTATATATTAATGTATTTCGGAAAATCTTATTAGTGTTTTACTTATAACAGGAAATAGTTATGACTTTAATAATTTACTAAATCAAACTTGTGATTAGTCTAGATATGTTTGTATTTATGGAACAACTATTAAATAAAATTTAAAACATCTTTCTTGTGATTAACCACTCCTGCTACTGTTTGTCTTTGTATGAGAACCATTTTATATAGAAAGAAATACCAATATCTAATTTCTGTTAAAATAAGGCTAACTTATTAGCTTTGAGGCTAAATATTCTTGTTTTAGGAGATAAGGGGTATTTCTGTCTGTTTTATGCTGCTATAACAATGAAATACAACGAATAATTTAATTTAAAATTTTTATATATAGCACGATTCTGGAAATTGTGGAGTCAAAGGGACTAGAAGGGACAGTCCTGGTGCCTCTTTAGCCTCTGTTGAGGGTTTCCTTGTGGCACTGGCAGTGGTGAGCGGTGAGGGGGAAGGCAAGCATGTGCAGAAGAGGAAAGAAACAACAGGGGTTAGACCTGCTGCCACAAGGCAAGCTGTCCCATGCTTATGATAACATTTTTGCACGAAAGCTCTACTCTCATGACCCAGTAACCCCTTACTAAGTACCACCACTGAGTGTTAGAGGGTGCATCCAAACTATAGATGGATAACTAATGCTATGTGAGATACAGAGACAGAAGAATGAACTAGGGGGAGCTCAAGAATGGAGAAGGAAAATCAGAGCAGGAAGAGCAGGAAAGCATAGGAGAGTTTCGGGGATTATCTCCACAGAACTTACTGAGAGCGGTGAGGAAGAGGGCCAAGTCTAATCTAACGGCAGCTCTCTGAATTTGTTGGTTAAGGACATGGGCTGTGAAAATTCTACTCCCCTCCCCTTCGTTCTTTCTTTGTGTGAAGAATGGTGAAAACATTTAACAAAAACAGAAGAGAGGGGAAAGAGAAAGGGGAATGAAGGGAAAATGGAATGGAAGGAAGGGGAAGAAACGAGGAAGAGACAGACATGCCAACACACACACACACACACACAAACACACACACACACACACACACACACACACACACACACACACACACACACACACACACACACAGTGGTAGGGGATATACTGGAGTGCCAGAGAGAGAAGGTGGGTAATGAACCTGTTTTGTTAGAAGCAAGGAAAGTGGAAAAAGCCTGGGCTGAACACTGGTATTTGGCAAAACGCTGACGTGTTGGAAAACCCATTGAGAAGATTGCAGTGTACATTTTCAAAAGAGAAGTAACTGGCTGTCCAGCATCACCAATGGCACAAATGAAGTGAAATAGCCTAAATTTCTTTTTTTGTAGTGTTACAATTTCTTCTTCCTTGTCTTCTCTTCTCTTCTTCTTCTTCTTCTTCTTCTTCTTCTTCTTCTTCTTCTTCTTCTTCTTCTTCTTCTTCTTCATTTTCTTCTTCTCCTCCTCCTCCTCCTGATCATCTTCCTCCTCCTCTTCCTCTTCCTATTCACTATGTAGGGCTGAATAAGTCTTTTTCAAGTGAGTAAATAAAGTATATTTTGAGCACATCCCCAAATTTGTATTGTTTTTAATATATATGCTTGAAGAAACTTTCTCTGTTTTGCTGACTTCTGTCTATAAAAAGAGTCACTGAGTTCTGAGATTTCTGTTTTTAGGCTAAGAGTTTGCTAGACTGGTTTAGGATACAAACTAAAGAATTATTAACAATGGTAATGATGGAAAATGTATACTGTTAACAGAGATCTCTTGAATGGATGGAAATGTAGTCTTTAGGAGGCAAACATAGTATGATAGTGTGGCAACTTTGAGAGATTTGATAAATTAGGAAACCAGATTCATAGAATGGACTATAGATTAGAAATTAAGGTTATTTAGATTTATAAGTTCAAAGAATTGAAGGTAGTTGTGGGTCATCCACTTGGATACTGAAATTAAGCACAGCAAAGCAATTGAGTGATGGAGTCTGCTTTGAGTTTGGTGACTAGTATCTCATAAATGGCAGAACTGTTAAAAAAAGTTGGAAGCAAGGAGGCAAGGCAATTGTGGGTTAGAAGTATGAGCCCTAAACACATTTTTATATTAGTATGTAGCAAAGATTTTATGTTATAAAACTAAGTATTTGGAAACTTATAGTTCAAAGTTTGACAGAATTATTGTCAGTAAGAAATAAATCATTTTAGAGGGGTCAAATGATGAAGTATTAGACAACAAGACAAAACCACACATACATGTGTGCACACTATCACATGCAGGAGCACACATGTATGTATGCACACATGCAAACAACCATATGCATGCACACCCAGAACATGAGGACACATGTGTAGAGACACAAGGTGTGGAACACTGTGTGAATTTAGCTTACTTCACATTTATTTTTGCAAGGGGAATCAGTGATTTGCAATGGTCATTAAGGCTACAATGTCCCAGGCTGTCTAACTTGCACAACTCAGATTATAGCATTGGAGGTAAGACTGGGATGAACTCTATTTTTCCACTGAGCATGGCTCATTCTACAAACCTATAGCTATCTATTTAGTCTTTGTATCAGCATTCAAAACACAGGTTTGTTTTAAAGAATCTCTTATGCTTCCCTCAGCTCCAAAAGTTATGATTGCATCAATTTCAATGATTTCTTCAGTTTATCTTCATTTCTATGACTGCATGAAGGATTGTGCATACATACCAAATAATTCAACAGAGGTTTATTCAGTTGAAAGAGCAGATGCATTTGTATTGCTTTTATTGTTAGTGAATTGTGAAGACATCAGAGCCATGACTGACTATTACCAAAAATTTTGGCTCAGTCTTTCTCAATCATAACAATTAACCCTTTAGTTAGAACCTCAAGTTTCATTAGGATCCTGCTTCATTGGAGTTATTACATTTTCTATAAGTCTAACTGAATTGTTCTGTCTTTTAAACCTACCAGAATTTTGTTTTTTCAATAAAAAGAATACTAAAATTATTATAGTGTCAACACACAGGAGACAAGATCATTTTCTCATGTGTTGTTAATCATTTTTATGTTTGCCAAATGAACAAAGCAACAAAAACCCAATACCGCAGAGAGCAAACACATCTGTATAATCTTAATGCTTTTTTCTGTACCATCCATATTGATATCTTTTAACAATTATATACTTTGCATTTTTGAGGTTTTAAATGTTCTCCAACTTTTCAGCTTTTTATTATTAATCAAGAATGCCTCACAGTAAGGCCATGAGGTAGACAGCTTAGTAACCCATGTGTCAGATGGAAACCACGAAGTATAAGATCATGTGACTTCTATGCCATTCAATCAATAGGTCAAATACCAAACTTGAAATAAGACATACAAACACTGTTATAAAAAGTACACTTCTATTTTTTTTAGAATTCAAACAGCTTTTTATATTTATTCCTCTTGTGTTATCATTGAATTCAATCTAACATGGAAATTTGTAAATCAGTATACATAGTTTCACAGATATTTATACACAAAAAGTTGTCACAGTCTTATGAAATATAAATAAAATGACATACAATGAATCTACTGTTATAGAATTTACAAAGGAAAGAATGAGAGTTTTTTTTTTTGGGGGTAGACACATTTGCTTTCATGTTATCTACCAAATGGGAGTTTATCTTAAATTAAAGGAAAAATCCAATACCAATCAAGCCCGTCTTTAAGCTTTGACTCTGCATTTTCTGATGCTGTCGCTAGCCATCAGCTCCTAAAGCATGACCTTCCTGCGCTTGTAACTCATTGAGATGCAACTCAGAACAACTCAGAGGCTTTGAAAGTTGTATTTGTCTTGGCTATGTATGTTACACATAAACACAGTTACATGTAAACTGAACCAAAAACAAAAGTTTTAGCCACTAAAGAATGGCTTTGCCACAGTTTCTGTCTGCTAAGTCAGAGTAACAAATGCAGGTCTCACATTTGAGGGCTGGAGGTGAAGACAGATGCATGGCTGTAGTTCTAATTGTGGTGATCGTCATCCTATGACTACTTGTCTACAGCAGACAGTTCCAAATAAATCCGAGAAACAACATAAGTGTGATTTTGAAAGTCTGATACTTCATCTATTTTTTAATGATGTAATTTAATGTATTTTGAAATTATTTGCATTTCTTTGAAGAAGTAGGGGCATTAAAAAATATAAATAGTGTGTTTTCAAAAGCCCCCAAACCATTAATATTGATAGTAGCTTGTTCATCCTGAGAACTTACTGTGTGCAGTTGCTTTTGCAAATACATTACTTGTATTAATACACGTAATCCTCAAAAAAATGAGGTAGTATTTTATTCACACTTTACAGATGAAAGAGCTAACTAACCATGAGATATTGGGCCATTTGCATAAAAGCAAATAATTTGCATATGGTAGAGAGACAAAGTTCATGATACATTGGCTTAGCTCAGGCAATCTGTGCTCACTAGCACTACGCCTACCACCAGGCTTTGAACTATAGTTAAGCCCCTTTGGTGGGCAATTCACTTACTTTTATTTAGTGCTCAGTATATAGTAAGTACTATCCTAACTGTTTTTCATAAGGCACTCCCCATCTGACATTTTGATAGACATATGACTTGGCAATGAGTGATGATTTACAAAAGCATTGGTAACCATATGCTCATGTTGATACTTCCAAATAAGTATTTGGATAACACACTCCATCAAAAGTTTAGTGTGCCCTGCAACTAAACATTTTAAGCCAATTCTGCTTTCATTTGCTTCCTTTTATCCTTCTAATACTAGTGAGAAAATCCTTACAATGGTTTTATTTTTCTCTTTTCTGGGCTGACTACGATTGATATGTGGATGGCAAGATACTGCTAAAGAATAAGTTAGAAATGATTCTTAACAATGCAAAAGTGCTTCCTGAGGCTAGTGCTTGAGGGTATTTTATGGTGTTATGGCAAGTTCATATGCATTTAAATAATGACAGTTCCTGTGCTTGGGAATAATGCTCTGCTCTGTCAGATGCAAACCCAGGTTAGAGTTCAAGTTTTACCGCAGGTTCCAAGCGCCTTCATTCTAGTAACTGAATGTCCAGTCATGAGTTCTAGAATGCTGGTGTCTTGAATCCCTAGGGAAGATGTTAACTGATGTTTGCAAGATGAGCCCTGGAGCTCTGTGTATCACACGAGGTAAGGTTGTAGCAGCCTGGCAGCTCTTATGTCCTGAGGGAAGCCATTTGTAAGTGTTTGTCACACTGAGGAGTCACCCTTATGAGTGAGGCATTGGTGCTACCTGTCATTAGCCATGTCTTCTTCCTTCTTTGTAGAGAGTTTATATACACAAAAGCCACCTCATGATATTAAGTTGGCTTAGGTCTGATGAGTTTCTTGATATCTGGCAGAAGCACCGATTTAACCCCCACGACTCTAAGTAATAATGTACAATCTGCAGGCATCCTGTTTTGTGTGCCGTGACTATAACTCACGACTCTATGTGATAATATACAATCTGCAGGCATCCTGCTCTGTGTGCCATGGCTCTGTCTCATGAGTCTGCTTTAGATGCCGGTCTTGGAGGTTATCCAGTCTCGATACTTAGTCACTCTTGTGTAGACTCCAGGTTTGTTTGGAAGAGCACATGATTGTCCCCAACTTACTATGCCCACAATATACCAGATGTCCCGATTGTCATAAACCAGAGGTCCACCAGAATCACCCTGGAATAGAAATAAGTGCAACAATTCAAGATCATAACATTCATCTCTTTTCCACAGACTTTGCCCCCCCCAAAAAAAAAAGAAAAAAGAAAAAGAAAAAAGAAATTGTTATATGGACTACAGAGACAGACTGTGAATAGATTTTATGTGTTTCAATTGAGTTAAATATTTTTTAACTGTAAAGTATATTTTCTTTTTTAGTAGAAAGACCAATAAGCATTCATATGTAATGGTTACATTATTTCTGGCTGATCATCCTTGTATTTTTTATTTGTTTGGGTAGACATGGTCTACATATATGCTGTGGTTAGACAACAGTTTATGCACATAAAATGTTAAATATGAGACTATTATCTATAGTAGTAAGAAAAAGTTCCCCAAGGTCACTTCTGAATACTACTGGCTTAACTGGGCTTTATTCCCCAGCTCTTGGTCTCCATTTCTTTTACTCATTTAGTTCTAATTTATATTTTCTTAGTGAATTATAAAAGCTCCTTTTTCTCTTTTATGTAGTGAGAGAGATTAATTAGACAGATACTCTTATTGAAGGTAAAAATATGTTTTTAGAGGTTGAAATACCTCAGTTTCAGGCCCATTTCTGTAAATTATGGGCTATGTGATCTTGAGTAAAGTATTTTAACTTTCTCTGTCTCTTTTACTTCATTCTTCGATTCACTTATCTTACAAAAAGATTTATTTGTATATATGTGGTGGGGGTGGTGTGTGCGTGCGTGCGTGCGTGCGTGTGTGTGTGTGTGTGTGTGTGTGTGTGTGTGCAGGTACCTGTAGAGTTCAGAAGAGGGCACTGGATCCCCTGAAGTTGGATCTACTGCTACTGGTGGTTGTGGGCAGCCTGAGATGGGCACTGGGATTCAAACTCGGGTCTTCCAGAACAGCCTAGGCACTCTTAACCACTAAGCCATGTTTCTGACCTCCTCCATATACTCTTACCAACCATTTGTTTAGTTCCTATTATATGCCTCATGAATTTTGATAGTTATTGGAGATATAATAATGACCCCCCCCAAAAAAATGAATGTTTCCTTTGCTCACAGAGCTTGAAGTATACATTGAATAGGCTGATACTTAAATAAATCCCAAACAAAGACGAATCATAACTATGGTTACTGACAGAGAAACTAGAATTTGATTGTTCAGGGTGTACCCTCCCCTTACAGCCCTTGGAAATGTAATGGTGTTGGTATGAGAAGGTAGAGGGGGTTGGTTGTGTATCGGGAAGTGGTAATGTATCTCATTCTAGACAGAGGGAGCATTTTCACAAATGCTCTGTGGTGTGGAGGAATCTGGCATATACAAGGATAGAAAAGATGGAATTGGGGAGTGAAAAAATGGCAGGGGGATGGGATCAGAGGTGTGAGGAGACGAGTGGCAGATGGGGGCAGGAATGACGGACTTCATTTAGAAAGCTTTGTTTTGTATTTTTAAGAACAAAAAACAGTGGCTGAAATATTTCAACGAGGCATTTGACATAGCTGGAGCAGCATATTATAAATATGGCTGACGTCTATCTGGCCAACGCACTGAAGAAGGACAAGGGTAAAGATGAGATGGCCAGTGAGGAGCTGGAAGCTATGTGGCGAGAGGAAAGAAAAGAGCGGGAAGAACAGTATGGAACTGGTGAGACAGAAATTAAAGGAAAGGTAACAATCCAGCAGATCCCATCAGCAGCTTGATATGCGGCGTGAAGAGGAAAATGGAAATCATTAAAGACTGGAGAGAAGACAATCCTTCAAGGATGGAGGTAGTAAGCATTATTAAATGCTGTTAATGAGCTTTAAAAACAAGAACAATGTCTAAGATGCCTATTAGAATTTAACATTGATGTCACTGGTGAGTCATTAGGGAGGACTATTTGGAAAACGTCATAGGGAAAATCCAATACATGATGGATGAAAGCATTAGAAGGAAGTGAGAAATAGAGACAATAGGCATAGACGTTCTTTCCAACTATTATATAGCCAAGCCGCAAAATAGGGTTGTAGCTGGAGGCATCTAGAGATTTCCCCGCAAGACTTCTGAACAACAATAATAAAACAAAACCAGGTAGTTGCAAGGTAAACGTAAGTAAGAGGCTCAGTCAGAGCTATTATGAACTTTCCCCGAATGCCAGTGAAAGCAGGAACTTGAGTGGAGAGGGGGGGGGGTCGTAGAGAAGAGGTGACTTACAGAACAAGAGTGGCTTGAAACTACAAGTCAATAAATGGAAAATCTGTACAAATTCACAAATATGGAGAAAAATATACTTCTGCACAATCAGTGAGCCACAAGAGAAATACAAAAGGAAATGAAGAAAAGACTCTGAGACAAAAACTGAAACAGTATCCCCCCAAAATTATGAGATGCAGGAAAAATAGATGCATAGGGAAACTTACAGTGTGGAATGGCTAGATCAGAAAAGAATAAAGATCTCAATTAAATATAACATTGCTCCTTGAAAAGGTGGAAAAATGAACAAACTAAGGCCAAAGTTGGAAAACAGAAGGAAATGGAGTACAGAGCAGAAATAAATAAAATATATACTAGAAAAACAAGAAAAAGGCATATGCGAATTGTTCTTTTTTCCACTCTATTCACAATTGCTAGAAAATGGAAGCAGACTAGATGCCTTTCTACTGGTTAATGGGTAATAAAAATGTAGTACAACAAAATTCTATTCAGCAATAAGGAAAGACAAAATCATGAAATTTGCTGTTAGATGGATGGAACTGGAAAATATACCAGTGAAGTAACTCAGACTTCAAAAGGAAAATACCACATGCTCTCTTTGTGGATCTTAGCTAGGAATCTTGAGATCTGAGTCACCACAGAAGCCAGGGCAGTAGAAAGGGACCACGGTGGGGGGGGGGGTGGGCGATCTAGCTCTGAAGAAGAAGATAGGGCATAGGTGTTCTCAAGGAGAAAATGGGGAGATGGGGAGGAGGAACTTAATTGGAGAGGAGGAAAGGAGGATAATACAGTGGGAGAGACAGGAAGGAGGGATAAATAACACCAAAGATGTTTGAAAAGCCATAGGAAAATACATCGTTTTATAATATATTATTTTATAAGCTCACTTACACACATGCTTGCACGTCCACACATAATGGAGTTCATCACATAGGTGAAAATGTTCCCCCAAGAGCCATACACTATCTAACAAAAACCTCAGTTCCTGCCGAGGGAACCCTGCCTTGTAGTTGTTGGTCAAGAGGTTCCAAGAAAACGAGTTATTCAGAGGAGTGGTTCTCTGTCTTCGGGGCTTGACTTAAAGAAAATAACAACGGAAGTCAAGCTTGGTGGTGCACTCTATAACCTCAGAATTTGGGTGGTAGAGAAAAGAAGGTTAAGAGTTCAAGGTCATCCTCAGCTACATAGCAAGTTTGAGGCTAACCTGTACTGCTATATGAGACTCTGTCTCAATCTCCCACTCCCATCTCTCACCTCAAAAAAGGAAGGAAAAAGAATAAGGAAGCATAAAGTAATTGTGTGGGACAAAAGAGGGGACAACTGATTTGATTTTCCTGAAGTGTAGAATATCGAAAATGATATAGTTCTGCATATATCTTGCTACATTGAAAATCAATAATATAAAAAATAATAAGTATAAACAATAATATAACAATAAAACGCTGTTCTAAAGGGGCTGTACTTTGGGTTTGTGCACATTAAACACTCAATACAGTTGTTCTACTAGGATATACTAAGCTCAGAAAGAGCCAACAGAAACTTCCTTTGGAAGGATTGACTTCAGCTTTCGACTTACCTTACATGCATCTACTTTTCCTTCCATGAATCCAGCGCACAGCATCCCCGGAGTTATCAGGCCGTCATACACATCCTTTCTGTTACACACATCAGTGCCTATGGTTTCCACCCTGGCTTGCCGAAGTTTATTTTGTGTAGGTCCTATTACATACACACAGATAAATAAGCAAAGAAATAATGTGCTTTTTTTTTTTAACATGATGGTGCCTCTGCTACAGACTAGAGGTAAGCTGTATAGACCCAGGAGCCAAAGCACAAGTATTTTATGAATATTGGTTTTTGCTGAATTGTATTTGCTCTATCCTAAGTGTCTGCATGAAAGAAATGAAACATACAAGCCTCAGAACTGTATCATATCAGTGGTTCTCCCAAAGCATCCTTTAAAACTACACACAAATATTATATGTATACAAGAGTCTTCATGAGGATGGACTCTGCACTCTTCACTGGATGGTCAGAGGGATCAGCCACACTGATCTAGTCCAAGTTGCATGATAAATAAATTTGCTGGGTTTTTTTTCAGCTAATATTAATATTAAAGTAGAAACCAGGACACAACCCAGAGAAGCATTCTTCCTGGTGTCACTGGCGGTGTGTTATTTAAGGCATTTCATAACATGGAAAGTAAAATGGGTGACAACTTGTGCCAGCTGTCTGACAGCAGAGTGGTGATAAGGGCTAGGAGTGGAGGATGCTGCATGGTGAAATACAAGTGGAAAGTAGCTTGGGGTTTGGGTGACCTATGGGTGAATAATCACTAGTTAGTTAGTGAAAATGAAATTCATAAGAAACGCTTAGAAAGTCAAGTTGGATGGATATATGTGGCACACATGAGAAAATTTTCCATAACAAAACTATACTTTCGAAGAGCTAGCCTAAGTGTTTTAGCATGTGTCCTGTCTCCTATTTCCTTCAGTGTACTCTTTTTTTGGGGGATGGGGTTCAAGACAGGGGTTTTCTCTGTGTAGCCCTGGCTGTTCTGGAACTCGATCTGTAGACCGGGCTGCCCTCGAACTCAGAGATCTGCCTGCTGTTACCTGCCAGTGCTAAGACTAAAGGCTTGCGTCACCATACATGGCATCGTCAGTAGACTCTTCATTGAACATTAAATGTGTCACTTTTAAGTATTTGATTCATCTCTCTGTGTGTAGCAAATTGATACTTAGAATTCTTAAGGTTTGATTTTCAATTTATGCAATTCTTAGACTTGATATCTTTAAAAAATTTCTAAAGAGAGGATAAAGGGAAAATAAGGAAAAGATATGATCAAGAATGAGATTTAAAATATATGCTGATCAAAAGGATTTGCACCAAGGAAGTATACAATTTGTTTATAGCCGCTCCTGTATTTGTCCTTTATTATATTATCAAAGGTACTGTTTTCTTCTTTATTAGTCTCTGTCGTTTCTTACTACTCTTTCAGTTGTGAACTCTGAGACAAGGTTATTTCGTTTACTTTTCAACATTCAGCACCCCATTCCACCAAGGACCACACACGTAAGAGCTTTGCCATCATCATCATCATCTGTGTGTACGTATGTGTATGTGTGTGTGTTGTAACATTTGTGTGAGTATGTGTTTGTATGTGTGCACATATGAATATGTGCACAAGTGTGTATCTATGTATATGCATGTGGAGGATAGGGGTTGCTGGTCACTGCTTTCTTCAATCACTGTCAGTTAATTTTTTGAGACTGAGTTTTAGGTTTTCTCACTGAACACTGAATCCATTGATTACAGGTTTGAGCCACACAGTTGGCTTACATGTGGGTGCTGTGGACCCTAACTCACAACCTTTTGCTTGGGCAAAAGGATATAAGTTTTCCCCTGCACCAATATTTTTATGAAAATATTTTTGTATCAAAAAAAAAATATGGTAGAACTACTCACCATCATCTACAATAGACCCAAATCCCGTGACAAACACACTTGTTTTTGGTGGCAGTTTCATAGACGAATCTGGAAGGCAGACTCTCTGAACCACATTTGAAAACTCTACACGGGTGGTGAGCTGGGCCAGCGCAATGTCGTTTTCGTTGCTTTCTCTGTGGTAATTTTCATGGATGATAATCTTACCAACACTTCTTTTCACTAGAGGTGGTGTTATAGTTGTACCAAAAGTAGCAATCCATTTACTAGGGTCTCTGTTTCTACAGGAAATTAGAGGGTAATATTTGTGATGGTTCTTATTACCTTCTTAAAATAAAAAGATCAAAATCATATTTCTGTCCAACTTTTAAAATTAAGCTCTTGAAGAATCCCTATGGTGGAAGAATCAACAGTTGGTGCCCCTGTGAGAAAGGGGTAGCCTATGGTTAAACGAAATAATTGTACATAATTTATCAATCTATTAGCATGATCAATTTTCAAAATTCAAAGTTGTGCCTTGTTAGAGTTCATTGGGTTCTCACTCTTTGATTTCAATGATTTATGCAGAAACTAATTTGCTCTCTTTTCGGTAATGAACGTACTAGCAGGCAAGTTCCCTCCGCATCAAAACACCCATCCTGATTTGACAACTTACTTGTTGGTTCTTGTTTACTGTGATCTTTGAGGTTGAGCAGAATGTGTCCACTGTGCCCTTCCTCGTATGCACAGAATTGTTTCTCCACCCAGGCCCACACCCCTTCCTGACAGTCAAGGGCTAAGCTGCTCTTACTGGAAGCCAGGCTCACACAGCCTTTTCTGTAGTCTGTTCCGTCCCCCTCTCACCCCTCTTCTTTCACATAGATGGACTTTTCTTTTCCAGGGTTATGTCACAAATTCCATCCACCCCAATCAGCTCTTACCTGCCATAATTCTTCCCCAAAGTCCATTTCAGTTCTTCTCGAATTATTCACATCACACATGATTAGACATACACAGAAACCAGAAATTGCCCGAGTCAAGGGAAGTTGGGTAGAAGGAAATCACAGAGGAGAATTCAGAAAAAGAATTTCCTCATTTTTAAGGGATTATCATGTTGGTGAATCATCGACTTTTTTTTCTTTCTGAAATGATTTTTTGTGTTTGCCTGTATGAGGCTATGTGTACATGAATACAGGTGTCAGTGGGGGCAAGAGGCATCTGATCTGCTGGAGCTTGGGGTCACAGGCAATTGTTCCACACTTATTATGTCTGCTGGGAATGGAACTTGGGTCCTCTTTGAGAGTAGAATATTTTCTTAACCACAGAGCCATCTCTCCAGCCCATGGATATTACATTCTATATTGCCTGCTCTGAAGTCAGAGCTCTTCTTTCTTCCCTTCCTTCCTTCCTTTCTTTTTTTAGAAAAATTATTTATTTTGTATTTTGAGATTATCATATAAGTACACCACTCCCCCTTCCCTGAATCATCAACTTTTAAGAGTAGACATTTTCAGAGTGCACTAGACTTCCCAGGAATGACCAGACAGAGCAAGGAACAGAAAGAGAGTTCTTCTCTCACCTATTTGTTTATTTTTTTATTAATGGAAAATTTGTTCAATGTAGACACACTAGGACAGGAACCTTCATTTGATACCTAGAATTCTAGGGGAGATAATGACTAATATGACTCTGGGAGTTAAGGAGATCCTAGTTTGGGACAACAAAATAGAAGGACCTTACTTTTGTGCATCATCAAAGACTCACAACAGGCCTAATCACCCTGCTTTGTGACTAAGGACACTAAGACATACTCAGGCCTCACTACAACTTGTCTTCCTACATCTTGTCAAAATTTTTTTCTGACTCACATTGTTTCTTTAAGACTGGAGTAAACTTTCCTGGACATGAAGTGCTGGGATTGTACTTAAACACCATTTTTAAAAATACTATTTATATAAAAAATTATTTATTAAAATAGGAAGGGTGTTTGGATAACTTCTATATTATCTTCAAAATACCCCTTTATTCATTTTCTAAATAGTATTTCAAGTATACAATATACAAAATTATGGCACTCTGAAAATATAATCCCTTTTCTTCAGGATCATCACCTTATCCAGCTCTTTGAATTTCTTCTATCAATATCAAATATGCTCTATTTGCCATATTAAAAAGTCTTCCTTTGACTTCATAATTGCCATTAACTTCCAAATTTCTTTGCCATCTCTCATTTATACACTTCTTAAAAGGAGTTTTTAAAGTTACTGCACTTGTTCCTTCAATTACTTTTTCTTATCACACTATGAAAAATGACCTTATTAAGGTCAATAGCAATCTTTATTTTACACACTTCAACATCCATTTCCTGTGTCCATCTGCAGATATTGCACTAGACCCATTGAAGGGAGTGTTTATATCCATTGCTAATATTAATCTAGAATTCTGATTGTAATTGTTACTTTATATAAACAGAGGACAATTGTAAACTAAAGTGAATTAACACTTTTACCAAAACAGAAAAACAAGTATTGAGAGACTGTAAGGACTCGAATGTGTCAGAAAGTCTTTTTTTTTTTTATTTTGGTTTTTCAAGACAGGATTTCTCTTTGTAGCTTTGGTGCCTGTTCTGGATCTCACTCTGTAGACCAGGCTGGCCTCAAACTCACAGAGATCTGCCTGCCTCTGCCTCCTGAGTGTCTGGGATTAAAAGCGTGTGCCACCACTGCTCACCCTCAAAAAGTCTTAACAACCATGTGGGACTTATGTTCATCATGAAGACACAGTATTAGTTGCTTTGGGATTCATAGACATACAATAGTGAGTATCTTCTTCATTGAGGGAGCAACAGATAACTGTAAATTCATTAGGTCATTCTCATTACATCTTGTCTGTGTAAAGACTGGTGAAGTGTCTTGGATTTATTTTGTTGCTGCCCTTAAAAGAAGGATAAAAGAAAAAAAGCTTTCTAGAAGCACCAGGGAAAAGCTGCTTTGGGAGGACACATAGACAGTGGCATTGTGCAAGCCAAGAACCTTTATTCAGAAACCCTCCTGCCTTTTAAGATTCTCTCTATGCTGACAGTAATTCCCAAGGGAGAAAAGATCATGCATGCAATTCAATCTCCAGGTACTCTTGAGAGTCTGTGTATGTCTGGATTTTGAGAGCAACAACCACGAAAACTAAGCTGAGAGCTCACACTATGCTACACATGACCAAAATTCCATGCTATGAGGGCAGAGTGACACCTCTATACACCTTCTGAGTCATGCACTCCCTTGGGGTTTCCTGGATAATGTACTGAGAAGGGAGTGCTTCAAAACAGATTTTGAAGCCTTTTTTTTTCTTTGTAATCAAATAATACTGGATACTGACAGTGGCAAGTCAATTAATTATTGGGGAGCAGAACAGAGGTGGCTAACTTTTCTCCTTGAGTATGTTGAAGACAAGTATAATAGTTTTTTCATGACAAATAACCTGTAATATTATGGGAAAGATAGCACTAGAATCACAATGATACAAACCAAGCAGGAATGTAGAACTCAAAGAAGGTGCAGACCAGAGGAGGGGCTGGTGAGTTTGAGCTGTTCCCTTGCATTCAATCATTTACAAAAGAGGACTAGGAAACAAACAAAAGCCCGGTCAACTTACTTCCAGAAACAGTGAGCTGCTGTGAGCAGCCATGTGTTGCTGATGAGCGTGGCTCCACACTGATGGCCAGCCCCTATGAGCTGTAGGCTGGCCTGCCATGGCCACTCCCCTTCCATAGCAGTTTCCCTTCCTTGGACAATTCGTTCAGTAGTAGAGGATGCTGGCAATGGCATGTTTGAAGATGACATCCTTATCCCACATCCTGAAAAAGAAACATATAGTAGTTTGTTCTCATGACAACAGAGGAAAGTATCATGACTTGTATTTAAGGAAGTTACTGAGAAAATCCTTTGCTCAGTAACTCTTTAACCCATTCCTAACAGTCACTGGCATATATGTGTGTGTGTGTGTGTGTGTGTGTGTGTGTGTGTGTGTGTGTGTGTGTGTATTATTTATTACCCTGAGGTTCAGAAATATTTACCAATAGGCTTAGGCATTTAGTTCAAAAATCAACTTCTGTCTCTATACAAAATATGTTGACACACATATTTGTAATTCCAGCATTTGAGATGCCTATACAGGAATTTTGTCAGTATTTAGCCAGCCAGGGCTACACAACACAGTAAGTCTCTCACAAACAAATAATATAGGTCGATAATATGAGCCAAAAATAATAAATGAGCTTAGAAATAGATGCAGAAACAGAAGCAGCTTTATTGGGTGCCGAATAGATTTGAAAGTTGAAAGTACAGTCAGCAATTCTGACCAAGTGTTCTGCTAAGGGACCATCAAGTGTGTATGTGGTAATTTAGCATCCTTTGAGGGGGAGGGATGGAGTTGGGACAAGTTCATAGATCAGAAACTAATGCGAACCCCGGTGGTCTTAAATTTTGCAAGTCTCATGGAATGTCTAAGTCAAGAAATATACAATAAACTGACCAATCTGGTGTATCTAATACCTGTTAAGATATAATTAGGCTGGGGAAAGCAATCTCTATGGTAGATTGAGTCCCTGATGTGAGTTATCTTTGTGGTAATCAGCCCATGTCAGCATGTAATTGAAGTATGGAAAAGGATTTTTATTCTCCTGATGACCATCCTAGAGTCATTTTGTCATTTATTTTTATCAACACATAGGTTATTTCTAAACATCAAAAATGTCTAGATATTCTTTTAAATTTTATATATATAATGTATAAATTATATATATATATATAATATATATAAATTATACACACACACACACACATATATATATATATATATCAACACACTTTTTAGATGAGAAAACCCAGCCTTGGAGAGGGACACAAAGTGCTGTACATCACCTAGCTGGTAAGTGGCAGAGTGGGATGTAACATTAGGAGATTCCACATCCAAGCCAATATAGTATTTTACTGTTGAGAGACTGAATATAGGTCATGGTTTGCCCTTCGTGTGACAAGAATTGGTTTATTATCTTTCATGTATTTTACTAATTTTAAATGATATGTTTCTTTTTCTAAAATGAAAACTACTATATAAGAGTAGTTTAGAAAAACTCTTATTCCCTGATATCTTCAATTGATCAAACTTCAAACCAACCTTTAAAAAGACTTGTAAATATTCTTACAACATTGATAATAGGCACATATTTGCTTACAAAGCTCAAAATATATGCAAGTGTCATAGGGTGAAGCAGGGTGAAAACCTTAAAAACTTTTTAAAAACACCTTAAAACCTTAAAAAGTAAAAATAAAAACTTCAACTTGGTCTTTTCTTGAATTATGAGAAAATATTAAAAATATTTAAAATATTAATACAACATCTAAAATATTATACAACATGTATAGAGTATAAAGACTAAAATCACATTGATATACACCTAATATGTGAAGTATTAAAAACAAAAATGATAAGACTAAGTACTTTATGAAAGTATAAAAAGAAATAAAAAATTCTTATGATCTGTGCTAACTCTTTTGTGATTCTTATCCATTCTCTTTATTAAAAAATAAACAGTTAATTGTGGATTTTGGAACTTACGACTATTGAGAAGATTTCTCATCTTTTTGCTGTCAATAGCTGTAAGAAAAGAATAAAAGTTAGTTGATATGACAACACAGTCCTTTTCCTGGGCTATTTTGTTTACATGTTCATGAACAGCATTGCTAATTATTTGAAGTATCTATAATTCAGGAGGACATTGAAGTCTTCATAACCAAGTTATATACTATAATACTCTGATTTAATCATTGGTTCAAATAATAGAATTTCATTTGAAAATAAACTCAGAGCATCTTATTTTATGATTTTTCTTTTATGAACAAGTAAAACAATTAGGAATGAAGGAGCAAGGGTAAATGTGCCAATGGCTTTCTTTATGGGGCTGTAGTCAAAGCCCAAGAAGTGGCCTCCAATTTCCATCACAACTGATGTTGTCACTCAGTGTCTTTCTTCTGTATTCACAATGGTCAGCAATGAAGGCAGACCCTCACAGCCCAATGTCAAGGCCCTGGTCTAACAAGAATTAGGAATTCTGTCCATGGATCTTGCTGACTTCTCCCTGAGACCCTATCTCATATTGAAGTGCCTGAGAAGTTTGTGACTCGGCACTAAGAGAAGTGCATGAAGCTCCTTCACTTATAACCTGTCTAAAGACCCATCCATTTACAACTCTTATCCCCCAGATATGCCTGTAGAAAGGTAGCCAGAGACTAGGTAGTGATCTAGTGTAGACAGACCCTGTCTGATCAGTCTTTTTTTAATCCATGTAAGAAGCCTTCCTCCTTTCCCAGACATGGTTCCTCTGGAAAGGAGGTCTTGTAATCTACTGTTGTATAGGGTTGGAGAATTCTCTATGACCTGTTCTTCACAGGAAGGTAGATGGGTCAAACTCTCAGTACCTGCTTTAGGAAAGAGGCATTCTAGTTGCTTGCTTTGGAGTAGAAGAGAGAAAAGTAGGGAGTGTGAGATTCAGAAAGGACTATCTTTGAAGGCCCTTTAAATTTATTTACTTTAGTTCAAAACTCTCCATGCCAGACAACATACTTTGGAGTATTCTGTTCTGTTATGAAAGTCCAAATAGGAATGTAAGCCAAATCCCTGCTAAGGATTTTCCAGAGACTTTTTAAAAATGAATAGTATGTATGTAACAGAAGGAAATATATGCAAATGAATATTTAATATCAAGCATTGTCTTGGAATATGCTCATTTGGGTATCAAAATACCCTGTATGATAAAAATGTCATTGTGTATAACCAAAGCCAAAAATATCTTTGAAAACTGTTAAGACATTCTATAATTTAATAATGCAGTAAATGTTTATAGTTTATATTTTACTTTAAGTATGTGATCATGACTTGGTAATAGCTATATTATCAATAATCAAGATTTTCTCTGAGAATCCTTTTTACAGAATGATGAATATGACCTATGTTCTTTTGGAGTGAAATGTTTTAACAATCAAAATAATCTATAGTAAATAATGTGATCATCATTATTTGTAACTACCTATGAAATATATGGAAAGATTTGACTTAAAGATTTCCATGAAGGAACTACAAGCCCTTCCCTCTTTTATATGAAATCAAAAGCAACTAAACGTAGAAATTCATGAGATAAAGCAAAGGAACTGGAAGGCCTGCTGTCCTGAGATGTGGAAACAGACTAAGGAGGTAAAGGAAAAAGAGGCAAGTCCAGTCCTTGCATCTTAAAACACCATTTAAGACAGCATTTTATTTGAAGCAGTATTTTATTTTGGCAGAGAACAATAGAATCCCTCTTGGCTTGGATTCTAACTAGTTCTAAGGTACTTATCATTTTAATTTCATAAACTATTTGAACTTCATTTTCTTCTACTTTGGGGGAAAACTAGGACTTTCCTTATATTTTCTTTTCTTTTGAGAGTAACAGGGAAATAATGAAAAATATTTTGAAGTTAAAAATAAGTCAGTGGACCGCTTTATAGTTTATGTCTCTCTTATTTCAGAATCATTCTTTGTACATGTTTGTTTCTTTGCTATAAAATGTAATTCATGGGGCTATAGAGAATTCAGTAGTCAAGAGGACTTGATGTTCTTGCAGAAGACCTGGGGCATCTCAGCATCCACATCCCCCTGTAATTCCAACAACAAGGGACCAGGCATCCTCTTCAGGCCTCCACTGGCATCTTCACACATGTGCACATAAACTCACACAGGCACATACACACTCATATAAATAGGGGGAAAGTCTTAAAAAACAAACAAACAAAAACCCTCAAAATGAACCCATAAAGGATTATGAGGCTCATAATGTCTCTGTTTAATTCTGGTTATTTTGCTCATTCATGTCTCAGGGCCTTGTTTAATGTCAAACTTCCCATGTAAAATGTTGAAAATAATGCCTACTCTTTGATGCGTTTTAAAATATCCAATATCATTTGGTTAAAAAACTTAGAAATTTTGTCGAAAGCTCTCATAAGTTTAGAAAAAAAGTATAATTCTAAATTTTACCTCATAGGGAAATTTTAATTTAGTTTTCTTCCACACTGATATGTTGTTAGTGTGTGTGTGTGTGTGTGTGTGTGTGTGTGTGCGCGCGCGCGCGCACACGTGTGTGAGCATGCACATGCATGCATGCATTCGCCATGTACATACAGGAGCCCACAGATGTCAGAAAGTTGTCAGATACCTTGTAACTTGGCTTATAGGTAATTGTGTTCTGTCATGTGGATGCTTGGAGCTGAACCTGGATCCTTTGCAAGAAAAGAAAGTATTCTTAAATGCTCAGTCATTTCTCCAGGCCCATTGATATACTTATTAGTAGTGAATTTGTAAAATGGGAAGATACATGAACCAGATTCTTCTGACAAATACAGGAGATTGCAGTAAAAGAGAATTGGAAAAATGGCAAACAACAGCAAAATACTTACGTGTGAGACTAAATGACGGTTTATATATAGTCAAAGGTAACTGCTTGATCTTCAGACTTTGATATAAAGTCGTTTCAATTTTTTTCTTGATTCGTTCAACACTATCAGTAGATGGGTATCGAAACATGAGCACCATAAGAATGTTCACACCCTGTTCATCTGGACTGGAGCAAAATAGAGAAATAATTCCATCTCTGTGATCTCCATGAATTAAAGTAACGTTAATGGGTGTTTATGCACAGGAGACTTGCATTACATCCAGATAAAGGGAACAAGATAGTGTACATGATGATAATGAGTGTGGCAAGCACTGTAGAAGGGAAAGCAACATGGTAGAAATACTAAGATTATTCTCACTTTTCCTTGGTTCGGAGAGTCTTGTGAGGTACTCATGAAACCACACTTTTTTTTTTTTTTTGGTTTTTCGAGACAGGGTTTCTCTGTGTAGCTTTGCGCCTTTCCTGGAACTCACTTGGTAGCCCAGGCTGGCCTCGAACTCACAGAGATTCGCCTGGCTCTGCCTCCCGAGTGCTGGGATTAAAGGCGTGCGCCACCAACGCCCGGCGAAACCACACTTTGTATTCACTTAAAGAATTAGCTTTTTAGGGCATTTTAAATGAAAGTGGTAAGGTAGCTGAGGTCATTAGTCTCCTGAGCACAGAACTATACCACATTTCTAACCTATCTTGATGTTTACTGAAACTCTCTCATTAATTCTGGCCAGAGGGATGTGGTCAGAAATGATGTCCCTTACTGCCAAGGTCTCGTGCTTCTCTTGTCTGAGGCAGAAGTAGATCTTGTGGCAATGCAATACTATAATGCCCACAGGCATCCACTCTTTTGGCCTCACTTTTGACTCTTTGAGTTGACCTATGGAAATGCAATAAATATTGTACAAAAACAGTGATATTTTGGTACTTTAGACAAATAAAAGAAGAAAGGAGACAAAAAGAAAAAGATGGAAAAAAGACTATCACTCAGAAGTTAAACAACCATACATATCCTATTATCCACCTATCATCTCTATGAACCCCCTGTCATATCTATCTGCCTGTCTGTCTGTTTGCCTATTATCTATCTATCTATCTATCTATCTATCTATCTATCTATCTATCTATCATCTATCATCTCTATATCTAATTATCTATCTATAATCTCCATATCTATCTCTCATCATCTGTCTAACTAACACCTATCTGTCATCTATTCGTCTATCTCAGTGTGAAATCTAGGCCTTTTAAACATCATATTAAAACACACTGAGAGCTAGTGAGATGGCTCGGCAGGTAAAGGTGCTTGCTGCCAAGCCTAATGACCTGACTTTGATCCCTGGAATCCACATGGTGGAAGTAGAGAACTGACTCCTATAAGTTGTCCTCTGACTTCCATGTGCATGCTGACTGATGCACATGCCCACATATGCACAGGATTTTTAAAAATGTAAAAAAAAGACAGATATTAGCCTCTGATAATAACTCCATGTTTAATTTACATATATTACATTTTGCCAAAGTATTAAAACAAAAAGATGTTTTTAAAAACAACAAAAAATTGTTCATATTAAGGAAAAAAATTCCATAGGAAGTGACAGTGATTGTTACAGAGACTAAAGAAAGGAAAATGAAAAAGTCCTGCATTCTGTTCTATTTTGCTCCTTCTTGACGGGAGCAGGTTGGTGTTAATAGAACCATCTCATTTCCTCTCCTTTCTGTGTAATTTTTCTTGCCTAATAGCGGTGAGTCTCCTTTGAAGCACTTTCTATCTTCCTATTGTGACTAGGAAGTCACTGAAATGGTCAGACAATAATTAATAAATGGGACCTCTTGAAACTGAGAAGGTTTTGTAGGGCAAAGGACACGGGCAATACGACAAAATGACAGCCTACAGAATGGGAAAAGATACTCACCAACCCCGCATCTGACAGAGGGCTGATATCCAGAATATATAAAGAACTCAAGAAACTAGACATCAAAATATATAACAATCCAATTAAAAAATGAGCTATAGAGCTAAACAGAGAATTCTCAAGAGAAGAAGCTCAAATGGCTGAAAGACATTTAAGGAATTGATCAACATCCTTAGTCATCAGGGAAATGCAAATCAAAACAACTCTGAGATACCATCTTACACCTGTCAGAATGGCTAAGATCAAAAACACTGATGACAGCTTATGTTGGAGAGGATGTGGAGCAAGGGGAACACTCCTCCACTGTTGGTGGGAATGCAAACTGGTAGAGCCACTTTGGAAATCAGTGTGGTGCTTTCTCAGAAAATTGGGAATCAATCTACCTCAAGACCCAGCTATACCACTCTTGGGCATATACCCAAGGAATGCTCAATCATACCACAAGGACACATGCTCAACTATGTTCATAGCAGCACTATTTGTAATAGCCAGAACCTGGAAACAACCTAGATGCCCTTCAACTGAAGAATGGATAAAGAAAATGTGGTACATATACACAATGGAGTACTACTCAGCAGAGAAAAACAATGACATCATGAGGTTTGCAGACAAATGGATGGAACTAGAAAATATCATCCTGAGTGAGGTAACCCAGACTCAGAAAGACAAACATAGTATGTACTCACTCATAAGTGGATACTAGATGTAAAGCAAAAGATAACCAGAAAGCAACCCACATCTCTAGGGAGTCTAGCTAGTAAAGAGGACCCTAGGAAAGACACAGGGATTGCCCAGCAACAGAGAAATGGATGAGATCTATATGGGCAAACCGAGGCTGGGGGCGTAATGGAGGGCAAAAGTTGGGGTAAAGAGAGCTTAGGGGAGCGGGAGGTCCTAGCTGGATCAGGAACAGAGTGGGAGAACAAGGAAAGAGATACCATGATAAATTAAGACCCCATGGGAATAGGAAGGAGCAAAGTGCTAGAGAGGTCCCCAGGAACCCACAAAGATGACTCCACTATAGACTACTGGCAATGGTCGAGAGGGTGCCTGAGCTGACCTACTCTGGTGATCAGATGGACGAACACCCTAACTGCCATGATAGAACCCTTATCCAGTGACTGATGGAAACAGATGCAGAGATCCATGGCCAAGCCCTAGGCAGAGCTCCAGGAGTCCAATCAATGAGATAGAGGAGGGATTATATGAGCAAGAGATATCGAGACCATGATAGGAAAAAGTACAGAGACAACTAGACAAACTAGCGGAAACACATGAACTGTGAACCAATAAGCTTCGGAGCCCCCATGGTACTGGATTAGGCCCTCTGGATAAGTGAGACAGTTGTTTAGCTGGAACTGTTCAAGGGCCCCCCAGGCAGTGAGACCAGGAACTGTCGTTAGTGCATGAGCCAGCTTTTTGGAACCTAGGGCCTATGCTGAGACACTTTGCTCAGCCTTGGTGCAGGGAGGAGGGGATTGAACCTGCCTCACCTGAATGTACTAGGCTCTGCTGACTTCCCAGGGGAGACCTTGCCTTGGAGGAGGTGGGAATGGAGGGTGGATTGGGGGGAAAGGCTGAGGGTGGGAGGAGGGAGGACGGGGAATCCATGGTTGATATGCAAAGCAAATAGAAAAATCTCTTAGTAAAAAAAAAAAATTGTTCGTATTAAGGAAAAACATTCCATAGGAGGTGACAGTGATGGTTATAGAGACTTAAGGAAAGGAAAATGAAAAGGTCCTGCATTCTGTTCTATTTTGCTCCTTCTTGACGGGAGCAGGTTGGTGTTAATAGAACCATCTCATTTCCTCTCCTTTCTGTGTAATTTTTCTTACCTAATAGCGGTGAGTCTCCTTTGAAGCACTTTCTATCTTCCTATTGTGACTAAGAAGTCATTGAAACGGTCAGACAGCATAATTCGTGTTGCTTAAATTTTATGAAATCACTTTGCTAAAATGATTCTCAGGGTGGCTGAGCAGCCATGTCAGTTAAAGGTGCCATCTTTGCGGTATTGGCTTGAAATTCCAGATCAGGTCTACATACCTAATCTTGATCACATGGGACTTGATAAATCGACCCATTCCAGAAGAACGTCGAAACATCCTAGACATCTGATAAAAAATAAATAAATGAAAACTGTTAGTCCTGAAGAACATATTATTTCTTACCTATCAAGAAATTTTTTTGTTTGTGAAGAACAGGTTTTTAGCTCATTTTCATGCTGCATATTGGCTTTCCACAGTGAGAAGACTAAATCTGTGTTCAAATCCTTGTGGGACTGAACAACCTTTTCAAAATGGCCAAATTCACTGATCCTCTTTAAAATGGGGTGATTGTGATGTCTGCCTTACAGAGTTGATTTGGGAAGTAAAATTTGGAGCTTGAATGATGGATCAATGGTTAAGAATGCTTTCGCTGAAATCATAAGGATACAGATATGGATCCCAGTACCTGTGAGATAAGCCTGGTTTCCTTGCAGACTCCTGTAATTCCAGCTCTTGGGGGCTGCAGAGGCTTGCAGCTTTAAGCCTCTCCCCAAAAGCAAGCACCCTGGGTTCAAGAAGAAACTGTGGCTCAGAGGAGTAGGTGAAAATGATATATATAAGAGGATACTTTATGTGATACCCTCTTCTGGCCTTGTATGTTCACAGAAAGGTGTACATGTACACTCACATAGACCCATATATACACACACACAAAGACAAACAGAATTTTTAAAAGTAAATAAAATTATATCATACCTGTGATGTCTAGCAAACTACTTACAAAATAATTTCAGTCTTAATTACCAAACGAATTAAAGTATGTGTTATTTTTAAGACATCATCCTCAGTTCTAAAAAAAAAAAAAAAAGCCCAACAGCTGTTTGCTACACTCTCATAGTGTCTAGTCCACCACTGATCCCAGTTTTGCTGATTTTGTCGATGACGACTGCATCACTTGACCTTTGGAATGACTGTAACAACTCTGACACCTTACTCTGAGTCATCTCTCTGAGACATTCAGGGCTAAACGTCTAATACTAGCACTAGTAACCAGTTTCACAACACTTCCTATCATGAGCAAGACATTTCTTGATCATTCCAGACTGAACCTGGGAAGGATTTGAGATGTTCAGAGAACTTATTTCCTAAAGAGTCACGATTCCCTAAAAGGAGGCTTGCTGAAATATACCACCAAAGAGCACTGGGCTGACTATTCAAAGTCAGTAGTCACAGGTATGTGTCAAAGGAACCAAAGTCTACTTATAAACTAAGTCTTACACCCCACCCCCAGTTACTACACCCTCTGGGGACGAGGGGTTCTGTGTTTCTGCTCCATATGGTTTCTTCCTCTTCATCACTCCACAAAACTAGTACAACACTCAGAAGACTCTACCTTCTAAATATTAAACCCATTTTCCTTGTTTTGGTCTAGTGATGAAGTAATGCCATCTCCTCAAAACCCTGTTATATGGTCCTTCTTGTTCCTGCAGTGTTCCCTCACAATGCAAGGGAAACTGACATCTATAAAATAGAAAGATGAATATTTTAAACTCTTGTTTCCAGACAGTATCTCCCTCAGAGTAAGAGCTATTATCCTCCTTTGTTGGTTCCATCCTCGGCCCTCATTTGAAAACCTCTGCCTGTCTGTGGTTTTACAAAAGAGAATGTGAACATGCAGACCCATTCTAGAAGTTGACTATCATGAGGTATCTATCAGTAAACAAATGGACAAAGAAAATATATTGTGTTATAAGTGCATAATGGATTTTTTTAAGTCATATGAAAGAATGCGGTAATGCTATTTTCAAGATAATAGATGGAAAGAGTAAAGTAAGAAAAATACAGAAAGACAAATACCACATTCTTTCTCATATGTGAATCTGAGGTGTTATGAATAAAATACCTTAAATATAGAAATATATGCACACATAGCATAAAGTAGTAGTGTAAATATCTGGGAAAAGGAAGGCGGCAGGGAAGGTGGGAGGGGGATTAAGGAGAGGGGGATTAAGGAGAAAGGATTGGAAGTGAAAGTGGTCAAAGCACATGGTAAATATGAATGAAAATGTATTTCTGAATCCAATCACACTATACATGAATATATAGCAGTAAAGCATTTTTTTTCAAAATTGAAAACAGAGTGGAGAGATAGTTCAGCAATTAAAGGCTAGGCTCACAACCAAATTACCAAATATTTTTTTCAAAGTTTGTGTTGCTGGATGGTAGTGGCTAACAACTTTAATCCCAGCACTCAGGAGGCAGAGCCAGGAGGATCTCTGTGAGTTCAAGGACAGCCTGGTCTACAGAGCGAGATCCAGGACAGGCACCAAAACTACACAGAGAAACCCTGTCTCGAAAAACAAACAAACTAAAATTTGTAGAAATACCCAGTATAAAATTCAAACAGTCAATTAGTATAAACTCAATGACACTAACAAGTTTATGAACAACAACAACAAAAAAGAAAACAATATTAGCCATTTATTTTATATAAAAATGAACTATTTTCTTGGAAGCCATTGTTATGGTCATTTTTCTAAAGAAATTGGATTTTTCTTATTGGTATACTTCCATTGAGAACTCAATAATATGATATCTAGTCCAAACGACTAATCTTATCCTTAGGTTTTCATGGTCCAACCCTAAAAATAATTTTGCTAATGATTATTTCACTTAAAAATCTGTGTCTAAACAAATGATAAAAACTATTTATTTGCCTTAAAATAAGAACGTAATTGTCTCCCTTGGCTTTAATTCCAGCATTAAAAACAAAATATACTTGAAACAGTGTGTATGGTTCTTAGTAGGCTGGTGGCTGCTCAGTTACTGTTTTGGTTTTTAATCTTTTCTTCTCTGGTAAGTAACTGTAGAAAGTCTAAGTTCTCAAGAAAGATCAAATGCTCCTGGATACCAGGAGATACTGCTTGAGAATTCTCTTTGAGGTCTAGCTATGACAATAAGGCCAGTTGTACATGTATCTTTCTACTATAAGGGTGGATATGGTCCAGTAGAGGAAGAACACAGTGATAGAACAGCCCGCTCCAGGAAGGCTTCCTGCTGACTCCAAAAGTTTCCTTCCTCAAATCTCCCAAATCCTGATCATTCAAATCACACAATTAGCAGTTGTACACTGACTGTGACAGGTTTCAGATTGTTCCATTCTGTCTTTACTTAATTTTAATATTGACTGCATTCTTTTCCATGAATAAGCTTCCATTAATAATGAAGATTATATGTTCTTTGAAGGAAGGGACTGTGCCGGCCTTGGCATCATTTTGAGTTTTGCAGAAGGTATGTGTGATTGAGTAATTACATATTCATTAATGATTGACTACAGTTATGGCTAGTCTTAATCAGTATTGTAAAGAAAAAACAGCTCTTGTACTGCTTTTTTATTCTTCTTATAGCTGTCTTCTTCCTTTTATATCACTAATTTATTCATTCAGTACAATCATAAGTCCCCTGTGTTCAAGGCATTGTAGTAGACACTGGATAAACAGCACTGAACAAAAACAGTGCCAACCTTAAACTCAAAATACAGTTAGAAAGTTTTAACTGTATTTTGAGTTTAAAATTGATTATCAAGAGTCATTAGTAAAGTAATATAAGATAACAGCTAAGAAACTGTAACAGAGAAAGGTTCTACAAGTAGGTGATGTTGGGGTGATATTTCAGATGGTGAGGAATCAACAAGGTTGAGATAGTCTTCTCTGTGGGAGGAACAGAAGATGCAAAGAATCCAAAAGAAGGTCAATATGGGCAGAGCAAAATGAGCAAGGCAGAGTGTGCAGAGAAGAGAGGAGTTAGAGGCAGAGCATGTGAGCATTTGGAAACTCGGGTGAAGAGCTTAGATCTTTATTTTGAGCATATTCAGAAGCCATTAAGAAATTCTAAGCAAAGAAATACAACACAGCATTTTCAAAAAGTCATTCTGATTTCTCTGTAGATGTGAGAGGGGAAGCAGTAATAACTGATTTGAATATGTGAGCTATTATTTCACCTAGTCTAGAATGGAGATAATGAACTAGGCATAGAAATGTGACTCATGAATTGAATAAGCAAAGAGATAGACAGAATTGTTCACTGAAAATTCAGAGTGAGACAACACTAGAGGGAGCAGTCTTCAAGAGGGGCATTTAAACTAGATTAATTTGAGATGCCTGCAAGAGTTCAAAGTAGAAATGTCAGGTAGACTATTGAATGACAGTGAAGTTTTATCTATATAGTTCAAATGGAGCTAAACTTATCTCCATGGCTCACAAAATTGCCAGAGTTTCCACATCTTAGCCAGTCTTTAATTGTAAATTTGACCAACCAAATAAGACTGATTCTTCAAACATCCATTTAAAGATGGTCATGGAGAAATATCCTGCTGCTTCAGTTAGTAACTTAGAAAAACACATCAAGCAGGCATTAGCTGTATCTTCCAAGGAGAGAAAAATTAAGGAAGGACATTAGCCCAAGGACATTGCTTGATCCCCTAAAACCAGCCATATCAGAAACCAAGTGAATCTCTGATGTTCCCCACTAGTCTTCATTTTATTTCTCTATATTTTAACTTACACTTGTTTAATGCTATTTAGCCCGGAATGTGTGCTATATGTCAATAGAGGAGAAAATACAAATAAATAAATAAATAAATAAATAAATAAATAAATAAATAAGTGGAGAAGCAAAACCAGACAATCCCTCAGATGATATAGAAACACTGACCAGCAGAGGTTGATTGTTATAGTCGCTTATTCAACAAATAATAACATCTCTTTTCTTTCTTTAGAAATTTCTTAAGGCAGGCTGGAGAGATGGCTCAGCCATTGAAGGCTAAACTACACAACCAAAAGAAGAAGAAATTTCTATGGCATTAGATTTGTTTTTTACAATATGGTAGGTTGTGATGAAGAATTCATATTTATTTAACATTTAATTCATAATTGCATTAACAATACATTGTACTGAGTGGGTGATGTACCAGTTTCTGTAAGTGCCGGCTGATAACACCTCACACCTATACTGCCCCACAGCCATGTCCCTGTCTGACCTGGGAAACTTGCCCAATGATGTCTGGGAAGTTATTATCTACCTTTTCAGGCATCACCTCTTGGTGTATGACAAACAGCCCAACCCTACTATGTCTGCACAGAATCACCTCTGTGACGTAACCTAAGCCCCAAATCTTCCCCACAAACCAAGCTAAGCCTGGACTTTTGAAACCACATTTTTGCTTAGATTTTTCCTGTGCACATTCCTGTTGTCTCTATGTTCTAAATAAAATTTCCTGGAATTATTAGTTTAAAAAAATCATTTAATCATAAATCTTCACTAATCAGGAACTTCCCGTCACAGAATTTGCTTGTTATCACTCAATATAGACAAGAATAAGTTCTCTGTAATCAGAGAATGCTTCACTAAGTATCCATACCTGCTTGGGGCCACAGGATTATGCAGTGAGAAATTCAGCCATCATAAAAAGGCCAACCCACCAGAGCCAATGGTTCTGATGGAGGATTTAAATAAAAAAATGCAAGGTGGATTGGCATTATTGCCTTTTGAATGGTTTGGCTGCTTCCTGCTGTAGATTTCTTGTGTAAAGCCATAAACTTTCCCCCATATATTACAATTTGGGGATTTATTCCCATGGTGTAGCAGTGTTTTGACCATTTACTGGGCACAATTTCTCCCATGTGCTAGTATATTGGGTGGCATCCCCTCTATTCTGTGGGACCTCCAGTGAAAGAATTCGAAGTCAATAAACTTGATTCCCACAGCCTAATCCCCACTCCATTCCCTGAGACATACATTAGAAGCCAGCTCCCTGCAATTAACTCCCATTCGACAGGACATGTGGTCAGGAAAGGATCTTTCAAATAGATCACATTTGGGACCCTCAGAGATAAAGGAACGTCTAAGCACATTTGATTCCTGGTCCCTTCTGATTATGGAGATTGTGTGCCCTAAATTCTCCCACAGCTGAGTTGGGAAAGTGCTAACCTTAGCTGACCCCCCAGCTCTACCCTAAAAAGCTATTAATTCCCCTTGTTCTAACTGCTTAGGTAATAGATGTAAACCGTTGTACATTTATGACTAACCCCTAATTTAATTATTCATACCTAGGAATGAAGCACCATATATGAACTCCCTCAGAATGGAGAACCCTATTATATTAAATCAGCCTTTCTGCTTCTCAGTGCTGCCTGGCATCCTTCTAGTCACGCCTCCCCAGAAGCAGAAAAGTGCTGATGGTGTCACTTGGGACAGCTCCTATCTGCTTCTTGTTCCTGAGAAAAAGTGCTAGCTCTATAACTATGGTGATATACTGTGTACCCTGGTAAACTTGCCTGAGGATCAGAGGACAGAGCCAGCCACTAGATTAGACATAGAGGTCAGGCAGTGAAGTCACACACCTTAAATCCCAGTGCTTGAGATCTCATGTCTTTGCTTGGGAAGTACACATGCCTTTAATCCCAGGAAGTAATATGGCAGGGCAGAGAAAGGTATATAAGGCGTGAGGAAACAGAAACTCACTCTCTTGAGACTGAGGATTTCGTAGAGGTAAGAGCCAGTGGCTAGCTGTTCTGCTTCTCTGATCTTTCAGCTTCCACCCTGATATCTGGGCTCTGGGTTTCTTATTAAAAGACCATCTAGAAGCTGGGAGGTGGTGGTACACACCCTTAGTCCAAGCACTCAGAAGGCAGAGTCAGGAGGATCTCTGTGAGTTCAAAGCCAGCCTGGATTACACAGACTGATTTCCAGGACAGGGTCCAAAGCTAAGTTGAGAAACCCTGTCTTGAAAAACAAAACAAAACAAAAAAGACCATCTAGATCAACAGTAACTTTTCGATTACCAGAGAACTGCCTTTGTTTTGTGTGTATATATAAACTGAAAGACTCTGCAGCAGAAAAGAATAAAAATAGTTGGCAAGAAAAATCACTGAGTGAGAGATTTTTTTGCCCTCAGATCTTTTGAGCCTTAAGTCAGCTGTAGCCTTTCCTCTGAACCCTGGGAGGACATTGAGGCTGGCCCTCAATGGCCCTCAATACATTCCATTGTGTCCTCTTCTTGGAAGTTCTGCTGTCACAGGTTCCCAATATTTGGATGAGCCTTAGCTCTCAGTTGGAAAAATATGCAATGAACTTCAGCAGAAAAGTGGTTTTCATAGTAACTTTTTATGTTCTCATGTGCATTTTATATTTCAAATGTGATATCTTGACTTAGAAAGAAAATAAGAGGAACATTCAAACAGCCCCTCAAGGTTTATCATTGTTTTAGAATATGTTTTTAAAAAATCATAAAAAGGTTTCAGTAAACGTTCTTATGATACATGGGATTAGATAAATATAAGGTGAATAACTTTAACTAAACCAGTAATACTGAGTATGAAAACAATTATCTTGGTTTTTTTGCAAATAAAATTTAATTACATTTCTCTCTTCCTTTTCCTCCCTACACATCCTCCCATATATCCCTCCATACTCTCTTTCAAATTCATGGCCTTTGTTGTTGTTTTTACTAATTGTTATCACATATATGTATGTGTGTGTGTGTGTGTGTGTGTGTGTGTGTGTGTGTATTCATAAGTATATCATGTTTAGTCCACATAATGCTACCTGTAGGTATGTTTTCAGGGTTGACCATTTGCCACTGGACAACCAACTGATGTGCTCTTCCCTAAGAAGGAATGCCACTTTCATTCCCAGCTTTCTACGGTTGCTTTATTTTAATCTGTCTTAACTCTGCCCCAAACAGCAGAGTATTATACAAGTGGTCAAACAGAGAATTGCTGTGGAGTACTCCCTTTGTACCCTGTAAAGATTTGTCACTCAAATTGCTTTAATAAAATGTTGATTGATGAGTAGCCAGGCAAAAAGTATAGGAGGGACAGCCAGGCTGAGAATGCTGTGAGAAAGAAGGACAGAGTCAGAGGAGATGCCAGCCACCTGCTGAGGACACAGGATGTATAAAAAATGAGGTAACAGTACATGAGCCACATGGCAAAGCATAGATAAGAAATATGGATTCATTTAAATGTAAGAGTTAGGTGGTAACGAGCCTGAGCTATTGACCGATCATTTTCAATAAATATTGAGTCTCTGTGTCAGTTATTTGGGAACTGGTGGGTGGGACAGAAACTTCCACTAACAGAGAAGTTCATGGCAATCACTGTGTGACTCTGAGATTGCAGGTAGTCTGTAGACAGAGAAAGGTGCTAAGAACAATGACTAGCCTTAATATTTCTACTGAAGACTATGATATAAGGTATTGATTAAACTGTTCATATATTATTTTACATAGTTATAATGCTGTATTTATCACCTCTCTTGGCCACTAATTAAACATAACATATTATCTATTATCATTATTTGACGGAATCCCAGAGAATAGGATTCTATAAATATTCATTAAATACATATACAAAAAAATAATTTATAAATAGATTAAATGAATAGAAAGATGAATGAATGAGTCCTAAGCTACACTTTTTCATTTTTATCTCAAATATGTTTGGAGTGGAAAGAATATCTTGATAACTAAAAAGTTGTAGCCTGCAAAAAAGAAAAGTGAAAGAAAAATCATTTAAACTGGAAGACTATGCAATTTTTTCACATTTCTGAGAAGTTCAATATTTTCTGATGTTACTAAATGAAAACTAGTTGGTTGCTGTCTTCACAAAAGTAATCAACTAGGAAACTCTCAGTTGCTTATTGTGAACAAGTCTTTCCTGTACAAATGCTTTAATTCTGAGTTATCCTTTGAGAAAGTGGATGTAGAATGAGAAATTAGGAAGAAAAGAGCAAATAAAATATTCAAAAACATGGAAGTAGCATTCAGGAGGAACTGGCTTCTAAGAACTAGGAATTTTGAAAAAGTGAATGTAGACCACATCTAAATGAATGGACTTGGGTTCAAGGTGACAGACTTCTTATTAAAGACCTCACTTAAATTATGTTAGATATAAAAGTAGGGATAAATCCAAACACTAACAAAAAGTAGAAAAGATTTCCTTAATAGATGAGAGATTTATCTCATGTCCTGAATTCAGACAAAGAAAGAAAGATAGCTAGAGAGATAGCTCAGCTGTTTAATAGTGGCTGTTCTTCAAGAGTACCTGAGTTCTATCCAAGTACCCACACTGGGCAGCTCCCTACTACCTCACTCTAACTCCAGGGGTTCCAGTATCCCTGTTCTGCCTTCTTGGGCACCTGCACTCATGTGCACATGTAAACATAGACATATGAACCTATACACAACTTAAAAATAAAGTAAATCTTTGAAAAAAAAGGACAAAATCCTGAAGTTAATAATTACAAAATGCACCTAGTATTAAATCTTAAAAAAAACTAAGCAATTATTTATTTATACTTTCTTTAACCCATGGAATCCAATTATTGCTGCCTATATTGGAATGGGTGTGAGGGTCCTGGGAGAACTTGGGTTGAAAGTGAAGGATGGATATAGTCAAGATACATTGTATACATATACAAAATTTTCAAAAAATAAAGAATAAACTTCTAAAAATGAGTAGTATCTTTAAAGAAACAGTTTAAAGTTTTATTGAAATGCATCAAACAAGTCCTAAATGAATTAGTTATTTTGTGCAGGCCTCTACATTTGAAGCAAGTTAAATCAAATCCCAACAAATATGTGTGTGTGTGTGTGTGTGTGTGTGTGTGTGTGTGTGTGTGTGTATTTGATGCATAAAAGCAAAATTCAAGATTAGCCAAGATAAACCTGAAGAAGATTATAATCCTAGATGTATTAGATGTATTGGGTGTACATTCTGAAAAATATATTTGAATCCAGAAATCTGTGAATATGATATAATTAAGCTATGAGAGAAGACCTGAAGATAGATTTCTTGGAGGCACTGAATCCCATATTAAAAAGCCTCATCAGAATGAAAATTTATAGAGAAATGAGGAGGAAGACCTTGTGAAGATGGATACAGAAATTAGACATTTCATTATTATTCATTAAGGGATGCTTGGAGTAGTCAGAAGTTAAAACAGATAAGGAGTAGCCCTTGCTATTGACAGAGTAAAAAATAGTTGTACAATGAAAGAGTTCATATGCCTCAGTTAATATGTCGAAACTTCATTTGTGGAGGGGCTGGCCTGACAGATAAGCATTGGAATGACTATTGTACCATAGTAGTGCTACCAGAGTACTGCTTTTTACATTAGGGAGGAATGAATTTAATTCCTTAATTCACATAAACATGTGACTCAGTTCCATATAGTATAAATTTTAAATGTGAAAGGCAAAGCCAGGGTTTTAAAAGCCAATGATATAGAATCAGAAATAATTTCTCATGCAAGTACAAATGGTACTGATGAGAAAATAATGGTATCAATAACATTTTAAAATTTAGATCACCTATTCCTCTCAATATAGTACAACAATAATAAAATGCAAGGAACAAATTGAAAATGTCATTTTCAATATGTATTATCAATATAGGTTTATATACAAATGGTCAAAATCATTAACAAACATTAATGGAAAAGAAATGCACATGGCAGATAACTATGGCAAAACTTAATTACTAAACAGGGAAATGAGAATTAAATCCTCAGCGAGATGCAGACTGCCAGCATGGCAAATTTGAATAGTCAAATTGTTCAATTCTGAGAAGGTTGTAGATCAGTATTTCCCATTGAGCTTACCATTCTCTCAATCTGATGACTTCTTTCTATAAACTCTCTTGATGACCTCATCCCGTAATTTTCTTTGTATTTGATGTTTGTGACTTGAAAAGAGGCAAGGTAATAGAATGACTTATCATCTGAAAGGTAAGGAGAATGGGAGATCCTTGGTTACATGTACTAGGTTCTTTGTTTTTCATCTAGAACAAAAGTTACTGTAGAACTCAAAAACTCTACCTTATAATTCCATCATGGCAGTCAGCCAACACAGAAAATTTACTTCCCAAAGAACACTGACTGATACTCCTCTTATAGATCCATATGCATATCAAAAATTTCCTACAGTTAGACATATACCATATAATGAAAAGTCAGTGTCAAATGAAATCGTAAAAGTCATGTGCATTCATTTCTCAGAGAACTGCTAACATGGGTTTATCATACACAGTGTTTTGATGACACAGTTGCCTGAGTTTTGAAAAATCTATCCTCTTCATAATTCCCACTACCACGAGCAATCTAGTTTATGTTGTGTCATGGAGCTTCTCCCATTCTCCACACAGCAGCCAGTTGTGTCGAGAGCTGTCCTGAAGACTGCCAATTTGGCAATACCACTTGCCCACCAGAAGCCTTTCCTTTTTCCCATTACCATGGAAAGGAATGCCAGCCAATTCTTTTACTTTTACACACTGCATCCTTACTTGCATGGAACCTGCCTTCTTTTTGATATTCTTTTCTACATATTCAGAATTTGTGTTGTAGCAACAGTAAAACTGTTTGTGTTTTCCTATACTTAGTATCCCCCCTAAGATTTTGCTTCTCTATTACTTTCTCAGAAAATCTCTGTCGGAGGGTGCTCTCTATTGTTTTCATCCTATTCCTGACATCGTCTCTTTTCAAGATGCTGTTTGCAGCGTCGACACTGAGCTACCAACCACAACTGCACAGCTATACTACACTTTGAAGAGCTCTTACTATAAATTCTAAAGATTTATGCTTTTTTTTTAATAGGATGACAGCCTCTGCAGGGGAACTTTGGACTACTTTTTATTCAAAGAGGAAGAAACATTTCTGATAATGATAGAAAAAAGAACACAGTGCTATGAGTGCCCTTAACTTTTTTATAAAGTAATAAATTAAGGAATATCTATTTCAAAACTCTGTACTTATTAACTACATAATATTTTATGTTAAAATTAATATTTTAATTTAATTATAATTCCATTTCAAAACACTTTCTAGATTAAAAATTATATCAAAGACCTGGAATGAGTAAGAATTACATTTATAAAAGAATAAACATATTCTAACTCTAATACCTACAAGTACTTGACATTATTATTTGTTTTTCTTTTTTTTAAATGTTGTTTTATCTGGCTAAGATGGATTACTATCATAATTTCATATCTTCTTTTTCTTATTTATGAGTTAACCCTAAGAATTTTTTTAAGTCATAGTCTCTCTACATAGCCCTGGCTATCCTAGAACTTACTCTGTAGACGAAGCTTGCCTCGAATTCACAGAGATGCACCTGTCTCTGCCTCCAGAGTGCTGGGATTAAAGGTGTGCCTATACCCAGCTGGCATTTTGTTTCTTAAAAATACAGTTTAGTTATCAAAGTCAAAAGTTGAAAAAGATGCATCAACGATGCCTTTTTACATAAATAATCTATGCTCAATTTCAATTGTATTTATGGTTTCACTTTTAAGATCATGGCTTAATTCTTTGTCATGGATGAGTGGATGAATGAATCAATACTAAGTTCTAATCAATCACTGTTTACATGCAGTGTCTTAACAGATCCAAGCTATATCTCCACTCATATCTTCGCAAGATTTCATAGCTGAGTTCTCTTATAAGAGGTTTTATTATTTACTTCAATGACAGGTATTTTTTCAGTGATGTCTCTATGTATATTTTAATACATTTTAATATATTATAATCTCAAAATATAAAAAGTGATTTAAAAATCAATTAAAATGATGTAAAACACTAAGTTATGAATGGTTGTCATTTTATTATTTTGCTATTGGAAATATTCCATGTCATACAGCTAGAGTCTGGAATCAGCATAATGATGATCCAAAAACTGCTTTCACTGACTCTAAAATCCTTACATTTTGAAGCTGTGTACTGCAATTAAACCATGTGCAAAGCAAATAGGACTTTTTTTGAAATTATAATATATCACTTCCTCCTTCCCTTTTCTTCCTTCAAACCTCACATGTATACCCTTGCTTTCATTCAAATTCATGGCTACACATGCATATTCATAAATGCATAAATACAACCTGCTCAAGGCATATAATGTTACTCATATGCATATATTTTCAGGCTGACATTTGTTATTGGATAACCAATTGATGGGCTCTTCTCTGGGGAGACTATTTCTTCAATACTCAGCATCCTAAGTTGTCTGTAATTCTGTGTCTAGGGTTGCCAGTTCAATCCCTTGGGATGTTGTAGAAATGTAAAGGTGACTATAATAAACACTTAAATCATTATAAAAACTCTAAAGTACACTGTGTATTGTACAATAATTATAGTAGTCATTTAATATGCAAAGACAGAGGTAAGTGCATCTTATCTGTGTGTCATTTGTTTTTATCTGTGATAGCGTTTTTCTATACAGTTAGAAATTAGTTCAGAGTTTTTTATTCTCCTTCAGTCATTAAGCAACTTCACTTTTCTTCAGATATAATGTTGGCTATGACTTCTTTAATATGTTTTGGAGCAACTGTTTTATATAACAAGCTTTTACCCTCCCCTTCCTCCCCCTTCTTTCTTTCTCTTCCCTTCTCCTTTCTTCTAGCCTCCTTCCCTCCCTCCCTCCCTTCCCTCTCTCTTTTCCGTTCTTCCTTCCTTCCTTCCTTCCTTCCTTCCTTCCTTCCTTCCTTCCTTCCTTCCTTCCTTCCTTCCTTCCTTCTTCCTCCCTCCCTCCCTCCCTCCCTCCCTCCTTCCCTTCCTTCCTTCTTCTCTGTCTCTCTCTCTCTCTCCATTTCCTTATTTCTTTGTGGTATTGGGGATCTGAATCCACAACTTAGTGCCTCTTAGGCAATTGTTCTTCTACTGAACAATATCCTCAGCATTCTTTAATTCTTAAATTTTGAGACAGGCTGTTCATTTGATGAAGCTGTTCTTTATCTCACTCTGTAACCCAGGTAGTCCTTGAACTTGTAATTCTCGGTCTTCAGTCTCCTGACCAGCTGGGACTACTAGCTAACACTACTGAGACATATCTATCACAAGCTTTCTGGAGGTGATTCATCAATATATTGATTCTGAGAAGGGCAGTCAAGCCCATAACTTGACATTATTTGTCCTTATTCTAAAGAATTTTTTTCCTTTTTAAAAATTCTTCTTTGTGTTTCATTTACATGTGCCTCTCAGCATGGTGCCTATTTAAAATTTTAATATTTAGAAATGTGTAATGCAGGCTTTCTGTTCTTAGCAAACTACACTTTTACATCAATAAAATATTAGATTTACCATTGAATGTCTTCAAAATGTCCAATTTATGCAACAGAGTGCACTTGTACAATAGGAACAGGGCCAGGAGACTTACCTTCAACAACGAAGTGAGTGACAATGCCAATTGTGATTCCTACAATTGCCGCGATTGCCAACGTGAAAAGAGACAGTCGAATAGGGTCCCAAAATTGTTGTTGTCGTCTGTGGTATTCAGTTCGTGGGTATGCAGTTTCTGAAAATTCAACTGGTCTGAAATAACAGAATGAAAATGACAGCAATTCAGTAGACTACATCACAGTCCTTTCTCACATGCATTTCCCTCTTTTTTATTGAAAATAGATTCAGTGGAGAGTCTAAACGAGAGGTCTCCATTGGGTCCTTCAAAAGTCAGGGAACCCCGCAGAAGAGAAGAAGGAAAGATTGCAAGAGTCAGAGGGGATCGAGGACACGAGGAGAACAGGGCCCACCAAATCATGTGCATTTTATCCTGTCCATTCCTTTGTCTAATGATTGGTATTGCTAAGTAGCACTGGGTTACTTGAATCGCAACGAGAACATCGTAATGTGCACACCCCCACCCCCAAACCACAAGCACAGTATGTAGTTCTTAAGTTGTATGTAGTTGTTAAGTTCTATCAATGTGATGATTTCTTTGGCCTGATTTTTGTGTGGCATACTGCAAATTCAAATGCTTGGTAATGAAATATAAAGGCTACATTTAAAAATTTATACTTTAAAAATAATATTTAGCCAGGCGGTGGTGGCGCATGCCTTTAATCCCAGCACTCAGGAGGCAGAGGCAGGCGGATCTCTGTGGTGGTAATCTAATTGTACTGAAATATTATTTTGATTGTATGTTAATAAATAAAGTTGTCCGGGGGTCAGAGCTATTAGAGCCATAGCAAGAGTGTGGCGGTGGTGGCACACGCCTTTAATCCCATAGATCTCTGTGTGTTCAGGGATATAGCCAGCATTGGAGACATATGCCTTTAAGACCTAGGGGGCTGTACATTCAGACAGTGATGAGGCAGTCATGTGTTTGGGTTTACAACCAATGAGAAGGCAGAACAACATACTATAAAAAAAAACGAACAGACAGGAAGTAGGTCTCTTTCACGAAGCTGGGACAGCAGGAGGAAGGGTGAGATTTTAGCTCTGAGCTCTGACCTCTCGGCTTTCTCTTTTACATTGTTTCTGTGTTTCTTATTTAATAAGACGGTTGGTTACATCAATAGATCTCTGTGAGTTTGAGGCCAGCCTTGGGCTACCAAGTGAGTTCCAGGAAAGGTGCAAAGCTACACAAGAGAAACCTTGTCTCGGAAAACCAAAAAAAAATAAAAATAAAAATAAAAAAATAAAAAATAATATTTAAGTCATTTCAAGAAGGGAGATTTTTAAGCACATTTTGCATATTTCCATCAGTTGTAACTGATTAAAAATAAAAGGCTTTAATAAGACTTAAAAAAAATCTTAAGAAATTAGAACAATCCATCCCTCACCCCAAATCGACAGACTGAGTGGGCCCATCCACTGGGGAGGACTCGTCATGCTGTGGCTGGAAGCTGAATCTGCACACTCCTCACAGGCTCACCTGGGGAACTTCCTCAGTACTGTCACCCTGAACGGGACTGGGCTCTTCTAACTCAGAGGTCTCTTCCCTGCCCGTGCCAGGGGCTGAGCACACTCCAGATGCCAATTTCTGCTTCCCCCGTTCCCTTGGTAGAGGTCTTCAGGGTCCTGACCGGGCACCATCTAACCAAATTCTGGAGAAGTGGACCTTAGAAGCTGTGCTCTCTGCTCCCTGGGGCCTTAGGGCAAAGAACCCGACCCTGGTGAAAGGGAGAGGAGGGGACTTTGTTTATTTATTTATTTTTCTTTTGAGGTACTTCCCTTTCTGAGTCAGTTTCATTTCCTCCGGGTGGCACTGGCCACTCCCCCTGCCTCCCACTCTAGATCCCTTCCTAAGACTCAGGAGGTAGGCTGGGGGCAGAAGGAACAAGTGGGATCCAGTTTCGTGTGGTTGGTTTTTATTATCTGGGTAACAGCAAGCAACTAAGAAAAAAAGAGAAAAAGATTAAAAAGAAAAGAAGATAAAAGAAAAGAAAAATGAAAAATTCCTAATTTTTTTTTTTTTTTACTAACTATATGGGCAATAGAGAGCTAGGTGGTTAACAGCACTTGCTGCTCTTCCAGAAGACCTAGATTTGATTTCAAAGCACCCACATGGTGACTCACAACCATCTGTAACTCCAGTTCCAATGGATCCATCTTCTTCTTCTTCTGGCCTGTGCCGGTACTGCATTCATGTGGTACATAGATACACATGCAAGCAAAACACGTAGACACACAAATAAAACAAATATAAAATAGTTTTTTAAAAAATAACAACATAGCAGGGCGCTGGTGGCACACGCCTTTAATCCCAGCACTTGGGAGGCAGAGGCAAGTGGATCTCTGTGAGTTCGAGGCTAGCCTGGTCTACAAAGTTCCACAACAGCCAAGGCTACACCAAGAAATCCTGTCTCAAAAAACCAAAAAAAAAAAAAGTAACAGCATCACTTGCAAGACATTATCAGGGTTCTTTTTATTTAATTGCTATCCCCCGCAAAATCGCACAACTTATGAGTTGTACTTGATGACATTCCAGTATTTCTATGACTTGTATCACTCATTTGTCTCAGTTTTCCTGGACACTACTTCTTCTAGGGACAGCACATCATTTAGACCATCTTTTTTCAACAACAAAAAAAAAGTTGCTATTTACTTAATTTCTGATTTCTCAAATAACATTCAGTGCTATGGTTTTTGTATTTTTATGAAAACTTTTTATTTGACAAACATGCATTGAAAATGTTCACTAGTATAAAAACAATCCTCATATTGTTGCTTTTGACATTAAAATGCTTTACAAATCATCGTGTTTTCCTAAAGGTTTTGATATGTGCTTTGCCTTTATGATACTCATACTTTAGTAGAGGAGAAAGACATGGAAACAAGTTGTTGCAGTGTTTTTAGATTAAATAACAAACAACCCTTTGGAGGGATATGGTAGGAGGTTTTTATCAAGAAGGTTACATTGTGTGTGTGTGTGTGTGTGTGTGTGTGTGTGTGTGTGTGTGTGTGTGTGTTTCTTCATTTCTTTTTGAGACAGCCACTCACTACATTGCCCTGAAGGACTTGGAAGTCGTTATGTGGACAAGACTGGTTTTTAACGCACAGGTATCTAGGTTGATCCCTGACTGTGCCTTGAGGGTTCTGGGATTAAAGGGGTGTGCTGCTGTGCCCAGCTTAGGCTACATTATTAAAACTTTGAAGAATCACTAGATATGAAGAAAAAGAGGAAACAGAATGTGAAAAAGAAAAACTGAAAGGGTGAGATGTGAGGGAGGGCTCCCTACTAATAATTGGTATCAGAAATAAAAATATAAATAAAATTAGGCTTTTGCCTTGAAGAATTCATGTTCTGCAAAGTGTATGCAGACAGGAAGCCTTTTCCAACACTACAGTACTAAAATAGAATGGAGTACAATAGGCTGCTGCAAACCCAGAAGTGTGAGGTTTATAATCCCTGCAGGTAAGTGGGCAACCCAAATTGTGATCAGGTAGTGAACATAGCATAAATCACACAGGTGTGGAAGGAATGGGGATTAGGCAAGACATGGACTGATATGTCAGGATAGAGGCTGTGTTTAAGAAACAAGAGAGAGGTGGTGAACGCCTGGACTGAGGTTGCAGCGTGGGAAGGAAAGGAGAACACACATCCAGCTTTAATCCTTGAGCCTTGCTGAGTGATTGATTGGGTGTGGGACAAAGAAACGATTATCGGCTCATTAGAGTGGATGTCCAGGCAAATAATTGTGCTTCTAGGAAAGATGAGGACAATTGAAGGAAAAGGAAGTGCTTCCAATTAGGTATCAATAATGCTGATAGGATGCTCAGCTCGAGTCAGCTGGAAACAATGTCTTTACTTTTGTATCACCAATGACTATTCATATTTCAATGAAGGCAACTCTTAAGGTTGAAACTGCACAACCCAGAAGAAAAAAATCCTCCACATTCCCATGAGCATTGCTTTGCTTCTTACCCACAACACACCTATTTCCAAATCAATGCCAGTAAGTATTCTTGATTGTTTATTTTGTGTATGTACCTAGTATTATCATTCATTTGTATTCTTAGTCCCCATTTCTCCATGTTTTCTTGATTTCATTCCTGTGGCCTGACCCTTTCAAAAATCAGGAGAATCAAATTTTACCAAATTCCTTGTGATGATAGCTAAGCATCACATCATAAGATGCACCATTGTAAAAGAGAGCCTTTTTCGTTTATCACAGTCATATTTAATTTTGAAACATATTTCTTCTATCATTGACTGCTTGTTTTCATCCTGATGGGGCTCAAATGGTAAATTCTGTCCCATAAAAGTTGAAGTGGGTTTTACCTAATATGTCTGTCCTGCGAAGTAGAGCCTACAGGGACAGCAGGAAGATGCCACCCAATCACTGAGGAAATAATGTTTATCATCTTACGGTTGTGATATGAATTGCTTCCTCAAGTGGTCCATGTGTTGGAGACTTGGTCCCCAGATGATGGTGTGTCAAGAAGAAAACATTCTTTGCCATGCCATTCAGCCCCAATCTTCACCATCACCACATTTTAAGAACAAGGGAGCAAGTCCACTACGCCCAGGCACCTCTGAAACCCTGAGTCAATGAGTCTTCCTGTAAGTTGTTTATCCCAGATGTTTCTTTTTTTAATCAATGAACAAAACCTAGAACACTCAAAGCAGGGAAAAGATCCATAAAAATCCACCTAGGTAGCACTAGGGAGAACTGGCCCTGCCCCTCACCAACTGCACCATTCTGGAGAGTGGGCCCTGCACTTCCCCAGGCAACACAGTAGAGCTGTCCCTGCTAACAGTGGTGCAGGTGAACCAGCCTTATATATGCAAGAATGTAAGAGCTGACCCCGACTTGCTCCTGGCCCCTGGACACCTAGACACCTACTGCAGGCGGTAAAAGCTGATCCTGGGGTCATTAGAGTGGGGAAGCTGACCTTGACCCTCACCAGCTGCAGCACTTGGGAGAGCAGGACCTGTGCCTAGCCCAGGCAGCATAATAGAGCTGACCCAGCTGACAGAGGCACAGGTGATCTGGTGCCGCCTGGAATGCACATGGAAGATCTGCCCCGCCCCCTTCATCTACTATATGGTGGAATGGGTGAGGGAGAGATGATGTCTCCCTTTTCCCACCCCTCATTGCCTATGAGAATGGGAAAATTGGCACTGCCCCCTAATGGCATCAGCACTCTGGAGAGCAGGCCCTGCACCTTGCCTAAGCGGCACAATAGAGCTGACCTTTGTTGGCAGAGGTGCAGGTAAGTGTGCCTGGGGGGCATGAGAGCAGGCAGACTGAACCCATGTTCTCTCATCTGCCATGTGGTGGCATGACAGGGGAAAAAAAATGTCCTCCCTTCATCATCACCTGTGGCAAGTGAGAGAACTGGCCCTGGGCCCAGGAGAGCAGGAGAACTGGATCTGCCCCTCACCAGCTGCTGCCCACTGGGGGAGTGGGTACACATGGCACCTGACCTGGGCAGCACACTAGAACTGACCCTGCTGGTGAGGGTGCAGGTGAGCCAGGCCTGTGGGCATGAGAGCAGGAAAGCTGCCCCCAAGCCCTCCCTTGTATGCCATGGGATGGCAAGGGTAAGGAAAGTATGCCCCCCAACCCTTGCCACCTGAGAAAGGTGGGAGAGCCAACCTCAGAGCATAAAAATGGAAGAGCTGGTGATGCCACTCACCAAGCACAGCAATCTGGAGAGTGGGGCCTGCACCTCACTTGGGCAAAACAATAGAGCCAGCACTGGTGGTGTGTGTGCAGGTGAGCAGGACCCAAGGATGTGAGAACAGGGAAACTGGGCTCACTCCTTGCTGTCTGCTACATTGGGTGAGCTAGCTGGGGCAGTGCTGGAGAGCTTACCTGGGTGGTGATGGTTAGGGAAAGCTGGCAGGCTGACCCAGCTACCACCCAAGCACAGAACCAAGACTATGAATTAGCCCGCCCCTACAGCTGCTGGAGCATGTGAAGGGGTCAAACCTAAAGAGCAGGGGTTGAGATATAGATGTCCCAGTCAGGGTTGGTCGCTGAGCAGTCTCTTATTCTTTATACTTTTAGCAGTTGGAGTTCTTAGTGTTAAACAAAACAAAACAAAAAGACAGATGGATGAAAGATGTACTTGTCTATAGATATATTGATCAATAACTAGAAGGTAGTGTAACTGGTGTCTATTTAGCAAAATAATAGTAGTATGTTCTCCCCTTGGGCCTATGACTTCTTTAGCACAGTTTTTTTTTTTAATCCTTTAGAACTGTGCCAGGCATGGGATCAATCTTGTGAAAATGGCCTTAAATACAATCAGAAAGTAGTTGGTTACTCTTATAATATTTATGCTACTGTTGCACCAGTAAGTATACCTTGCTAGGCTGATCACTATCGTAACTCATGGGGTTCACAGCTTGGTGAGATCAGTCATCACTTTTCTCCTTTGGTAGCATGTGTTGCGCCTTCCAGCACTATGGAAATTCGTCAGTAGGGATGGAGCCTCCAGGTCATTATTAGATTTGTTTCTCCATATTCTATGACTCAAGTATGTGATGTCTTCATCAATAGGCTCTCATCATCAAGTTCTAGAAGGTAACCAAGAGCAATGGCAATAGGCTGTAGTGTTTGAGGGCACATGGTACCCCACTGATCAACAACTGCAAGAGAAGTTCTTGGCACTGGGCTCTTTATTTGATAGTCTATTGAGCCTAAGAGGAACATCGTTCTATTCTTACAGGACACCTTAATCTAAACTCTTGTCTGTATATGTGGTTTGTATATCTACAGCAGTAGGTTCCCATATGCCTTTTTCAAAGGACATTAGTGTTAGTTTTCCTTTCCTATACTCTTTCCTCTACCCTACCTTCCTGTACACACTTCATTTAATCCTTCTTGATTATTATTCCTCAATCTTCCTTTATACTACCTATCTTCTATCTCCCCTTCCTTGAAAGATATTGTAAAATAATGATATAAATAAAGCTTGACAAGAGACCATAAGCTTCTTTCAGAAAAAGAACAGTATGTAATACCACTTTTTATCTAATCCTGACATATATATATATATATATATATATATATATATGCCCTGACATAAATATTACTGCCTTTCATATGAATGAATAATAGCAAATAAGAGAAATGAAGTCTATACCTAATTCCAGGAGAAATTATTTATATGCAAAATCTAAAGAATATTAAGAATTATTCTTTAGATTCAAACTGATTTTAAAGCTGATCACTAAAAATAATTATTTATAAATTTTATTTATAAATTAACCAAGAAAATGGTCCATATATATGCATTGTGGAATATTTGTACACTGTGTGAAGATGTATTTCTGTGATTGATGTAATAAAATGTTGCTAAGAGGAGATTATAGGTGGAATTTCCAGGCAGAGAGAGAACTCTGGGAAGAAAAATGTCAGAGTCACCAGACAGACGTGGAAGAAGCAGGATGGGCAGTATGGAGAAGAGGTAGCGAGCCTTGGGAAGAACCTAGATTGAAAAGTATGGGCTAATTTAAGTTGTAAGAACTAGTTAGGAACAAGCCTAAGTTAAGGCTGAGTTTTTATAATTAATGAGAAGTCATGTCATTTGGGGCATGTAGAAAAATAATCCGACTATATATATGGATATATGTAGTGAATCTAAGAAAAACTGAAAGGTTACTTTGATGGTTGCAGCAGTCTGATTTGGTTCAGCTGATGGCACCATGTTAAAAATGTAATCAGTAATAGAATATAACCTTCCCTAGAGTATCTCCCCATCTAGGAGTTTCCACATTCCTTCCTTCACACACACACAAAAGGTAGAAAACTCAGCCTCAACTTGACCCATCAGGAAAGCCTTGGTACTGATCCCCAACATGCACAGTAGCCTCAAGTCCAAAAGAATGAACAGTCTAGCACAATAGGAAGAATGCCCTCAAGATCATGGACTCTTTCACTCTACAGGGAAGACCTGAGGACCAGCCAGCCAGGAATCTCCGACCCCTAATCCTACCACTCTGCCACCAGTGGCCCTACTCTACCCAGTGAATGACTCCAAGAACTTGAGAACTGGTCCACTAGGGCAGTGCATACCTCCAGCAAAGTCACACCATTGCCTCCACGTAATCCTGTGGTGTATCTCATCAAGGTACTTTCAGACACACTAAATCTGATTATATCTTAAAAAAAATAAATAAATAACATGGCACTATATCTCAGTACTCACCAGAACCAAAGTCAAAGCACCTTGCCCAATCAATACTCATATTTCATTGGAAGAAAATACCTTTCCTTTCAAAGATTCTCCATGCAATTGAAAGAAGCAGCTATTTGACTTCACAGATATCAATATAAAGACTCAATAAGCGCTTTCAAAGAAATAGAGCAATACTCTTGTAATAGTCCCCAATGTTAAATCTTTAAAGTGCTGAAAAGACAATTGAAAACAATTATTTGAGGGAACTCAGCTAGAAACAAGAGACTACAGATGAACAATTCAACAATGACAGTACAATAATGGTCTGAATGACACAAAGCAAAAGATAAACAGGCTACAACCCACAGCCCCAGAGAAGCTAGGTAAAGAGGAGGACCCTGAGAGGGATCCACATAGTTTGACCTAGGAAGGAGAAGGGGTTAAGATCTCCCGGGTAAACTGAGAGGGTGGAGAACAGGGGGAGGGGATGGGGGTAGGAACATGAGGGCTTGAGATGGCCCAGCTTGGGGAGGGACAGAGAGGGAGAACAATGAAAGAGATATCTTGACAGAATGAGCCATTATGGGGTTAGAGGAAAATCTGATGCTAGGAAAATTCCCAGGAGCCCACAATGATGTCCCCAGCTAAGACTCATAGTGATGGTGGAGAGGGTGCCTGAACTGGCCTTTCCCTGTACTCAGATCAGTGACTACCCTCATTGTCATAATAGAACCTACGTCCAGCAACTGATGGAAGCAGATGCAGAGGCCCAGAGCCAAGCACTTGACCAAGCTCCTGGAGTTCAGTTGAAGAGGGCGAGGAGGGACTATAAGGGCAAGTGGGTACAAGATCATGATGGGAAAAACCACAGAGACAGCTGACCCAAGCTAGTGGGAGCTCATGGACTCTGGACTGACAGCTGGGGAGCCTGCATGGGACCACAACAAGCCCCTTGAATGAGGGTGACAGATGTGTGGCTTGATCTGCTTGTGAGTCCCCTGGCAATTGGACCAGGACTCATCCTGAGTACATGAACTAGCTTTTTTAGATCCCATTCCCTATAGTGCCATGCCTTACTCAGCCTTGATGCGGGGGAGGGGGGGGTTGGGTCTGCTCCAACTTGGTATGCCAGCCTGTGCTGACTACCCAAGGGAGGACTTACCCTCTATGAGGAGTGGGTGGGGGTGTGATGGGGTAAGGTGGGGGGGTAGTAGGAGAAGGAAAGGGAGGGGGAACAGAGGATGGTATGTAAAATGAAAAAAACTTTAAATAAACAAGTGTTAAAAAATAATGGTCTGAATAAATTCAATACATAAATGTATATGAAATAGCATGCATAACATATTATACAGATATATAACATATTCATTGTCTTTAAAAGAATCAGACTGAAAATATATCAGGGAAGCAGAGCATTCGGTAGTTAAAATAAAACACAGTTGGCATTCCCAACAAAAGAGTAACAGAGCAAGTGAAACAGTTTCTGAACTTGACTACAGGTCTTTGGAACTAAATCATCAAATGTGGAAGCAGGGCAGAAGTTGATTGCTATGCCACAGCATGTAAAATGATGCAACATTTATGGTGCACTGATGTTGGTATTTTCACGATGAGACAAAATAATTGTGCTAACCTTATGTATTTGAAAGAAAAGGAACACAAATTAGAGGACTGCAAAACATGCCCTTGGTTTTGTCAGAAAGCATGCGAGGGGGCATTCTTGGCTGTGAGTGACTGCAGTGGCATAAAGAACTGGTGACATCATGAGGACTGGGAGACTGTCAAGTACACTTTGGTCATCAAAATAAGCTCCCTATCAGCTAAAAATCCCCGATTTAGCAGACAATAAGGGTGAGAAAAACTGCAAGGTATGGAAAGAAGCCATATAGCACCTTGCTTTAATGTTAGAGTGTGGGATAGCTTTGCATGTGAGGGGAAATGTCATCCTATTACATTTTAATGACACTGTAGAATGAAAACATAAGCTATTTCAAGAATTTGTTCATAGCAATTACATACATTTTCTGAAAATTATTTTTAAAGCTTTAGAACAACACACACTATTGTATTCTTCATAGCTGACTTCAAAGATCATCATGAGCATGTCAGAGCACTCAGAAACAAGTCCCTCCAATACTGTAATACAGAAAAGTTAGCTTCACCTCTTATAACAGCTCCATTTACAAATGTGTTTAGTAATTTAGTTTACTTTGTATGAATATAAAAAACATTGGGTAGTTTCCCCTATATTCTTCAAAAATCTGTCAAGCTCTTCAAATATTTTATTTTTTGAATTACTATTTGAGATTAATTAGAATTATCATTTTTTTTTGCTCCAAGAAGATATAATGGGCTATCATGTACCCTCCAAAAATATTGAGAACAGATCATGTTCGATGTTTCACCTAACTGATTATCCAATAACAAGTGATCAGTTTTAAAAACATATACATTCAAGTAATACTAAATGGACTCAGCATGGTGTGTGTGTGTGTGTGTGTGTGTGTGTGTGTGTGTGTGTGTGTGTGAGAGAGAGAGAGAGAGAGAGAGAGAGAGAGAGAGAGAGAGAGAGAGAGAGAGAGAGAGAGAGAAATTAAAGAATGAAAGACGATGAATTTGAAGAGGAGTTGGGCAGGACACACGAACAGGAAGAGCAAATGTGGGAAGCCAGGAATGTGGGAGGTAGAGGAAGTACTGAGTGGGTGTGTGTTGTTGATATAAGCATAGTCATGTCACACACCCCAATATCTAGACCCATGGAAATGGCAAATCCTTCTCTGGGTGAGAATAAGAGGCATAGCAGAACCATCCTCTGGTTCAACTATGAGGGTTTTCAAACAAATGTTGACAGTGTGTGCAAACCATCAACTGAAGCTCCATTCTCTGTGATGACTGAAGCCTGAGATTGTGCCTCTGCCGCCTTGTTCTGCCGTATACAATAAACCTTCATCCTCAATTTAGATATATAAAATAAATTGCTGAGTTTCCAGGTTGCTGTTATTGATGGTGTGTATCCATCACAGTGCATGCAGTCCAGACAGGTCTCAGCTTTTCTATACTTATGTTTGTATGTCTGTCCTTTCTTCATTCCCCAAACAATGTAGCATGCAGCAGGGAACATTACAGTAATGTAACTATATTTTAATTTTAAAAAAAAAAAACAAAATTAAATGTATATGTGTGTGTATTGAGAACAGAACATATTAAATGAGTTAAATTATCTCATTCATGGAGCACATGTTCATTAAACATCTACTGTGTTCCAGACATTATTTTAGGTACAAGAGATTTAGCATAAATGTATGTGTGTGTGTGTGTGTGTGTGTGTGTGTGTGTGTGTGTGTGCGTACACACACACATTTTGGCTTCCAGTAGGAAAGAAAGACGTAGTGGACACCGACAAATTTATACAGCAATGTAAAATACTAGGGAAGAGGAAAGAATTAGTGTAAGAGAGGTGGTTAGATTACATTGAGCAGGAAAGAACATTTTGAATGGACAAAGGAAGATGTAAACAAAGTGAAAATTAGAGCCATGTAGATATCTAAGGTTCGTTTTTCAACCAGCAAAAAAGAATGATGAGTCTAAGGGCTTAAAGTTGGAACAGTGAAGTATTTGCAGAGAACAGAAGTTTGGTGTGGACAATGTGTAGTGCATATGGGGAAAAGAAGATAATGAGGACATTGAAACTTATAAAACAGATTATAATCTGGAGATGAGCAGGTCATAGTAAAGACGTCATGAATTCTCAATCAGAAGGGAATCCATTATGGAGTTTTGATCTGTGAGCTGGAATAATTTCTTTACAAAGATCACCTTCTCAAGAATGCAGTGGATCAGGGGAGGATGTGATGAGGGCAAACAGCAAACCATCAAGAGGACCATAGCAGTGTAGCAGTAACTCTGGTGAGAGGTGATGATGGCATGGACCAGGACATTACCAGTAAGATAAAAATTCATCCCTGATAGAATTTACAGAAAGAGTTGAAGAAGTTCCTAGGCTCCCTGATTGGTTATTCAATCCCAAGTCGTCAGCCATAAACACATGTTTATCTCAACAACACTAACACACACACACACATACACACACTAACACACACACACACAGACACACACACACACACATCTATGATGAATAATTTGGGAGGAAGGAAGTGGGAAACAGGAGAGGAGAGAAGGGGTGGAAATGATGTAACTACAATACAAATTATGAAATTATTTTTAAAACTTAAATCATGAAAATGACTTTAGCCTGACCAGAGTTAGTAATATGTAGTACTCCAGTGGCCTTGCCATAATATGAGCAGAGTAAAATCTATTTCTCAAAATAATCTTCATACAGAATGCTCATCTATAGAACAGATGTTAGACAGCTGTTTTGAGGTAGAGAAGGAAAACAAAATTCTTCCAGTATAAAATCTCACTACCAGGCAGACCTCTGAAACACAATGGAGACTTTGCTGTTGAATTCCAAATTGATATACAAACCCTTCAGCAAGACCCTAGGATTCATGTGTAATGCAAAACTTGGAAGTTGAACTGTAACATGGACCTGATTCACCTTTTATTGGAGAAATTATTTTGGCCACTCCACGTAGTTAAAAGGATATTTATTAAATGGCGTAACTCACAAATTAAGTATTGGGTAGGTCGCAGGGTCTGGGGAAGGTGTAATGCAGTCTAGCGGTGTTCTCCGGAGCTCTGCACAGTCAATCTGCACCGGTCAGCATTCCGGCACCGAGAGAGCGCCCAGAGCGAGCGCTGGCCCATCCAGCTCTCCGGTCCCCAGGCGCCTCCCCTCGCCCCGCCTCGTAGGCGTGACAGTTGCCAGAGTCTCAATGGGGGTTGGAACTTCCAGAACCAAGCTGGGATGGCTACCCACTACAACCTTTGTCAGTCTTTTCCCAGTATACACCCAGGAAACACATCTTTGTTTTTAACTATTGTCTCCATATAGTCTTTTCACTTCCAGGGACAAGAAGCCAGGTGCTGGTTATAGTTATGAGTCATTGATGCATTGTCTTTCTCAATGCCTCAGAAGAGAGCTGCATTAGTCAGTTTTCTGTCACCATGACAAAACACCCAAGTCAGTGAACAATTTTTTTTTTAAAAAAAAAGCTTATTTTACTCAAGTAGTTGAAGTTCTCAGTATATGGTTAGTTAACTCCATTGCCTTTGGATCTGTGGAAAGGCAGTTCATCACCATGAGAGTTAATGGCAGAAGGGCAGCCAGGAAGTCAAAGAGGAAGAGGAAGAATCCATGAGGGCATGACCTCAGTAATTTAATTGCCTCCCACTGAATTAATCCCATTTAATTTCACCTCTCAAAGGTTCTGTGAACTCTCAAAAATGCTAAGCTATGCCTTTTGTATACATTAAATACTCAAAATATGCCAAGGAAGAAAAAGGAGACAGACAAGTTAGTTTTTGAAAGTGAGACCTGCTTTCTCTAAGACCAGCTGTTAATACAAATGTATTAAGTATAGAGGAAGGGACTGAATTTCCTTCTCAGTTTTACCAACCAGCTATATGAAATCAGATTTTACAGGAAAACATAATCTACAGGAAAACATAACTCATTTTAATCACCAATGCTAAAATTATCTGTATTCTGGCAACACTGGGTATTGTCCTGCCTACTCTTCAAATTCCTTCCGAAATTCCCTGTCTTTTCTTGTGTTATTTATCCTGATGATGGTTTTTAGATTTGTCTTCCCAGCTTTTACATCCATCCGTTGGTTGTATTTTCATAGAGACATACAGAAAAGATTGAAACCTTTAGTCACACTCCATGCATTTAAAAAGTATTTGCTACCTACTGTGTGCCTTGCACTGTGATAGGCACAGATTATTCACTGATAAACACACTAATGTCCTTGTTCTTCAATAAATGAAAATAATTTACGCTTTCTTCTACCAGTCAGCCTGAAGGTTACATGCCCCCACAACCTACTCTCACAAGGAAATGCTAGGGGCATGTTGAAGCATTTTCTACGTGTCCATCATAAGTCGATAAAAATCAACAAGAGTTATATAAGAGCTGATTATCAATTAGAAAGCCACAGCTCTCTGAGAACTTTAAAATTTCTGTTCCTCCTCATTTGGAATGAGGACTTTGATGTATGAACCAAATGACAGCTATGGGCAGCTCATTTTTTTATAAAAGTGCCAAAAACATGGGCTGGAAAAGAAATGGTACAGGAAAAAAAAAAGGTACAGGAAAAATTGCATATCCACCTACAGAAAAATGAAATTAGATCCCTACCTTGCATCCTAAACAAAAATCAATTCAAAATGGACTAAAGTCCTTATTTTAAAACCAGAAATGCTGGAACTTCTAAAGGAACACATAGATAAACTACTTCAGGACTTTGGTATAGGCAGCAAACTTCTGTATAGAATCCCATAGAAGCATAGGAAACAGCCCCAAACTGACAAATAGTACTACATAAAATTCAAAGCTTCTCCATAGCCAAAGAAATCACAGAAAATGAAAAGATAGCCTGTGGGATAAGAGAAAGGTATTTACCAGCTATACTTCAGACAAAGCATTTCATGTCTAGAATATATTACAAAAAAAATTTTAAGTTAAAAATCTGAAAATAGGTCAGTTCGGGCTTTCTCTCAACCATTGACAGTAGTCTATTGTGGAGATATCTTTGTGGATTTCTGGGGACTTCTCTAGCACTTTGCTTCTTCCTATTCCCATGGGGTCTTAATTTATCATGGTCTCTCTTTTTCCTTGTTCTCCCTCTCTGTTCTTGATCCAGCTGGGATCCCCCACTCTCCTAAGCTCACTTTTCCCCAACCCTTGCTCTTCATTACCCACTCTCACATCCAGTTTGCCTATGTAGATCTCATCCTTTTCTCTGTCATTGGGCAATCCCCGTGTCTTTCTTAGGGTCTTCTTTACTAGGTAGCCTCCCTGGAGTTGTGAGTAGCAGTCTTGTCATCTAGTATCTTTACATCTAGTATCTACCTGTGAGTGAGTATATACCATGTTTGTCTTTCTGAGTCTGGATTACCTCACTCAGGATGATTTTTTTTCTAGATCCATCCATTTGCCTGCAAACCTCATGATGTCATTGTTTTTCTCTGCTGAGTAGTACTCCATTGTGTATAGGTACCACATTTTATTTATCCATTCTTCAGTTGAAGGGCATCTAGGTTGTTTTCAGATTGTGGCTATTACAAACAATGCTGCGATGAACATAACTGAGCATGTACCCTTGTGGTATGATTGATCATTCCTTGGGTATATGCCCAAGAGTGGTATAGCTGGGTCTTGGGATAGATTGATTCCCAATTTTCTAAGAAAGAGCCATATTGATTTCCAAAGTGACTGTACAAGTTTGCATTCCCATCAACAGTGGAGGAGTGTTCCCCTTGCTCCACATCCTCTCCAACATAAGCTCACCTACTCTGGTGATGGGATGGCCGAACACCCTAACTGTCATGATAGAACTCTCATCCAGTGACTGATGGAAGCAGATGCAGACATCCACGGCCAGGCCCCAGGTGGAGCTCCAGGAGTCCAATCAGCGAGAGAGAGGAGGGATTATATGAGCAAGAGATATTGAGACCATGATTGGGAAAAGCACAGGGACAAATAGCCAAACTAGTGGAAACACATGAACTATGAACCAATAGCTCAGGAGCCCCCATGGAACTGGATCAGGTCCTCTGGATAAGTGAGACAGTCGATTAGCTTGAACTATTTAGGAGGCCCCCAGTCAGTGTGACCAGGACCTGTCCTTAGTGCATGAGCTGGCTGTTTGGAGCCTGGGGCCTATGCTGGGACACTTTTCTCAGCCTAGGTGAAGGGAGGAGGGGACTGGACCTGCTTCCACTGAATCTACCAGGTTGAGCTGAATCCCCAGGGAAGTCCTTGCCTTGGAGGAGATAGAAATCAGGGTGGATTGGGAGGGAAGGATGGTGGGGGAGGATGGAGGACAGGGGAATCATTGGCTGATATGTAACATTAAATTAATTATAAAATTAAAAAACAAAGAGCACTTGTTGCTCTTACAAACTAAAAAAAAAAAAAATCTGAAAATAATGACCAAAAAAATGGACCAATGACCTAAGCAGTTTTCAAAACAAACAACAAACAAAAAATAAAAACAAAAAACAAAGAAAAGAAAAAGAAATAAAAATGGCCAAGAAACATCTTATAAAAAATGTTCAACATCTCTAACCATCGCAGATACAACAAAATTAAAACCATTTTGAGGTGTCATCCTACCCAAGTCAACACTGCCCACCATCAAGCAAACAAATGCAATGCATGCTGGGAAGAATGTAATGAAAGGATTATCCTTAACATCTGTAGGTGGGAGTAAAAACTAGTGCATCCACCGTGGAAATTTGTGTGGAAGCTTCTCAAAAGACTAAAATTAGAACTACCATATGATCCACACCACACTACTCTTATGTATACACTCAGAGAATTCTACAACCTACTATAGAGAAACCTTGCACATCATATTTTTAGCTGTTCTTTTCACAATAACAAGGAACCAGAACCGGCCTAAACATCCGTCAACAATTAAGTGAATAATGAAAACACGGAACATATATACAATGCAGTTTCATTCAGCCATAGGGAAAACTTGCAATCAGAAAATTTGCAGGTAAATAGATAGAATTGGAGATGTTAAGTGAACAAACCCAGGCTCTCTCACATGGACTCGGCATCTAATGTAAAAATATGCCCATGCAGATGAAAATAAACATATATCACAGGTGGGAAACTAGAAAGGGGACCTTGTGACTAGAAAAGAAAAAAGGCTTTCAGAGGCGGAAGTGGGGAGACAACAGAGCACTGTGGAAGAAGGGAATACTGGGTGCCAAGGGTACAGTGACAAGGAGGGGAGGGAGGAAACGAGTTGATGGGGAAATCTAGCAAAATGAAGTAGGGAGGAAAACCCTATTACTTTGTAAACTAATTAATTTTAATTAACAAAACAATATCACTCTGAATTAGAAACTGAGCCAAAGATGTACAGTGAATAGATGTGTATGTTGCTTTGACTCAGCATTTCATCTAAAAGAAAGAGAAGCCTGTCAAGGATTTAAGGACAAATGAGAAGATATGGGGTCTATTTAAACAATACTTGAATCACCTGTGACAGTATTGCTTCAATCTTCATGATCGTTCTTACGTGACTTTTTAATTGAGCTTATTTTCCGTTTATGACTAGTGGTATTAACGTGTTACAAGGCAATATAGTATTAATGTGTTACAAGGCAATACAGTACAATTAGTTTGAGCCTTGTAAATCGAATGAATCAGATAAAAATTCCATCAAGATGAGGATTTAAATATTTAACTATCCTGAGCACTAAAGAGATGTAAATAACCAGATGTAAATTAAGTGTAATACAGCCTTCTTTGTGCAGCATAAATATTTATGCACCGATGAGATGTTCTCACAACAGTAACCCTGAGGGGAAATTCTTCCAGTGTCTTACACATGTCCTAACACATTTATATTCAAGCTGGAGCACAAATAAACATTAGAGATTCAGCTTGGGCACAATTTACTCTACTTCTTGCCAAAATGCCTTCATTTCTGGGCCTGTCCATGAATAGTTCTCTTTATTAGTATCTCTTTTGCATGAGTTAACTGAGGTTAACGATCACATGCGTGTAGTGATACACATGAAGATTGGCAAGCGACAGCAGGAGATAAGCTACGTGATATTCATTTCAAAGGCAATTTTAAACACTCAAAGGAAAAAATGAACCTCATCAAAACTCATAGGCGCACCCTTCCACAGGACAAAATAACATTGCAGTTTATTAAATCATGCTAGTTTTTCATTAAAGTCTAACTTAAAAACCTTCAGCTTTGGCTAATCTTGCTGAGGCTTTACTTTGGATAAACTAAAGGTGTTTTTAAGAAGTTAGGAGGTTAACTGCCCCATGCTCCTTCCTTTTCTCCATCCCTTCTTTCTAGTGTAGCATTTACTCTCAAAAACCAGTAAGTTAGATAACAACCTGAGTACCAAAGTTACACACATAGGGACTAGCTTAATGATAGGCTTCTAAGTATGTGTATAATCACTTACTTATGTGTATAATCACAGTATAAAATATTTTGTATTTCAGTTACCTTGTCCCCTGATTAATCTTGCTTAAGAAAGTATTTATCAACCATTAAAATGTTTAGATCTGGGAATTTGCATCACAAATCTCTTCCTCTTTTCTGTTTTTCTGATTCCTTTTGCTATTGAGACAAGATTTTGCTGTGTAGCTTGGACTGACCTAGGTCTGTGTATACACACATGAAATTGTCAAAGAACAAACTTAACTAACAAAAACCAAAAAACTACTGATATATATTTAATTATGATGCAAATTGGTATAAGAAATGGAGGACGCTCCTGTTCTATAACAGGGAAACCTTATCTCAGGTTTAGGATCAAGTATGGCTTCTTTAAAGACAAATAAACAAGACAGCCCTCAGATCATCTCATTGGCAAGATCCAGGAAAAACAGAAGCAGATGGGCCAAAAGCTCAGGGGTTCATAAACTGAGCCATCAATGTGCATGAACCAGCTGAGAAGGGTATAATCAAAATAATTCCAAAAGAGATTTGAATGTGAGCAGTAAACAGAGTCTTCTCAATCTACCGAATTTTGTAATATATAGAGTTAATCAAAGACTCACAATGTACACATATCGAGTTATGCCAAATTTCTCCAATTTTTTTAAATCTAATAAATGTGAAAATGTTATAAAAAAAATTTCAGTAATAATAGAGACACTAAACAAAGATTACACATGAAGGAAACAGTCACTGCAATGACTATACAAAAGGATCTTACATATTATTATTTTTTATCCCTTCCACGTGCTTTTTATAGTCTGCTATGCTGCAGCCTAGGATTGCATGCTGCTTTATAGTTCATGCATGTGCAGAGTTTACTTGGGAAAGGCAGAGTTTAATCTTTGCTGTTTGAATGTGTTAAAGGCGTTTGTAGTGCAATCACTTAGAAATCTTGTTGACTTGAAACATCTCAGCCCTGAATATGAATCACAATAAACTTGGGTCCATAGTATTTTGACAATCATATTGGAGGGAGAAAGTAAATATTTCACCTGATTTCCTACCTGAAATGGAACTCCTAATGGGAAAGTCCTATTGTATTCTGTACCATGACTAGGATATGAGTGAATGACTAGGTCTCAAGTACCACAGCAAAATGTAAGAGCATTGATTGTGGTTTGATTCTGGGAACCTGTTGCAGTTCTATTATTACTGTTGTTGTTGTTATCATCATCGTTATTATTATTGTTGTAGTTATTAATTATTGTGTGTCAGACATGGATGGAGTTAGGCTCACCTTGTCTCTGGGAAATACTAGCAACTATAGACCTGATATAATAAAAACTGTAACTAAAAATATTAAATTACAGCAAAATGTGTATGAAATCCTCTGTTCTCCTTCCATATGGCACGAGTGGCTGACTAAATCTACACCTCTCATGTCAATGTGTTTTTTTCAATTTTATGAAATAGTTCAATGACATCAGTAAGTTATCTTTTAAAATCAAGTCCATATCTTACAACCAAAAATAATCATTCTGACCTTAAATCCAAGAAATAATTTATGAGAAATCAAATGCTATCACCTGTGACTTAGACTGAGAGATTATCACTAGAGACAAAAATAATTAAAATTGTGACTTGTAAAGATTCCATAGACTGTCAATGACACTGTCTCTTGAAAAGTATATTTTAATATTGAATGTTTTTATATACTATCCCTAAAATCATTAATATTTTGTTTTGTATTCAAAGATTAGTTACATAAAGTGCTATTAGTTGTGATGAATTTAAAGTTGAAATAAGTACTGGCTCTGTTTTCCTGTGTTCATCTATAGTAGACTGTAAATGGAGTGTACTATTGTCCAGTTTCTGGCAAAATAAATACACACAGACACACCCACAAATACACACTGGCACACATACATACACACACATGCACATTACATGCACATATTTAAAATGCAATTATTTTCCATGAGCAGTGATGTTCCGCGCTTTGCTTTCTATATGGTTGTCTGAAGAGATTTGTATTTTACTAGTATTTTGCAATCTCGTACAGAGGGAGGAGCTGTGATTAAGATATAAGTGCCCTAGATAAAGGACATCAGCAGTGTTCTCATTTATAACTCACACGATCTGCATATTCAATAAACAAAATTAACATGTCCCAGAATTTCTCTGTCACATTACTGAAGGGTCACATGTGAGAGATAATGACTAGGTGAGAAGGCTGCATGCAGAGACATCTAAGAGCTTGTCATTCTTGTCATTTTCCCTTCAAAGCTGTGCCTTATTGACTTTTTATCGTTTTGTTTTCAATACATCCTGATCGATGGCATTTTTCCTCCCTCCACTCCTCTCAGTCCTCCATCCACCTCCCCTCTCCCCTAGATCCGCTCCTCCTCCATTTCCCTTCAGAAAAGAGCAGGCCGCCCAGGAGTATCACCTGAACACGGCATAACCAGACACAAAGAAACTAGGCACAAAGCCTCAGATCAAAGCTGGGCAAAGTCATGCAACTCAAACTAAATTTTATAGGACATAATTTTTTTTGAAAAATGATTTTTGCATTTTTAGTACATAGTAAGGGACTCACTGATAATTAATAAAATCATCTGATCTAATCTATACAAGTTTTAAAAAAATGCCATGTAATTCTGGAATAACAATAAGGTAGTTGGATTATGACTTCTGAAAAGTTAAATATAAGTTACAAACTGTGTTTTGCTTAGGGCTTAAAATTAGATTTTATCCCTGTGAGAATGTCTGAAATTCTTATTACTGGTTTCATATTCAGATAGATCCTACCTGTATTTCCATATATAAATTAACTGGTATTTGCTTCCATATTCTTTTGAAAACCTATTAATCAACTTACTATATTTAGCTATAAATAAAGCTACAAAAAGTACAATGAAATGCATTTTTTTCATAGTTATAGGCATATTAATACTTCATTAAGAGTACCATGAGGTTTTAAAACTAACTTCCCTGTGTTTTTTCCAATGCAGAAAACAGTTAAACATTACAAATGCAACATTGGTTTTCTCAACATTACCATGTGAATCAATGAAAATAAAATTCTAATGAAATGATTCTATTCTAACAAACTATTTATGTCAATTATTCTAATGTACAGGCAACACACAACCTAAACAGGTAATCTAGTTCTAGGCACCAAGAACAATTTAATACATGCCTTGTTTAATGTATTAAGTTAATTCCAGGATGACACTCATGAAAGTAGTACATTTTCTTATTAATTTAACAAAGTGGACATTTTAATGATTCCTGAATTCTTGATTTAGTTAAAAACATCTTTTTTTTTTAATGTGTCTGGGATGTAGGACAATGGATAAGTCTAAACTGAAATGTACAAATATCAGAAATACCTAGCTGAGTTTGTTCATGTTAATAGCAGCTTATTTCTCCATGTTTCTGAATAATAAGTGGTAACTCGATGTTAATCATCCCGATTTCTAACTAACAGAGAGCACTGTGAAAGTTAGAGAAAACAAATTCTCCACCACTAAAAGCTTGACTCAGCATCCCTAGTTTTGTAAATACAGTAGAGAGCAGCAAATAAACCATTTCTTATATGTTGTCACAGCTGTACAACTTATCTGCAATTAGTATTTAATAACTTTTCAATAACTAAAACTAAAAAAGTTTCAATAACTTCTGTCAAAAGAAAAGGATGGAGCCAAATGAGTTGAAATGTGATAAAAATTAATGGCTTGTTGATTTTGGAAGAGTAGTAAATACTAACTGAACTCTTGCTGCTCTGATTGGGCCAAGGAGTGAAAAACACAAGCAGTTCCCAGGGAAAGTATGTTGTCCCCAAACAATGATGGACGGAAAGCAAGGAATCCAGTTCCATGTCCTCCACAGAGGACACATTTCTCAAGTTAACTTTACAGAAATGTTTCTGCACATTCTGTTGAAGATGCTTGCCTCGATTCTCTCATCTAATGCCCCTCATACTCAATCATAATGGCACATTGGTTAATATATTTTTAGAGTGTGTTCTGGCACATAAACCATGAAAATAACAACTGTTCCTTCACCTATACGGAATATAAGCTATGGAAATAAGATTAATCATTCCTTTACCTGTCAGGATGGTGGCCAAGACCATGAAAGCAATTGAAGATTGGGGTCAAAAATCAAGGTACAATCCAAAACATGTAGCTGCCTGGGAGTAGGAGGACATGGAAGGGTGAATGACCAGAGAGGGAAGGAAGACAGGCAAGAAGTCATAGACAGTGGAGCAGGAAATATCACACTGATGTAGTAGAGAGGAGAGTTAAGGTGATACTGTTCATGAAGTTTCGAGGCGGTATCTATGCTGATGCATCAGTCCTCAGCGTTCTGTTCAGGTTTATGTATATGCCCAAACTGTGTTCAGTGTAAAAGATCAGAGCCAGCCAAATGACCTGATTCTTAATCTATTTCTGAATACATTCATCAAAATAAAAGTACCTCCTCCTTATCCTCTTCCTCCCTCCTCCCCTCCTCCTCCTCCTCTTCTTTTTCTATTCCTCCTTGCCTTCTTTCAGTTTGTATTGCTTTTCTGATGGTTTGATACTGGTGTATGCCCTAAGTCCTCTACCTGTTTATTCACCTGATTAGTAAATGAAGGAAAGAAGGAAAATACTCCAATCGAGAGCAAGCACAAAAATTCTCCAAGGATTCTCTCAGGTGAGGCGATAAGAGTCAAGGCAGTTGTTTGCCATCATATAGATCAAAGGATTTACCTGTTTCATTTCCTCTACAGTACCAGCATGTATCTTGCACTCTCTTTTACAGTTTTTTTTTTCTATTCTCAGGACTTATTTCTTGCCAAAATGCTTTATCTGATCTTATTTCCTGGAATGTATCTTCAAGATTGTTTTACATACCAGTATCTAAGCCAACATTTTAAAACAGCACATAGCAATGAAACATGTATTCTGAATGTTGCTTTAGACACTGTAAATATAACACGCAAAGAAAAATAAAACAAGACTAGGAAAATACTTAATAAATTTGAGTTATATTAAATTGTTAGTTTATAATGATTTTAACCTACAAATGGGGTAATGACTTTAATTTCCTTACAGCCTTTAATTGTGCATTGTACTGTACATTTTCTAAAGTTGTATTTAGCTTCATTTTTATTTTATAATGCAAACGATGCCCCAAACATGGGCTGCTTTCTTACTTAATTACAATGTCATATTAACTACTGGCTGCCTCAAAGTCACTTGTTTTCAAGTTTTGAGCAATAACAAGCATTTAATTATAACAATAAAACTTTGTAAAAATAAAAAGATCCTACATCTTAAACATGGACAATGACAGAAAACTTGCAATCAAGATTTTTATCATACACACAATTGAAACAATATAATATACAGAGTCCAAAATAACTACAAATGTCTCAGATGTGAGTTTGAGTTGATATTGAACTTGGATTTTGAAATTATTTTCAAATGTGTAGGGTTCAGAATGTGTCATGATAAATAATTAAGTCTTAAAATGTCTATGTTTTAAAATTATGAAAACTTTCTACTTCTTTCTAAATATCTTTATAGTACCATGACCTTAGGAGAACCAGCCCCACATTATTTCCCACAAAAAAAAATTACCATTTTTACAGGTTACTGCAAGTGACTGCTTTAAGCAACAAATCTTGACCCAGATTGTTTCTACACTTTTTTTTCTGCATTTGTTGAATGTTGCTAAAAGATGTTTTTTGGGTCTTTTCAAGTATCATTTGTGCAAAGCAATAAACGACAGCAATATTTAAAGTTTTTAAAATACATTTCAAAACTTTGGTCTTGATTAGTTTGCAAAATAAATGAAAACCTGTGGATCTCCACCCCTTTAGGAGACAAATAACCCTATCACAGGGGTCACCTAAGACAGTCCTGCATATAAGATATTTACATCATGACATCTATCAGTAGCAAAATCGCTGTTACGAAGTAGCAACAAAAATAATTTTGTGGTTGGGGAATCACCACAACATGAGGAACTTTATTAAAGGGTCTCAGCATTAGAAAGGTTGAAAACCATTGTCATAGAATATTAGCATATAATCTAAAAGTTGGCTTTAGCAGGTAAGTAATTAAAGTGAATCTTTCAAAGGAAAAGGTACACAACCTTCATCTCACATTTATGATGTTTATAACTCACTTCTGTTATCGTATTTCCTCCTTAGATTTGAAACACCAGAAAACATTTTTTTCTTGGGAGGATCTCTGTGAGTTCAAGGCCTGCCTGGGCTACAGACTGAGTTCCAGGAAAGGCGCAAAGCTACACAGTTTGTATGTATCTTCTTATTATTTCACATAATCTTGTATTTATATGTATACACACATGATAGATATACACAGCATATGTGTAGAGATAATTTAGGTAGGCATGTCATGTGTACATACTATATTACTAGTATACTATAACCAATATTTGTTGAATTATGAATGAAATCAAAATCTATTTAATTAACACTTATCTGATGCTTTCTTCTCTTCAGTGATAAGATTCCTTCAGCAGAACAACTCAAGTTTACTTAGAATAAAGCATCTCTATTGTTAAGCTTTTTATTTATCTTCAGAATTGCTGTGTTATGAATATCTCATTAGCATTGTTAATCAATGTTATGAGTCATGAACCTGAGTGTTTCATTTACTCATAACCTTTCCTATTTTTCTCAATTCCTATTTTTCTCAATAATCATTCTTTAGCTTTAGTCGTATATAGTCATAAAATACCATACAAATATTGAGGGTCTGCAATGAGACAGAAAATATATTTAACACTAAGAATAAAGAGAGCATTCTTTTTATCTGGAGAGACATGATTGAAGGCAATTAAATTTATAGAGAGACGAGTGTCGATTGGCAGATACTCAATGTTTTATGTGTGCCTGGGGTGAACGACTGTGCTTTAGGAATGACTATTGTAGCAGCTTAGAGGAAAAGAACATCACAGCAGATTTCCTCAGTATCCTGAAGGAAGACTGTGGGATGTCACTAAATGTGGGAAGGTGCATTCCTCATAGGCGAGGAAGCAACCCCACCTCTCCCCTTATCAAGCTTTGCTGCTGTAACCAAATGACAATAGAGTCACCAAGTGAGCTGGTTCCCTTAAAGCTCTCAATAGCAAATTTAATCATTCCTTCCTCCTTCCACTTTTATCAAACTCTTATAATGAAGTTTAGAGATATTTAATCTGACACAAAGACCCTTCCTAAACCAATCATGATATCCTGGGTCTTCATGGAAGTGTACTTAAAAAAATCTCATGACTTCAAATGACTGTCTTAGTCCACAACATGTACTTATTTTCTTCCAACCCATTTCTACATGTTTGTAAAGGCGACCATCATTTCTTACATTATTTAGAGATCCTTTCATGAGATTGGGCAGAAAGTTTCATTATAACCTCTGTGTGCTTCTCGGTTTTTATATGTGTCACATTCAGCCATCACAGTAGAGTTTATTGACTTGTCTCTCGACACCAAGTTCTACTTTCTTGTAACTGTGTCTCCTGTTGTTGCCTCACGTGTAGAGGGTACCTGACAGAGTGGATGGTGAAATGAAACAAAACTAGACAACAATGCTCCGGGATAATTTAAACAGTCCTCTTATACTTTAAGGAAGTTGTTGTTCTCTATGCTAACTAGCTCTTAACTCTTTGACATCATAGAATGTAATTATTCAAATGGACTTCAATATTATTTCACTTATTGATTTAGAAATACTTTTGACCAAGACCCACAGCAAAAAAAAAAAAAATGTTATACATCAAATACTCACACATCTTAAGTATCTCCACAATGAAAACCTTACTACTTAAAATACAGACTATATGAAATAGTACCTCATTAGTATTTCACAAAAACAAATAAACTAATAATGCCAAAATTAAAATAATAGCAAACCCCCAAAATTGCTTTGTATTTATCCTGGAAGATAATCACAAATTCTGTTAATGGTTATGCCCTCTTACCCCTTCTGTTTTGCTATTACGTCTTCCTAAATTTTATGTATGAACATGAAGTCTAGAGAGGTAAAGGACTTTCCCAGGTGAGTGGAAACCTGGCTCTAAAACATGTATAAATAAATAATCCCCTTTCCTCTTCACTTCAGCGGTAGCTGGGGCCCTTTTCTAAGATGCCATGGCTTTCTCACTCATTTACTATATGAAATGAAATTCCTTGGTCAAAGTACCTTTGCTAATGAATGCATTGAATCCACTAACTAGCCTCATACTGTCCTCATGATCAGTCCACAGTTTGGGCTAGGATGTCTGTGCTAAGAACTTGTGTCATCCACAATCCTTCCTCCCCATCTTCCTGTCCATGGTTCTGCCTAATGTTTGTCTATGGGTCTCTGTATCTGCTCCCATCAGCTGCGTGAGGAAGATTCTCTAATGACAATTGAGCTAAGCACAGATGGCTTTGTACCTAGTCTTACTGCATCTTGTTATTCCAAGTTCAGTTGCTATCCCTGGAAGGGCTGCTCTTTTCTGAAGGGAAATGAAAGAGCAGTGGATCTGTGGGAGAAAGGAGGTTGGGGGTGGAAACTGGGAGGAGTGAAGGGAGAGGAGGCTGCAGTCAGCATGCATTGTATGAGAGAAGATCAAATAAAAAGAAAAAACAAAACAAAAAAAACAAAAAAAAAACCAACTCTTGTCTAGAGGTCCTTACTCAGAACTATTCACTCTGAGTCAAATCAAACATAGTAAAATGGTCAGAGTAGACAGGCAAGTATAACAAAGGTATAAAAAAAACATCCAAAGTAGAAAAGAGATCATAATAATATGTCAGAGTAGGAACTTAGGTATAGGTGATGCCATAAACTGGGAAGGGAAGAGAGCCAGGCTGTTAGAGAGGCATGCCACTGAATTCTGAGATAAAGGTAGATGAAGACTCCAAGTTCTTTGATATATCTTTTTACATTGAAATTGTTAACCTATCATATTCACTTCTGTACATTTTATCTTGCTAAATAATACATATACTTTCTTATACTTAAAAATATAACTATCATGGTGAATTATATTATTAGGATAGGATCTGTCTGGGTCAGCATTAGGCATGAAATAGTCTTTCTCATGCTCATGCTGGTATTGGTAAGTAAGTTGGGGCATGTAAAAATTACTTATCATTTAAGAATATGACAGTCCACATGCTTAAAATATTATATTTCATAGAAGACAAACTCAAAACTAAACAATCACAAGGATCACAAAATCAGAATTAAGCTCCACACATTGATCAATGGAAACATGAGAAATTTATATAGAGAGACACTAAGCACCTATTTGAGAGATAAAATAACAAGTTTGGGCTATAAGGAGTTTGGAAGAAATCATTGATCACATATTAATTATCCATTTCAGTCTAAACCAATAGCACAAATACTACTACATAAAATCAATAATTTTAGTAAAAAATGAAAAGTGATCATTTATTTTGAAGTCCAAGTTTTTGTTAACTCAATAATTGTTTACACGTGAGTATTTTAATTTAACAATTACATTCATGTGATATACATACAGTAATCCAATTGTAGTCATCCTTTTACTTGGAATTAAACAAATAAAAAATTCAATATTCTTCATATATATATATATATATATATATATATATATATATTTGTCCCATAATACATTTCATTAAAAAATACACTATTAAAAACAGATCATATTGAGCATAATAAGAAACCAAATTAACTATGCTTAATATTTTACTCTTTGAAGCAGAGCTATCTAAATGTTAAAATATACTGTGAATATATTATATTTAATTTATATTTAAAAAGAAAGCATCACATTGGACCCTTTTGTTTCATTCAAAAATCAATGATACAAAACTTCAACACAAAATATAATCTCACAGAGTTAAAAGAATTTCCACCAGTCAGAATCTGCATAGCCTGTCCCAGGAGATGTAAATCTGTCCCCACTGTCAGCTCACTGAGAAAAGCTGAGTACTTACGCGTACATCATGGACCCAAGACTGGGGAGGCTTCTATCCAGTCACCATCTGATCTCTATCAGCCAGGTCAGGGCTGGGAGGCTGGAAAATAATGACAGTCACTGGGGACAAGAAAGGAAACAAGTCCAACAGGTTTACTGACTGAGGGTGGTTGGCTTCATGGAGCCTGATAGGAGCATGGTCTGTTTGGTGCCAGCCATTGCCACACAATGCAGTAATTGTCAATACCTGCATAGAGAGGCTCTAAGCAGCAGAGGGTTCAGGTGCTCACAACTGATGATGATTCAGAAGTGGCACTTTTCCAGTCAGGGAGGTATGATCAGAATTGAGGTGTGGACTCGGGTTCTTTTCTGGTTTTTGTTTTTATTTAAGCAAAACAAAACACTAGAGGACACCGAAGCCACCTCCTCCTTTCTTGTCAGGGACCTTCTGTCTCTTCCATTTCAGGGGGAGCAGAGTGGTTCTGAGTTCTAGACCAGGGTACCTGTGTCTGCGTCCTTTGTGGATGTATGACCACTTGAGAATGACTTTCCCCACAAGCAAAATAGTAAAATTAATTTTACCTAACAGTAGCCACTTTAGCTCTAAAAATAAAAAGAAATTTCACCAAAAACAGAAAAGTAAAACAAAAATGTCATTTCTCTTCTCTCATCACCAGAAAAATTAGTATATTTCCGCCCAAGACCTGAGCCACTTCCTGAGACTTAGAGACGGGCCCCCAGCGCCCAGTCTGCCCCGGACTTCCCTTCTGGACCAGAGTGAGTATCCGGGCCCAGCTGGGCACCAGCCACTCAGGGGAAGACCTGCTCAACTTGGCCCCAGGTTCTGGGCACTGGGCAGGTCCCTGGCACCGGGCAGGTCCCCTTCTAGCCCCACCGGAAAGGATCCCCTTCCCCAAGCCCCCCAACAGCCCCTGCAATCTCCACGCCCTGCCCCCACGCCCATCTGCCAGAGACCCCAGCCACTTCCTGAGACTTAGAGACCAGCCCCCAGCTCCCATCCTGCCCTGGACTTCCCTTCTGGACCAGAGGTAAATATCTGGGCCCAGCCTGGACCCCATCCCTGGGCACCAGCCACTCCGGGGAAGACCCGCCCAACTTGACCCCAGGTTCTGGCCACCAGGCAGGTTCCCTTCTAGCCCCACCGGGAAGGATCCCCTTCTCCAAGACCCTCGGCAGACCCTGCAATCTCCACGCCCTGCCCCCAGCTCCCATCCTGCCCGGGACTTCCCTTCTGGACCAGAGAGAGCTCCCATCCTGCCCCGGACTTCCCGTCTAGATAAGAGCTTCCATCCTGCCCCGGAGTTTCCATTTGGACAAGAGAGCTCCCATCTGGACAAGAGAGAGAGACTTCCTGAATCTGTCAGCTCTGTCTGAACCAAGTGCTCTGATAAGACCAAGAACGAACTACAAGGACCACAAGGAGATGGGCAGACGTCAAGGCAGAAGTACATACAACAAAATGAAGAGCAATACAGCATCACCAGAACCTAGTCCGCCTCCAACATCTAGACCTGAACATCAAAAATTGGAAGAAGCAGAAGAAAACAGCCTTATGAATAACATCATGAAGAAGTTAGAGGCTTGCGTAGAGGAAAAGACAAAAAAATGGGAAGAACACTATAAACAACTAGAGGAAAGGACAAACAAATTAGAAGAAAACAATAAAGTCCTGGAAGAAAACAATAAAGTACTGAAAGAAAATCATGAAAAGGCAATGAAACAAATAAAGGAAACAGTCCAAGACCTGAAAAGGGAAATAGAAAAAATGAAGAAGACACAAACAGAGGGAATGCTGGAAATAGAAAATCTGAGTAAACGATCAGGAACCTCAGATGCAAGTATAACTAACAGAATGCAAGAGATGGAAGAGAGAATCTCTGGCGTTGAAGATATAGTAGAAGAAATAGATTCATCAGTCAAAGAAAACACTAAAGCCAACAAAGTCAGAAATATTAGTAGATTTCAGAGGCATAAATAACCCAGTATTTAGAAATAGTCTTCTTATATAATTACAGAATTGGAGCATCTAGGAATGCATGAATTTCTCATCCAATTATATAAAGTTGCCAGGTAAATATTACATTTTAAGGTCTACCTTTAAAAATTCAAAACCAAGCCAGATCTAGTGGTACGGATCTGTAACCACAGTTGTTCAAGAAATTTAACATGGCAAATAATCTCATGCCATATAGTGAAGCATGAAGAGATCCCTGGTCCCCCACAAAGAATGTAGATGGGTTTCCATCATCAGAAAGAGCAGATGCCCTGGTTCATTAAAATAGCCAACGAACAAGTTGAAGAAAGGTTGTAAGTTAAAGGCCTAGTGCAGCAGTTCTCACCCTGTGGAGTGTGACCCCTGTGTGTGTGTGTGGGGGGGGGTGTCACATATCAGATATCCTGCACATTGGATATTTACATCATGATTCATAACAGTAGCAAAATCACAGTTATGAAGTAGCAACGTAATAATTTTATGATTGGGGGGTCACTACAACATGGAGAACTGTATTAAAGGGTCACAGCACTAGGAAGATTGAGAACAGCTGATTTTGCATGATAATGACCATAGTTTGTTGTATATAGCCTTTATTACATCAGTTACATTCCCCTCACTCCTCCTCTCTTCTGAAGAGCTGTTGGATCATGGCAGACTTTTTTCATGCACAGTCAGGCAGTTGTGAAATTTCTGTCTGTGAGTCCATTTTTGTTGCATATTACATTTATGGATCTGTTTTGTTGTTGATGATGAACAGTTCCTTTACCTCTGGAATAAAAATCAACTTGACCATGATGAATGATGTTTTGAATGTGTTCTTGAGTTGAATTTAAAAATATTTAATGAGTATTTTTGTATCTATGTTCTTCAGAGAGATCAGTCTGTAGTTTTCTTTTTCTTTTCTTTCTTTCTTTTTCTTTTCTTTTTTTTTTTTTTTTTTGTGTGTGTGTGTGTGTGTTTATCTGGTTTATCTGGTTTAGATATCAGGGTAAATGAGAATACTGAAAGATTTCCTTTCCTGTTTTATGTAATGGTCTGAGAAATCCATGGTTTTTTTTTTTTTTTTTGGTTTTTTTTTTTGTTTGTTTGTTTTGTTTTTTTAAAAAGGTTGGGTAGGATTTAGCTGGGATTTGACTTTTTTACTTGGGAGGTGTTTTGTTTTTGTTTTTGTTTTTTTAAGTACTTTTTAAATTTCACTGCTTGTCACAAATCTATTTAAATTCTTTCATTATACCTTGGTTTACTTTTATTAGGTCATATACAAATACAAATTCATCCATTTCTTCTGAATTTCCCAACATAAAGTATGGTGTTATTTTGTTTGTACTCTAACAAATAAAGCTTGCCTGCAGATCAGAGGAAAAGGCCAGCCACTATAGTAAACACAGAGGTCAGGCAGTGGTAGCACACACCTTTAATCTTAGCATTCGGGAGGCAGAGATTCATCCAGATCTCTGTGAGTTCAAGGACAGACTGGGAACAGAGCCAGGTGTGGTGGCACACACCTTTAATCTCAGCACTAGTTAATCGTAGAGTCTGTACAGACAGGGAGTGATAGAGCTGGGCGGAAATTTAACATGGCAAATAATCTCATGCCATATAGTGAAGCATGAAGAGATCCCTGGTCCCCCACAAAGAATGTAGATGGGTTTCCGTCATTAGAAAGAGCAGATGCCCTGGTTCATTAAAATAGCCAACGAACAAGGAATTATACATTTGCACATACAAATGTAACAAGAATTACTGAAAAATAGAGGCCATGAATTTGAATAAAAAGGAGAGGTATATATGGGTTTGGAGGAAGGAAAGAGAAGGGTAAAATGATGCAATTGTATTATAATCTCAAAATATTAGAGAAGTAACTAAAAAAACAAAAAGAGTAATAACTAAACTTCATAACATAACCCTTTCTGTATAGCAAGTTTAAAAAGCCTGTGAAATGATGAAGAAGATAATGTGATTTTGGGTAATAATGCTCTTCCATACTGATTTCCTCTATGAATTGGGAGCTCCATCTATGGATGTTCTTCATTTCCCAAGTAAAAACAGACATTCTTCCTCAAGATCTAATGAGTTTCCTGGACTGTAGGAACAATTGCTTTTTTCTTGCTTTTAAAAATATTTATTATTTGCATATGTTGTGTGTAGAGGGGGAGAAATGTAGGAATAAAGAGGGTGAACTCACACCTATGTGCATGTGTGGAAGTCCAATGACAAATTTAAGGAGCCAACTCTCTCCTTTTTTCTATTAAATTTTTTCATTTATTTTACATACCAACTACAGTTTCCCCTACCTCCTCTCCTCCTGTCCCCTACCCCTACTTCCCATCAACCTCCTAGCTGCCCCATGCACTCTTCCTCAGTCTCAGTTCAGAAAGGGGCAGGCTTCTCATGGAAGTCAACAAAGCATGACACATCAAGTTGAGATAGGACCAAGCTCCTCCTCCTGCATTAAGGTAGGCAAGACAATTCAGCACAGGGAATAGGTTCCCAAAAACCAGCTCAGGGACAGGTCCTGACCCCACTGCTAGGAGCCCCACAAACAGACCAAGCCACACAACTGTCACATATATGCTGAGGGCCACACAACTGTCACATATATGCTGAGGGCCTAGGTCGATCCCATGCAGGCTCCCTAGCAGTCAGTTCAGAGTCTGTGAGCTCCCACTAGCTCAGGTCAGCTGTCTCTGTGGGTTCTCCTGTTATGACCTTGACACCCCCTGGCTTGTATAGTCAATCCCTCCTCTCTCTCTCTTTGACTGAACTCAGGAGCTCTGCCCAGTGTTTGGCTGTGGATCTTTGCATCTGCCTCCATCAGGTACCAGATGAATGTTCTCCATTGACAATTAGGGTAGTCACCGATCTGATTACAGAAGACCAGTTCAGACATCCTCTCCACTACTGCTGGGAGTCTCGGCTGGGGTCATTCAACCCTCTCCTCTTACCATGAGTTCTGTGAATCAATGTCCTGGGTTCTCTCTCATATGTGGCTACTGTCTTAGACTCTCTAGAAATGTGTGCTTAAATTGGGGTACCCACAGAAATCAGGAAACTAGGAAAAGACAATGAGGTTAGATTTCACCAGCATGGAGCATTTGTGGTGTGAAGGAGGGGAGATGGGTAATGAAATAGGAATGGTTAAGTGGTAGAGGGAGTAGGAGGGCAAAGTAGAAGAGGGAGTGTGGGCAAGAATAACTAACACTGAGACACTGAAATGCCATTTGGAAACCCAGTACTGGAGGAGCTCCTAAGGCACATACATATATGTGTGTAAAAGTTTAAATGGAGTCGCCCTATAATGCATAGGCAGTGCCTCTCCAGATAACATCAACTATCAAACAAAAAGCTCAGTGCCAAGTATGTATGCATTGTGTCTTTCTTAGTGGTTGCTGGGATTCCGTAGACCACTCCACAAACATTGAAAGCAATTGTCTTCCTTAGGTACCCTCAAGAACTTGATGGTAAGGTATTATTGCCAATGGTGCCATATACTTGAGTTATAGAACACAAGAAATCAAACTCGTACTCTTACAGAAGCTTCATCTCTACTGGCTAGCCTTTAGGCACCAGAAGATTCTATACCCTAAAAGCACTGGACATACCCAGTGAAACAGTATTTGCTAGGCATACTAGGGTTGTTGCACACAGAGCTCATTAAGTGGTCTCAGTGGGCAACATCATGGGGGAGATAGGGGAGCAGCTGTAAGGAAGATGTTTTTGATCAAAACATATACATATATGAAAGTTTCAAACAATGCTAAAAAGGAGTTAACATTTAAAGGGAAAATATGTAAGAATACAAAATGTGCAGAATAACAATCCTTCCTAATCTCTTTTCTGAAAAAAGAATAGAAAGAACACAATCAAGAAATTAGGGTGCACCTAATTCCAGTTGTATTCCTAAGCAATGAAGGTAGCTTTTCGAAATCTTAATTTCTCTGTAGTAAAGACTGAACCACAGGATTGAGGGGTGCTAAACAAGTACTCTATCACTGAGCTACATCCTCGGCCCACATCTTTCTTATGTTAAAGTCTTTCAAAGTTGCCCAAGCTGTCCTATAATTCACTCTGTAGCTCAGGTAGACCTTGTGACTCTCCCATCGCAACTTCCTGAATAACTGAAATTACAGACCTAAACCACGAGGCCCATTTTCTAAATCACATTTTCTCGGAAGAGATATTTGGATGGGTGAGTGGGTAAATGATAATTAGATAGGTGCTGTGATGGTTTGAAAGAAAAGGGTCCCCAAAGGGAGTGATACTATTAGGATGTATGGCCTTGTTGGAGGAAGTGTGTCACTTGCGTGGGCTTTGAGCTCACCTATGCTCAAGCTACTTCCAGTGAGACAGATCATTTTATATTGCCTGAAGGTCAAGATGTGGGTCTCTCAGCTCCATCTCCAGCACCATGTCTGCCTGCATGCCACCATGTCGCACTATGACAATAATGGATTAAACCTCTGAAAATGTAAGCCACCCCAATTAAATGTTTTTCTTTGATAAGGGCAATAAAAACCCTAACTTAGACAAATGGGTAAGTAGGTAGGTAGGTATGTAGGTAGGTAGGTAGACAGACAGACAAATAGATAGACAGAGAGATAGTGCCCCTATTTGTTTTGTTTTGTCAACTTTTGATACAAGCTAGAGTCATTTGGGTAAGAGGGAATCTCAATTAAGAAAATGCATCCATCAGATTGGCATGTAAGCAAATCTGTAAATCTGTATGACACTTTCTTGATTAATGATTTGATGTGGGAGGGTCCAGCTCTCTAAAGGTGGTACTAACTTTGTGCAGTTGGACCTAAATGATGTAAGAAAGCAGTCTTAGTGAGAACCTGGGGAACAAGCAGTGTTCCTCCGTTGTGTCTACTTTAGTTCCCACCTTGATGTTCTTCCCTTGAGTTTCTGCCCTCACTTCCTTCATATTTGACTGCAACTGTAAGATAAAATAAACCCTGTCCTCCCCAAATTGCTTTTGGTCATGGTGTTTTATCGCAGTAATAGAAATCAAACAAAGGCAAACAGATAGATGGTAGATAGATGATAGATAGAAGAATGATCATTTCTGGACTACAGTTGAGACTGGGTTCTATTAATGTGCTCCAACAAGATTTGCCAATATTATAATTTTTGTCTATGCACATCCAATTTTTCTAAGAAAAATTCATTTTCATCAGACTCATCATGGATTTTATGAAATCAAACTGATCAAGATCTATTGATACAGAAATGTAAGTTGATTAGATTCTATTACCTTATACATGGGCCCATCCCATCAATAATGTGAAGTTTTCTATTCCTTAGTCACTTACCAGCTTGTTCTCTTAAACCCTCAGAGGAAAACTTCACAGGCAAATCTACTCCAATATACAAGGAAAAATTTCTAAATTTTCAAAAGTCTTGATGCCACATGCTCCTTTGTAATATATGTAGTTTATTTTATCTTTCTTTTTCCCCCTTTTCCATTTTTTCTTTTATTCTGTACACACAACTGTACTACTTTGTGGGTAAAAGTTAAAATGAGTCATACCTTAGAAAAAGAATTGAGAGAAGAAGAAGTAGGATGGGGAGACATGAGAGAAATGGAAGGAGTAGCAAAAAGAAAAATAGTAAAACTAAGAGTGAGGAGAAAGGCAAACCCAGGGAAGAAACAGAAGGAAAAGACAGGGCAGAAAAAAAAATGTGCAGGAAGTTGAGGAAGGAGAGAGATTCCAATTCAGATTACAACAGAAATATTCTCTTGAACCGTATGGCTAAGGTTTACATGGTTCTTGATGAAAACATATAGCCTACATTTTATATAACTGAATATATGTTTTTACATGCACATAGTTCTTATATGACTGCTTGTTTTTCTTTTTAAATTTTTGGATAGTTAGAGGCATTGGTCCCATTCCAAAATGTGTACTCATTCAAAATATTCAAATAACTTAGTTACCTTTAAACTTCCTTAAACCAAGAACATTTCCAGTTATTGTACTCAAACTTTCATTTGTTGATGCACACAGTCATTAAACATTCTATGTTGGACACCTACTTCGTGCCAAGTAGTAAGCTAATTGCAGAGCAAAATAGAGCGAGCAGCATTCTTGCCTCTCTAAAATAACCTTACAGTGGATAGAGGAAGAGTAACACCAAGCAGAGAATCCCAGCGGCTCTGTGATGGCAGCTGAAGTACCAGGTTCTAGAAAGTGGCATACTTGTCTCCTACAGTCAAGACTCTGAGATCCAGAGAAACCAAACAAGCCCTGTGTTCCGTCAGTGCAGGGTCATTTACTTTTATTTCACTATTTATTTGAAACTAGCTTAAACATGGTTACTCTTCTATCCTAGTATGTCAAATAAGAATTTTTTATCTGAAAAGCCATGATACAGATGTGAATATGAGTCTACAGAATGTTTTATAGAATATCTACTTTGTAATTGCTATAATTCGTCAGGCTCAAACCTAACCAGGGAGATTGCAGAAAATACAGAGTTTTCAACACAGTGTTTTGTTTTATGTATTACACAGAGACACGTGAACTTGTGTCAGATGCTGAAAGTATAATTCCAGTTTTCTATTTTTCAATTCATGTTTGCAGCCTAAAATTAGCCATTCCTCCCCATTCATTCTCTCAATTCATGGCTATTTAATGATCATATAGATAATATAATACCTTAAGTTCAAGAATTCTAATAACTTGTAATAACTATGATAAAGTTTATTTTAATTCAAAGTTTAACTATCTGGCAAAAAAAACTTGATTTTGTTTTTAACCCCTCAAATTATACAGGGAAAAATGTGTCATTATGAGAGATCAATGTTTATGATGGAAATTTCAAGTCACACAGAGAAGACATTTGAAACTGTCATTGATAAGATTTTCAGGTGAAGAAATATTTTTATCCTTTAAATTTTTTGAGGTTATAATCACATTATTTCTCTCATCCCTATCCTCCCTCCATACATATACCATGCATACACCAGAGTCAATGAGATTTCTGTCTCAAGAGTACTTCGGTGAGAGATAGAGAAGAATAGCCAACATCTTCCCCCGGCCTCCTTCTGTATTCACACATGTGGATACACTGCACATTCACACACACACACACACACACACACACACACACACACACACACACACAAATGAAAATTTTAGTACTACACAGACTTTATTCCAAAGATGATGATAACAATTATTTTACTCATATGATGAAGTAAGTGCTCTATAGTTGCAAAGCACAGTTAAATGCAATGGCCTACCCCATCCTTTCATCTTTCAATCACCTATGTTCTACTCTCCCTTCTCCCTTGAGATCCTTCTTCCCCCTCAATATCAATGGTCCCTTTCTGGTTTCCTAGATTTTACAGCACTCTAAATTAAACACACACATCTGAAGATGACACTTCAGATCAGACGCTAGAATCTATGTGGGATGCTGTACTGGGTTACCTCGCCTATATAATGTTTTCTAGCACCATCCATTTATTTATAATTTTTTCTTTATAACTGATCATAATAGGGAGGGAGTTTTAAGTTGGAAGAAGGATGGGACGGTAGAACAGAGGTAAGGGACAATTGACACTAATAATTTTGAGAAAGACATGTGGAAACCTATCATTTTTATAAGTGCTTTATGTGATTTCATATAGAAATATAAAATGGTTTAATTGTAATTAGTTTATACAGGGGATTATGCTCATCCCCAAAGCCATAGTTTGCCAAATAAAGAGCCCAGTGCCAAGTATAGGATATCTTTCCCCCAAGTTGTTGGTAAGAGATATCCAAGATGTCTCCCCAAACAGTGCAAGTTATTGACGATGCTCCTGGCTGTCTACCAGAACTTGATGGTAGTGCCCTATTCCTGAAGACAAGGTACACTTTGGAAACATGACAGGAGAAAGCAAGCTGGTACCAACCAGTAAGCTTCCTCCATGCTGCCTATCTTTCATAGAACTGTAGGGGTGTTACATAGGCTTCTAGGTGGGGGTGGGAGTCATCATTAGTCTTGCCCGGCTTTGAACTACAACAACGGCTAGTGTGGCAAGCAAAATATGCTCATGGGTGAAATAGTGGCACAGATGTTATGGCGGTAACAAGCATTTTCTGAATGGATTTAAGGCCAACTCCATAGGAGGAAACATATGGATGGCACTGCACATATGACCAGTATCCCCATGGTTGGGGAGCTCTTGGGCCCCAGGGAAGAAGCTATTATAATTATTCTGCCAAATGGCAATAGTATCAAACTGCCCTCTAAATTCTTGTCTTTCCACCCTTATAGTAGTGCAGCTCTGAGACCTCACTGTGAAGTACCTTTGTGTACTGGATGGTAGTCAATGTAGAAACATACAGGTCGTCAAGTGCAAAGAAGCAGTGATTGTGAGTACTCACCCAGAAATGGGACATCGGTATCACTGTGCCCACCAAGGCCTAGAAACTATTGGGGAAGAGAGGAAGGAAAGCCTTCAAGAGCCAGAGGCTCAGAAAGAACATGCCTTTTAGACCTGACAAGACTGTTGTACTCATAAACTCACAGCAGCAGTAGTGGCTTATACTAGACCTGCACAATACTGAGCCAATAAACTTTCTACCATGGAAGTTGAAAGGGTTCATGAGCCCTAGCCCTAACTGAGGAGATATTTGTATGTAATGGCTTCTTGGGAAGAGAGAGTCAGTTTTCTTTAAGGGTGTGGTCGCTGGTAGATAGACTGTATTTCAGTGGATAGTTCTATACATAGGAATATATAGACAGCATAAACTGGTTTGATGCATTTGTTTTTTTTTTAAGAACATGAAGTTTTGTTGTGGGAAGATAGGGGTATATCTAGGAAGAGTTGGGGGAGATATGAAGGTAAATATGATCAAATAATATTGAATAAAATTCTCAGAGAATTAAAGTATTTTAAGAACTATGATGTCCTAAAGAAACTTGCTAATCAATCATGTTCCTCTCAGATAGCAGTAACATAGTGATGTAATGCATGATACATTAACTTATATGAACTAACTTGATATGTTAGCATAAATGTTTTTGTTTTGTTTTCTTGTTGTTGTTGTTTCTTTTTGGTTTTTCAGACAGTTTCTTTGTGTAACAGCCCTAGCTGTCCTGGAACTCACTATGTAGACCAGGCTGGCCACAAACTCACAGATATCCACTTGCCTCTGCCTCCCGAATGCTGGGATTAAAGTTGTACACCACTGTTTTTAACTATTATAATTTGGCAAATTTAGGGGTGATAGAGAGATTTATTCTTTAAGAAGTGATTTGAAAATCTTTAAATAATATCTCAACTTGCAATAGCTTGACACTTTCTCATCATACTAGACATTGGGTACAATCAAATTTAATTTAGAGTTGCTTATATATTTCACAAAGCATATAAACTTTTAATGGATGAATGGATATATTATTTTGTTGCCTTTTTAGCCTGAGCAAAACATTATAAGTGATCTTTGAATGACATTGTTTGCTAACTTATGTTTGTAAAACTGGCAGCTTTTAAGACTGTGAAACTTGAAACTTTGTGATTAATGTGGAAATATTTAAAACTTAAATGGTTAGGGAAACATTATTTTGTGGATGTAATTTCCATTTAAACACCCAGAATATATTCTTACTAATTGTGTCCCCTAAACATGGTGACCATTTTATTCAGTGTTTAGTTCATATTTATATTTGGAATATTTTTGTACAAGATCCAGATTTACTTTGAGGTGTTTATACTATCACAAATTTGTAAATAATTTACTAAGACTGTTTTAATGTAGTCTAAAATTGTACTAAAATATTTTTATTGAGGCATCTTTTAAATAATCGTTAAGATTTTCTTCAAAGAACTAAACCAATGCAGCAATGCTATAGCTCTGTATAAAGCTGACATCACAGTAAAATTGTCTTGCCTTTTAAAAGACTTGGAATTGATCCGTGCATGCAAATTTTTATATCTCATTCTTTCGCAAGCCACGTTTTATATAGACTTAAAGTTATATTAAAGTATATTAATATAGTAGTATGTGAAGATAATTTAAAATTAACAGGAAGAAATTTTGGGTCCAAACCAAAAATTCTTTTTCTGATAATATATAGCAAATACCTTTGGAGGTAGTGATTTATTTTATTTTCAAATGTGCTTTCTTCTTTATTGCTGACCTTTATGTTTATAACACAGTGTTTCTGATATGAGAGGGTTTGTTCCTTTTGACATATTCCAAAAGTGAGTTCTTAAGCATTGTACTGATGAGGCTATAGTGGTATTAATCATGACAACATGGGGTTTTTTTTAATTATTTTTTTAGACATATGTGGCTATTGCATTTGACAGACTTTCCTTGCCCCCTTTGTTCCACAGGCAGAATTGGTTATAAAGATCTTCACTACTTCAAAAAACCAAAAAAAAAAAAAAAAAGCCGGGCGGTGGTGGCGCACGTCTTTAATCCCAGCACTCGGGAGGCAGAGCCAGGAGGATCTCTGTGAGTTCGAGGCCAGCCTGAGCTACCAAGTGAGCTCCAGGAAAGGCACAAAGCTACGCAGAGAAACCCTGTCTCAAAAAAACCAAAAAAAAAAAAAAAAAAAAAAAAGATCTTCACTACTCATACTTACATGAAATATGCTCTATAATGTTCCTCTCAGAAGCAAGTGCAGATTGATAAAAGTAGAGTGTGTTTGCTATTCATACATTAGTTATTTGATAAATACTTTAGACAAATGAAAGTATCTTATCCATAATATAAAGACCAGAAGAGTAGTCATTCACCAATAAACAAATACATATTGTAGTGTATATATTTTTATATTCTATATTCAAGAAGTTGTACTGTTTTTTCACCTTTATCTAAAATAGTATGACACATGACCTAAAGTTGTATGATACATCGCCTAATGGTATTGTTTTTCCTTCTTTGACCTCACTGTTTTATTATTTCTGTTTTGATCCCTTTATATCTGTGCAAAATAGTTTTAGAAGTTAGAATCAGTTTCAATATGAATTAAATCAGTTAGCACTGGTCAGAACAAAATTCTCTTTACAACCGTGACCGCTTTCATTCTTTCTGGTAATGTTCAGACAGAATATGAATAAAAAGATTTCTGAAACTATTTTGTAAAAGCATATATGTAATAGATATGAAACTTTTTTTAAATTCCAGGTAATAATCTATTGCTCCCATGTGGTTCTTTTCTTTCTTTCTTTCTTTCTTTCTTTCTTTCTTTCTTTCTTTCTTTCTTTCTTTCTTTCTTTCTTTCTCTCTCTCTCTCTCTCTCTCTCTCTCTCTCTCTCTCTCTCTCTCTCTCTCTTTCTTTCTTTCTTTCTCTCTCTTTTTCTTTCTTAAGAAAATTTTTTTCATTTTACATACCAAGCACAGATCCCTCTCCTCCCTCCTCCTGTCCCCCAGCCCACCCCCCACTCCCTCCTCTAAAAAGGCAAGGCCTCCCAAGAGGAGTTAGCAAAGCCTAGTACATCCAGCTGAGGCAGGTCCAAGCCCCTCCCCACTGCTCCAAGGCTGTGCAAGGCTCCCACCACAGACATTTGGGCCCCAAAATGCTAGCTCATGCACCAAGGACAGACCCTGATCCCACCGCCAGGAGGCCCCCCAGGCAGACTGAGCTACACTACATGCAGAGGGCCTGGTCCAGTCCTCTGGAGGCTTCACAGCTGTTGGTCTAAAGTTCCTAAGTTCCCACTAGGCCTGCTAGGTAGCCTCTGCAGCTTTCTTTATCATGATCCCGATGCTCCCCGCCCATAGAATCCCTCTTCCCTCCCCTCAATCCCCCGACTGGACCCCCAGAGCTTGGTCCAGCACCTGGCTGTGGATCCCTGCATCTGCCTCCATCAGCCACTGGATGGAGGCTCTAAAAATAACAGGCAGGGTATTAGCCAACCTGACCACCAGGGTAAGCCAGCTCAGGCACCCTCTCCACATTCTCCCCATATCTATTCAATACAGTACTCGAAGTTCTAGCTAGAGCAATAAGACAACAGAAAAAGATCAAGGGAATATAAATTAGAAAGGAAGAAGTTAAACTTCGGCTATTTGCAGATGATATGATAGTATACATAAGTGACCCCAAAAATTCTACCAGGGAACTCCTACTGCTGAGTAATGTGGCAGGATATAAGATTAACTAAAAAAAAAAAAAATCAGTAGCTCTCCTATATACAAATGATAAAAGAGCTGAGAAAGACATCAGAGACACATCACCCTTTACAATAGCCACAAATAATTTAAAATACCTTGGGGTAACTCTAACTAAGCAAGTGAAAGACCTGTACGATAAAAACTTTAAGTCTCTGGAGAAAGAAATTGAAGAAGGTATTAGAAAATGGAAGGATCTCCCATGCTCATGGATAGGTGGAATTAACATAGTAAAAATGGCAATCTTACCAAAAGCAATCTACAGATTCAATGCAATCCCCATCAAAATCTCAACACAATTCTTTACAGACCTGGAAAGAACAATACTCAACTTTATATGAAAAAAAAAAAAAAAACCCAGGATAGCTAAAACAATCCCCATATGGTTCTTTGCTGACTTTAAAATAAAGGAATTTACACCCCCATTCTCCATTTTACCTTCACATCTTTCTTTAGTTTTCAGCTTACAAATCACTGCTATATCATTAGTGGGACATTCTTTTTGGACAAAAATATACACTTTTTAGAGCAAGCTCGGGTCCTTACCTCCTTTTTAGAACCGGGAAAACATGCCAAGTTCTGAAAATTTTACTTTTTTCTGAAGTAAAAGCAGACAGTTCATATCTACTTTTGATAGATACTGAATATCAGTTGAAAGGATGACGATAACAGGTCACCTCTGGAACATTGTTGCACATTGTTTCTGGGAATTATTTCTTTCAAGAATCATTAACCTAAATAGCTACTTCCAACCCAAACTCTTCCTAATTTTTCTTCCCAGATACTTTGATGTGCTCTGCTTGAAAGGGGCAGGAACACTCATGTCCACAAGTGATACTGTGTATCACTTAAAGTTTGTTGTTGGCAAATAGCTGTAATGCCCTTTGATGCAATTCTCTAACATCTGGGGCTCCTTGGCTATTCTGTCACTGGTGTCTTCAAGCCCTTAAGGCAGAGAGGCTCCTGCACTAAGGGCTCCAGATATTTCTTTTCCAGTTCGATCTTTCATGATTGAGTGGATTCTCAGGACTTTGTAGAATATTCTTCTATTTAGACAACCCCAAAATTTATATCTCCCCTCACCTGTGATTGTAGTCTTATTGATACCCACTAGGGGTCTTTGTTGCATTTTCTTGCCACAGTCTTGTTCAATTGTCTTTTTAATTAATTTTAATTATCTATTATATATCTGACACTGTGCCTGGCATTGTACAAATGCCAACATGTTAAAATACGTTGCTACACTGCTACTGAAGAATGTAGTCTTTGCCCCTTCTTGCTTTTCTGTCTTAGTGACGCTACACTTAGCTTCAATTGCCTGCTTTCAACGTTCGTAGAGCATGCTTGATTCACAGTTTCATTCTTTGCATCCAGCCAAAATTTGGTAGTCATTTGTTCATATTGTTTTGTTCAAATAGTTTCTTTCTTTCCAATTTGTTTATAATTTTAAAGCAGTATTATAGCTCAACTTGATGACCAATGTACTTTTCTCCTTCCAATACAACTCGTGCTAATCTAAAATCAATTGCCTGTGGGCTTGCACATGAGCTAATGTCAGAGTATTAAAAACAGCTTTCTTTAACGACATGACCCTTGGTAGGTCACCCATACTTCAGGCACCATTCTCAAGAACAGTTGACCAAAGAAATGGAGAGAGGTGAAAAAAGCTCAAAGTTGGGTGATTTGGGATGTGAAGGTAGAAAAGGTGGATATGGAAGAAGTTGGAGGGACAGTGAGCATGACCAAAATACATCATATGAAATTCTCAAAAAGGTAACAAAAACATTCTTTAACATATATATTGGCTGGCTCTTGGTAACCTACTCCCCATACTGGGTTGCCCTGCCCAGCCTTAATACATGGGGAAGTGCTTTTTCTTTTTTCTTTTCTTTTCTTTTTTTTTTCTTTTTCTTTTTTTTTTTTTTTTTTTTTTTTTTTTTGGTTTTTGGAGACAGGGTTTCTCCATGTAGTTTTGGTGCCTGTCCTGGAGCTAGCTCTGTAGACCAGGCTGGCCTTGAATTCACAGAGATCTGCCTGGCTCTGTCTCCCTAGTACTGGGATTAAAGGCGTTTGCCACTGCCACTCGGTGGTGCTTAGTCTTACTGCAACTTGATATGACATACTTTTGTTGAAACCCATGGGAGGCCTGACTCTTTCTGAACAGAAACTGAGGAAGAGTGGTTTGAGGGGGAGGGTCTGAAGGGAGGAGGGAGGAAATGGGAGAAGAGGGAGAGGGAAATTTTGGTTAGGATGTCAAATTAATTAATTAAATTTTAAAGAAGATATATAATTTTATTTATTTATTGCTTTTTTTGAGACAGGGTTTCTCTGTGTAACAGCTCTGGCTGTCCTGGATCTCATTTTGTGGACCAGACTGGCCTCAAATTCAGAGTTCCACCTGCCTCTTTAAGATATTTTAATGGATACCTATTTTTCACCATATCAAGAGTTTGATTGGTTTGGTTTGAACATAAAATTTCACTAGGGGCCTCCCTGGATATTAGAACTTGGTCTCCACCTGATGGTAGTATTGTGGGATGCCCTGAAAACTGTGGTAGAAGTAAGTCACTACAAGTGTGAGTGTAAAGGGTATCTTGCTGGGGCCCTTGCTCTTTATCCCTGCATCCCATCTTCCATGAAGTGAAAAAGCACCTCCACCACATGGTGCTCCCATGATGTTCTGCCAAACCCATGGGATCATGGGCTCTAAACCCATGACCTGAAGTAAATCTTTTTCCCTGCTGTTGCTTCTCCCCAGTATTTTGTCACAGCAACAATAATCCAACCAATACATGCCCGAATAAAATTCAAACTCCTCTAAGAAGCAAAGTCTTCCCAACTCATTTTCCATGATACATCTGCCATGGACTTTCAAGTCTTACTACGCGTTGTCATGCTTCCATCATCTAATCTACATTTTAACACTGTAATTTTTTTCCGTTATCAGTCTCTGGTCTACTGAGGTGTTCTCTCTATTATTTTGTCTCATGTAACTATGTGTCTGTAAAACCCCAGCTTAATTACCACTTCTAAACTTAAAACTCCAACAGCTTAGGTAGCACTTTAAGTGGGGTGGTTGGTTGCACACTTTGACTCAAGTCCTTGTTCTGCCTTTAGTTTTGTTGTGTCTAATAAGGCACTTGTTCTTCCTGTGCCTCAGTTTCTTCACCCCTGTAAGAAGGATGAAAATATCATCTGTCTTTAGAATAGTTTGAGTAACAAATGAAATAATGAATGTAGATTATTTGGAATATCACCCCCAAAATCAATCACTCAATAATCATTGCATCAGTAGCAGTAATTTAGCAATGACAATATATTTCTCCACAGCTCTAATCCTCTCTTCTGGTAGACTTTTCTACCATTTATAAAAATGACACAGAATTTGGACTTTAATGAGATTCAGATTTCTGTCACTGACATCATCCTATGGTATTCTTAATCTGTCTCTTCAATGCCATTTGAGAGCCCCAAAGGACAGAAACTACATCTTTTACTTTTTACTTTTCATCTAGTTTGGATTTCAGACTCAGTGTAGGAAGCCCTTTATCAGTAAGTGGCTGAGTTTTTCCTACTCTGCTTCACATTGTGGTTCATATTTACCCTGTGTGTAGGAGCTAGAGGTTGGAGAAGGATCTGCCCCTTCATTTTTACCTTGACCTAGAAAGTAAAAACATAACTTTCTACAAATTAAATTAAATTTTTACCTCTCCAGAACTTTTACAGTATTTAATTTTCTTTCTTTGCTGAGGAATCCAGGAATCAGATGATAAATTAGACCTAAAACAAAACCAGGATAATCCCTTCTTCTAAACATTTTTCCTGCCAAGGTTTTTGTAGTGGCCAATCTAAATATTCAGAATTGATTGAAGAAATCAACTCTAGTATGAAACAGCATGGGCTAACTGTAAATATATGCATGTATATGTATACATGTTTGTATGTATTTATGTAAATATAAGATTAGCACCAGGTATGATAGAAGCAGACTATTCTACATACAAGAAATCAGGGTACATATAATCTTTAAAGAATTGAAAAAATAAGGAAACCAATTAAAATTGGTGTGATAACTATCTCTATACACCAGCAATGCTAAGCAACATCATTGACAAAATATTCCTCCCTCCTGGAGGTGGACTACTCCCACTGACACCCACAAACATGCGTCTCCCACATCACTGTTCAAAAATTATCCTTATAGAAAGTGAACCTTTTCTGGTCCTTCTGATGATTCTTAAATATCTTAGAACAATTTTAAAAATAAAACAAACAAAAAATCCTTATCATCTTTATTTATTTGTGTGTGTATATGTGGACACACGTGTGTGTGTGAAGGTCAGAGTACAGCTTACAGAAGTCAGTTCTCTCCTCCCACTCTGTGGGTTCCAGAGATTAACATAAGTCATCAGGCTTGGTGGCAAGTGACTTTACCTGTGGAGCCATCCTGCCAGACCAGCTTTGTTGTGCTCTGTTCCAACATAAAAATACACTTCACAGCAGCGCAGTGTCAAAGATACAAACATACATTTCTTAAAACAGTCATATTTTACACTAATAGTTTGTAATACTGATTTTGAAAAATTCTGCGCTGATATGGTGCTTAGTCACCCAAACGGGAATCATCAAGAAAGATTTGTAGAATGAACTAAGTAGTTGCCATGGGCTGTTGTCAACTAGTTTTAATTCAAATCAGAAATCAAATAGACTCTTGGGTGAGGGAAGACACTGAGGCTTTAATTTATGTCCTTTGAAACAGGAGCATAGGAAACAGGGACAGTAGAACAGAAGCTAATCAGCATGTTGATGGGTGGACTTCACCCAGTGATACTCCATCTTTGTTCTGAGTTTTCCTTCTCAAGGTACTTTGTCCTGAGTATCATCTCTCAAGTTCTTGACTCCTACTCTAAGTACAGCACATTCACTTCTCTCACTGAATTCTGAATTCTGCCCACTTTCATTGACAACTCCAAACACACAGAACATTGAAGTTTATTCATCTCTATTCCATTTTAAACCTTGTGTTTTGTTGCCTTTGTCTCCAGTGAGTGTACTAATTCCTTGGTTATCTCTCTCACTGTCTATGCATAATTCAGGGTGCCTGTCACTGGAGGTGTTACTCTGTGCCCGTAACTTATGAATGAAACCAGCAATGATGCAACTTCTGCTGGTCAGGACTTCCTTTTGAAAGCTATAGTTACATGCCCAATTAAGAGCAAGATGAGAGGTTTAAACTTCATGACACATCTCAAGTATTACAAATTATTCTCTCTTATCTACACTTTGGCTTAGGATAGATACAAGTTGAAGACATGGGCAGTCATTATCATTTCCAGAATGTTATTATAAGCAACTAAAAGTTTTGTCATCTAACCTTAGGTAATGGTTTCAAGGAGGACGAGTTAGTTGGTCTCAGTTCTGCATAGTCATACAAATATTTCATGTCAAGTGAAATGAACCTAAACTTACTTCCATAGGGACTGCAAGGAATAATCATAGATAAGTATGTGGTCTTCCTTTTAATAGGTAATGTTAACCTAGACTTTTATTTTTAACAGTTTATGTGTCCTAATGATGCTATGATGTGGCACAAGAGCATAAAAAAGACATTCAATGACTGAAGAGCTGATGAGGAGGAATATTATTTGCAGGACAGATAATTTTCCACAAGAACATTTGATTATGAGAAAACAGACAAGCTGGTAAAACATTTCAAAGTGACTTGATACAACCTAGAAACATACCATATTTAATCCTTTCACTAGTAGCTGCTTTTTCATAAGAAATATTACAAAGGGGACATATTAATATAAGCTTAAATATTATTTTATATGTGAAAGGTGGCAATGTATAACCATTTAAACAATATAATATATTTTTTGGTTTCTTGAGACAGAGTTTCTCTGTGTAGTTTTGGTGCCTGTCCTGGATCTCATTCCATAGACCAAGCTGTCCTCAAACTCACATGGATCCTCCTGGCTCTGTCTCCCGAGTGCTGGGATTAAAGGCGTGTGCCACCGCCACATGGTGACAATATAATACTTTAATGTAAAAGTTCATATAAACTTTAAAATTGGAAAGAGGGTGAAGACAATAAAAAGAAAAATGGATGGAAAACAATAGAAGAAAAGAAAAAGGAATTTAAGAATTCTCGTGAGAATGAAACTCAAACGTTCCTTTTGGTATAAATTTCATAATGTTCTCAGACAACATTCAACTACTCTTTAGTTTGTAATCCCTCAGAGTCACCAGATGAAACAGCAATATTATTGAAATAAACATTACAAATATATGTATAAGTGTATCTAGTCTTATGTTGAGGTCTTTGGTGCACTTGGAGTTGTGTTTTGTGCAGGGTGATATTGATGGGTCTATTGCACTCTCCTACATGCAGACATCCAGTTAGACCAACACCATTTGCTGAAGATGCTTCCTTTTTTTCCATTGTGGATTTCTGGTGTATTTCTGAAGTACAATTTGAAATCGGAGACTGCAATACGGCCAACAATTCTTTTATTGTTCAGCTATATCTATCAGTGAGGGCAATAAAACAATAGAAACCTAAACTTCCGAATTTGATTTTCAACATCATATTTGCCAATGTCTAATTTACAGCCTAAAAAAAAACCCAAAAAACAAAAACACATTGATTTAGTAAAATGAAACCCTCCTAGGATGCTGAAAAAGTAGGCAAAAATTTCAAAGATTGTTGTTTTAGGTTTGTGTAATTGTTATAAGTAATCCGGTGTTTGTCCTCAAGGTTAAAAACTATACACACCAGTATGTAGATCAACAGAGATTAAGGGACAATATAGTTGACAGAGCTGTTATTGAGGAAACTCAACAATCCTTGAATTAGCATGAAACAGGCCATTTTTTCTATCTGTCTCTGGGTCTCTTGTTCCATTTTTGTCATGGGGAAATTTATACTGCCTTGCTCCTGAAATCCTTATCTATTCTAAGATTACTATACTTCCGTGATAAACTGCCCCAGGAAAAGCATAGAGCTCTGCTCTTACTAGGGTGAAAATTCTGCGGCTCAGAGCGTACATATTGTTACAGGTTCTCAGCACAATTATGGAAATGACTGTTATGGAAGTGCCTGTGGATGAGACATCAGCATTCATTACAGAGAAAATGCACCCCTGCACACAGCACCACAGCCTTGGAAGCTTCTGGTTTGCATAGTCACCAGGTGCATCACCTGGGTGCTGAATACCAGATGGACTGAGTCACTGGGTGAAAAAGAACAGTAGCATTTTTGTGGGCTTATGTATTTTTTAATCTAGCTGTGAGAGTAAGACACTAACGCCCTATCATTACATGGTTCTTTTATGGCTACATTTTCCTTTGTAAAAAATTAAACCCAACTTTTTCACACACTTTGATGTTAAGACCTGTTTATATGCTAAAATTCATTATTGAGAAGCTATGGCTTATGTGAAACATCAACATTTACTATATTAGGAAATTAACAAGGAAATTACAGTACCAATTAATTTATTTAAAATTACAATAATAAACAGTTTATATCTCTTTTATTTTTTAAAATTAAGTTTTCAAAAATGAATGGATCTCATTTTCAAAGTAATAAACATGCTTTGGTTCTCCCTAAGATTTGAAATATATTTATTTCTTAACAGTTATGGATAGCATAGAATATGATGTGCTCTCGTATCCTAAAACTCACTGGTTCTGCATACTGGTTGGATCTTTTATTGTGCACAATTTTATAATATTAACTTAGGAATGCAAGCAGATCTAAATGTTGATGTATTTCATCACATAAAACCTATTAATTAACATCAGCACCAAATTCATTATATAAAATTCTAAGTTTTGAAGAACAATAAAATTCACAAGCTTTAAATTTCCTTATTTTTGCTTCAGAGTTGAGTTTTATCACTAATCAAAGTGAGATGCTTACTTCATTGACTTTTAACAAATTGTTCTATATAAGCGTAAGTCCAAATATTCACAATGTGTCAATTTTCCTTTGCATTTACCCATTATACTGTAGTATATACAAGATGTATCAACACACATACTTTTCATTTTGTCACCCAGGACATTTGTAAATGATCTGAACCTATGGTCAGTTTTAATAAATTAATAATCTGTACTGCCCTGTGAATAACAATCAGTCCTCAGAGAAGCTGTTTTTGTTTTTGTTTGTTTGTTTAATGTCCCTGTTCTGATTCTGACACAGTATCAGTGTTTCATTGTGACTATACTGATACAGCATAAACAGAGAATGGCATTTTTGTGAAATGGTTTTTGACTTCAGCAACTCATAAGAGTCCCAGGGTTCCTCAAGTTTGAGAAGTACCAAATCAAACCCTTCAAATAATATAAGGATCATCATAAACTTTCCAAGATTCTTCTAAATTCATTCAAAGTAAATTTCTTGACAATAAATTAAAGCATAAAATCATTCATTTAATGCTTAAGTAGAGAAAAATTAGGACAAAAGAACATTTTAAAGTAGTTCTAAGAATTTCTAAAACCACACCCATAAGAAGCTAACACACAAGCAAATTTTAGAATATGTATTAATCCATGTAGTGTTTCCATACCTTTTGGCTTATTACCTTTGAATTGTTTCTTCCTTACATAGCATGTGTTTCTTCGGTTGGCTGTTCTTGAAAATGATGCTGGTATAAAAACTCTGGAATCTTCTCTCTGAGATCCAAAATGGATGAAAGACATACGCTCACCCTCCTGTTCCTAAGACTTAACCCTTTACCTCTGACTCAGCCATGTACTACAGAGTCAATCAAAAGGGCTCTTGCCTGGAAGCTAGTCCCACGTCATCTTCCCATAGCCAATCAAAAGGCCATGATACAAACAACAGCTGCTCAGTTGAGACATTCATCTAGAAACCTGTAAGTACCACTGTCATTATTTGTGGCTCTTTGCCAGATGCATCCAGAACAGAAAACAACCCATCGGGTTTTACAACTTTCAAAACCTAGAAAGGAAACATTGTCTTCGTTTTATATATGGATTATATAATTTGTTTTGTCCTGAAGCTCACTCATCAAAATTAACACTGATCAAAGTTAGAGAAATATATTTATTTCTAGAAATATTTTTATTCTCTTTTTATATGCCTTTATGTTCCCAAAGAGAAGCAGCAAGAAGTCTCTCTCAGATGTAGCACTTTGATATTGGCTACATTTTTTTTTATAATTTTCTTTGTCCTTGAGAATTTAATACATGTATACAATGAAGCATAATCTAATCCATCCCCATCTTCCCTATATAACTCCCCCATATCATCCCACTATGGCCCCTTCCCAACTATGTCTTTTGTACTTTTTTGGTAACTCACTAAATTCAATTAATGATGTCCATATGTGATGGTGGTGGAGTCATCCACTGAAGCATAGAAAATCTACCATCAGCCACACTCTCTGCCATTGGGCATCTATTTATAACAATAAACAATAAATTTCTTTTTTTATAAACAATTCAGTCTGTGGCACAACACAGACCACTATGGGCACCAACAACTTGAAGGCATGAGCAGATATTTGCTTTACATAAATTGTTAATTGTACCTTTAGAAGTTGATCTGGCAGCCAGTTCAAAGGGATATTGAGCAAACATCCCAAGGGAAAAAAAATGTAACTAGACCTTGGCTTTAAATTGTAGATAACTATCACGAAAGATAATCTTAAACTATGGTCTACTGTGTTATCAGTGTACCTTTTGTAGTGGTGATTTACCTAATACTTGACAGATGAAAGAGATGAGTCACAAGACACCTTAAATTTTCATTATGATACAGCACCTTGAAGACCTTTCCCAATTCTCCACCTCTGCCCACCTATGAAATCTTTCAAATTCTCTGGGTTTGGCTTTTATGTATCTTCTTGGTCACATTTTCCAACCATTTTCATTGTTTAAAACATCATCTATATATTCATGATAACCAGACAACCATTTCCGATCCTGATGTCTCTCCAGGCTCTAGGCCTGCATGTCTAAATCTCACTCAACACCTTGACTTGTGTTTCAAATTGCACTTGATACTTCACATCGCTAATTTAATAATAAATTATCCTCTCTGGCAATCTCTAACTGCTTTTCTGTCGTGCTTCCCAGTATCAGGAAGTTGCACCTTCCTTACCCACTGGCCATGACAAGAGTGTGGTAAATCTCTGCAACAGTATATCTCAGGGATGAGGAGAAAAAACCTCCCATGCTGCCAACAGAAGAAAAGACTCTTCTCAAACTTCTAAGCTTTAAAAAGTGACTTAAATGTCTGTTAAGCTTGGTCTTCCTCCTTCTTTCACTGTTTGTTTCCTTCCTCCCCCCACTGGCCCCCCACACCTAATTCATTCGAAAATGCATTAATTACTTGGGGCTGGTAACAGTAACTATATATATGAAGCAGCCTAGAGCCTGTGCAGGCAGGATAAGGAAGGCATCTACACAGAAGAAAGGTGGAAATAAACATGTAAATGCACACAAAATTTTACATATATGGCTCTATGTCTATTATTTAGTTCTGTTCACTAAGAGGGGCTTAGAGCCAGAGAACCACAGCATGCAACATTCAGGTTTGATTTTTTTTTTACACATTACTTTCCATAAGAATTCTTTGAGATAAGGCTCATTCTAAGGCTGAATCAGAAATTACAAATTGAACCTAGAATATTTTGTTCCACTAGACACTATGGAAACAATAAAGGGACTTATCAAAAATACTTAATTGTAAGGAATTACCACTGAATAATTTTTGTATTAGTGCAAATAAAAATACTATATTGTTATCTATTAGATAAAACTGGGAACCAAAAAGGAATGTAATTATTAAGTAACAACCGAATAAAGAAATGGGGAAATGTGTGAAGAGAATGGTACAATTACATAAACCACCTCCTGGCAGACATTTAACAAGGATTGCTTTAGATCCACAGCATCACTGGCTGCTACAGACAGTAACTTAGATGTCTGGGGATTACTGAATTCACAAATAGACTCAATAGAGCACACACACACACACACACACACACACACACACACACACACACACAACTTACCAACCTTTAAATGTTACAAAGGAGAAATGTGACAGGTTACCTTCTTAATACAGTGATAAAAATCGTTATTGCTAGCAATGGGGCAAGCTGAAATGGTGTCTTAGGATGTAAGGAGAAGACAACCGCATGATTTTTGAGATGTGTATGTCCAAAATCTCCAAGGATCAAATTGAGAGAGAGAGAGACACCTTGCAAAGTAAGTGGCTTTTAGATTTCAAAATGATGACGGTCAAAAAGGTTGATGGAAAATGGCCGAAGTCCTCCAGACTACAACACATAATCCTGGTGTTTTTGTTAGGGAGAAGGCAGCATGGTGCGCAAATTAGGAGTGTGTGCTACGGAAACCTTCTTGACTTAGATGTTTTCCCTGTGCTAGGTTAAAATCTGCGTGGAGCAGCAACAGGACCTCTATGTATACAAATAATATGGAGAAAACAAAGACTACTTAGTAGTCTCATACCACTTTTCTAACTTTGAATTTTTTTCTCAAAGAGAAAAAGAAAACTAATGAATATGACATCAGTGGCAAAACCATAGTTCTCCAGTTATTTTCCACAATGGAAACAAAGGAAAGATAATTTTCAAAGTTCAGGGAAAAGAACCTCCTTGGCTTATCTTGGCTGCAAATTGATCTTCTCCAAATTCTTCAAAGTAATTGTCATGATTATGTGTTTCTTAGGCCACTCAATAAATATTCTTGTTGGATTAATGCTTTTGATAAATGTCTATTTATATCAAATTTGTAACTACTGTATTTATAGAACTTATAGATGCAAGTTTGAACATATTATTTTGGTATTGCTTGAATCTTTTTGAACTTTAGTTTTCTGTGTTTCTCTAGTAATGTTGACTCATTAACCTAGTGAACAGTTTCTAAGATACTTAATCATTTACCTAAAACAAATAGATACTAATCATTCCTTTTCTAAATATGTATATGTTCTATATAAGAAGTGGTGTTTTGCAAAATGACTGTATCAAGGCTAACTTATTAGGAAGTAGCTTAAAATCAAATAATATTATTAATATTATTTTGATCTTTATGAAAAATTATAAAAAATTTTGAATAGTGATTGGATAAAATTATTGTGATTTCTTCCTTATAAAGTCAAATTCTGGATGACTGTTTCATTAGATCCATCAATGCTTCTTGCTATTTATTTCTTTCATAGTTCACATTAATTTTTCAGTAGGAAATGATGAATGTTTGTGAAATATTATGTTATATGAGAACTTACTGTACTTTCTATTTCTTTTCAGATGGTTCCCAGTCCCAAAGTTAACTTGATGATATGGCAAAGAAGAGATGAAGGTGGAGGGAGAGGCCATAGGTTGAGATTCAGTTGCAGATGGTCTCTTGTACTCCTCATATTGCTGTTTGAGGAGATGTTGTAGAGTCAATGTTTACTTGCTACACCCAGACATGAAAAAAAAAATATGGCTGCTTTTCTTTTTCTGTCATAGGCTGTATCTTTCTCCTGCTGTTCCTTTTTCTTGCATGACATGTAATATGAAGTAAATACCTATGTCTTTATTTTAGACTTCCAGTGTTCCACTCTACAACTAATCTGTGTAGTTTCTTGGATTCAGAGTTCTGTTTCCCTCAGGATTTGTCTTTATGATCCTGTTCAGGAACAGACCCATTTTATTATAATGTTTTACTGATTTTTGAATCCCATACTTCTCTTCTCCAAGACAGTACACTGATACATGGTCAAATATTGTTTGTAAGACCCTTGTTAGTAAGGATCTCAGAATCATAGGACACACACTTAATCTTTCTACATTTCTGGTCTGGTCCTTGGACTTGTCAACACTGAAGTATTAAGGAAACCTATCTGGATTAAGGTTACCACACTGGCACTCACCACCAAGGTCCAGTCTTGGCCATTTGTTTCCCTTTGAGAGTCCTTTCTTTCTTTACATAAGCCTAAGTTTCTGTCAGTTTCTTAGCCCTCTAAGCAACCCGTGATTTTCCCTGACTTACACAAGAGCAGCCTTTCCCCCTGTATCTACACCGCGGGGATCAGGCTGCACACTTATCTATCATACCTTCTTTCTCCATTAGATGTGCTACATTATCCCCACAGCACACTTGGCAAAGCTGTATGTGTAGGGCTTCACCTAGACATCACAGTTCCTCTCTGCTCTCACATCTCCAGTGTTCATGGGCTCATCCACATCATTTTTTACTTCTCTCTTATTCTTTTGGAGTTCCACCTCAAGAGAAAGCATGAAGAGGCATCTGACTTTCCATGTTAACTTCTGCTTTTCTCCCACACTTCACTGGAATGGAAGGAATGTCTTCCTTTTTCCAACACAGATTTATGTTAATTCATAAGTACCTTCCGCAAGACAGTAAATCTGTTTGGTTTTGAAGAAGAAATGTCCTTTTAAAATTATGGAAATAGCCGGGCGGTGGTGGCGCACGCCTTTAATCCCAGCACTCGGGAGGCAGAGCCAGGTGGATCTCTGTGAGTTCGAGGCCAGCCTGGGCTACCAAGTGAGCTCCAGGAAAGGCGCAAAGCTACACAGAGAAACCCTGTCTCGAAAAACCAAAAAAAAAAATAAATAAATAAAAATAAAATTATGGAAATAATTCAATGATCTTACCAATCCATGCCTGAAAAAAATGATACTGTTTATAAGAGTTTTTTTTTTGGGGGGGGGGGATTGGCAAAGCTTAGGTATTAAAATATTTTATTCCTCAACTACAAGTTAACCTTATTTGAGATTTTAAAAGTTGTATCTAGAGATGGTGAGATGGCTTGGTTATTAAGAGTTCTGGCTGTTCTTAAAGAAAACCTTTGTTTGGCTCCCAACACCAGACTGATTATATCACAACCACCTATAATTTCATATCAAGGGGATCCAGAATTCTCCTTTGGCTTCCATTGGTACTGTATGCACACTCACACACACACACACACACACACACACACACACACACACACACACACATTCATTCATGTGCACACACATACATATACACATATGCACATACAGAGACACACACTCACATAAATAATAAATAAATTTAAATTTTCTGTCATTCTTTTATAAAATTTTCATTGTAAAATTCCTAATCTAAATCAGTATACTTTGCACAATAAGGAGTTATTGATGCATAAAACAATACAAAAAAAGAAAAGTGTATTAATTTTATTTACAAATATCACCTTATTACATATATCTCATTATCCTTTATTTCTTACAACATTGCACATTTTGACAAAGAATCATCTCAGTTGAATCTCCTGGAGAATTTGGAAGTACTAGATCTTATAGTTACTTGTGCTTTCTTTTTCTTTTTTTATTACCCTACCCTGTCTGTGACCTAAGCTGAGAACCTTCATCTGAACTATGTGGATCTAGGGATGTATGTTCAATTATAGTTATCATTTGTGTTGTTTTAGTCCTGGGGATTCCCAATAAAGAGATTTATAGGAAACAGAGAATATCAATTTAAACATATTATTCTACCACTCGTGATTTTTTTTCCTTTTCCATTAACTACCCATTTATCATTCACTATTAAGAAGCACTTGTGCCTATTATCAAGTTTATAAAAGCAGTAAGTCCCCATTTAGAACCATGTACATAGGAAATATATTTTAAAATCATTATGAGACAAACACGATAGTCTAAGTGTGTTCAGTTAGTCTACAAGAAAGAGTAGGGCAAGAAAAACAAAACACAAGGCTGACACTTTGAATTTTTCCCAAATCATGACCTTAGGTAACACGGAAAGATTCCTCAAGAACTTCACGACTGTTCTCTTGTGATGAAATTCTACATGACACACAGTCTTATCAGAATAGCTGAAAGACATGTCATTGCTTCTCTCAGTTTTCCATTGAGAAATTAGGTTGACTATATTCAAATTATTCAGAGAGCTTAGACTCACAGATACATTTAAATAAAAGAAATTCTTCATTAACAACTTAGATCTTACGTTTTTAAGACAGCATTGCACTGAGATGAAAACTACATATTGGTTTATGTCATATATCACATTATATCAAAATTAATTTATGCCAGAGCACTCAAAGTATTATTATCCTCCCCCCTTTAAAATATGAAGAACTCTTTTTCAAAGAAGTTAATGAACAAATTCAACACCACTCAGTAAAAAATAAAATAGGATCAAGATCTTAAGTTAGAATGACTTTTTTCCATTATATCATTTTAGTTTATAATTTGGGGAGAACGCTCTCCTCTGCATAGTTTTCTACAAGGCTCTTCTCCATAATTTGAGCAGGGGTGTGGAATATCAGGAACTGCCATTATCTCTAACTCCCCCAAATCTACAACCATAAATACAATTAGATTGCAGCTGAAGAACGGAGGCTTCTCTAGGTATGTGGCTTCTAGATAGAGAGGAATAAGTCAGTCTAGGCCTCACCACCATTTCCTGGAAGCTAAGTTTCCAAAATTCAAATGACTCTCTTGTCTAAAAAGAGGTTGTGTCCTCATAAAGAGAGGAGATTGAGAAATAGAGCAGGACTCCGAATGGCATCTATCTCGCCAATTTAAAAGGAACAGAATAATGTGGACAGGAAAACTAAATACCAAGACACAATTCCTGAGACACAAATAGGCTGAGTCCCTACCTATAAAGGAACAAGTCAAAATTATAAATAGAAAGCAAAAAGAAAAGGAATAGAGGAAACATCCCAGTGACAATTGCACTCTAGAGAAAGGAAAGGTCCTCATCAGTGTCACATGCCAGTACAGCATTTGCCCAAAAAACTCTCATCTGTGTTTTAGCCAAGCTGAGGAAGGCTTGTGACTCCTGACTCATACATAGTACCCGAGGAAGCAGCCAAGACCCAGGGGACAAGAAGAACAGGATTTGTCACTCTGATTCAGACATATTTACTCTACCTCCACAGTGTGATATTTCAGTTATGTTTTCTTACTCTCTTAAAAAATATTGCAGACCACAAGAATGGAGGTGGCGGGTGATTATGATGTTGAAAAGAAGGAATGACGGCCGAGAAGGAACTGTTCCTGAATGTGTGGCTTTGTGTGCATTTGACAGGACAAAAATTTAGAGATGGAGGCTGACCAAAAAATATGTTTGAGTCTTCGAATATTTTGTTTTTATTCTGTGGAGGGTGTTGAGCTACTAATGTCTACATTTATGTGTTTATGGTAACAGGTGAATGGGTATAACTTCTCTTCAAATTGATCAAGATATGCACACAGCATATGTATAGCTCTATTGTGTGTGTGTGAGAGAGGGGGGGCGAGGAGAGTGACAGAGAGTTGAAACACAGAATTTATATATAGCCTAAGATGTCCCAAAATTTACTATATATCCTAGATTGGCCTCAAACTCACAATCCTCCTGAACTTAACATTGGTTATACATAGATCAGGTTAGAATAAGAGAGGGAATTTTGAGTAAATGATGTACTAATAGGGATAAGAAGATTTATCAGATAAAATATATGATTCCCAACTGGATTTGAATTTCAGATCTAGTCCCATGCAATATTTCTCATGCCCCATCTCACTAACTATATTGTTCAAATTCGAATCCAGCCACTTATTTTCAAAGATATTTAGGGAAGGATTAGGTGAATATTTTTTAGTGTAATTCAAGTTAACCTGAATGTTCCATATATTTACTTGAAAAATCTTGAGATTTTACTCCAGAGTGTATGGTTTGTCTATGTGTCTATTTTTTCCATGTTTGTATTATTGTTAGCCTGCGTTTGTCTTTATATGTATGCACCTACCTGTAGGTATAAAAGGGAGAAGAGAGATACTGGATGACTTGCAAACTGAGTAGTAACAGTAAGAAAAGTTGTGCACCTTATATTTTTAAAACTAAATACATTTTTCTTCTATTAAAATAATGATATCATATAAGTTAGGTATTTTTCAGTGTTGATATTATAATTCAGACCTGTTTTCCCAGCCATTGGGAGGATGAGGAAAGAAGATCTTGAACCAAGGTCAGCTTGGGCTACATAGCAAGAGACTGTCTCAATGAAAATATATATATATATAACAAGGAGAAAATTGAAATCCACAATCACACACTAAAGATAATCACCATTAAATTTTGAAAATTTACTTCTTCTTTGCTACTCATACCCACAAATATAAAATAAATTTTAAAAGTCTTAAAACCATATTAATGGTGTGAAGTATCTTCCAGAAAAGACCACTCAGACATTGGATCAGGCCAATAGAAAGTCCTTATTAGCTGGCAGGTAACTACACTGGGTGTCTGAAACACAGGTATGGCCCTGAGCCTATCTCAGAGTGGGCTTTAAGCACAAAAACACATCCTTGGTTGACACACCTCAGATGGCAAGAACAGTTAGCCAGGAGCAGAACTACAGAAGACAAAAAGGAAGCTTAATATTTTCAGGCACTTTCTCAGAACTGTGGACATTGAATGATGAAGTCTTTGTTTTCATTTTGGCAGGTATTGCTGCCTATGGACAGGGTTCCAGGGCCTGAATGGGACTTCCATCATGGTGTCAATTGTAATGGGGCCTGGTGGCCTACTAAAGTCTGGGGGCCTGCTACATTAAAGTTAGCATTTCTGGAAGACTTAATACAGCCAGGTAATTCAAATGGTTTATGCAGATGAACACATTAGATCTTTGGTGAGAACCCTATGAGGTAGGAATACAGCAGATTTTCATGAAACATTACTAGGGTCATCAAGCAAGCGGTGGTCCAGCTGAGATTCTGATATGGGGAGTGACTGTGGTACTCAGTCATAGATGAGTCAGCTGGATCAATCTCATCTCATCCAAGACAAAGGGAACATCATGGAAGAGAGGGCATAAAGAATGTAAGAGCTGCAGAACGGGGCAGGGAGAACTATGAAATATTGTCTTCTTGATATAACACATGCTCAGCACTAACTGTATTCAGTGGACTAGTAAAAATAATAAGTGTTTCAAAGAACATGAAGAATTTGGGAAGGAGACAGGTTGGTGGGTCCTGGGATGTGTTGGAGGGAGGTAGTAGGGGGATGGTATGATCAAAGTAATTTGTATTCATGTATGGCATTTGCAATGAAAAAAATGATTTCATCTAACTCATGGTTTTTAAGATTTACTTTTATTACTTTAAAATATTTATTTATTATTTAAGTTTTCAGGCAATCTATTTTGATCATATATCTCCTCCCTCAACTCCTCCCAGATCCTCTCTATCTCTTTACCCACCCTGCCATTCACACAGCTTCTCTCCCTCCTTTCTTCTCTCCCTCCCTCTCTCTTTTCATGTTTTTTTTTATGCTTTTTGGTTTTGGTATTTTTTTTGTCTTATTGTTGTTTGTTTGTTAATTTTTTGTTAGAGAGAATTTTGTTTTTAAAAGCTAAGGAAATAAAGTCTGAACTTTAATTATCATATGTCGGTATCAATTCATTTGCAGGAATTCCAGTTGGAAGTGTTATAAACCTCAGGCAGCACATTTTCTTAGTATCCTGTTGGCTGGAACACTTTGGTTCTCACACTTTGTTTTTTTAATAACTTTTACATTTTTGAGGAATAAGCGCTGGTCAGGTATTTTGTAGACTGTCTCTCAGGATTCCCTCGTGTTTTTTTTTTTTATATGGGACTAGATTATGAAGCCTTCCACACTGGTGGAAGCCAGTTTTTGTATATTCCTTAGATTCTTGAGTGTGACTTTCCTTTCTGTAAGATGCTCCTCACTTTATTACAGAGGATTGCCTGGTACCCACCACATTAGGACAAACCATTAAGCTTATGTTTCAGATGCTGGAAGAGTGCCTGCTGATGCCTTCATACTGGTAGACCTGCTTTCTTTGTAGTCCACCAGCTGGGCCAAACAGCTCTATTGAGTTGCTACACCCCGGCCATCATGATGTTCTCAAGCAAGACTTGAGTATGTTGTCTCATTTGTTCTGCTACATCTCTCACATCCCATCTGAAGTCTTCCTGCTGCCTTTGAGATACTACAGGTGCATTGGCTTGTCCAGCTGGGCCTGGAAAGCTGCAGACTCTGCATGAATCGTTGCCAAGCCATGCTGACCTTCTTCCACCCAAGAGCTTACTCCATGCAGTGTACTTGATACTGTGTTTGCTTTCTCTGCTGTTTTTGAGGTCTAACTTCCTCATAGCTACTACAAGGACCTAGTGAAGCAAACCTAAACTATGTCACAGATGATGTACCATGAAATGAACTTCTTCTAATTGCAGCTGGATAAATAAGTATGTCTCTTTCTCCCTGATCAGACATTTCAGAAACACAGTATCTCCTACAGACTCTCCAAAGAAACCCCAACAGCTTGATGTAAAGGTCCAGTGACGTTGGTGATATACCCCTTGTACATATTTTCCCTCTCTTCTTTTTCTTCTCTCCCTTTTCAGCCTTTCCCAGGAATTGTATAGCTAATAAATTGAGAGGGTTTTTTATTTTTAAATTTTCTTTCCTTTTCTTACTATGACATCTAGCAGAAGACAGCTATGATCTGAAGATTCACTAGCCTCAGTGTCCAATTATACAGCAAAAAATGTTCATCATATTAAAAACAATTAGCAATAATTCTAAGTTGTAGTATAGAAATCTTTTTAGACTGGTAGCCTGATAGTTAATAGTTGAAAGGCAGAAGAAAATAAAAAGGAATCAATGTTCTGAGCTACAAAGGAAAAGCACTTGTCTCACCAGTAGAACTGTGACAAATATTTTCTTGGTTTTAACTTTTGTGCACTGCACACAGGAGGTAGCACAGTGGGTGGAAGAGATTACACACACAACGTTCAAATGCTGAAAATATCTTATCTGATTTGTAAGAGGCAGATGGAGCAATAGGACAGTATATTGACAAACAGGTCATCTCATGAATATTATTTGACAGCTACTGCATTTTATATAATCGTGTATTGTGTACTCACTGCCAAACATCTACAACAAATTTGCCAACATGTTATACTTAAAGGAGAGCAGCCAGGTTTGGAGAAAGAAAAGGACATACGGTGACCACTACTTGCACTTGTTTCACAGGAAGAAGACTGAGTTGAACCATTCCTGTCGAGTCGCTGGGAAAAGGAAATTGAGACACGGGACAAGTCCCAACTGCTGCCTTACAGTTAACGTAATCTAATTGATTTGGGTCTGTGGTTTTTACAATAAAAAGCACGGGCCCTGACATAGTAAGGGCTCACATAATATGACATAAATAAGAAAAAATCAGATATCTGCCCATATAGCACTATAATTTAATGTTTTGGGTGCTATCAAATATATCGGTAAATCTTAAGTATACTTTTAGATGATTAATTGGCACACAATAAAAGATATTGTTTCTATTATACATTTAAATAATCTCACATCGTGGTGTTTTTTTTTTTTTTTTTGTCCTGTAGGTTAAGTTGTACAATTTCAAAATGTACTGGTAGTGGATAAATAGGCATCCACATAACAACACACATTGCCTAATAACAATAATTAATATGTCATAGGTTACTTAATGTTAAGGAGTCCTGATTGATGTCTTTATAATTTGAGCGCTAAAATGAACAACTATGTAGTGTAGTTGTATAGCAAGAGCAATCATCTCACAAAAAAAAAAAGCAATAATCTCTCACATTTTTAGAGCAGCTTTTATCCCTCTCCTGGGTCAATTCTTCTGTGGTATGTCATTTCCTAAGAATCTCTCCTTTTAGGCAGAACAAATGATCGCTCTGAAGCCATTAGATGCTTTTTTTGATTTGTGTTATTTAGAGAACATGAAAATGGCTTTACATAACATAACATTCTCTTATTTTATACTTTTGAAACTAGTATTTCACCAAGTGTTGTTTTTTTTTTTAATTTCACCATGTCTGGGTATTTTTTGGGTGCTGGAATAATGATGGTAGCTTTGGAAAACTTCCTGCCCTCATAATAACTTATGTTCAGAGAGATAGACAGAGAGTGAGAAAATAACTCTTCCCTCTAAGGGCTTCAGCTATGGCTTCAGGTCAACCTCACTTGTGTGTTCACAATTCTTCTTCCTCTTGTCTGAAATAGCAGCTCCGTTTAATTCTATAGATATTCAGCATATTCAGAGTCTCTTCCCATCGATATTTAGCTTACATGACACGGGATCAGCAGGTTTTTCTTTTTGTTTATTACATGCTTGTCACTGAGCTAAATGCTCACACAAAGGGAGGAGCTTAGTCCTACCTCAACTTTGTATGTTACACTTTGTTGACACTCGTGAGAGGTCTGCCCCTTTCAGAACAGGAACAGAGGAGTGGATGAGGGGGAGGAGGGAAGCGAAGGAATGAGAGGAGAGAAGGGAGGGGAAAGTAAAGTTGGGATGTAAAATAAATGAAAAAAATTAATCAATAAAAAGAAAAAATATTGAACTATTATGAGCCTAACTTTTTAAACAAGCACAAGGGACAGTGGGGAATTTAAGACACTGGAAATGCTAGGGACAGAATCCCAGCATAGTTCTACGGTCTCCAATGCCCACATTTTAAGCCACTATTCTAATATAGCATACCAGATCACCAAAAGCAACTATCAATCTTGATATGTTCTCACTTCCAAATACTGTAGCAGGTACATTTCCTGACTTTTTTCTGCCACTTTTTCATTACTATTTCATACAATTTAATTCAGATTTTTCACAGATTTTTCAAGGATGTAGGAAAGGATCATATTTTATAATATTTTGTCTTTCTTGACTAGACTCCGTAATAGAGTTTGTTAGTTTTGATACATACAAAGTAAGAAACATTTGCTAATTAAGCTCTAAATACATATTTTTGTTGTATTATGTTGTTCCCTGTCTACATCATCCGCAACTCCTTCGATTTTATTGCTTGCAAAAGCCCAACTTTGTGCTCAGAGTTGCCTTTATGTCGTCTAGCTCTAGATGTTAATGAAGAGCACATGTCTACAAACCCCTTCTGAAGGAGCACGTTTTGAAAGGAATATTCAAAGGAAATATAAACAGTGTCGGAAGAGCCACCTGAGGAAGTAGAACTAACTGTATCCTTCTTTGGTTCTTAACGCAAAGATATAGAAAGAAAGCCACGGCAGAAAGTAAAAAAAGAAAACAAGATCCTATGATTAGCAAGAGTTTCAATGGAGAGCATTGAAGTGTACTTGGTCAAAGGTACTTTGCAAAGGTCTGAGACCTCAGATAATACAGATATGAGCATTTTATTGACCTTTACATTTTTTTATGTATTTTTTAAATTTTATATTTTTATTTAAGAAAAATTTTTATTCATTTTACATACCAACAGATCCCCTTCTTCTGTCCCACTCCCTCTACCCTGCCTACGCACCAACCCCCCATCCCCTCCTCCAAAGGTAAGGCCTCCCATGGGGAGTCAGCAGAGCCTGGTACATTCAGTAGAGGCAGGTCCAAGCCCCTCCCCCTGCATCAAGGCTGAGCAAGGTGTCCCACCATAGGTAATGGACTCCAAAAAGCCAGCTTATGCATTGGGGATAGATCCTGATTCCACTGCCAGAGGTCCCTCAAACAAACTAAGCTATACAACTATCTCCTGTATGCAGAAGACCTAGTCTGGTCCCATGCAGGTTCCTCAGATGCAAATGTACTGTTTTTTATGTGTATGTGTTTGGTTGTTTGTACACTAGAGAACCAGTTCTGTCCTCTGACCCTGATCTGTACATTGTGGTATACATGCTCTCTCTCTCTCTCTCTCTCTCTCTCTCTCTCTCTCTCTCTCTCTCTCTCTCTCTCTCTCCAAATAAATGTATTAATATCTTTAGAATGCTCATTTGAGTTTGTACTCAGTACTTAGTAGTGGAAGATGACAAAACAAAATGAAAAAAACCTTTTTCAGGTCAGGTTCTTTCTTTCTTTTCTAACTTTGCTTTTATACATGACATAATCTATAAACCCGATTTTTAAAAATCAAAGAGTCTTTGTGATGTCTGACAAACAGTAGAATTCTTGAGACTTTTCTTCTTAACAGAAGTTTCCAAAGGACTGCAATCCCCTGGTGTTTTGTTGTTTGTTACCTGATTTAACCTGGAAATATTGAATGGGAATATTGAATATTGAATGGGAAGAGCACTTCTATAGCTCCTCATTGGGGAAAAAAAATCCTCCTATGGTTATAAACCTTTGAAAATGTTTAAAATCTAAACCTGTGCTCTTCCAGGAAAGTGATCACAAGGAATTAGATATTAGAACACAATTAAATGACTCAGCAGTTAGAGTACTTCCTGCTCTTCCAGAGGATCTGTGTCCAATTCCTGACAGCTCATAATCATCTGCAACTCCAGGCCCAAGGAACCTGATGGTCTCTTCAGACCTCCAAGGTCACTGGCAAACATGCGGTGTTCAGGCATAAATGCAGGCAAAACACCATGCACTTAAAACAATTAAATAATTTTAAAAAGAATACAAGCCCAAAGTTACTGGCTTTCACTCTGATCCACTACCTGATGTGCTATTTATCACAAAACTTGATACAGGAGGAGGAAGAGATACCTTTAATAAAAGATAAGCATGAAACATTTTGGTTCACAGTTCCTGTTTAAAGAAATGTAGTTCAGAAAGAAAATTTTCAGCTTGGCTGTGCTGTTCATCTCCTTGATGTGACTTCTCTTCATAATCACAGTTTTTAAGTTTGACATTCATAGGAAAAACCTAAATCCTGATACTTGGGTTGCAGCGCCCTCTGCTGTAGGGAATGATGAGACTCGGGTGTGTTCTGCTTATACAAGAAAAATACCTGATGCCTGATGCCTAAAGCCGGGAACCAGAAGAATGATTAAGGACTTAACATTTAAACAAATGCGAAATGTACATGTAGAAAAATAATTCAGGTTAACACATTCATTTATATATCACTTGGTTTTAGAATTTAAAATATAATCTAGTTTTAAAAAACTCAATTAAGACCAATTTCCCTAACATACTTTTGGGGAAGCAAGAATAACTAACAAATCTGTCATGCACTAACATTTAAAGAAGGGCTCTTACTGCCTTTCATTTCTTTGTTGCTATGGAATAAAAGAGCTTTTCCCAGATCTTTTGATACAAAAAAGAAAGTGTTCAAACCTGTTTCAGATTCGATTCCATCCACATGACCCAGCCATTGTGGATGAAATTACAAAGACTTTTGTTATAAAGTAACCATCCTCATTATGGAAAGTACCACAGGCTGGAGAAAATAAAAATCATTAATAATATCACTAAGATAAACTTCAAAATAAACTCTGTTTCCTACCTTTCCTTCTTGTCTAGCACAGTTTTTGTACAGAAGAGGCATGCTACAGAGTGAAGTTGTGGAGCTTCTTTCTATTGAAATAACGGCACATATATCAAAGTAGCTGTGAATGCTTCTCCTCTCAACATAATACTTCTTCCTTCTCTTTTTTACTCTAGTAAAATACTGAGCTTCCCAATAATAGACACTGATCTTTATACCACAGTTAACTCTATTTCAGACTTCTTTGTTCTGGAAATGCACCGAGACTCTTTGCTAACTTAAACACAACCTAGAATATAACATTTCAGAATAACAGTGTGATGGATACCGTTAATCATTATCTAGAACACAACCAAGGATTCTCTGAACAGAATCTCAGTGAAGGATTGTGGAGAAGTCAGGCAGGAACTTCAAGCAGCTGTTCACATCATACCCACGGTCAAGAGCACAGAGAAATGAATAAATACATGCTAACTTGCTTGTCTGTGTTCCTTATGTTTATTCATGCTTACATAGTTCATGACCCCCTGCCTAGGGGATGGTGCTGCCCACAGTGGGCTGACTCTTTCCACACCAACTAATTTAAGACTGTCCTCCACAGACAAGGGGCATTTCTATGTGGGATCAGATGAGAAAGACACAATGTTTTACAAATACAAATGTATTTGGGAAAAGTGGTGTTGGTGTCATTTCCCAGTATGGATTTCTTGATAACATTACCCAAAGCTATAAGGAATTTTCACTCTTAAAAAAAATTAAGTAAGCAAACAAACAAAAATAAAATCAGACCAAAACAAACAAATACGCAAAAATTATGAACTGCTCAAACTTCTTGTCAGAGCTCCTTCCTTACCAAGACTTCTGTGACTGGTTGGCATAGGACAGGATGGACATTATTTTGTACCTTTGGGCAAGATTGTTAACCCCTGTGTGTTTCAGATCCTTTATCTGTAAAGTTAGAGCAAAAACTTCCCTTATAGAATAGATAGAGCATTAGTTAGGATAGGATCTTTTGAATCATTCCTTGACACACAGCAAGAACTCAACAGTTGTTAAACAGTGTTGTTTAATTTACTGCCATGATGACAATGAATAATATGGTGTGAAAATAATTGTGACATAAATTAAATATCAAGATAATTAATTGGAATTTAATATGCCAAAGCCACTTTAAGAGAATTGGTCTTTGAACAGTTTAAGAAACTGGGATTATGTGTGACATAAGAGAACCAAAAATACCACTCAAAAGTAAATCTATAATCTGGATGTGATGGCATATGCCTGCAATCCCTGTACCAAGAGAAATCAAATTAAAAAGGTTAATTTATTGTGTGGTTAGACATGATATACACATTCATAAAACCACTATTTAGGATAGAAGAAAAATAAGTAAAATATTTTCTCCTATAGGACCAGGAATATATATGCACAATGGAAAGCACCTGCTTAGCCAGTATTGAAGAGAGAGAGAGAGAGAGAGAGAGAGAGAGAGAGAGAGAGGATATTTTTCTCTTCTAAATTCTGTCTAAGTCACTGAATCTTAAGTAAAATTTTAAAATATTATAAGGATTTAATCTTATAAAGTCAATAAATGAAGGTTTCAGAAAACACAGATTAAGAATTTTATTTTTCAAGAGTGATTATTAGATTGAAGTCACTTGACTGTAGAGACTTGTACCTCGTAAACACTTTACTGTGCTCATTTCTGGGAGCTGTGGGAGCACATAATATTAAGCACATTTCAAATAAGAGTAGAAATATATGTGCATTGCAACAAATATGGTTCTGTATTTGTGTCACCATACAAATTATCTGGAGTAAGATTATAAAAATAGTTTACATTTGTCGATATACAAGAATCTGTAACAGTGCAATTTATCTGAGGCTGATATTTTACTAAATTAGTTTACTAGTATATACAATAATCTACCTTAATATCCTATACCTATCCATTCCCCCTTTTTTTCTTTTCTTAAGGGGAATACCAAGTCCAATGTTTTCTTCCACCTTCAATCCTATAACCATTAACCATAACCCTCAGAGACATGAAACCTTTGGGGAAAAAAGTATAATTCTCCTTATAAGGCATCTTCCTAAAGACACAGCATGCCTATCTATCTTCCTCTCTAGCCCCACTGCTGCTTCTGGAAACATCTTAGTCTTCCTCTCATCCCTCTTCCAAGACTCACAAATGCTATTATATGTGGTTGGCTTTTTGTTGTTGACAAGCTGTAGGTCAGCCGCATTGTTCCATCATCACCAGCAGGACTTCCTTATTCACTCTCTCTAAGTTCTTATCTCCACCAGGATGGTGGGCACTGGAAATCTTGGGTGCTCTCTTGAATTGGCTAAGAAATACCCAAATGCCTGGATTGTATTGAGAATGTGACACCAGACTAACTAACCCCAATGGGAACAGTAGCCCCTGGGGATCAGTGGCTCTGGAGATGAGCCTGAAGCAGGCTTTTGTGTCTGTGTGTCCTGAACCCTAAGGCTTTAACACTCACTTCTGTAGCTTCTTGAAGAGTCACTTTTTAGATCAATCAGGAGCTGAAATTTATCGGGAAGATGAGTAACCACATTATCAAGCTCCACAGGCTGGAAGTGTCCCACCTAGGCTAGTGTGCTCACCTTCAAGTGGGACTAGAAACAGTGACCTCCCTCACTCCCACAAGAGGAAAGAAAAACTAGTCTACTTAATAGTAGAACCACTAAGTAAACACACAATCAAGAACTATTACTGAATAAAAAGTTCTTTCTTTACATTTGTTTTAATTAGGACACATCATACATTTTTATTGATTTTGGATAGTTTTAAAAATATATTATACATAGAGAATTTTCCCAGAAATCTGAGTCTATGCTGAAGAATTACTATACTTATTATCTGTAACTTAAAATGTGCTTTTCTCTCTGGTTTTATTGGTGGTGAGAAACTCACAATGATTTCAGATGTGTGAATGCCTCAGTAAAAAGAGGTTGTAATTCAATACTTCATTTCAGACTAGATAAAGTTACAACCACAGCCTTCCACAAAGCTCTGGACATGAAAGTAGATCCAGCACATTCCAACCTGATTTTTGGGAGGCACTGGTCTCTCATCATGCAGTCTGATAAATCACCAGTCAACGACATGCTCCCATAGTTCTACAAGGTCTACATGATAAAACCCAGTAGCCCTACTTCATGGTGAAATAGTAATAATGTGGGCTGATAAACCAGGACAAAGAGAGTATTTTAATAGTATTTTGGTGGGAGTACTTTCTTGGCTAATGGCTTCCTAGACCAAGAAACTCAAGATTTCTTATTTTGTTTTGTTGAATTTTCTTACAAGTTTACAAAGATTTCCTTAGGACTATAATTCTTTCAAAATGGGCCATTATACACATTTAAAAAGCATGGAAAGTATTTAGAAAATGGTCACTCCACAGTTAAGAGTCCTGGCTGCTCTTCTAGATGACCTGGGTTCAATTCCCAACACCCACAGTGTGGCTCACAAACATCTGTAACTCCAATCCAAGATGCAGCTCTAGGCATGTATTTGGTGCAAGAAAAACACCCAGACACATAGAATAAAAATATTTTCAAGAGAGCTGAGGGTTTGCTCAGTGATAAAGCACTTGCCATGGAAGCCTACGGACAGAAATTGGGATCCCCAGAATGCACATAAATACCTGGTGGGCATAGAGACCTGTCTGTACTTCCATCCTTAGAAGACAGAGGCAGGGGTCCCAACAGCAACCTGACTAGTAAGACCAAGAGCCTGTCTCACTGAATGAGGTGAAATAATTGAGGGTGATTCTTAACATTAACTTGAGCATCTATATGCGTGTACACAAAAATGCATGAGCACAGACACACATGTACCCATATATATGCAAACACACGTACATACAAAATAGAAAAAACAATAAGGAAATGGATGTTAAGTAATAGTTACAAGTACCAGGCAACAATGATCTGCATTCAGTACTGGAAGACGATTTCCTGCTAGATCCCAGTCTTGGAGGCAATCCAGTCACGGTAGGCAGTCACTCTCATATAGACCCCTGGCTTGTTGATTTTGCCACATTCATGTCCCCAGCTCACTATCCCAACAAGGTACCAAATACCTCGAGAATTGGGGTGAACTAGTGGTCCTCCAGAGTCACCCTAAATAAAGCAAAGAACATTTGTCATTTTGACAGGCTCATCTCAGACAGCTAAAGCTACCTACATGCCATGATATTCCAGATGAAGTTGTAAATTATTGATGCGTCTTCAAGATGGTGGAGAGGCAGAGGATATAAATCCCTATACACCCTTAACCTCAATTAATACTGACCAAAATATATTCTCTGCTTCTCTTTTATGAGTGAGAATTTGAAAGTATGACCTGAGAAGTTACAAACTAGTTCTTGAGGAAGTTTTTAGGAAATATATTTGAATATGCTTGAAATTCAAAGTTTTGTATCTGAAAAATATGACCAGGACTCTAGCCATGAGGGGGATAAGAAAATAAGAGTAATGTGAGGATGGCCTGAAAAGGCTGAAATATCTCTGAGACTTATCCCTTTCTGATCTATGGTTAAGAGGGTGTACTGTGATTTGAGACAACCCAGAATGTGGGTGCACACTCCTACCACCTAGCAGCTGTGTGATAATATAAGGTACTTAATGTTCCTCTGCCTCTATTTCCTTATCTATGAAATGAGAATAATAGTACTTACATCATACAGTGATGGTGAAAATTAAATGAATTAATATTTTAAAGGACCTAGGACGGAACTCAACTCAGAGAAAAATCTACCCTCGGTGTTTAGTAAACACTTATAAACATGTGCTACCTACAGGACTATCAAAGCACAACTAATGAAGAACAGAATGATCTCCAGAATGATTATCATCACAGAATGATAACAGTCGTTTATACACTATGTGGTCCTTATAAATAATTTCCAGACTCACCTGGCAAGCATCGATATTGCCTTCCATGTAACCAGCACAGAGCATTGTGTCCAGTATCCTGCCATTGTAAGCTTCTTCAGCATTACAAGTGTTTGTGTCAATAATTTTAACAGATGCTTTCTGGAGTAACAGTGGGGATTCACCTAAAGGGAGTAAGCATGGTCAATATGGTCAGAAAAACAGGTGCTGAGTATGGACGAAATTCTAGACGGTCTTATTAAATAAGAAACACGGAGCCAGATACAGAGTTAAAAGCCCAAGAGATCTGAGCACTAGCAAAGAGCCAAGACCACTTTATCTTACCACTCGCTGCGTCCTTACCCTGAGAGAGAGATCTTCCTCCTGTGTGTCTTGAGTTTTATTGCTTTCCTGTTCTGCCTTCTCATTGGCTCTAAGCCCAGCCACATGACTTCCTAGTCACTCCCTGTCTATACAGACCTCCTGGTTTCTATGGTTGATATTGGGTTTAAAGACTCAAGAGTCACCACGCTCGGCTGTGTCCTTGATCACACAGAGACTCTGCCTGCCATGTGATCCGAATAAGGGCGTGGGCTACCACCACCTGACTTCTATTCCTGGCTCTCCGATAATGACCTCTGATCTCCAGGCAAACTTTATTTGTTAACATACAAATAAAATCACATTTCAGCACAATTAAAATATCACCACAGCTGAGGACCTGACCAGCATGGACACTTGCCTTTTTTTTAAGGATAAACACACACACACACACACACACACACACACACACACACACACACTCCCCCACCCTCTCTCTTTCTCCCCTCTCAAAACTAATGAAAAATAAAATTCCAAAATATTCACTAGAAACACCTTTCAAGTGTTCCCATTTCTTTTCCTTCTTACATCATTGGTCCAGAAACTTTTCTATTCGTCTCTACAGGACAGAGAGACTCTATACCTAAACTGGTCTCCTTTGAAGGTTTTAAATCAAAGCATTCTGAAAGGTCCTGAGCAATATTCCCTGAGGGATGGCCTGAAGGAATTGTGCATTTGGAGATAAAATGCTGCCTAGCACGCTGTGCTCAGATGGCTGCATGTTCACATTGCCCCTGTGTCTTACGCTGTGTGCTTCCGTTGGACTCACCGCTGTGCGAAAGCGCTCCCCATCCTGTCACAACGACTCCTTCACCTGGTGGGAAAACCTGTGTGGCTTCCGGAAGACAAACCCGATGGACATCGTTCTTGAATAAAACTCTTTCAGTGAGCACGATAACGGCAATGTCATCGTGATGGTCCCCCTTTACATAGTTTTCATGAATAATAACTTCTTGAACATAATGTTGCATGTAGGGTGGAGATACTTCAGTGCCAAAGCTAATAGTTAAGTTTTTTGGATTATTTGTCCTAAGGAAACAAAAAAACACATATTTTTGTATTTATTTTTAAATGCCAGAAATACTGCATTTTATAGCATATGGTAGAAAATTTATATCTTCCATATGCATCAATATTTCCTTGCATTATAGCCCGTTGCAATGGCACAGACTGATTTTTAATTTTTTCTGATTTATTTTTTTACGTGTATGAATGTTGTGCTCGTACGTATGTCTGTACGCTCTCTGCATACCTCGAACTCTTGGAGGTGAGAAGAGGGTATTGGATCCCCTGCCACTGTAGTTATGGAGAACTGGGAGTAGCTGTGTGGGGCTGGGAACCAAACTCAGGTCCTCAGCAAGTGCTCTCAACTGCTGACCCACCTCTCCAGCCCCATATAATCTAATCTTTTAAATTCACTTTTGAAACATCTTGTTTGAATCTCTTCACAGTACACTAGATAGGGGGATAGAGTCCTTGCCTTAAGGAAGCTTAAATTTAATGCAAGTTCTACATACACATGGGTAATTATAAATGTATAATAATATTTATGCAAGTAATGAATGAAGCCAGTAAACAGGAGGACATAAATCTTCATGCTAAAGAGGAAGGAAATTTTTACTTTTAGAGAAAACAGCATTTTAGACTGAGTCGTATTTGCCTAAATGACCTAAAGACTTGTGTATATGTGATGAGTTAGAGAGAGAGAAGAGATATGATACGATATTTTAGGGCAACTGCAAGTGTTTTAAGATCTGAAGTATAAATTGATCAGAAATAAGACTTGTGTAAGAAAAAAAGCATATTAAAAATGAACAGCATAAAAATGTAATCACTCTTTCTATTTTTACTGGCAATCTATTGCTTACTTGCAATCTATTTTTCAAACTTGGACACCTGTGAGCATGGAAGACAATTTGCCAAAGATAAGGACTGCCTAACTCCTTGGGTTTCCCCAACCTTAGAGAACACGATGAACTTACCTTTGAAGGCAGTGAGCTGCTGTCAGCAGGAATCTTGCACCGATTAGTGAGGCCCCGCAATAGTGTCTGCCATTCACTCTGAGACTCGCTTGCCAGGGCCACTCTCCTTTCTGAGCAGTGGAACCTCCCTTGATTCTGTCATAGGTTGCTGACATGCTTGGCCGTCTTCCACAGCCTTCAAAATGGGTTGGTTTGGTTTCATTGAGGATAGAAAGACATGAATTTTATGACAATGCAGAAGGTGACCTGGGTTTTCAGCTGTTCTGGTTTGGTTATATGTGATACTGTCACCATCCAGCACTGGATAAGAATAGAAAATCACCAGCAGCTCCAGGAGTCTCTCACATAGTGACTTTAACCCTTGGAGAATATGTAAGTTTTGGAAGACATAGCCATGGTTAATTCATGGGCTCTGCCACTAGACTCACTGAATTTTAATCTTGGCCCTATCATTTACAACCTGGATGAATACAGGCAATCTTTGTGCTTCAATGCCATCATTTCTAAAATATAATTGTAATCATACCCCACTCTAGGAGTGTTCGGAATATTGAGTAAGTTATTATTACATGTAAAATCTGCTGTGCCCTGTTGCAATGATCTCAACTGTTGTGGTTTAGATTACCTCATGTGTAACTGGAAAGGGATTTGAACTTACGGTTGTTGATCATCTTTTCAGCATCAACCTTACTGATTTCTGAAATAGACCAAAAAGTCCACAGTAAATTTAAACTGGACAATGGAGATAGCATCTTCCACAGACCAGAGGGGTCAAGCAGTAATGTGGAATCCAGAACAAAGTATCATAGAAATGAAAGAATTAGCATATTGAAATTTTTTGTTGCATTTGAACACATTATATTCAAGTACCATCTTCACAATCCAACTTGAAAAATTACATTTTCATTAACTGGAGCTATAGTCTACATTATTCAAAGTCAAAAATGGGAATATTTTCTCTTGAAAAAAGTGTAAGTTCAATAAGCAAATCTGATTCATGTCAGTATACAATTACAACTTCTAAAAAGAGACAAGTATTAGAATTGCTAGTCTAATGTTAATTTTCATACATCAAGAAAATAAAAAATAAACACATTGCTTAAAATGTTTGCTAAGTATATTAGTCTCTACTGTAGAATGAGAAGTCATCCCTCCTTGTTCTAAGCAACTACAAATTGTAACATTATTAGGATATGAATGACTGAAAGAAAATCTCTCTATGGTGACATTCCCTTAAAATTGTACTAAAGATCAACTTTGTAGTTGGTGTTTATGACCTGTCCTAAACACAAAGTGATATAGTGATGCTGCTGTCATCCAATAGGTAAGCTTACCCACGAGCTTCAGAGATGTGGGATCTGTAGTCGGTGATCCTGAGTGCTTCTCCAGCATCTGACGTAAGATGCTTTCGATTCTCCTTCTTGTGTTTTCCTTGTTTGACCTGGGATCCTTGAACACCAGCCATATATGTGCCGTCACACTGTTGTTATCAGGACTGGAAACAATATAGAGCTTTCACACAATGTTAAAACTAACACTCCTTCCTCTAATCTTTCATATTTTGATTTTGTTCTCTCTCTACGGATTTGTGCAGTAACATCACTTTAGGTGATGTTTTCAGAATGCCATATTCCCACACACATGTGTCAACGGAATGTGTATAGCTGTGCCATGCAATTTGGAGGACATGCAATTCTACATAGCTTTCAGAAATAGAAGTAGCCAAAGGTACCAAGGAAAGATGATCACAGAAGAACTGTGACATGTCTATGTATTCATCAATCATTCATTGAACAATTGCTATAGATATGTAACTTCTCTGAATTCCACTGAGTGATGAGTAAGGCACAGTCCCTATCCTCAAGGAATTTTTCAAACTTTAATGAGAGATAAGGCATGTAGGAAAGGATTGTAACAAATAACACAGAAACAGATACCACAGATACTTGGAGGAAATACACATAATTTTTACTTAAAGGATTAAAGGAACATTCATGTAAGCAGTGACATAGAACTGGAGATTAAAGTACTTTTATTTCTATTTCATCATCACACTGAAGTTTTCATCAAGCAGAGATGAGGAGAGCTATATCACAGAATAAGCATGGAAAATGGCTGTTATTAATTAGCATGCATTGATTAGAGCTGTGTTACAGATACTGTATTGTTACATTTATTGATACATGTTTTGTCATCTCTATTATTCTACATCAAAGCCTGGTATAAGTGTGATTTCTTCTACCCCGCTTAAGAACTTAAGAAACCTTAAGAACACTTCAAACAACGTTTGGCAGACTTTCAAGTAGAAAGACAGGAGATAATAAAATCTATGTTTTGGATAATCATTAATAAAAACCAATAGGGGATCAAACATTTGATTTAGGGACCATCTAATGGTTTGTGGATACAAATATGTAGGAAATTAGAAGCATAAGTCAAATGTAATTTAAGCATCAATATATTCCCTTAAATCTAATAACCTCAACTATATAAACTCAATGTTTACTTTGGTTTTATATTGAACAATCATGCTAATAGGTATAATAATGTTTGTACCTAATCATTGTTGGCAATGGCTGTGATATATCAGAAAATTTTATATTCATTTTTCCTGGAGCACTTAAAATACAATAATATGTATGATGGCTTTATCTCTTTTTCTGATATTAATGATAGTTACTTACACCAATGTGATGATCTGAGAGCTGATATATTGTCTGTAAATGTTAGAATTTTGAAAGGCATCAACCATCTGTTAAGAGAAAACAGAGTGAAACATCAAATTTCAATAGTATGTTTATACTTTAAGCAGTTAACAAACACATGAAAATCTAGTTTACCTTAGTCTCGAGGATTTCACTGAGGTCGTTACTTTCTGGTGACGTCTCCCTCTCATAATTTCTGTTATATGGAATATTCAGCACCTTAAAGCTACCTTGATAGTAGTAGACCTTGTTTTCTGTGAGACAAAAATGATCCAAGAACTATTTAAATGAAATGTATTTCAAGTCAAGACACAGATTGCACAGCAACACAAGGCAGGCTGCATTGTGCTCGTTAGATATGGATAACCCCTTGTGAATATTTCTGGAATGACTAAGTGGATAATCTCTACATTGTAGAAAGTGGTTTTAAAACCAATAATAAAAAACAATTAGAGATAGATGATAGATAGATAGATAGATAGATAGATAGATAGATAGATAGATAGATAAGAAGGAATAACATGTTTTTAATCTTTGTGTATGTGCACACCCATGAATGATTTGTGTGTATGACGTACATGTGTGTGTGCATATTTGTGTGTGTGCATTTTTGTGTGTGTGAGTTGGGGCTCACAAGTGCCGCTTAACATGTGTGAAAGTCAGAGGACAACCTCAGCTGTCAGTCCTTACTTCTATATTGTTTGAGACACCGTCTCTCTTGTTTGCTAGCTGGCCTACAAGCTTCCAGTGGTTCTCTTGTATCCACCTCCCATTTTCCACATGAGTACTGTGATTACAGATGTGTACTACTGGACTTGGCTTTACTTGGGTTCTGGAGTCTGAATCCCAGTCCTCATAATGGAGGCAAGTTCCTTACCCACTGAGCAATCTCCCCAGCCCTAAGAGACGCATCTTGATTGAGACAGAGAGAACTATATACTACTTAGTAGTGGCTTCTGTTTAGAGTAATCAGTTGTCAGATTACAGATTTTAAAAGCTGTCATTCATTAAGTATTACTACCGGATGATACTAGAGAAAAATCTTAAGAAGCACACTAATTTTTTAAGAGAAATATAGTCTCACACTAATTAGGTAATCTGCATAATATTATATATCTATTAAGAAAGGCCAAGTATAAAAACTCAGTCATCTGACTCAAAGGCCTGCAATCAATATATTATACTCCATTCCTCAATTTTCACAGATACTAATCTAATTGATATACATATCACATCTTACACATAATATAGATAATGTCAAAGACAGTTGCTATTTTCATAAGACAATCCCCAATAAGAATGGTGAAGATCAACAAAATAACTGACAATAAATGCTGGGGAGGCTGTAAAGGAAAAAGAACCCCCATTTGCTGTTGATGGGAATGCAAATTGGTCCAGTAGATCTGGAAATCAGTGAGGAAAATCCTCAAAATACTAAAAGTAATCTTCCTGATTACCCAGCGTGACCACTTCTTGGCATATGCCCAAAGCACTCAACAACCTACTCCACAGAAACTTGCTCAGCCATGTTCACCACTGTGTGCACAACAACTAGAAAATGGAAACAACTTAACTGCCCTTCAACAGATGAATGGATAAGGAAGAGGTGATGCCTATGCACAATGGAATACTGTTCAGCTTAAATAAAAATGAGATTGTGAAATTTTCAGATAAAGGAATAGAGGTGGGGAATACATTGCGTGAGGTAACCCAGACAGACCCAGGAGAACAAATGCCACGTGTCTTATCTGCAGTTCCTGGCTCCAAATCTTCAGATGTGAGCATATAATGTAGAGCAACTGCAGATACCAGATAAGCATAGCTATGACCCCCATCAAAGAAGCTTCTCTTCACAGGAAATGCGGACCATCACAGAAAAGCACAACTGGATAAAATGAAGAGGTCAACAGATCAAGGAAAGGCCAACCTGAATATATACATCTATATTGCAGCTCCTGCATCTATGGCCCAGAGAACATTATGGAATAGGGTATGGAAAGGTTGTAAGAGCCAGAATAATAGGAGGTTTGCTGTGAAACAGTCTTAGAAATGGCTCCATATAGGACCTCCACAGATCTACATCTAATGGGGTCCTAGAGCTGAAAGTAGAAGCGGACACATACCCCCATCCCTAACCCAAAAGCTATCTCCAGTTGATAACCACTCACAAATGAAAATTTAGTTTTCTCCAAGGGAATATTGCTGGGGAAATAGCACTCTTAAGGGAAGAATCTATGCCCAATAATAGATGGCCAGCACAAAATGAACTCAAGAGCATCTTTGGAGGTTCCTTGTCTCATAATGTTAAGTCAAGGTTTTGTATTTTTAACCTTACATGGCCTTTACATATATATATTATGACTTCCGATTTTGTGTTTTTATGAGATTCCTGTATGTGTACATGTCCATTTGTTTTCTAATATAAACAATATGTTATATGAAAAAATCTATTTGCAATAAAAGGAAAGAAAAAATGAAATGGCTGCATAAACAAAACTGGAACAATAATAGTATCAATGGACATGTTAACAAGGGGAAATGTTATAGATCTTCAACCCTAGGCAGCAAACTACTGACAGTTGGGAGAAGAAGGATTAGCCTGAATCAAGGGTTAACCCCCTTGTTTATCCAATACACAGTGGTCAACCCTGAAACCATATACATACCACCAACAAAAATAGACCCAGAAAATTATATTTATATTATTTGTGCATACTCAAATGTGTGTGTCTGTATAACAATAATAATCAATGAAAAATAGGCTATCATAAAAGTGGAGGACATGCGAAGGGCTAGAATATGCATATATATCGAGAGGATATAAGTATATTATATCTAGAATACATATAAACATAAATATACCACATGTAGAAATTTTTGCTTGTTTATCAGTTAATGCTCATCTGAGTCTAAATTTATATTAATTCTTGTACATGTGTGTATGAGAAGTGCTTCTATAGCACAATATTTGCAAATGCTAGTGATACTCTCTTGCAGGGCTCAAGGTCCCCAGTGCTGCTATAGAGGGAGATAATTCATGGGTTGCAATTGCTTCTTCATATCTCACAGAAATTGAAATAAAAGCACTGCAAAAAGAAATTAATACATATGTATACCAACCTACTGCCAGAAAGTGAACTAAGAGTCCAATAGTTACCCCAAGCACTGCCCCTACTGCAAGCACACCAAGGATGATTACCCACAATGGGTAAGATTTGCGGGATGCTATGACTGGCCTGTAAATGAAGGAACATAAAAAATAGATCAGAAAACATGCAGATTTTTCAGATCTGTCTTACTTTCTTTTCGTCACCTGTAAACTCCCCATGATTAGGTGCATAAATATGAAAAGACATAAGAGAGGGGAAAGAGGTCAGCAAGATGGCTCAGCAGGAAAAAGTATTGACTGCTGAACCCATGACATGAGTCTGACCTCAGAAACTCACATGGTGAGTTGTATGTTGTCTTCTAATTTTCACTTATGTAGCATGGCATGCACACATAAGCCTGTGTACATGCACACACAGAGACACACACAGACACACACACACATACACACACTCACAAAAAAATGTAATAAAAATTTAAAGAACAGAGAACGTATAGTACTTAGGAAGAAAAACACTAAGAGTGTGTGTGACCATAGTTGAAAGAAGAGAAAAATGACAGGTGAGGTCAGCCAGAATAGAAACTCTCATAATCCCTGGGAATGGAACAATGGGAGCCTGGGTGATGATATCAACAAGAGAGAAAATGAAGAATTTGAGAAAGTTTACAGACTGAAAGTACTTGCCAGAGTGTGGGGGCTATGTTAGTAAAGGGGAGGAATATGTTTTAAATGGGAGTACAAAATAACGCCTAGAGGAGATCAGTTGGGGACACAATGTTTTTTAAACCTGGATTTTGAATGATTTACAGATTTCCAGTACACATCAGATATGACATGTTGGTGATTAACTGAGGAACCACAGCTGTGGGTAGGAATTTAGCAAGCATCTACATGCAGGAAGAACAGAGATTGTAAAACCGGGTCGGTGTGTGAGAGTGTTGCACAAAATTAGCATTTCTTTTCCAAGGTAAAACATTTGTTTCCAATTTAAAAGTGATTAAGCTGTCACAGCTTTTCATATGCTTCCTGCATTTTTCCATTCTGAATGCCTGGTGCCCCTTAAAAGTGTAAGCCTTTAAGTGATGAGCTTGTTTACTGACTGACTCAAAACATTGTTGATCATCAGAGTTTACCTCAGCTCACAAGTGCTCAGTTCCCCCAAAGTGTTTCTCACTGAAGGGGGTCTAGTCTCAGTCCACACACCCTTTGTCTGCCTGTCTCCCATGAACTTTGACAAGTTAGTACTTTTCTAATTATCTCTTAATTAGGGGTTCATGTTTATGTTTCTTCTTTTGATTAGTTTTGTTTAGAAAACAGTTCAGAACAGGCCTTTGTACAATCTAGAGACACTTAAATTTTCGATCTCATGTTGTCTTTGTAATTTATACTCTAATAAAAAACATAAAAGATTTGCTTCTGTTGAATTTTTGCCAAATAAAATTTCTTAGTGTTCATTTAGCCTTTTGTTTCTGCTCATTCATCTTATCCAATAACTATAGGATACTGGGCTTTATAGTTCATTCCCTATCCATGTTCTGCCTTGATTATTTCATGTCACTCTTCAGATTTTTTTTCTTGAGTTTTAGCTGTCTTTCACACATAACCCAAAGACTTACACACTGTAATCTAGCATAAATGATTAAATAAATGCTAGCAAACACAAGGAACATTCTCAAGCACAAAAAAAAAAAAAACCACACACAAAAAAAATTCCAGTGTTAGCCAGTTTCTGATAGCCCACCTTAAACTCTTCAGGGAAATCTTGTAAGAGATACTTCAGGGTAATATGGAATATAAGGTGTATATTACCATGAAATTCTCACTGTCATGTCCACGAGGTACTAAAACAGATTGTTCTGTTTTTTTTTTTCTAGTTTATAGCCTGTGGCTAACTCTACGAAAACATTAAAAATGATAAAATTTGGTTTTGAAGCCTACTTCTGTACCTGGTGTTCCTTCCACTTCCTGCAGCCTTGCATCATTCAAGCACCTACATGCATCCCAAAACTCACCAAAGCCTCCTTAAATCCCTAGCACAATCAACCACATTTCCTAATCCTTCCAAGCTCAGGAATGTAATTGGCTCAGTGTTTTACTCTGAGAAGTGGATTACAGAATTAGGGCTTCGAGTCTTGCCTAGGTATCTCAAAGTTCTCCAAATAGTGGCTTAATCCTTTTTCTTTTTTTAAACATAGGACTTCACAGGGATGTAAACTAGTAGTGGAGAAAGAATGAAACGCTCTATAAATAAAATCTATCATGTACCCAGAATAGAGTTGATAGCTATCCACAAAACAAACACAAACAAACAGTCATAGTGGACTGTTTCAACTTAAGTTTGCTTGATGACTCTTAATTGATAGATCAGAGATATGGGAAATAAGGAAAATTCAGGTCACAATTGAAATACTATCTTTAATACAAAACAAAATCACACATAAATTCTTTAAGCCAAGAAAGTTGTTCTTAGTATGCTCTATCACAATGAGTGTATCCATTCTAGAATAACACTGGATGTTATCCATATAGATATGTCTTCTGGGCTGTTTTTTTACCTAAATATATAGATTTAATGACACATATTTCAGAAGAATATTTACATAAGATATACGTTAACATCTTTACAGAGAAAATGTATGATGTAATACTACTGTGAAATCCAAGATAATATTCATGAATGCACTGTCAGAAGCATGAGCTATTCTATTCAACAAATACAGAGTCCATGATCATTGTGTCTACTTAACACTATTTCACATTTAACTCACATGAAAAGAAACTGTCTCTGCATTCACAGGATATTAGGTTACATACCACTTTTTGAAGCACCCCTCAAATCAGTGCTTAACACTTTAGATTCCAAACACGAATACATGTTTGTGACAGTGCAGCTATAGGCTGAAATGCCAACATGCTATGGAATCATTATATATTCTCAATCTCAGCACAATTATTTTGCCCCAGTCCTTAAGGTGGAACTCAAATTGAAAAGAAATTCTATTTTGTCAGAATTTTAGATTAGCAAATTACCACTTACCTATACATAGTGTGCCGATGCAGTGATTGCTGGTGTTAATATACAGGGGACTTCTGAACTCCTTATGTGTTGATAGTGGTTCTCAGATAAAAGTACTAGCTACACGGAGAGTTGAGATTTTAAGGGTGGGTACGATAGCAGAATGCCATTAAAAAGAAACTTGTTTAACAGGTGTGGTAACAAATGAGGATCTTCGGCTTCAAGGAAATAACCAAGATCGCCTTTGAGTAGAATACTTAGAATAAAAACAATGAGTATAACTTGGTCATCACAAAGACCCACCCCAAAACACCACCACACATTGGTGAGTCAGTGTTCTGACTCAGGAGCTAGCCTTCCTTTCAGCCCACAGACTCTCCCTAGAGAAACTAACAAGCCCATCCAAGCATTCTGATGAATGACTTAACTCTAAGTTGTCTTGTTTAGTATTAAACAATCCTATGAGTGCATCAGTCATTTGAAATGCACTTTAAATTTGAGGAGTCTCATAGGAATAGTTGAATACTTTGTAGAGCTGAAATTACAGGTGACAAGTAGATCTAAAGTAACAAAGCATTTCACTTTTATGATTCTTTGCATAGAAAGTGAAATGACCTAATTAGTCATCTGATAGTTGTTTTACTAAATGAACATATATTAAGTTTTTGAGTGATACACTGAGTTCCTATGAAAACAGAGCTCAGGGAGACACTTAGGTATTTGTAATACACACATCTTGACTCTTGTGACTATTTTTGATGTCTTGAAGACCACACTTCTCTATCTGCTCATTCATTTAATAAATATTTTACATGCTTCCTGGAGTTTCATATTGTTCCAAGAAATGTTAATATACCAGTGGGTGTGATGAAAGCCCTGTTCTCACATTCTTACACACTAATGGGAAAGATCAATAAATATAGACTAGTGAATGTATAATTTAATATGAGATAAGTAACCATGCTAGAAAGAAAACAAATAAAACAGGATGGTCGAGTAGAAAGTGGCAGCTGGGCTGGGATGGGGTGATGATCTATAGAGTATGCAGATGAACCTGGGAGATGAAGCTTCAGGCTAACACCAGAATAATGATGTAACTGCTGTGAATTGTTCTCCTATTACATATTGGTGAGATATTTTATTGAAAAATATTAATAGTTCATGCAATAGCCTAATTGATAACATGCTTGCCATAGAAACATTAAAACCTGAGGTTGGGTCTCCAGAACCCACATAAAAATCCAGGCACAGAAACATGCTTGTGATCTCAATGTTAATAGAGTGGAAACAGGTGGGTCCCTCGAGTCTTTAGTCAGCCAGTCTAGCTGGAAAGGCAAGTTCCAGGTTCAGTGAGAGGAGAGATTATGTCCCAAGTTATAACATACAGAGTAACAGGGGAAGACACAATGCTGACATCTGACTTCTACACACTCATGCATACACCACAAACATGTATACATACACCAATTGTTTTTAAACTCTCATTGTCTTTCTGGATAAGATATAAAACTCTTTGGTTGTTATTGTACCCTTTTGGATTCCAGCTCTTTTATTCAAATAATAGGATGATATAACAGAATGGACATGGTCTCTACTCCAATGGCAGGCTGAGTGACAACTAGCTGTTTGACATATAGCTTCTGACGTTGAACCTCCCAATAAGTAAACATGTATGGGCCAACAGGACCATGCTTGGGAAACAGTTGTATTGACTGAGACATGCTTGACACACATGCACACACACACAAACAAACAAACACACACACACAAAAAAAAAAAACTATTTATCTTAATAATTACAGTTTGATTTTATTTCAGTCATTTCTAGGTCTTTCTTGAATGCCAAGTGTTTTCCTGCTGTATTAATTTTATTCAAGATCCATAATGCTGCCCAAATTTCCACTTATCTTATACAGTGATCATTCATGCCTCATGGCCCAACCTAGTTAACATTTCTTTCACTGAGACTTACTTGTAAAGCCTTGCCTTCTCAATAGTCATCAAGCCTTATCAACACTAGTTTTGCATTTAATCATCTGCTTTTATATCAGTTTCTGTTTGTATTTGTCCTATGGGTAGTCTTATCATCTGAATGCAAGCTGCTTGAAGTTGAAAGCAAGAATCATGTGAAATGTCTGTTTTACAGATGCTTCTCACAACACTTAGTATTAGGTGGATTTAGCAAATAAGTTATCTATTTCAGGTATTATTTAATACCCAAAATATGTGTGTGCCTCATAAAATGTATTAAATGTGTAATTTTAGGTATATGTTATGCACATACACAGATACATGGCTCTGACAGATTCTTCACAGACAACAACACAAGTGGTCAATTAACATAAAAATGGAACTTATTATACATAGTATTTACAGAAATAAAAATAAATAAATAAAACAATGGTAGGTCACTGCTAAAACTAAAAATATTTATTACTTAAAGAACTTTTTAAAGAGCTGGAGAGTTGGTTTAGTCATGAAGAACACTGACTATTCTTCCATAGGACCTGATTCTGTTGCCAACACCCACATGGTGGCTTAGAAACATCTGCAACTCCACTTCCAAGGTTATCCACCACCATCTTCTGGCCTCTGCAAGCACTGAATGCTCATAGTACACAGACTTACACACAGGCAAAACATCATACACATAAAATGAAAACAAATACATCTTTAAAAGAAAAATAAGGTATGGAAAGCCAGGCAGAGTAGCCTATGCCTGTAATACCAGCACTTGGGTTATGGAGGTAAGATGAGCAAGAGTTCAAAGTCACCCTCAGCTATGTGATGAGTAGGAGACTAGCCAAGGCTACATGAGACCCCATCTCAAGAAACACTAAAGAGGCAAAATTTTTAATCAAATAAAGATTCTGTAAAAATATGGAGAAATGTATTCTAATATCTGGGTAATAGGGGTAAGAATTGAGACAGTGTCTTCTCAGGGTGGTTCACAGAACTAAAAGTGAACTAAGTTATTATCTATCCTAGCACACATGTTCAACTAGAAATACATGAAGAAATTTATTACAAAGTCCCTAACAGCAAAAAATTGAAATAAATTATTCAACGAAGAATGGCCAAAAGAATCATTTTATATCAATACACGGAACACTGCTCAATGTTAAAGGGTATGAGCTTATAGCAGCTCTTATGAGCTAACACACTCATCCTACATTCTAAGGCTCCCTTTTGTGTAGCCACAATTGGGGACCTAAAACCTACATCTCCCATAGTTTCTTAAAATTGTGATTCTGGATACAAATTAAGTTTCTTCCTTATTAGATGAAGCAACCAAGGGCCTTCCTATGTAGAAGTAAGACTGCTATGGTTCTCTAGCAATAGGCCATTGGCAGGTGATGCTTCCCGAAACAATGCATACAATTTGCTTTCCGTCTTCCTGGATCCGAGAAGCAGTTTGTGGACAAGAGGAAGTTGTAGTGTTGATGTCATAGTTACTGGATCTTCTCTGTTGCATTCCACAATAGCTTCCCATGGGTGTTGCTTCTCTACTGTTCTGTGAATCATCACTGGGACTCAATCCAGAGACCCCACCTCCAGCCTTTCAAAAAGTTTTAAAGTTTTGAAATTTTTTCAAGTTCTTTCTGCTTAACATGTCTTTCCTGATTTGAACGGACTCCTTCTCCCTCTCCCCTCCTCTGTAAATTGAATAAATATCTTATGCTTTACATATATATTTAAAATATTATATATGGGGTAATTGTGTATAATAACATAGCATTATACCATTAAAGCTTTTTCAAAAGGAAATAATACTGTCCTTTACAAATGAGTTCTAATATTTATAAAAGTTTAAAAATAAACTATGTGAAAAGATCTGGAAGGTTTTACATATGGGGCTTACTATAGAGGACAAGGAAATAGATCAGAACTGGAAATGATAAATAAAGTAACAATAGTCTGATTTTAATGGGTTCATTTTCATCACAATAATAGTCTATTCATAGATTTTTTGTATGATGTTTCTAAAAATTAAATAAACCTGTTATATTTTTAAAGGTTAGCCTCATAAATCCAAGTTGAGAAAAAAGTAGAGTTGTGGATGAAATATAAATTTTTGGAAAGTCAATGTCAAATTAATATTAACTAAAAAATCCTGTGTTTGTTTTGCAGAATTTTCTAGAGTGAGATGGTCACTTGATGATTGTAGACACAAAACCAATGAGAACAAAGTGAATAGCAGGTCTCATGAACGTGCAAGCTAACTTTCCAAACATGGTATAAGGTTTTCAAGACAAAAATATCAGAGGAAGGTATCTCAGACAAAGTCCATACTATTTTGTTCTTTGGAAATTTTAATGTTCTGTTTGGAACCAGATTATATGCAAGCACATTGTGAAAGATAAAAGTAGCAGTCCATTCTTGATACTGTATTGCAGTTTTATTCAGGCAGACACAAAATTTACCTGCACCAAGTCAATCACACATCCTCTAACACAGAAATTAAAATCATCCCTGAGAAGATCATGGTCTGGGAGAATACTTCTAAGCATAGGCAGGTCATTATTTTATGTCTTCAGGAAGTGGAGTGACGGATACACGCTCTGAGCAATCTGCAGTACCTGTGTGTGAATGTCAAGACATTTCCTAGTGTAAATCACATCTGAGCTGTTTCTCCATCATGAGTAGGAAGAGTCAATCAAGCTTTGTGCATTTATAAGTCATTCTAGAGTGTTTAGGTTTTCTTCTTTAATGGTGTTGAGTTGGAGGTGGGAAGAGGCAGAGCTGGATTCTAAACAAGAAGAAAATATTGGGCAGAATTCTGAACAATCCTTTTATAAGGCTTTAGGGATAATGCGAATGGCCAACAATTTAGGTGATGATGCCATGTTTTCTTTAAAAGGAAGACAGAAAACTGAGAGTATCTTGCAGGTTTTTAAGTGTTCAGCTCTGGTCATAGTTGGTCTGTTTCATTAAACGGCTGAGGAGGGTAATATGAGAACAACCTGTCATTACTCAGTCTAGTGAGCTCTCCATCACTAAATCTGATAGATGAATTAGAAAGCATAAACCAAGGCTTTAAATATATTACACTATTTGATGGAATTATTGTAAAATATGTATTCTCATACTTAGAGTAAATTTTGCTCAGTCAACTGTAAGTACTTTCTGTGACAAATTATAAATGGTATAATTTTGAGGCAAAAAACATGAGAAAGTATAATAGAATTATTTTTACAATTAAGTACAGTGATTATGCAGGATAGTAACATATTATTAAAATGTGAGATTTTCTTGCTAATACCTTAGTGACTATAAACTACAAATATAAAATGTCTTTGACATGTAAATATCAAGTGTTTTAAAAGTAGATGTTTCTGAAATGTATTCCTACAATGAATGGAATTATAGGCAATGAGAAGTATGACTCACCATGGTCACTAGTAGATAATACTTTGGGCATTTAACAACACATCTAAGAAAAAATCCCAATAACTAATTTGTAGTATCAAAAAATAAAAGTTTTAAAAATATTCCCATTAATTCTTTGGGAATTTCACACAATGTAATTTTTTTATATTCACCTTAAGTCCTCCCAAAACCACTCTTACTGCCCTACCAACAACTTAGTGCCCTCATTTTTTAAGTTTAATAGCTCATTGGCTCTAGTTTGTGTTGTGCACACACTTCTGGGTGTGGGGCCACCCACTAGAATGTGGCTGCTCTACCAGGAGCCTGATCCTAAAGAAAACTGACTCTCCATCAACCATCAATTGCTCCTCAGTTAAAAATGGAGGCTTGTGAACCCCTTCCCACTCTGTGCTAGAGTGTTAACTGTCTTGATCTTGTATAGGTCTTACGCTGGAGACCAGAGCTTCTTTGAAATCTTGAGTATAGCAGTCCTGTCATGTCCAAATTACACTGCTTTGTTCAATCTTCCTGAACTCTGGCTCTTACATTCTTTCTGCCGCCTCTTCCACGATGGTCCCTGATATTAGGGAAGAAATGTGATGTAGATGTCCCATTTGTGGTTAAACACTCCATAGTCACTTATTCTCTACACTTTGAATAATTGTGAGTTTCTTATTAACCACCATCCACTGCACAAAGAAACTTCTTAATGAGATTGGAGAGTTTATCAAACTGTGGGTAGAGAGATACAAATTTATTGGGCAGTTTAACACTATGTCCATCGAGCATAATAATAATAGTAAGCTTTCTTCTGGGGCTTTGAGCTCCCTAACCTTGACTTGTTGCTGTATTTGCAGTGCTAGGCATGTAGAATGTGCTTTCAATCCAATCAGAAAGTGCTTAGTTTCCTCTGTAACATCCATGCCATTCTTACACCCATATTTGTCATACTTATTATTACAGATTACAGAGTTTGCAACTGAGTAAGCTGTTGTTGACCTCTACCCACAAGCAGCCTGCAGAGCATCTTCAAGTACTAAGAGAGCTAGCCAGCAAGGAGGAAGTTTATCAATCAATACCAATATGATTTTCCCATGTCCTATGACTTGAGTATGTGGTATCTTCAACAATAAGGTTTTATCATCATATTCTGGTGAACAACCAAAAGCAATGGTCATAGCCTGTATTGTGTTAGGGTGTCTGGACATCTCTTACCAACATCTTGAGAAGTAGCTCACATCTGGCACTGAACTTTTTGTTTGATAATCTATGTCTTCTGTAGGTAATTCCAACATACATATCATGTATTGCTATATATTAATATATATTATAAAATAGCAGATTTACTTATGTTTTTAACATTCTTAGAATTAGTTATCCCTCCCCCATTCTGATCCTCTGCCCTACACTCCCACCTCTCTTCCCATTGAAATCTTTTTCCCAGTATTCCTCTTGCCTCTTTCATAACACCTATATTCTACTATCCCTCGTAGATAAGAGGGATAGTAGAGCTTTCTTTTCCCTCCTTACCAATGGTACTTTTCTGCCTTTTGAGTTCCAGTATTATCCAAATTAAACATATAAATCTAAAAACTTGATGCTATGATTCACCTTGAATGAAATGTGATATTTGTCGTTCTGGGTCTGGGTTACCTCAGTCAGTATAATTTTTTCCAGTTCCATTCATTTACCTGCAAACTTTGTAATTTCAAACTTCATAATTTCGTTTTTCTTTGCAGATGAATAAAACTGCTTTATATAGCTACCATGTTTTCTTTGTCCATTCATTTAGTTTATTTCCATGCCCTAGCTATTGTGAATAGAGCATCAGTAAATATGGATGAGCGCATGTCTTTGTAGTAACAAATGTAAGCCTTTGGGTATATATCCAAAAGTGGTATAGGTAGGTGGTATGGAGGATCTGTTTCTAGCTTTCTATTGAATAACCATATTGATTTGCATGGTGACTATTAATTTACATTCTCAAGAACAGTGCATGATGGTTCTCTATTCCCCACAGAATACCAATATTTGTTGCCTTTGTTCTCTTAGTCTTAGTCATTCTGACTACTACAAGATGAAATCTTAAAGTAGTTTTATTTTTTTATTTCCCTGAAGGATAAGGATGGTGAACACTTTTGAAAATATTTTATAGCCATTTATATGTCCTTTGTTGCTGAGGCTTTTTTAAGCCCTGCTTGTTTTTTGGTTTTATTTTCTGGGCAACTGTAGTACCATTCTGCTGTGGGATGTCTTTCTGTATGCTGTGAATATGTGTGGCACCAATTGGATAATAAATAAAGCTGTGTTGGCCTATGGCAAGAAAGCTTACAGCCAGGTGGCAAATCCAAGCAGAGATACAGAGAGGAGAAGGGTGGAGTCAGGAGAGACGCCAGCACTGAAGGAGCAACAAGATGCCAACAGACCGGTAATGCCATGGCCACATGGCAACACATAGATTAATAGGAATGGGTTAATTTAAGATGAAATAATTAGCTAGCCAGAAGCTGAAGCCATAGACCATACAGTTTGTAATTAATATAAGCCTCTGAGTGATTACTTTATAAATGGCTGCGGGACCGCGGAGCTGGGTGGGACCAAGAAACTTGCGGTTACATTATTTGGAAAGTTCTTTCCTGAGCCCATAACCTCAAGTGTACTCCTATTTTCTTCTTCTAGAAATAAATAAGGGTTTTGGGGAGATTTAATGGATAAGACTGTTTGGTACACAAGCATGACAACCTGAACGTACATGGGTCCTAAGAACCCATTAAAAAAGAAACCATGGCTGCACTTTCCTGCAGCCTCAGTATTGGGGGTGTGGGAATGTAAGAACAGATGATTGCTGTCCGGCAAGCTAGCTCCAGATCCATTGAGAGAGCCTGTCTCAAGAGAATGGGTTGAAGAATGATAGGGTTGGGTATCTGATGTCCTTCTCTGTATTGTATGTGCACAGGTGGGCACATCTACACAGAGACACAAACACCCAATGGTGTACACCACAAACCACACCATATCACATGTTCACACAAACTAAAAATATAAAGAAATAGTAAATGAGAAGCTTTGATTCATTTGATAATAAATGTTCAAGAGCCAAACTTTGGAGACAGTGGGTTTGTGGCAGTTTCCACACTGTAACTGTGTTGAGGACATTTTCCAAGCTACCCACATGACATTATGACTTTGGGATTTATCAAGGGATGAGCGGTAGTGTTCTGTTATAAGACACCCAAAACCATACAGATATAATAGCTGTAAATAATTTGAGGGCCATAAAGAGTATAAATGTAAGACTGAATGCAGGACGACAATTAAGGTGTGTTAAGTTTTAAGTACTTGATGCCTATGATTTCCAAGTATGATACATTTCATAATGGGTTCATATAATTCCTGATGGTTTACCACTTCAGTTTGTATACTGGCGCAAGCCCACAAATTCCTACTGTGCACTTAAACTGTAAGGGTTGTCAGACATTTCATAACTTTGAATATTTGAAAAGACTCATAAAGACATTTGAAAGGAATCGTAAAATAACTTACTGCATTTTTCTTTAGGAACAAGCTTTTCTGTCACATCCTTGCAGAGTAGAAGGGATCACAGCCCTTTGAACAGGGCACCAACATGCTCATGAGAGTTCTGCACCCAGGATTTTATCCCTCCAGAGGCTTGAAATCCCATCATCTTGGGAGTAAGTGTTGACGTATGAATTTGAGAGAGTCCGAAATTCAGAATAAAGCAAATGGTCTGATGGATTGTTAATGAATATCATAGAACCAGGAGTGGAGGTGGGGTACAGGGATCTCCTGGATGGAATGTGGGAGCTGAGACCCATGGGATGTACCAAGGACAAAGACTCAGCACATCAATGCCAGGAGCAACAAGAATTTGGGACGCAGACAACTGGGAGCGTTATTGAGAGGATAAGGCATCTCTAAGCCTTTGCTCAGAACAGCACCTCCCTAGTATTTTCCTGTGAAGACAGTCCCATTGGACTTCCCAGGGTGACTTCTGTGTACCAACATCTATGTTAAGTGGCCAGCATGACAACCCTAATATCGCAGACAAAACAATATATGGGCCTTTTCAGCTCCCAAGGCCAAAAGACACAGTCCAAAGAAAGTGCCTTGGATCCAAGAAGCTTTTCACACAGAGACACAGAAAGGAACAGCTGGGAGAAGACTTTACCCTTGCTTGCAGAGAGGAGAGGAAGGCTCTGCCTCAGTGGCGCTCAGAGTTTCTCAAGAAAGACAGAACAGATTTCTGTAGATGCATTTTGGTCCTGAGCAGAGGCTGTGCATGAATACCTCCTATAAGATTAGAGTTTAGTCATAGAGGTTGATGACAATCATCAGCAGTGACATTGAATATCTCATCACTGATCCATTATCTGAAGAGTCTAAGTGGATGGCCTTCCAACCCCTGGTGATCTGCAGTCTCTGGCCCACTTATCTGCTCTCAAGGGGCCAGACCACCTATTGGTCTCGAATCCCTGCACCTTAATCCGCACTGCAGTCACTTGCCCAAGGCTCAAGCCTTGGCCTTATCCTCCGTCACCTCCCGGACGATGTTCTCCAGATCCAGAAAGCTTCAGGATACGCAGGACAGAGTGCCACTCAACACTCCCATGTCCACACCTTCAAGCACCTCTACCTGGATGTGCCTATCCCTAAACTCCCTGCAGTGTGCTGTTCTGGTGGAATGGGTCTGACCCAATGTCATCATCATTTGAAGAGAGACACTCAGTCTGCTAGAGAAGTCAAGAAAATGAAAGCAAGTGGGATGACAGCTCCTTCTAAGAGGGAGGACTCATCTATACTTTTCACGGGCAGGTGGCTGGGCTCCTCTACCAATTTCCCTTGATTCCTCTCCATGTTCCCTGGAGACGAATGTTCCAATTCTAGCCTTCTAACCCTGCCCTATAGCCGTGAAATATGGGCATCCTGTATGCTCTCACATACATGCAAAGCGTGTTAAAGAACTTTTACTCCAAAAATCTTCCCCTTCTCCAGTGCTTGATAACAAAGTTCAGGCTCTGTGCCCCATTTTAGTCTTTTTTTTTGTTTATTTTGTTTTGCAGCTCAAGCTAACAGAATGGAAACACTTTCTTGATTCAAGTGCAGTTGCAAACATACTCTGCTTTTATCCAGTATGTGGTCCATGTCAGTGCAGAGAAGGCTGAGGGAGTTCTGGTAGACACACAACCCTAGTGAGAAGGATTCACACTGTGTGGGCAGTCCTCTGGCTGTATCTCATGTTCACAAAAGTAGATTTCAGGTATATTACAGGCCAAGGACTGTAAAGGAATGGCATAAAAGAGGCACACAAAATGCTTTGAAGATTGAGGTTTTATTTAGAATATAAAAGAAATAGTTGTTACCATCCTACACATAATAAAGAGATCTTCCCATGAGCATCCTCTGTAGACCATGGAGGCTGCTACTTGGTATGTGTCACAAGTTGTCACATCTTCATTTTCTCCTGTCCCCAAATACAAACTGTTTAACCTGGCATACTAGGTCACCATACTTTCACACAGGATAAGCTTGGTGGTATTTCTTTGAGTCATAGATGTACTTTAACAAATGAAAATGAAATAGCATTCTGGTTGGCACAATTATCTATTCATTCATTTAGAGAGAAATTGTGTTTTCAGCCCATTGTCATTTTTTAAGAAACAGAAAAGTATGAAATCCTCAACTGAAAGAATTCACTCTTCTGAAGGTTTTTTTCCTGGTTAGTTTTTTATCAACACGACACAAGCTAGAATTATCAGGGCATAAGAACCTCTCTTAAGAAAATGCTCCTACAAGATTTCATGTGGGTAAACCTGTAGGAAATTTTCTTGGTGAATGACTGATGTGAAAAGGCCCAACCCTCTGGGGGCAGTGCCACCCCGGGTAAGTGGTCCTGGGTACATAAGAAAGCAGGCTGAGCAAACTATGGGGAGCAAGCCAGTAAGCAGCACCCTTTCATGGCTTCTGATCCAGTTCCTGTCTTGATTTTTGCCCTGACTTGCTTTGATGATTGACTATGATATGAAAATGTAAGTCAAATAAACCCCCACAACAAGTTGTTTTTGGTCATGGTCTTTATCACAGCAATAGGAAGCAAACTAAGACAAAATCAAATATTTTTATCACAGATATAAATCTTTTCCATGCATTTTTACCATCTTTAGTATTTTTTTCTTATAGCAACCTGTGCATGTGAAAGTCAATTGCCAGGTTCTGCCTAAGATACTATGTTAAGTCATGCAAAAAGCATGTGTATGATGTTATAGGAATGAGAGCCAACTATGACAGAAGTGGGTTGTGCCACCCCTGCATCTCACTGTAGCCCTCTAGAACATCTTTATTAATTATAAATATTGCATTTCAATACAGAATACTTAAGAGCCTTTCATAATATTTTATAGTTTTACTCTATTTAGTCTAAATAGCTTAGAGAAATTGATTAGAATCTATCAACTTAGTGTTATATACAGAATGCTAGACCTGTACATTTACATGAAGGCAGATAAATATGTCAATAATAGAATATATCATACCCAGATTCAGAGAAACCATTGTGTTCAGAGTTCCTACTCTGGTTTTATTTCTGAAAAATCATATTGCTTTTAACTTAATTATTAGTATGAATTCTGTCATCCTCCAAATTTTATTTTGAAACTCTAAATGGTAGGGTGATTTATTTGAAGACAGAGTCTTAGAGAAAGAAATTATGGTTAATTAATATAATTGAGATGAGAACCTGTGAGCCAGAGAAATGGCTCAGTAATTTAAAACACTTGTAGCCACCTGAGGACCTGAATTATGCCCCCAGAACCCACATTGTGAAAGGAGAGAATCAACTCAACTCGTTCAAGTTGTCCTCTGACTACTAAATGTGTGCTGTAGCACATGTACACATGTATACACACACAATAAATAAATAAAAAACCATTAAGATAAAACAAGAATATTTTTAAAATAAAGAAAATATATTAATTATGCTATTAATCACCAAATCACTGTAAGGAGAAACAAAGACCAGAACTAAACATCAAGTTAGTGTCTTTCCCATTTCCCTAGCCCTCATCTGTGCAATGGAAAGGCCCTTTTAGGATACAGTGAGAAGAAAAAGCTGTCTGCAAGCCAGAAGAATTCATCAGAAAGCAACTCAAATAATACCTTGATACTGAATTTCAAACTCCCATCTATAGTCCTTTCTTGTGGGAGCTTGAGCTGAGTGATACAATTGTTTAGATAAGATGAATAGGAATTTCCTCTATGTCTTACAGTATGGCTAAGGATGTGCAATTTTACAGACCCAACACTAGCCAGTCTGCATGGCAACCAGCCAATTCCCAAAGTTTGTAATAGAGTGTTCTACTTTAACATAGAATAGATGCTTGGTTACCTCTCCAAAGCAATATGTTAAACTCAGGGCTGGCAACACTATCTGAACTTCAGAAACACTAGAAAGCTTCTAAAGGCACAAATTGAATGGTCCTGCCATTGTTCTACCAAAACAGAAAAACCTAAGGATGGGGGATGGGTAGGTGGCTCAGTGTGTAAGAGTGCTTGCCTTACACACAAAAAAACCTACGTTTGAATCTCAGAACCCACATAAAGACCTTGACATGAGAAGAGTCATTTGTAGATTTTTTCCCTTGCCACTTACCAATACTATATTAATAATCAGTAGCAGATGTCTGCCAAGGAGAACAAAGGTCAGCACAGTTTGAACTTGTGTACTCAGCAATATATCCAGCCAACTAGAATCCTTCTAGACCAGCTCTGCCACTGAGTGCTGGCCTTAAGCCCTAAAATCCTGCCCATACTGCGGTACGTGGTAACAGCCTATCAGGAGGCTTCAGACAAAAAAAATCATTGTAAATTTTGGCGCCACTTAACAGAAAGTCATGATTGTGGGATAAAATGTTAAAGTAAATAAGAAAACTTCCTAGAAGAAATTTAATATTTGTGTTTCTTCTCAATTTTGTGAAGTAAAGGATTGAGTGATATAGAGTAAAATTTAAAATAGCATAGTAACTGATAGCAAAAAATGAATCAGGAACCTGATAGTTACTCCCAAGATTGCCATCACTGCAAGGAAAATAAGGATCGCCATCCATGGAAGCCAAGGTCTCTGGGAGGATGCACTGGGTCTCTGAAGGGAAGATGGTTCAGATTAGATGCTGGAAGTTCTAAATCCACCTGGCTTTCACTCAGTTTAGACATGATTTATTATTTATATATTAATACCCTGTTACTTTAGAACACCGGGGATTCAAATGTTTCAAAGAAGAAACACTTCAATGCTCATTCTCTTGAGAAAGGGAAATTTGAATATTGTGTCAGCTAATGAGGCTACCACTGAGCAAAAACTACAAGTTAAGCATGATTTCTGTTTTCATGTTACTGAGACAAAAAGAAAGAAAGAAAGGAAGAAAGAAAGAAAGGAAGGAAGGAAGGAAGGAAGGAAGGAAGGAAGGAAGGAAGGAAGGAAGGAAGGAAGGAAGGAAGAAAGCTTACCCAAGGATGACCTCAGCTTGGACTACTACAAATAGTGGAGAGGGTGCCTGAAATGAACTGGCTTACCCCAGTGATCAGATTGGTGAATACCCTGTCATCACGGAACTTTTCTCCAGTGACTGATGGAGGCAGATGCAGAGATCCACAGCCAAACAGCAGGCAAAGCTCCAGGAGTCCAGTAGGAGAGAGAGGGGTGGGATTCTATAAGCAAGGGCATCAGGATCATGATGGAGAAACCTGCAGAGATGGCCAAACCAAACTAGTGGGAACTCATGAAAGCTGGATCAATGGCTGTGGAGCCTGCATGGGACTGGACTAGGCCCTCTGCATGGTCAGTCAATTGTGTAGCTTGACTTGCTTGGGGGCCCCCCGGTGGTGGGATCAGAATCCATCCCTGGTGCATGAAGGGGCTTTTAGGAGCTCACTACCTATGATGGTACACATCGTGCACCCTTGAAGCAAAGAGAAGGGCTTGGACTTGCCTCTACTGGATGGGCCTCCACATTAGAGGCCTTGCCTTCTTGTGGGGGGTAGTGGGGGTGGGTTTGGAAGAAAGGTTGGGGGGCAGGGGGAGGGAAGGAGGGATCTTTGGTGTGTAAAATGAATGAAAAAAATCTTAATAAAAAAGATAACATTTTCTTTTTTCTTTATTAAGAAATGTTTTATTCATTTTACATGCCAACCACAGATCTCCCTCTCATCCCTCCTCCCATTCGCCTCCCCCTGCCCATTTTCCACCCCCCAGCCCAACTACCAGCCCCTCCTCCGAAAAGGTAAGGCCTCCTATGGGGAGTCAGCAAAGCCTAGTACATTTGGTTGAGGCAGGTCCAAACCCCTCCCCCTGCATTAAGGTTGTGCAAGATGTCCAGCCATAGATAATGGGCTCCAAAATGTGAGCTCATGCACCAGGAATAGATCTTGATCCCACTGCCAGGGGCCCTTCAAACAGACCAAGCTACACAACTGTCTCACTTATGCAGAGGGTCTAGTCCAATCCCACGCAGGCTCCACGGCTATTGGTTTAAAGTTCATGAGTTCCCATGAGCTTGGTTTGGTTGTCTCTGTAGGTTTCCCCATCATCATCTTGATGCCCCTTGCTCATAGAATCCCTCTTTCCTCTCTTCGACTGGACTTCTGGAGCTCGGCCTCGTGCTTGGCTGTGGATCTCTGCATCTGCTTCCATCAGTTACTGGATGAAGGCTCTATGAAGATGACAGCTGAGGTATTCACCAATCTGATTACAGGTGTAAGACACCTCAGGCACCCTCTCCACAACTGCTAGTAGTCTAAGCTGGGGGGGGGGGTCATTCTTGTGGATTCCTGGGAACTTCCCAAGCACCAGGTTCCTCCCTATTCCCATGAGACAACATTTTAAAAATCAAAAGCACATTATAAAATATTAGATGTGGTTTTATTATATTTTTGTAAATCATGAGTACATCATGAACATAGATATATAAAGATTTATATGCATGATTAAATCCATCCTACTACATCCTTTACAGATTTAATAAATGAGGAAGGAAGCACTGTGCTGTCAGCTTCAGTAATCCTGACGCTATGAAGCTATGATTGATGGTTTTCTTTGCTGTTTATCTTTCCACCACTGGGTGTTTTTTAAAGTTTTCCAACAAATGTCAGTTATCTACCTAATATAAGATGATGATTATTTAATGGTTTTTTTTTTCATGAAAATCAAGCAATCAGGTGAAAAAGAATCACAATATATAGTGGCTTAACACCATGAAGATAGAATAGTTAGCTGTAGCTAGGTTTTTGCAGCCATACTTCACCTAGTCTATATGAAGTTGAACATTACCTTTCAAATCTCAAAAAGTGTAATGTCATGTGATTGCCTATTTGAAGGAAGATCTGTAACACACACACACACACACACAATCTCACTTCAAATATAAAACTACTGCAATTATTTTTTCAGTCTGTGTTCTTCATCACTCTATATAAACCTTTGGAAAATACAGCTGTAGCTCGAACATGCCTGTCAGATTAGCTCTTCCCTACAAATATGTGGATGTTTTGTTCTCATTACAATGGACTTTTAGGAGAGTATTTTTTATTAGATAGGCTTTTCATTTGCTTTGCTTTGCTTTTCAACATAGCTGTGCAACTCCACCTAGTTTTATTTCCTCCTTACATATTCCCCACACCTAATCTTTCTTCTTCCTTATACCTGTCTCTTTTGATGAATTATTCATCCGCATTTCCCAGAAACAACCTTATTTGTTAACTCTCTTTGAAGAAGCTCCCTATGTCGGACACATTCTGTGTATGCTCTTAACTGAAGCTCTGCTATTTAGTCCCATCCTCAAAAGGAAAATGGCTACCCTAGCCAAAAATTCCTTATAATGTTTCAACTCTCTTAATACTTTATAACATGCCTTTCCTGGTGACTGTAAGGTAAGGCCTCATGTTCTGGATTAACCTGCGAACTTAGTGTGTAGCTTAGTCCATCTGGGGTGTGGTTATTAGTCTGAGGGACTCAAATGTCTTACAACCTAAATACTGATGCTAAAGTAGTGAAAAGACCTATATAAAAATAACTACTACTTTACATCTTATGAAAGAATGTTCTCTGAAAGCAGCTTTTGAATACTTTGAAAAGGATGAAGAATCCATATTGCTGTCTACAGCTCAAATAAGTGTGTTTTCCTTCCGTATGGCTCTCTTCCAGTCAAAAACAACAAAGGAAATTCTTTTGCAGTGATTTATGATTAATTCTTTCCTCTAGTAACTGTGATACACATATTCTAGAAACAGACTTCTGAAAAATTGCTAAATTTAAGGTTGTGTCAATGAAGGCCTGCGCAGAAAATCATTTATTATCTTATCAAGTTCTTTTTTCATCACATTTATTTGAGACAGATGTTGCATAAGATACCTTCCAACTACCCATGTATTGAAGGATGAGCTTGGATTTCTAATCCTACTGCCACTACCACCCTAGTTTTGGGATTAGAGCGATGTATTCCTGCACCAGGTTTGAGGGGGTGGGGGACAGAACCCAGGTCTCTGTACTTGCCAAGCAAACACTACAACTGATCTACTTCTCCAGCCAGTTTGACCATGTTTTCAGAGGGAAGAAATTAAATTGCTGGGTGAATACTTAACAAAGATTTATTTTAACTTTCAACAAATTTAAACATCTGAATATATTAAGCTAAGCTTGAGATTGCCTCACTTTGCAGTTGAATCTATTTTAAGAGTTCTTTGTTAATTCTGGCCTAATCAGCCATCGGCCTTAACTCAACTTGTAAAAATTATGCAATTTTTAAAATTAATATAATTAGAATATTCACAATACTAAAGCAACATCCTCACTGTGAGTCTATGCTCAGACCCCACGAGAATTATCATTTTCTAGGTTAGCTTTATTTGTAACTATATTAAGGAACTGCTTTTGCATGCAAACTGCAAAGCACACAAAAATATAGTTCAAAATTTGTAAGAATTTGATTTACAAACTGAGTTAGTTGCACCTGAATCTGTTGTATAGTCGTCAAAGCAAAAATTCTCTGAATTTCATAAAGATAAACATTTTTTCTGTGGAGGACTTCTTAGTCACTGGAATAAATATTATGAATAAGAAGCCCAGAAGCACAATGACTTACTGGGTGGGTGGTTTCCACCCTCTTTATCCCTGAAACCCTGGAGCCCATAGACCTATCTACAATTCCATAAAGTTTGAGAAACGCAAGCAGCCTGCCTGCTGTTGATTTGGTATCTATAGTGTAAAATAGATTTTTTTTTAAATTAAAGATGATCTGTAATGAAACTCACTCATCCTTTTAATTATATATAACATTTTTTATTTATTTGTGTGTGTGTGTGCATGAGTGCACACATGCTCATGCACTTGAGTGTGCATGCAGAGATCATAGCAAGATGTTAGTTATCGTCTTCTATTGCTCTGCACTGTGTTATCTTGAGATAGGGTCATCAGAAGCTCACTATTTCAGCAAGGCAACCAGCTCGAGGATCTTCCTGGTTCTGTCCCCTAATCCTGGGGTTTGGGGAATGCACCATCTTGCTCATATTATTGCATAGGAGCTGGGGGTTGGAACTCAGGTCCTCAGACTTGCAGCGCAAGCATTCTTACCCACTGAGTCGTTTTCTCACCCCTAAGAAAGATTTTAATATTACAAAATGTGAAAGTAGCTCTGGTACATGTTTGTAATCTCAGCACTTGAAGAAGCTGAGATTATGAGTCAGGTTGTCATAAACTACATAGTGAAATGTTGTCTCACAAAAACAGAAAACAAAAAAAAACTCAAAACATATTTTAATTGTATAAAATTATAGTGTCATTATGGGTGAGTAAGGAAAAAATGTTATACTTAACTCCATTAATGTTTCAACTCAATTACAAATTTATATTCTTTACCAGTAAAGCAAAATCTTGCTACGTTTTGATGACTCTTTTTGTTTTAATGTTTTTACTTTTGAGAATTTTCTCATGAACCTCAAGAGGACTTTATACATTAGAAAATAGTATGTTTCAGCTGTGCATAATGGCACACACCTTTAATCCAAGTACTAGGGAGGCAGAGGCAGCCTGGTTTATATAGAGTTCTAGGACGACCAGGGGACTACATACAGAGGCCTTTTCTCCAAATATATATATATATATATATATAAAGGAAGAAAGAAAGGAAGGAAGGAAAGGAGAAGAAAAGCGTATGTTTCTTGAAAGAGCCAAGAAATACAAATTAAATTATAGAAAACAGCCACTCAACAAAAACTTAAAAAATACTTTCCATCAACATGCTAAGTTTCCCAGACTTACTCTCCCAAACACAATCCTGTTTAACTGCACATAATATTCTGACTCTTGTGGCCTTGTCAATGACGAGGGTGATGCGGGGTCTGGTGATGGCGGTGGGGCAGGTGATGATACAAATAAGAACCTTCTCTGGTGTGGGTTTTTATTTGTGTCTCAGATCTAGTGTTGTTTGGCTGAGTTTTATGAGTTAGGTAAATGTAAAGAACAAATAAGATGAAACTTGTCTGACTAGTATTAATAACAGGCATATTTTGATGGTTTCAAGTACATAATTTCCCTGACTGGCTATTTAGAAAAATAATAATAACCCAATTTGGATTGATCATCTAAAAGGTACACTCAAGGACCAGCTTTCTGGCAACTATGGATAATCCTAACTCTGTGTTTTATCAATTCCATTATTCTGGCTTGTGACTCCTCAGTCAAAGCTGGGTATAAACATGTAGTCCATGTTGGAAACAATTTTTAATGTAATATTGATTTTAATGTAGCTAGTATTAATAGCTTGTTACCATCAACAATGGTATATATTTAGACTTCCCTAATCAATCATAATGATAATCACCCTTCTATATACTTGGGAGAGACTTGATTTTTCAATTCTCAGAATCCTTTTAAAAACTTTAGTCTTTTTCCTTTTGGTGTCATTTATTTCTATTAAACATAATATTTAATTGATTCTTTGGGAATTGCACATCATGGACACCAATCGCACTCATTTCCCAGTCATCCATATCCACCCTTCATCCTTGTAGTGCTCCCCCCCTAGGAAAACTAAAAAAGAAATAATAAAAATATTATAAAAATAAAAAACACAAACAATAATATTAATTTAAAAACCAACAACAACAAAGCACCTTCACTTCTCCGTCTTTCCCGCCTCTCCATCGTCTCTTCATTCATCTTAGCGGCACTGAGAAACGTTGTGCATCATGCAGAATACCCTTTGGTCCAAACAGTTTTACTTGCAAATTTTTATTTGAGTTGAACATTTGACACTGAACAGCTCAACGTCATGAGTTCTTGATCAGGTTCAAGGCCTCTGGCTTCTGGTACACCATCCATACTGAACCCTCACCAAAACTCCTCTCGGATAGCCTGCTGCTGCCCAGAGTCATGGAGATCTGACCTCCGGTTCCACAGGACAAGTCCCTTCGTGCTCCCCAGCAGGTCACAGATGGGGTTCTCATGTGCCCCTGTGGTAACATGGGCAATGGACATCAGCACAGACCCCAAATGCAGCAGGATTATGAACCCAGATATGGCCAATCAGCAGCAGCTTGAGCCCAGATTTCACCACGGCCTCGGGCAGCACGCAGACCTCTCAGATAGTCATGGACCAGCAGGAGCATGGTCCCATGACTCCAATATGGCTTCATGTGGTGTCCCAGAACTCAGGCAGTCACATGGCCTTAGATGGTAACAGGAGCCATGGACCTCAACACAGACCCTGGCTACAGTAGAGTCACAGAGCTAGGCATGCCACCCCCTCCACCCCTCACCACAGCTCGGGCCTGAGTGTGTGTGTGTGTGTGTGTGTGTGTGTGTGTGTGTGTGTGTGTGTGTGTGTGTGTTAAATATACAGTATTTTAGTGTGTAGTTGGCTAGGAACCAATGAATGGTTCTCCTGTCTCAGCCTCCTGAGTGCTGAGACTACAGGTGTACACCTCCATATCCAGCTGATTTTTAAATTTTTAATAATATCATTATTGGTTATGTTTCCTTTGTAATTTGTAGAATGAGCCATAGAAGATTCAGAATTCTCTGGGACTGGGAGATGACTCAGTGGGTAAGAGAATATATTATGCAAACCTGAGGATGTGAACTTAAATCCCCAGCACCCGTCGAAAGAATCAGATGTGGCCTCACTGTGGGGTACAGAGATAGGAAGATCACTGGGTCTTGCTGGCTGCCAGCCTAGCTCTAAATTCAGTGGGAGATTTTATCTTAAGGAAATATGCTGTAAAATGATACAGCGAGAGGTCTGATACCCTCATTTGGTTTTCATGCACTCACAGGCATTATGTACAGGCATATATAGATGTCCACATACTCCAAACTAAATGATTTCTTAGCCAAAGATACCCCATGGAAATCTCAAAACAGCCCAGGCTACTGCCAAGGCTTTTGGTTGCCCTTCACAAACTGGTGGTAAGGTCCTGTTGCCAAAGACAAAACCTACATAACTCACTGAACACGGAGAAGTCGAGCTGGTGCCTACCCAGAGCCTTCACCCCTACCAACTATTGTTCACGGTATTGGAAGACACTATACACACTGTGGGAAGACACTGGTAAACACTAATCCTGCTACAAACCCTGTGATCTACAACAGTGACCTGCCTACGACATACAGTGGTGAAACAGTGTCACAAAAGTTATACACTAGAGTAGCCCACCACTATCTGATTATATTTAAACACCACTCGATGAAGGGGATCTTGTGCCTGACACTGCCCAGGTAGCCATGAACCTAAGACTAGATAGGCCATGGACCTAGAGGAAAACCAACTAATACTGTTCTGGTAAAGGAACATGGCAACAAAATGACTTCTAACAACATTCTGGTAGAGTCATTGATTAGTATCTTGCTCATCCATCATCAGAGAAGCTTCCTTCTGCAGCAGATGAGAACAAATACAAAGACCCACAACTGGAAAATGTGCAGAGCATGAGGGACCTTGAAACGCTCAACCTTAAATGGGATGTCTTCATCATCAAGTCCTTTCCCTCAGGGCTCAGGTAATCTTGCAGAAGAGGAAGTAGAAAGAATATAAGAGTCATAGGGGATGGAGAACACCAAGGAAACAAGTTTTTTTCTGGATACAAGATCAACACACATAGGAACTCACCGAGACTGTGGCAGCATGCACAGGGCCTGCACAGGTCTAAGCCAGATGAGGTCCCCATGCTGAGAGAAGTGGACACAGATCCACATTTCTAACCCAGAAATTATCTTCAGTTGATAACTGTCCACAAAGGAAAAATTAGTTTTCTCCTAGAGTCTCACTGGGCATCCAAACCACACTTAAGGACAGGTCCAGCAGAAGATGGCCAACACAAATGAACTCAATGGCACTTTTGGAAGTTTTTTGTCTCATAGTGCTCTGTCTGGACATATTTTTTTAATCTTACATATATTTTACTTATATAGTATGATTTCAGTTTTTGTTTTTGTGGGTTTTCTATGTATGTGTATGTGTGTGTCTCAGCATCTATATGTGATTTTTGTGCCTTTTCTTGGGCTATTTTTTTCTGTTTGTTTGATCATATATCTGATAAAAATCTTTTTTAACAAAAAAATTGCAATTCTACTTTCAGATCTTCAATCACTTTTAAAAATTACTTAAATATATTTCTTTTACTATGTTTATTTAAATTTGTAATTATCATTTGATCACATTCCAAAAGGAAATTATCAGAATTATGTTTGTATTAATTGACTCTACAGATAAATTAGAGAACAACTGACTTCAAAAAATGAAGATCCAACCTATAAATTTGGTCTAGTCTCTATTAATTCTTTTCTCATTAATGACTTAGTTTAGGTAATACATTTGTTTTCTCAAATTAGTTTTATATCTTTAATTTTTTATTGTAAATGGCATAATTATTTAAATCTCATGCTGTTTTATTATTATTATTTAGGAATATGATTTCTCTTTGTATGTTGACCATATAACCATAAAATAACTTGATTGATTTATTACATTGCATTAATTTTAATTTCTTTAAATTTAAATTTAAATCTTCATGAATGTGTGTATGTGTGTGCATGCACACATGTGTATGTGTGGGGTTTCTTTTTGAATTATTTTTGCACCAGGTAGATGGCCTTGAATTTGTAATCCTCCTGCCTCAGGCACCCCAGTGCTAGGGTTAGATATAAGGTCTCTGTTACCACACTTGCCTGAATATTCCTTTGGATTTTAGAACACAGTATCACATTCGACAAGGATTATCATTTTCAGATAAGTGCAGTGTTATTATCTCCTTTTATGTGTTTCTATTTCTCATTTTGTTTTGTTTGGTGGATGACTTCTACCTCAGGTCCGGAGCACCAGCACATTGAGTCAAACAATAATGGCGTCCTCCTTAAACCTATGATTTCAAGAAAAGGTGCCTAATAGTTCCTCACAAACTGAGATGTTTTATTAAATTAATTATTTTCTCTTTTCCATCAGATGACTGTAATAAATGGAATTTATGGTAAAAATCCACATTTGATCTTTTTTGTTTTGATTGAAATAATCCTGATATTTTTTCACATCTAGTTTCTATACTACTATGTAAATTAGAGTGACATTGAAATGTGAAAATAACCTAGAATAGCCCCAACTTGATGGCAATTTACTACACAGGTTATTTGTTGCAGGATTTCATGTCCTAATATTTTGCTTAGCATTTTTATTTCCATGCATCTGAGACAGAACAACATATTTCTTCTATCTTGTTATTATATATGGTGATATTTTATTTCATACTAAAATGTTATTTGTATGTTAATAAATAAAGTTGCCCGAGGGTCAGAGCTATTAGCAAGCCATAGGAAAGCCAGATGGCGTTGGCTCATGCCTTTAATCCCAGCACTTGGTAGGCAGAGCTAGGTAGATCTCTGTGTGTTCAGGGATACAGCCAGCATTGGAGACACACACCTTTAATCTCAATACCAACCATAGAAGACCTGGAGGTCTGTACAGACAGGTAGTGACGAGGTGGTCATGTGATTGGGTTTACAACCAATGAGAAGTCAGAACCGAAAGTCTTTATAAAGACTTTAACACAGGAAGTAGCTCTCTTTTGGAGAGGTAGGACCACCGCAGGAGGAAGGGTAAGGTTTTAGCACTTAGTTCTGATCTCTTGGCTTTCTTCTTTGCATTGGTTCTGTGTTTCTTATTTAATAAGACGGTTGGTTACATCTACAATTTTTTTTTTTGTTTTTTTAATATATTTTGTTTTTCTTTTTTTATTTTCATTAAGAAAAATTTTTCATTTATTTTACACACCTATCAAAGATCCTCCTCTTCCCTCCTCCCACCCCCCCCAGCCTCCCCCTCCCAACGTACCCCCACTCTCCCCGACAAGAAGGCAAGGGCCTCGCATGGGGAGGCACACCCAGTAGAGATAAGTCCAAACCAAACCCTTCTCCCTGCCTCAAGGCTGCACGAGGTGTCCCATTATAGGTAGTGGGTTCCAAAAAGCCCACTCATGCATCAGGGATGGATCCTGATCCCATTGCCAGGGGGACCCCAAGCAAGTCAAGCTACACAACTGTCTCAATATGCAAAGGGCCTAGTCCAGTCCCATGCAGGCTCCGCAGCCATTGATCCAACTTTCACCAGTTCCCACTAGTTTGGTTTGGTCCTCTCTGCAGGTTTCCCCATCATGATCCTGATGCACTTGCTCATAGAATCCCCCTTCCCTCTCTTTGACTGGACTCCTGGAGCTCTGCCTGGTGATTAGCTATGGATTTCTGCTTCTGCTTCCATCAGTCTTTGGAGAAAAGCTCTGTGATGGCAGAGTATCCACTGGTCTGATCACTAGGGTAAGCCAGTTCAGTTCAGGCACCCTCTCCACTATTTCTAGTATTCCAAGCTGGGGTCATCCTTGGGGGTTCCTGGCAACTTCCCTAACACCGGGTTTCTCTCTATCCCCATGATATTCCCCTTTATCATGATATCTCTTTCATTGCTTTCCCACTCTATCCCTGTTCCAGCTCAACTATCCCTTTACCTTATGTTCTCATCCCCTATCTCCTACCCTCCATTTTCCATTCTTCTTCCCCAGTTTACTCATGGAGATCTCATCTATTTCCCCTTCCCAGGGTGATCCATGTGTCCCTTTTTGGGTCTTCCTTGTTAGCTAGCTTCTCTGGAGTTGTGGGTTGTTGTCTGGTTATCCTTTGTTTTACATCTAGTGTCCACTTATGAGTGAGTGCATACCATGTTTGTCCTTCTGAGTCTGGGTAACCTCACCCAGGATGATATTTTCTAGTTCCATCCATTTGCCTGCAAATTTCATGATATCATTGTTTTTTTTTTCTGCTGAATAGTACTCCATTGTGTATATGTACTACATTTTCTTAATCCATTCTTCAGTTGAACGGCATCTAGGTTTTTTCCAGGTTCTGGCTATTATGAATAATGCTACTATGAACATAGTTGAGCATGTATCTCTTTGGTATGATTGAGCATTCCTTGTGTATATGCCCAAGAGTGGTATAGCTGAGTCTTGAGGAAGATTAATTCCCAATTTTCTGACAAAGCACCACACTGATTTCCAAAGTGGCTGTACAAGTTTGTATTCCCACCAACAGTGGAAGAGTTTTCTGCTTGCTCCACATCCTCTCCAACATAAACTGTCATCAATGTTTTTGATCTTAGCCATTCTGTCAGGTGTAAGATGGTATCTCAGAGTCATTTTGATTTGCATCTCCCTGATGACTAAAGATGCTGAGCAATTCCTTAAATGTCTTTCACCCATTTGAAATTCTTCCCTTGAGAATTCTCTGTTTAGCTCTATAGCCTGTTTTTTTTTTTTTTTAAATTGGATTGCTCAGTATTTTGAAGTCTAGCTTTTTGAGTTTTTTATATATTTTGGAAATTAGCCCTCTGTCAGATGTGAGGTTGGTGAAAAAACAAAAAAAGCAAGCTGGTCCCAGGGTCACAGGAATGGGAAAGCTGACCTTGCAACCTCACCAGCTGCAGCATTCAGAAGAGTGGGCCCTGAACCTTGCCTGGCCAGCACAGTAGAGCTGACCCTATTGAGGCAGGTGAGGTGATCCTGCCCTACAAACATGCATGGGAGATCTGGTCCTACCTCTCATCTGCCATACGGTGGAGTGAGTGAGCGGGAGATGACCTCCCCTCTACACCACCCCTCACCACCTGTGATAGGTGGGAAAGTCGTCCCTGGGGTCATGAGACTGGGAGAATTGGCACTGGCCCTCTCTGGCAGCAGCACTCAGAAGAGCAGGCCCTGTACCTCACCCAGGTAGCACAGTAGAGTTTACCCTGGGTGTAGAGTGCAGGTGAGCTAGTCCTGTAGACATCAGAGCAGGAGAGCTGCCTCCACCCCCTCCCTCAAATACCATAGGGTGGCATGGATGAGGGAAAGATGCCCTCCCTCTCTTTGCCCCTTGCCGGTAGGCAGGAGAGATGGCCCTGGGTTCACGAGAGAGGGAGAACTGGTCCCATTCCTCACCAACTGCAGCACTTGGGAAAGCGGACCTTGCACCTCACTTGGCCCTGGTGGTGTAGGGGTGGGTGCAGGAAAGCCAGACCTGAGGGCATGGCAGCAGAACTGATTCCATGCCTTGCTGTCTGCTGCATTGAGTGAGCTAGCTGGGGCAGTGCTGGAGAGCTTGCCGAGGTGCTGACCAACCCAGCTACCATTCAGACCCAGAGCCAGGCCTAGGAGGTAGTCCACCCCAACGTTCCACCACATCTATGAACAGCTGGAGCATGTGAAGGGGCCGGACCTGCGGATCCAAACCCCGAGGATCTCCATGACCCAAGGCAACAACAGGATATCCAAGAGGAGTCCCAGTGAGTGCCCAATATCAGTAGTGTAGTGTTGCTGGCTCTGTAGCTGGGATCCCAAGGTCTCTGATCCCGGGGGCAGGGGGTGAATAGATGCAGAACCAAATGGCACAGGCTCTGGGAGGTTGTAAGCAATCTCATTTATTAAACAAAGGACTGAGGTACTTATGTGTGTAGTTTTTGGTGGGCTCTGCTTCCAGCTACTGTGGTGTTTCCCTGTTGACTCTGGGTCTTAGGTAAGCAGTTGTCATCTTGGAGGTCTAGTTTCAGGCTCCTCTGGGTCAGGATACCACTGCGCATGTCAGAGCTCTTTGTTTGCTTAAGGCATGGCCCAGTACTTTCCACCTTACCTGGCTCAGTGTAGCAGAAGCCAGAGGCCTCGAACCAGAGCAATGATTCATTGCAATGAACACTTACAAGCAAAGATGTATGGACTAAAGGGTATATACGCTGTCTGACTCACCGGGCCACACTACAGCTTCCACACCAAGATTTTTGTTGTTGTTGTTCTTGTTGTTGTTGTTTTCTTTTCTCTCATTTTGGTTTTACTTGTAAATTTGCGTTTGGTTGGGGGAGGAAGTTGTAAAGGCAGAGGGTGGAAGGGAGAGGAAAGGAATATGAATGGGGTCAGGATGCATGATGTGAAATCCACAAAGAACCAATTTAAAACATTTAAAAAAAGGAAACTGTGTGAATAAATATTATTTTCCCTATAGATGAGTGATTTAGGCTTAAATTATCTAAATACCTGGCTTCAGTTGTATAGTTACGATAAGCTCTGTGATCACTTTTAAAAATCAGTATGTAAATACAATCATGCATTGTTTTCTGATGGGATGCATTCTGAGAAAAGGCTCATCAGGCTGTTTCATCAACATCAATGAACATCACATCATTTCATTTATGCAAAACTCAACAAGAAAGGTGAATTGCTCCACATAAGATGGGCAGTAATGATGGTGGTATAACATGACACAACATTTTAGAGTCAACTTTTTTTAATGTAGGAGTACATCCTAAATTAACAACAAAAGTTATGGAATAGTAAATACATGAACTATGGTTATGGTCATTTATTATCATTATTATTAATTGCTAACGTATTATACTTTCAGATGACACGGTGTAGTGGGTCTGTTCACACCAGAATAACTACAAATACATTTATAATGCAGTGCACTGCAGCATTAGGATGGCTAGAACAGCAGAAGGTTAGAGAAACTTAGCACCATTATAATCTCATGGGAGCACCATCCTATACATGGTATGCTACTGATGAAAATATTATGTGGCACATGACTGTACAATAAAGCTATGTTTTCTGCATAATGAAATAAATAGAAGATCCATTAAATAACATGTATTAAAAGAGTATTACATAGAGTAAACTTTGTTGGTGGTATGGGTTAAAAAATACAGAAGAGAAATGCCTGTTTTGTATAATTAATAAATATTGCAAGTACCACTCCTTAACCTCCTCCAATTATGGTTAACACTGATATCCTAAAAAAACAATAAAGCCCACTTTATATTACTTTCTAAAGAAGTCACTGTTTTAAGAATATGGTACTGTGCTGCCTCGTATAACATTTGAATAACTGTTATATTTTTGTTGTGACACAAACCTCTCCCTTTAAATGCTTTGTGTAAGGAAATGCTACATATATTTATCTAAGGAACATAACACCCTCATAAAACCTAAACCTCTAAAATTAATCTTTAAGTCCTTAAAAGTTAGTTTATAGAGATAGATTCTCAAATCATGCAATATTAACTATAGTTTGAAACACAAACTCCAGAAATCTGCAAAATACTAATAAAAGTCTTAAATTAACATGAATTCACCTATAAATATGCTTGCAAACCTAGATTTTATTTTGTGGTTTTTGAGAACAAGCTATGGAATTTTGACTTCTGCTTTGACTGTATCATGAAAATACAAGTATCTTTATTTACATTCAGGAGGCTTTCCTGTAACTTCCCACAGCTGTAGGCTGCCATCTAGAGGCTGTCATGAATAGTATACTTTGGGAATTTTTTTTTTTTAAGATTTTTTTCATTTTATTTTATTTTTAAATTATTTCTTTCCTTTCCTTCCTGCAAGCCCTCCAATTTATCCTTTCTTGCTCTATTTCAAATTCATTGTCTCTTTTTCAACAATTATTGTTTTTGTGTGTATACATGATTTATAATTTCTACACACATGAGTAGAACCTGGTCAGCTTGTATAATGCTTCTTTCAGGTATGTTTTAAGGCTTGACTGTTTGGTATTGGATAACCAATTGGTACTCTGTTCTCTAAGGACTATTTCTCCCACTCTCTGTATGTGTGCATGTCTGTGTTGGTGATGTGAGAAGGTGCCCATGGATGCCAGAGGTGTTGGATGACCTGGGAGCTGGAGTTACTTCTAATGTAACTCAGTGTGAGTGTTGAGAACCAAACATCTGTCCTCTGTAAGAACAGTGTGAGTCCTTAACCTCCGAGCATCTCTCAAGCCACACTAATCAGTTTTTAACAGATCTCTGAAACTAGTATGACTTAAATAGTCTTAATATCTCTAAAGTTCATCATTTTATGAACTTTCCTCCAAAGAGCTTTTTAAAAAGAACAGCAATAATTCAGAATATTAAACATTGACAATTCATGTTAGTTTTCATCTCTTATCTTAAACAAGTGCCTAACTTTTATCAATCGATAAGGTCAATATTATTTGAGTTTAATATAAGTCAACATTTTTCCTGATAACATTGGTTTTCACAATGGCTATACTATGGTACTATGTGCTCTATTATATATTCTTTTATAGTCTGTATACAATGAGGAGATGGTTGCTGAATGCCTTGGTAAAATCTTACCATACACATGTTATAGACCATGTCATCTGTCCTAATTTCATTATGGTCTGGATCCTTTAGATCTAGGGTATCTAATGTCTCAGTAATAATTTATCAAACTGAAATCACAAAAGTGGCCAGTATCTGGCTTCTTCTCTTCAGTCTGATGTTGAAGTGGGTACTAATGCAGCACAATGTAGATGCAGCTTCCAAGAGGTCTTCCCTGTGGTCTCATCCCAGCTGAGTGACATCTCAGCATAGACAGATGTCACAAGCCCACTTTTCATGCACAGGCTGAAACTGACAGCAGAGAGAGCATATCCGCCATCATCTCAAACTAGAAGACCAAGTCCCAGCTGCAGCCACATCACTATTATCTCACACCAATATCTGAACCTTATTCCAGTCAAGATCTGCTGTTGGGAAAGGGTTAGGGATTATCCCATCACAGTCGTTAGGTTAGACTGAGTCTTTTGAATTCCATTCAACTATACAATTATTTACCACATAAAGTATGCTGACTATTTGGAAATAAACTTTTAATCTACCTTCAAACCTTAAGAGAATTTCCAGTAATTTTATTAGTAAGCTTTTCCTCATCCTTCATTCCTTCATTAGTTTTCATGTTGCAATGTCAAGCAAGTCAGTGATTTATTTCATTCTTGATTGTATGTTGACATCCTCTGCATGTCAGTTGCAAATAAATATTATTTTCTTTGATTTGTTCATAACAAGTACATTATAAAGCGTTTGCGTGATTATTGTAGCCACAGGAAACAATCATTTTCATGTTGCTCTTGTTAGTCATGTAGGAAGAAAATTTAGCTATATATTAGTTTCTCCATTTCTTCAACTTCTTCTCCAACATGAAATTTTGACAAGTCTGTGGCTGCCCATGCTTGCTGATCTTTTGTAACGAATGTGATCACTTCTCACATTCTATTTTTAAAAATCCCTAATGTTTTTCTGTACATTAAAAATATAGTTCCTTTTCATTTCCCACTTTATGTCATTCCTCATCTTGCACTTGAAAAGTAGAAATTCACTAATATGAGAGAAGCTGGTGAGATAAAGGAAAGGCTTGCTTCACATTGTAAGTGTGCATGAGCACTTTGGATCAGCAAGTCAAAATTTTGGCGACAGAAAACTTGTAGAAAATAAAAGACTGCAGGTTGGCAGAGTCCCTCTGAAAGAAGCAAGATGCTCATGTAAAGAACTAAGCTAGGAAGGAAATGTACACTTCGGATTGTTCAGTGTGGTAGTTCGGGTCCTCCTGATTTATAAAGATTCCTTTGCAGCTGTGTGTCTCTAAGAACAGCCTACGGACTAATACATCCATTTCATCCCACTGGGTCCTTCTGCTTTAGAGACCAGTGTTTGATGCAATCCAGTCCCGAAAGGCAGTCACTCTGGTATAAACACCAGGCTTATTTGGTTGGGCACATTCATCTCCCCAGCTCACTATTCCAGCAAGGTACCAGATATCTCTAACATCTGGAGCAACCAGTGGTCCTCCAGAGTCACCCTAAGGAAAAATGGAGAGATTATTTAGTTATAATTTACCTCACAAAGGCAGAATTTGTTACTTACCCAAGATAAACTATAACAAACGTGGTGATTTTCAAGTCTTCAGTGTTGTGGAATATTAGTTTAAGATGTGTTATGTTTATTTATGCTGTGGAATATTTGTTTAATGATGCAAAGATGTGTTGCATTCTTTTATGTTGCATTTGTTTAATTTTGTAAAGCTGTGTTACTTTGCCTGCCTAAAACATCTGATTGGTCTAATAAAGAGATGAACGGCCAATATCTAGGCAGGAGAGGGATAAGTGGGGCTGCCAGGCAGAAAGAATAAGTAGGAGGAGAAATCTAGAAGAAGGAAAAGAGGAGTGAGAAAAGGAGGAGCAGAGGATGCCAGGGGCCAGCCACCCATCCACACAGTCAGCCACAGAGCAAGAAGGAAAGAAAGATATATAGAATAAAGAAAGATAAAAAGTCCAGAAGCAAAACATAGTGAAAATGGGATAATTTAAGTTAGAAAAGCTGGCTAGAAACAAGCCAAGCTAAGGCCAGGTATTCATAAGTAAAAATAAGTCTTTGTGTATTTATTTGAGAGCTGGGTGGTGGGCCCCCAAAAAATAAAAATAAAAACCAACTGCACTTCAGGATGTTAAAATACAGAGCAGTGCAGCTAACCACAGAAAGGCTGCCAGGGGAGTTGGTTTGACCTCGTGTTTCAGGACACAGACAGAAAGTTCATTTAGCTGAAGAGCAAATAGTACTGTGGACTTAGCTGGTGCATCTGACCAGATCACTCCTTCATCAGGTCACCACCTTATTACTATGACCTAACTCACCAGTAAGTGGTAAATAGTCTATTACTGATAAGCCACACAGACATGAGCTTTGAAAATCCGGAGACCTTAACATCTGAGGCTAGATAAACAGCTCACCTACAAAAAATATATATTGCTCTTCAGAGAACTCAAGTTTAGTTTCTAGTATTCACAACACATGCTCACAAATAGCCATAACTCCAGCTCCAGGGAGATCCACCACTTGTAGCCTCCACAGACAGTTGCACTCACCTGCACATACAGACACACATATACACATAATAAAAAATAATAAAAATAAGTGTTTAAAATAATAATAATAATAATAAGTAGTAGTAGTAGTAGTAGTAGTTTTAAACATTTCACAGTTCTACTGAGTTTGGGAATGCAATTAAATTTTCATCTCACACTAATAGCCTAAAACATGTGAATAAAAATGGCTTTGAAGTATTTGGAAATTTGGGATTAAATTTGAACAAGAATTTAATTTGGAAGATACAGCTTTGGGGAAGTCATTTGGGGAAGCAATTACAGTTAAATACTTTAAGGTGGCTTCTTTGAATGGGTATAGAGACAAAACAGAAAATTTCATATGAGATCTGAATCTTGAATTCTTGGGTATAGAGATTGCTGGTAAGAAAGATAACTAGGGGATGGAACCAAATCTGAGTAGATGGAAGGGGAGGCAGAAATCAGTTTCATGAATTAGGATCATGGAATCTGAAGAAAGATCATGTTTTAGAAAAGAGAAATTTGCCAAATAACACTGAGATGAGAAAGACCAGACCTGGTTAATAGTGTTGTTTTAGATTATTAATGGTTTTTGTGATATTAAGGCTGTACAGAGCCATACAGGTGGAGAAAATGGAGACACAATTCTATCTCAGATTGAAGTGTGCACAATTGGCACTCAAGCATCTTCCTGCTCTGTTCATGTTTCTCAATGATCATAATAAAAGTGCCCAGAGTATTGAATTCAAGCTAAAATATTTTAGTGAATCAGAACAGTTGAAAATATGGAATTAGCAAATGTACTTTCAAATAACTCTTTCAATATATGATTTCACCTTAGGACATTTATTTATAGAATAACTGTTGTTTGTTTCTTCTGTTATCCCCAAAGCTACGAAGATTAGAGAAGAGAAAATTAAACACAATGAAATGAGTCTAATCTTGAGCTTTAGCCTCAGGCATGCAGAAAGGTCAGCGATATGAGAGAGCTCAATTATGCAAACTGAACATGGCTAAAATGATTGATCCAAGAATAAGGCAGGAAAGGTCTGTCTGGTTCCATTGGTGATCAGAAGGGGGCGGGGAGAGGGGTGATGGAAGTGGAAACTGGCAGTGTTCCCATGAGATCATGAGAAAAAAATATGAAAATGTGTAAAGTAAGATCTTGAAAAAATACATGTCTTTGTATAGCTCTAGATTGAAACCCAGAGAACAAGATGAACTTTCAAAGAATATGGAATTTAAAAAATGTGTTAAACTTAGTCTTCTAAAATTACAAAGTAAAAATTGTAGGAAGGACATACCCAATGAAGCATTTAGCCCACTCCAATATTTTGTCAGTGGTGTTTTTAAAGAAACCATTTGTGCATCTTATAAAAAGATGAATTTTCATACTGACCAAGACACTGAATTGGCAACACTAGATGGTTTATACTGGGATCAAAACTCAAAGATGTCTGTAATTCAACCTCGGATGGCATTGAGTTATCCCATTTCCTGGGGCTACATTTGGCTAAAGCTAAGAATCAATCGTGGGTTCTAGAAATGAAACAAATATAAAAATATTCTGAAATTTAAGGTGAAGAAAGCAAGTAGACTAAGTAACTTCAGGCTTGGGGAGTAGTACAGCAGAAAATTGCTTTTTATGGTCTGGTCATTTGAAGCTAAAAAGTCACCAAGTTGTCAATCTGTGAAGAGGTGCAATTAAAAAAATTAATTTTAAAGGTCTCAAGAAAAAAATTTTTTTCCAGGCTGAGAGATGGGTTAGCACTTATTCTCATAGAGGACCTGGATATGGATCCCAGCACCTAAATGCTTGTTCACAGCCATTCATACCTCCAGTTCCAAGATCCAAAACCTTTTCTGACCCCCATAAGCACCATCACACATGTAGTGTACATAAATGTAGGCAAAATACTCACACACATAAAATAAATTAATTTAAATCAACTCAAAACCTCTCCAGTAAAAGAGTGAGAAGCGGGGTAGACAGGGAAGATGGAAATACTAGGCAATCAGTTAAAATCAAATAAGTAGACTTGCTGGGTAGTTTTATGTCAACTTATATACACTAAAGTCATCTGAGGGAAGGGAACCTCAATTTAGAAAATGCCCCCATAGGCCAGGTTGTAGGGAGACCTGTAGGGCATTTTCTTAGTTAATGATTGATGGGGGAGGACCCAGCCCATTAAGGGTGGTGTGATCCCTGAGCAGGTAGTCCTGGGTACTATAACAAAGCAGGCTGAGCAAACCATAAAGAGCAAGCCAGTAAGCAGTACCTCTCCATGGCCTCTGCAACAGCTCCTGCCTCCAGGTTGCTGCCCTGTTTGGGTTACTGTCCTTATGTCCTTCAACAATGAACAGTTATAAGAAAGTGCAAGCCAAATAAACCATTTCTTCCCAACTTGCTTTTGGTCACAGTGTTTCATAGCAGCAATAGAAACCCTAAGATGTAGATTCTAGGACTTGTCAGTCTGTACAAACAGGCCCGTTCCTTTATACACTGGTGTTAATGCAGGCTAAGTGATACTGAGACTTTCTTCCCTACTAAGGGACAGCAAAGACCTCACCCAAAACCTCTATGGTCATTATGGGGGAGCACAGTCTACAAGCAGGAGATAATGTGTCATGAGTCTCCTCCCACCATGATGACATCAGAGAACACAAAACTGAGTAGTTGTTAGTTTTCATCATTGTCAAAGTCGAATAAAACCACTATGTTGTGGTATCAGCAGTGGCTATAAGGGCATGGTAACAAGGTGTTCCAGAAAAAGTGATTGCAGAGAAGGCTTCACAGGGATGCTGAAATTCCATTTAAAAGCAGACACAACGGAGCACTCTCCTTGAGTGGGAACAAGGCAATGCCCACACTGCCCCTCTCCTGCCAGTGCGGCCTCGGCAGAAGCTACTAAGACTGAAAATTTAACAGCAGTTTTATGAAGTCAAGTATTTAGAATCCACTTGAAAGTGACTCATTCTGTGGTGAACCAGGAAATTCTCCCCTTGGACAAAAAAAGCAATATGCAAACACCAGCTCTGAGGTGATGGATGAGCAGCCCTTTTTAAAAGTCGCAATATCTCAGCGTATGAGATGAATGAAAACTAAAATAGATAGATAGATAGATAGATAGATAGATAGATAGATAGATAGATAAAAGAAACCTCAGCAAAGAATATCCAGATACAAATGAGAATAAAATGAAAACCCTAGAACTTAGTAATCCAATAACCAAAATTGAAAACACCATTCAGCGGATGAGCTTTGTGTAAGAAGGGCAGTGACTTGAATCGGAATCAAAAAACTCATCCAAGCAAGTAACAGAGCAGTGGAAGTAACAAGTCAAGTGGAAACAAATGAACAACAACTCATGGAACTCTGGGACTACAACCAGAAATGTCACATTAAAGTCCCAGAAGAAGGAGAGTGAAAAAGTGGAACTCAAAAAGGAATTCAGAGAAATCACAGCTGAAAATTAGCTCAGGCTAGCAAAGGACATAAACCTATGAATTCAGAAGAATCTGAGCAAACTCTGAGATGAATAAAGCCAAGGAAATCAATGCTAAGACATAGGGTGAAACCTCTATAAAGACAAAGGAAAATCCTTGAAGACAAGAGAGACATGTACAGGCAAATCTGGTGGCTATAGATTCTACTCATCTCTCGAGGGAGCCATGATGCAAGGGCCCAAAGAGAATTATCTGCCTCCTACTCTATATCTGGCAAAATTATGATGCAGAAATGATGAAGAAGTAAAGGGTCTGACAGACATAATAATAATAATAATAATAATAATAATAATAATAATAATAATAGTAACAACCTTGTCATCAATAGACCTGCATCTAAAGTATGGTTACAGGAAGTTCCTAAAACAGAAAAGGAATCTTAGAAAGGAAAGAGACATGAAAACCTTTGAGTCAACAGAGTTTTCTTCTTCACTTGAATACCTAGATTATGCTTAGCAATGAAGGAAAACATTTTATAACGTAGCTCTCCACAGAGAAGAAATTTAAATATTTGTACTTATTAATATTTAATAAAAAAAGAATGGTAGAGATTTAAAGGAAGGTATTTTTTCTATTCTTCACTCGAATGAATAAAATGTTAATAGCAGTGGACTTGGTAAGGTATATATCACATACATGTATCTACACAAACAAGTTAGAGTAACTACTGCATTTTTTGACAAAGAAATAGTCAAGAGTAGTATCAGATAAAACAAATGGAATTCCAAAATAAGTAATTGTGTGATTTTACTTAACATCCTGAAAAACAACAGGATTATAGAGATGGAGAAAAATAGCAATTGCGTGATGTTAGAGATGGAAGAGGAGGCCAAGAGTTTATTATCCAATGTAGATCTTCAGAGTAATGGAATAGACGCCATTTTGACCGCAATGGCAATTCCACAAATCTATCTTAGGTAGCAAAATACTGCATACCTAGATGCATAGTTTTGTGCCACTGTCCATTTCCCTGATTTTACACAATAATAACCCCTTGTAGCTTTATCATAGTTGTGTGAATGTAACTACTGAAGGAAATTGAGTAATGAGTACATTTGGGGAAAGAAGGCTCAGAGGATAAAAACATTTACCGCCAAGCCTGGCTCCCTGCATCCAATCCCTGAAGCATGCATATGGAAGGAAAGAACCCCATAGAGTCGTCCTCTGGCCTCCACATACACATTATGTTACATGCATGCCCACAAGCCATACGCACACAAAATAAAATAGCATGAAGCACAAGTTGTTTAAAAGAGGACATGTGACCTTCTTCCACGAAATCTATGTGGTGCCCTGGGAATCCGTATTTATTTCAAAGTGGAAGGTGTACAAATCATTGTACAGTATACTAATAGGCAAGTCCATACCTGGCATGCATCTTTCCCTCCTCTTAAGAAGCCAGCACACAGCATCCTAGGAGTGATGGCGCCATTGTATGCTTGAGGTTGATTGCAGGTTTGAGTGTCTATGTAGTCCACCTGCACTTGCCGGAGGTGAGTCTGGGTAAATCCTGAGAAAAGACAGTCATCTTTATAGATATGAGTATTTTATAGACCTGAAAAAAAAAACCTCTGCTCTAATTATTAGATAAGATGACAATATGCATGTGGGGAGGTGAGAGGGTGGGGAAGTGTTTAAGAACAGTAACATTTGAAGGAATTCTTTCTAACTAGTTTAAATAAAATTTTCAATGCCTAAGAAAGAGCTTCAAATTGTTGAAGAACCACAAGATGTTGTCTGGGGAGAACAGCTGTACAATTACTTAATCTTCACAATTAGGTATATCAACAAATCCTGATTTCTCACATGGCCAATTGTCTAGTAGGAAAATCAGTAGCAAAAGCCTAGTGTGGCATTACATGCCTGAAACCCCGGTGGGTTTAAGAGTGGGGAGGCAGAGATGGCTGGAATCTGGAGGTTTGCTGGCCACCCGTATAGTTGAAACAGCTAGCACTAGGTTCAGTAAGACATCCTGTCAAAAACACAAGTGACAGCTTATGCTGGCAAAGATGTGGAGCAAGAGAAATATTCCTGCATTGCTGATAGGAGTGCAAACTTGTACAGCCACCATGGAAACAATACAGTGGTTGATTCCTCAGAGAACTGGAAATCAATATATCTCAAGACCCAGCTATTGTGGAATATTAGTTTAAGATATGTTACACTTGTTTATGCTGTGGAACGTTTGTTTAATGATGCAAAGATGTGCTGCATTCTTTTATGTTGCATTTGTTTAATTTTGCAAAGCTGTGTTACTTTGCCTGCCTAAAACGTCTAATTGGTCTAATAAAGAGTTGAATGATCAATTAGCCAGGCAGGAGAGGGTTAGACAGGGCAGCCAGGCAGAGAGAATAAATAGGAGGAGAAATCTAGGCTCAAGAGCAGTGAGGAGTGAGAAAAGGAGGAGCAGAGGAAACTAGGGGCCAGCCACCCAGCCACCCAGCCAGCCACAGAATAAGAAGGAAAGAAAGATATATAGACTGAAAAAGGGTAAAAAGCCCAGAGGCAAAGTGTAGTTAAAGTAAAATGGGATAATTTAAGCTAGAAAAGCAGGCTAGAAACAGGCTAAGCTAAGGGTGGCATTCATAAGTAAGAATAAGTCTCTGTGTATTTATTTGGGAGCTAGGTGGTGGGCCCCCAAAGATTAAAAAAAGAAAGAAAACAACAACACAATAACTACACTCAGATATACCACTCATGGGACACTCCATGCTACCACAAGGACATTTGCTCAACTATGTTCATAGCAGTTTCATTCGTAATAGCTAGAACCTGGAAACAACCTAGATGTTTTTCAACTTAAGAATGGATAAAGGAAACTTGCACTTGGGAGACGGAGGTAGGTGGATCGCTACAAATTCAAGGCCAGCATGGTCTATAAAAAGAGTTCCAGGACAGCAAAGGCTACACAGAGAAACCCTGTCTCAAAAAACCAAAAACCAAAAGAAGAAGAAATGAAAATGTGGTACATTTACACAACAGAGTATTACTCAGTTGTTAAAAAACAATGTCATATGAAAATTGCAGGCAAATGGATGGAACTAAAAAAAAAATATTGTGCACCCTAATAAAGCTTATCTAAGGCTCAGAGGAAAAAGCCAGCCACTATATTAAACATAGAAGTCAGGCAATGGTAACACACACCTTTAATCCTAGCATTCTCGAGGCAGAGATCCATTGGAATCTCTGTGAATCCAAAGCCGCACTGGGAACAGAACCAGGCATGGTGGTACATGCCTTGAATTCCAACACTAGTTAATCATAAAGGTCTGGAGGTCTGTACAGAGAGACAGGAAGTGACAGAGCTGGGCAGAAAGAGGAAGTGATGTAACTGAGCGGAGAGAGGAAATGATATGGCAGGGACAGAAATGCATATGGGGGTGGGTATACAGGAAGTAGGTCTCTTTGGAGACTGAGGCATCAGGATGGTGAGGTTGGCTGTGGCTTGTCCCATCCTTTTGATCTCTCCGTTTTAAACCCCAATATCTGGCTCTGGATTTTTTATTTATAAGACTGTTTAGCAATTTGTGTTACCCGTAGTATGTACTCACTTATTAGTGGACATTAGCCATTACATAGAGGATAATCATGCTACAATCCACAGACCCAGAGGCTGAGTAACAAGAAGAGCTCAAGGCGGGGGAATTCAGGTGTGGATGGGAACAGGAAGGATCAGGTCAGAGGCAGGGGGCAGGAAGTGGAGAGAAAGAGTACTGGGAGGACATTTGGGGGCAATGTAGAAACCTAGTGCAGTGGAAACTCACTGTAATCTATGAGAGTGACCCTAGCAAAGACTCCTAGTAATTGGGGTTACAGAGCCTGAACCAGCCATCTTCTACAACCAGGCAAAACTTTCAGCAGTGAGACTGGGACATCAACCATCGACAAAACCTTCCATCTACAACGTGTCCTGCAAGATGTTCAGAGGTAATAGTGGTATAGAACTTGTGAGAGGGGCCAACCAATGACCGGTTTAGCTTGAGGCCCATGCCATGAGAGGAGCCCACACCTGACACTGCCTGAATGGCCAGGAACAAGAGACCGGACAACCCAGAGATCCAGGATAGAACTGAACATAACTGGTTAAAAAAAAAAAAAAAAAAAAAAAAAAAAAAAAAAAAAAAGTCAATGAAAAGATTCCTAACGATATTCTGCTATACTCATGGATCGGTGCCTAGCCCAATTTTCATCAATCAGGCATCATCCAGCAACTGATGGGAGCAGGTGCAGCAACCCGAAGCCAAGCACGAGGCAGAACTTGAGGAACCCTGTATGAGAGGGGAGGAAGGATCATAGGAGCCAGAGGAGTCGAGAACACAACCCACAGCATCAATTAAGCAGGGCTCAGAGGGGCTCACAGAGTCTGAAGTGACAATCAGGGAGCCTGCATGGATCTGAGCTAAGTCCTCTGCCTATATGTTATGGTTGCATAGCTTGGTATTCTTTTTTTTCCCCGAGACAGGGTTTCTCTGTGTAGCTTTGCACCTTTCCTGGAACTTACTCTGTAGCCCAGGCTGGCCTCAAACAGAGATCCGCCTGGCTCTGCCTCCCGAGTGCTGGGATTAAAGGCGTGCGCCATCACCGCCCGGCATAGCTGGGTATTCTTGTGAGACTCCCAACAGCAGGAGCAGGGCTGTCTCTGGTTCTGTTGCCTGCTCTTGGGACCTACTCCTCCTACTGTGTCACCTCAACCTTGATATGAGGGTTTGTGCCTAGTCTTTTTGTAATTTGTTATGCCATGTCCAGTTGCTCTCCCTGGGAAATCTGTTCCTTTGTTGAAGGGAAATGGAGGAGGAGGGATCTGGGGGAGAGGTGAGGCAGGTAGGGGGCTGAATGGGGTGGGGGGAGGGGAAACTTGTCAGGATGTAATGTACAAGAGAAGAATAAAAAAAGACATCCTGGCCGGGCGGTGGTGGCGCACGCCTTTAATCCCAGCACTCGGGAGGCAGAGCCAGGCGGATCTCTGTGAGTTCGAGGCCAGCCTGGTCTACCAAGTGAGTTTCAGGAAAAGGCGCAAAACTACACAGAGAAACCCTGTCTCAAAAAACCAAAAAAAAAAAGACATCCTGTATCTAAATAAATAATAAGGTGAATAAGGATGAGTAAAACATTCTGAAATCATCCTCTGGCCTAGACACACATTCACATCAGAGAACACACCAAGCACAAAACATGCAGCCTCCCCCCACACACACACACACACACATACATTCCCTACAGGTGCATACCCTCATTTAAAAAAAGAAATTCAGTTACCAACAGGCATATCTGCTCCTTCACATGACTTAGAACATCATTACAGTAACAGCAGCAATGCAATAAATAGAAACTGAAGGCGAGAAAGAATGTATGCATTGTCAAAGTGGCTTAAAGCCTGCCTTAGCCTGAATCCACATGATGAACAACCAACATACTTTGTCGTGTCATACGTTGTCTCATTTCTTTAAAATGCCTTGGGACTCCAAATTAGGTCATTGTGCCTTGATTTTCCCTCCAGATGCTCACCATCATTTTGCAATGCTCCGAATCCTGTCACAAACATCTTCTGCCCCGAATGGAATTCATGGTTTGCATCGGGGAGACAAACCTTGTGCACTGCATTTGTGCAGGGGACCGGCCTAGAAAGCTGTGCCAGAGCAATGTCATAGTCATGCGATGGGTAGCTGTATTTTTCATGAACAATTATCCTCCGGAGGCCTGTCTTCAGTTTTGGAGGTTGTATTGTTGACCCAAAGGAAGCAGTCCATCTGGATGGGTCCTTGTGCCTACCAAAAGAAAAATAATAGTAATAATAAATTCTAGCTTACCTTGGTATCAGTGTAATAATTTGTAAGTAATGGTTTTATCTGCAGGTATCAGCATAAATGTTTTTTTTTAAGTTATAGTTTATATCAGCAGAAATAAACTCTTTCCAATGAGAAAACTGGGCTCAGGGTTCAAGCCAGGGGGAAGCCGCAAGGGTGCTTTCCCGGAGTTACATGGCACACTGTGCACCATGGTGCCTGCTGCAGATCCAGGAGCCTTTTCTATAAGTGGTTACGAACAACACATGAAAAGAAAATTCTGCATAGATGAAAGTAAACCATTCTGCATGCCCCACATCCTCTGCCTGCAAGAATATATATTTTTCTGAAGTCCACAGAGGTCACGTATAATTTAAAATGCATTACTACTGTGGGTATTGTCAATATTTTGACAAGTCAACATTCCTTCTAACATGAAAAATCAACTATTCAGTTATAAAATTTGCTACTTCCAACTTCCTTCACACTTCCTCCTCTTTCTCCTTGGAATTTCCTCATAGGGATCAAAACTAGCATCTGATCAGCTTCAGTTCTTGTAAAGATACTTAGTTACCATCAGTTCTTCTCTTTGATAACAAGCTCAAAATTCAAACGTGACTTAAAGTGCATATTGTTCTTTGGCAAACTATCATAAATTTCTCAATGAGTAATTTCACCACAACAATGTACGTTGATGTCATTTTCATTCCCAGAGACCATAAAACTTCCTACTAAGTTATCTGAGATTCCCTCTGTGTTTTATGATAAACATACCATTTTTTGATTTGTGCCAAACTCACTTCTCTAAAAATGCATGACTTATTTCCTGAATATGCAATATAAAGCCTCATGCGCTTTTCTTCTGTCCTGTCCGCACAGTTCAGGACTTACGTTCGAAAGCAGTGAGCAGCACTCACGAGCCATGTGTTATTGATCAAAGCCGCTCCGCAGCGGTGGGACCCATCCCACTGCAGGCTACTCTGCCACGGCCATTCCCCCTCTTCTGCTTGTGTCCCTCCAACAATCCTGAGACTAGTCTGGGCTGTAGATTTATTCCGCCGCGTCCCACAACCTGCCAGGCAGACAGAAGACAGTAATTAGCAGTTCTTGAAGCATCCCAACTCTCTCTTACCACGTGGTCCAATAGATCAAACTTTTTCTCATGTTTTTATCGTTATATAAATAATAACATTTTATTTAGTCAACTCCTATTCATCTTGTGAGGTTTAAATTGGGCATTATTTGTCTTTGGGTGACCTCTCTATCAATGTCTCTGCTCCCGAACTAAATTAATTGTGACGTCTTTCATGCTTCCTTACTGACAATACTAATTAATGATATCATTCCATATGTGTGTGCAAGTGGTTTTGTTGTTATCATTATTTTTTGTTGTTATTATTATATTTGCTGCTGCTGTTGTTGTTGTTATTCCTCCTCATTGCTTACAATGGAGTTTTCCAAAGCCTGGGTACCACTGCTGCTTAGGGTCATAAGAGTTTTAGTTATGAGTGACTGTCCTGATTGAGACAAACTAGATGTCAGTAACAGTCCCTCACACAATTGTGATGAAAAGGCCAAAGTAGGGCATGATATTTTGTGCAACAGCAAAGCCCTGGGGTTAAAACTGCTGTTTTAGAATTGTGTGATCATGAATCAAGCATCTGGCAATATCAGAGTGTAAGCTGCTTTGGGCAGGTATATGTTGCCCATTTTGCATCGCTTTTGGCTCACACAGAACCAGCACATCCTAGGTTCCTACTTATTATTGATGGCAAGAATATATGTCGTTGGTTCTAGGCTGAGTGAGCTTTATAAACAAATCAACATTCCAAGCTCCTATCTTAATTTTTAATTACACTTATTTACTTAGTGTGTAAGTATGTGTGTATCTACTACTGTGAGTGCAGGCCAGAGGACAGCCTTCAGTATTTGGTCCCCTGCTTCCCAGTATTTGGTCCCAGGGATTGAATTCATGTTGTGCGGCTTAGCAGAAAGTGCCCTTACCTGCCGAGCCATCTCACCTTCCCTCCTTCCATTTAAAAAAAAAGATAAATAATGTCCTCTTACCAATTGTGTAACTACTAAATATATTTTTGAGCCACAGTGAGTGGTCTGCTATGAGAGAGTGAAGAACTAGGTCTAGAGTCAAGACCTTTAAAATTTCATCATATTTAATTTCATCTAATAAACCACAAGTCCATAATTACCTACAATTTCTATTGTAATCAAACAATATCAAGATGATTTTATTTAGAGTAGTTTGACATTAAGATGAAAAATAACAGCATGTGGCTCAGAGTTATATACTGAAAAACTATGAATATAGCCACATGCAAAGAGAGTATTTTTGCTTCTTCCTTAACAGTTGCCCAACTCACTTCGGTTCCCATGGACACATGGACATCCAATTTGAAGTTCTCCCAAGTTTGCTATTCCTTAGCGGATCTCAGACACAAAACGAAGTGCCATAAGCTATGTACAAATCATTCAAACTCTATTCTATCTCCGCAGTATCAACACAAAGCCCATGTAAATGTTCTAGAGTGTTAACCTTTCTGCAATCAGGTAATGCAATCTTAATGAATAAATTCAACTTACAATGGTTGAGATAGTTGTCTGTTTCTGTCTTGTTGATTTCTGAAATACACACAAATGATGAATAGGATGCAGTGAGCATAAGAGAATTTCACTAAGTTTTCAGCACTAGACAGTTGATAAATTTTTAAAACAGTATCTTTGGGCTATAAGGAAAGAAATATCGTTAGGTTGTCACAGACATGCTTTTTTTTTTTTTTTTACCATTTCGAAGAGGAGAGGAGGCATGAGCAATGAGCCTGGAACTCTGGTGTGAAAAAGAAGCAATAAATAACCTGTTTATAATGTAGATTACTGTTGCATTTCTCAATAATACTGATTCACAAGTTTTGTGTTGAAACCTAAGAATGTGAGTTTTATACCAGAAAAATAAGAGTCTGGGAGTCCATGGCCTCTTTTTGATAAATATTAAATTAAACTATAACATTGATTCCTTAAATGCAACCATAGTTTTACTAAACATAATTTTGGAATATTTTACTATGTATATAGCATAGTTCCACATGTGCAACACAGTCCTCAATTCCATGATCAAAATTAAAAAATAATGCTCCTCCTCTCTAAATTTTCTTTCTGCTAGTGTTTTAGATATAAGACTGTCCACACCTTCCCACTCAACTCAGCCAGATTTTTACCTCAAATGACACTCAGCAGTCAGGACCTAATCATAGGAAAACACTTGCTTAAATAAGGGTACAGAATAGCCTAAGTGTTCATATTTTCTGACATAATAGTTTTCCAGTGACCAACTGTTCTCTTTGAACACATATGGCAGGACAGGTGTTCTAGATGCAAAAATCATATCAATCTATTAATTTTACTTCTCATGTTTAATAATTTTGACATACTGAGGTTTGTATTACAAACATTCTTTTTTATTTATTTTCATTTCATGTGCATTCATGTTTTGCCTGTGTGTATGTCTCTGAGAATGTGTCAGATTCCCTGAAACTGGAATTATAGGCAGTTATGAGCTGCCATGTGTTTGCTGGGAATTGAACTCAGGTCCTCCAAAAGAGCAGGCAATATTCTTAACCACTGAGCCCTGACATTGTTCTTTTTCACCTTCTCCATCATGCCTTGTAGGCAAACAGAAGATGCAAGGAAGGCTGGTTATTGAGTTTCAGCTGCTATTCAGCTGCCTAATAGTCTGTTTCATATACTCGATTCTCTACCTCGAATTCTTTCTAAAAGTTCAGATTTTAGCTGTTCCCATACTGAGAATAGCTTTGTGCTTATTTTCAAGTCGCTCTGTTACTACCCTGAAATTCTTAATAATTTTATCTTGTGATGTGTGTTTTGAAAAGGAAGTCCAGTGTGATATTCAAACACAGTATGGCCAGAGGAGGCCTATGGAATTTGTGTGTCTGTGATGGCTCACCATGCCACTTGCATATATCAGTCATGATGCTCTGTGAAGTAGAATCCTGGTGAACACACAACATGTAGAAACATAGCGAGACTCAAAACAAGAACAAGACAAGTGTGTTAAACTCAAGACCAAGCATGGAGGGAGCACTGGCAATAAAGAAGGACATGTTTGTGTTTGAACTAGAAATTTGTAGAACCCAGGAAGAAAGCAATGGCATTCTAATAAGCACAAATGAATATGACACCCTACATAGTTTTTTTTGCTCACAATTTTGCGTATATTAGCTAACTGTTTTAGCTGAAAATAAACATACTGAAATCTATAGACCTTTTTCTACCTAGTATTTCCTTTCTCATCAATAAGCCAAAGGCAGAAAGCTTTGAAAGGATGTGTTATATTAAGAAGGGAACTAGAAATAGTCAGCTTAGCTTTGTGTACTGTTCTCACTGTGTTGCAATGAAAATGAGATACAGTTGTCCTTTTGCATCTATAGAGGACTTGTGTAAGGACATTCCCAAAGATGTCAAAACACCAACCATGCTCTGAAATGGTTCAGTACTTGCATTTAACATATATACATCTTTCTATATGCTTTAAATCTCTCTGGACTACTTAGAGTACCTGACAATATAAATACCATGCAGATAGGATACTTACATTCTTAAGGAATAACAAAAAAACGTGTGTATTCAGTAAGAATTTTTTTCTAAATATTTTTGGTTCTACAAAAATAATGTGACTTTCTGACTCCATGGAAATAGAGCCCATGGACCAAGAGGACAACTGTACTTGCAGGAACTACAAAATATTATTGCATCATCCTCTGTGGTTCCAGAAAAGAATAAACAAACAAAAATACCACCTCAGCCTATTCGATTACAGTTGTAAAATGCACAGAAATGAGTATATGTGAATTACAGTTGTTCACTGGAAATAATCTTAAGAAAGTAGATGTGAGAAAGAGTATAAAAGCTTTCCTCATGTCATACTCTCAGAACGTATGATGGAAGCAACAAGTAGAAGAAGACCATTCAAAGCCACTTTTTCCATGTTCAATTAGATTCTGTATCCAACATACAAGGCACAATAAAGACACTTCTTGGGAGATGATGAAAGCCTGCATGGGAAGGTTTAGAACACTTTCAAGAGCAAAAATGGTTCATTAACACCATTTAGTCCAAATGTCAAGACCTCAGCAATTAAAGGACAAAAGAATTTTTAACAAAATGCCTAAAGCTATTTTAGAGTTATATGAGAGAAATAAGCAAAATAGACCAACCTACTTTTAATTTCAACTGATTCAGGATCGACAGTGGGGGGTCCTGGAACATATTTCAGCTTTTCATGCAGAACATGTTCAACAATTTGATGCACAGCTTCAGGATCCTCAGTCAAGCGAATTCGAAAAATCAGTAGCATGTGAGCCGACACTCCATCGTATTCTTTACTATTGTCCCAAAAATATAAAGAAGGAAAGGAGAGAGAGAGAGAGAGAGAGAGAGAGAGAGAGAGAGAGAGAGAGAGAGAATGAAAGAATTGACAGAGGGAGGAAGTTTGTGAGCAGAATTATTATGCATGGTTCTTTGGTTTTCTTTTTTACATCACACTTTATTTTCTTAAAACTTAAACATTATTAGGGGCTGGGGAGATGGCTCAGAGGTTAAGAGCACTGGCTGCTCTTCCAGAGGTCCTGAGTTCAATTCCCAGCAACCACATGGTGGCTCACAACCATCTATAATGAGATCTAGCGCCCTCTTCTGGCCTGCAGTGCAGGCATGTGTGCTGGCAGAACACTCTATACTGAATAAATGAATGAATGAATAAATAAATAAATAAATAAATAAATAAATAAATAAATAAATAAATAAATAAATAAAAATCTTTTTTAAAAACTTAAACATTATTGACCTCAGCTTCCGGTCTGTCATCAAATCAGACTCACCTTCTCAGCTCCCATGGTCTGCTAGTGTCTTAACGCTATGGTTCTCTAAGTGTTCATGCTTCCCCTAAACTTGTGCTTTTTATGTTACAGCACCAAAGGAAGGAAAAATGAGCAATAGCAGGATCACTAAGATGAAGTCAGCTAGCTGCAAAGTGACTTGGGAAATAAAACTGGTAGTGCTTCGTTATTTTATAAACGAAAGGGTCTGGGTGAAAGAGGCTTGTGTGGCAACTTCAGGTTTCTCAGTGGTGTGATTAAATTCTTGAGTTAGGGAATTCACCATGCAACCTTTTGCCAGGGGCGCAAGAACAGACAAACAGTTACAGAAATCAGGAAAACCATTCAGACTGGACATAAAAATCAGATTCCAGTAACATAAGATGCCATGTGGATGATGTACCCCTTAAGAGAATGGAGATTTAAGAAGTAGAGAGATAGTCCAAAAGGATGCTCTCTCAGGTATAGATTTCAGGAGAAAGTCTTCAAAACAATACCTCAGAGGTGTCAATTAAGTCACAGGCTGGGAATTAATTCAGAATGGTATCATTTGAATAATACTATAAACAGTTCTTACCCTATTTTTGAAAAATGTAAACAATGTGTGTTAGAATAAGTTCTTTAAAATCAGTAGGTAGCATTTTACTTAAAAATGTTGTCCTTGAAAGGTAATTACACACTTGTAATCCAAAGACTGAGGCAAGATTAAGATTAAGAGTTCAAGGCAAACCTGGACTATATAACAAGACCTTGTCCCCAACACAAAACAACAACAGTAGAAAACTATGTTCTGATCTTGCCTATTCAGCAATAATTGATAAGAGTTCTGAAATCCTTTTAAGTAAATATTTGGAACATAAAAATATAGAATAGGCTGCCCCCGACGACTTCCCTTCTGGACCAGAGGTGAGTGCCTGGGTCCAGCCCGGACCCCATCCCTGGCCACCAACCACTCCTGAGAGGCCTGCCCAACTTGGCACCAGGTTCTGGCCACCGGGCAGCTCCCCTTCTAGCCCCACCGGGAGGGATCCCCATTTCCAAGCCCCCGGCAGCCCCTGCAGTCTCCGCGCCCTGCCCCCACGCCCATCTGCCCAAGACCCCACCCACTTCCTGAGACTTAGAGACCGGCCCCCAGCTCCCAGCCTGCCCCCGAAGACTTCCCTTCTGGACCAGAGGTGAGTACCCGGGTCCAACCCGGACCCCATCCCTGGCCACCAGCCACCCCGGGAGGACCTGCCCAGCTTGGCGCCGGGTTCTGGCCACCAGGCAGCTCCCCTTCTAGCCCCACCGGGAGGGATCCCCATTTCCAAGCCCCTGGCAGCCCCTGCAGTCTCCGCGCCCTGCCCCCACGCCCATCTGCCCAAGACCCCACCCACTTCCTGAGACTTAGAGACCGGCCCCAAGCTCCCAGCCTGCCCCCGACAACTTCCCTTCTGGACCAGAGGTGAGTGCCTGGGTCCAGTCCGGACCCCATCCCTGGCCACCAGCCACCCCGGGAGGACCTGCCCAGCTTGGCGCCGGGTTCTGGCCACCGGGCAGCTCCCCTTCTAGCCCCACCGGGAGGGGTCCCCATTTCCAAGCCCCCGGCAGCCCCTGCAGTCTCCGCGCCCTGCCCCCACGCCCATCTGCCCAAGACCCCACCCACTTCCTGAGACTTAGAGACCGGCCCCCAGCTCCCAGCCTGCCCCCGACGACTTCCCTTCTGGACCAGAGGTGAGTGCCTGGGTCCAGCCAGGACCCCATCCCTGGCCACCAGCCACTCCTGAGAGGCCTGCCCAACTTGGCACCAGGTTCTGGCCACCGGGCAGCTCCCCTTCTAGCCCCACCGGGAGGGATCCCCATTTCCAAGCCCCCGGCAGCCCCTGCAGTCTCCGCGCCCTGCCCCCACGCCCATCTGCCCAAGGCCCCACCCACTTCCTGAGACTTAGAGACCGGCCCCCAGCTCCCAGCCTGTCCCCGACTGCCATTCTGGACCAGAGCTTGCCCCTGACTTCCCTTCTGGACCAAAGAGTTGGACAAGAGAACTCCCTTTTGGACAAGAGAGAGAGTCTTCCTGAGTCTGTCAGATCTTTGTGAAACAAGTCCACTGATAAGACCAAGAAGGAATCACAAGGAGATGGGCAGACGTCAAAGCAGAAGTACATACAGCAAAATGAAGAGCAATACAGCATCACCAGAACCTAGCTCGCCTCCAACATCTAGACCTGAACACCAAAAATTGGAAGAAGCAGAAGAAAGTAGCCTTATGAGTAACTTCATGAAGAAGGTAGAGGCTTGTGTAGAGGAAAAGACAAGAAAATTGGAAGAACGCTGTAAACAACTAGAGGAAAGGGCAAACAAATTAGAAGAAAACAATAAAGCCCTCCAAGAAAACAATAAAGTCCTGGAAGAAAACATTAAAATCCTGGAAGAAAACAATAAAGCACTGAAAGAAAATCATGAAAAAGCAATGAAACAAACAAAGGAAACAGTCCAAGATCTGAAAAGGGAAATTGAAAAAAATGAAAAAGACACAAACAGAGGGAATGCTGGAAATAGAAAACTTGAGTAAAAGATCAGGAACTTCGGATGCAAGTATAACCAACAGAATGCAAGAGATGGAAGAGAGGATTTCTGGCATTGAAGATACAGTAGAAGAAATAGTTCCATCAGTCGAAGGAAACACTAAAGCCAACAAAGTCATGAACCAAAATGTCCAAGAAATCTGGGACACCATAAAAAGACCAAACTTACGAATTATAGGGATAGAAGAAGGTGAAGAATACCAACTCAAAGGCACAGAAAATATATTCAACAAAATTATAGAAGAAAACTTTCCCAACTTAAAGAAGGAAATGCCTATGAAGATACAAGAAGCCTATAGAACACCAAACAGACTAGACCCCCAAAAAAAGTCCCCTCGACACATAATAATTAAACAACTAAATGTACAGAATAAAGAAAGAATATTAAGAACAGCCAAGGAAAAAGGCCAAGTGACCTATAAAGGTAAACCCATCAGAATAACACCCGATTTCTCAATGGAGACTTTGAAAGCCAGAAGGACCTGGACAGATGTAATGCAGACACTAAGAGACCATGGATGTCAGCCCAGACTAATATACCCAGCAAAACTTTCAATCATCATAGACGGAAGGAACAAGACATTCGAAGACAAAGCCAGATTTAAACAATACCTATCCACAAACCCAGCCCTACAGAAAGCACTAGAAGGAAAATTCCAACCGAGGGAAGTCAGATACACACTTGAAAACACAGGCAATAGATAAAGCCACAACAGTAAACCCCAAAGAAGAGAAGTACACACACACTACCACCAAAAATAACAGAGATGAAGAATCACTGGTTATTAATATCCCTTAATATCAACGGACTTAATTCACCTATAAAAAGACATAGACTTACAGAATGGATACGAAAGCAGGACCCATCCTTCTGCTGCATACAAGAAACACATCTCAAATTCAAAGATAGACACTACCTAAGAATAAAAGGCTGGGAAAAGACTTTTCAATCAAATGGTCTTAAGAAACAAGCAGGGGTAGCCATCCTGATATCCAACAAAATAGACTTCAAACTAAAATCAATCAAAAGAGATCAAGAAGGACATTACATCCTCGTCACAGGAAAGATCGACCAAGATGAAGTTTCAATTCTGAACATATATGCCCCAAACACAAGGGCACCCACATATGTAAAAGAAACATTACTAAAGCTTAAACCACATATAAAACCCCACACATTAATAGTGGGAGATCTCAACACCCCACTTTCACCACTGGACAGATCTCCCAAATCGAAACTTAACAGAGAAATAAAGGACTTAACCGATGTCATGACCCAATTGGACCTAATAGATATCTACAGAACATTCCATCCTAACAAGAAAGAATATACTTTCTTCTCAGCACCCCATGGAACTTTCTCTAAAATCGACCACATACTTGGCCACAAAGCAAATCTCAACAGATACAAAACAATCAGAATAACCTCCTGTGTTCTATCAGATCACCATGGTTTAAAGCTAGATTTCAACAACAACAAAAACTACAGAAAACCTACAACCTCATGGAAACTGAATAATGCTCAACTGAATCACCAATGGGTTAAGGAAGAAATAAAGAAAGAAATTAAAGACTTCCTAGAGATCAATGAAAATGAAGACACCACATACCCAAACTTATGGGACACTATGAAAGCAGTGCTAAGAGGGAAATTCATAGCACTAAATGCCCACATAAAGAAGTTGGAGAAATCGCACACTAGTGAATTAACAGCACATCTGAAAGCTCTAGAACAAGAAGAAGCAAAGTCTCCCAGGAAGAATAGACGCCAGGAAATTATCAAAGTGAGAGGTGAAATTAATAAATTAGAAACTAAGAGAATAATACAAAAAATTAATGAAACAAAGAGTTGGTTCTTTGAGAAAATCAACAAGATAGACAAGCCCTTATCCAAACTAACCAAAAGACAGAGCGAGAGAATCCAAATCAACAAAATCAGAAATGAAAAGGGGGACATAACAACAGACATTGAGGAAATCCAGAGAATTATAAGGTCATATTTCAAAAACCTCTACTCCACAAAACTGGAAAACCTAAAAGAAATGGACATTTTTCTGGATAGATACCACATACCTAAGTTTAATCAAGACCAGATAAACTATTTAAATAGTCCAATAACCCCTAAGGAAATAGAAACAGTCATTAAAGGTCTCCCAACCAAAAAAAGCCCAGGACCAGATGGTTTCAGCGCAGAATTCTACCAGATCTTCAAAGAAGAGTTAATACCAATACTCTCTAAATTGTTCCACATAATAGAAACAGAAGGAACATTACCAAACTCCTTCTATGAGGCTACAATTACCCTGATTCCTAAACCAAACAAGGATGCAACAAAGAAAGAGAACTACAGACCGATCTCCCTCATGAACATTGATGCAAAAATACTCAATAAAATACTGGCAAACAGACTCCAAGAACACATCAGAACAATTATCCACCATGATCAAGTAGGCTTCATCCCAGGGATGCAAGGGTGGTTCAACATACGAAAGTCCATTAATGTAATACACCATATAAACAAACTCAAAGAAAAAAACCACATGATCATCTCACTAGATGCAGAAAAGGCATTTGACAAAATCCAACACCCCTTCATGATAAAAGTCTTGGAGCGATCAGGAATACAGGGAACATACCTAAACATAATAAAGGCAATATATAGCAAACCAACAGCCAACATCAAATTAAATGGAGAGAAACTCAAAGCAATTCCACTAAAATCAGGAACGAGACAAGGCTGTCCACTCTCCCCATACTTATTCAATATAGTACTTGAAGTTCTAGCCAGAGCAATAAGACAACATAAGGAGATTAAGGGGATTCAAATTGGAAAGGAAGAAGTCAAGCTTTCCCTATTTGCAGACGACATGATAGTATACTTGAGTGACCCCAAAGATTCCACCCAGGAATTGATAAAGCTTATAAACACCTTCAGCAACATAGCAGGATACAAAATCAACTCAAAAAAATCAGTAGCCCTCCTATATACAATGGACAAAGAAGCTGAGAAGGCAATTAGAGATACATCACCCTTTACAATAGCCAAAAATGACATAAAATACCTTGGGGTAACACTAACCAAGCAAGTGAAGGACCTATATGACAAGAACTTTAAGTCCCTGAAAAAAGAAATTGAAGAAGATCTCAGAAAATGGAAAGATCTTCCATGCTCATGGATAGGCAGGGTTAACATAGTAAAAATGGCAATCTTACCAAAAGCAATTTACAGATTCAATGCAATCCCCATCAAAATACCAACACAATTCTTCACAGATCTGGAAAGAACAATACTCAACTTCATATGGAAAAACAAAAAACCCAGGATAGCTAAAAGAAACCTGTACAATAAAACAACTTCTGGAGGCATCACAATCCCCGACTTCAAGCTCTACTATAGAGCTACAGTAATAAAAACAGCCTGGTATTGGCATAAAAACCGACATGTGGACCAATGGAATCGAATTGAAGACCCTGACATTAACCCACACACCTATGGACATATAATTTTTGACAAAGAAGCCAAAAGTGTACAATGGAAAAAAGAAAGCATCTTCAACAAATGGTGCTGGCATAACTGGATATCAGCGTGTAGAAGGCTGCAAATAGATCCATATCTGTCACCGTGCACAAAACTTAAGTCCAAGTGGATCAAAGACCTCAACATAAATCCAGCTACTCTGAACCTGCTAGAAGAAAAAGTAGGAAATAGTCTTGAACGCCTTGGCATAGGAGATCACTTCCTAAATATAACACCAGTAGCGCAGACACTGAGACAAACAATCAATCAATGGGACCTCTTGAAACTGAGAAGCTTTTGTAGAGCAAAGGATACGGTCAACAAGGCAAAGCGACAGCCTACAGAATGGGAAAAGATCTTCACCAACCCCACATCTGACAGAGGACTGATATCCAGAATATATAAGGAACTCAAGAAATTAGACATCAAAAGGACCAACAGTCCAATTGAGAAATGGGCTTTAGAACTAAACAGAGAATTCTCAACAGAGGAATCCCAAATGGCTGAAAGACATTTAAGGAATTGCTCAACTTCCCTAATCATCAGGGAAATGCAAATCAAGACAACTCTGAGATACCACCTTACGCCTGTCAGAGTGGCTAAGATCAAAAACACTGAAGACACTTTATGCTGGAGAGGATGTGGAACTAGGGGAACTCTCCTCCACTGCTGGTGGGAATGCAAGCTTGTACAACCACTTTGGAAATCAATATGGCGCTTTCTTAGAAAATTGGGAATCAATCTCCCCCAAGATCCAGCTATACCACTCCTGGGCATATACCCAAGGAATGCTCAATCATACCACAAGAGCACTTGCTCAGCTATGTTCATATCAGCATTGTTTGTAATAGCCAAAACCTGGAAACAACCTAGATGCCCTTCAACTGAAGAATGGATAAATAAATTGTGGCACATATACACAATGGAATACTACTCAGCAGAGAAAAACAACGACATCACACGGTTTGCAGGCAAATGGATGGATCTAGAAAAAATCATCCTGAGTGAGGTAACCCAGACTCAGAAAGACAAATATGGTATGTACTCACTCATAGGAAGATGCTAGATGTGGAACAAGGATGACTAGACTGCTACTCACATCACCAGTGAGGCTACCTGGAAAACGGGACCCCAAAAAAAGACACGGAGAAATGGACAAGATCTACATGAATAGCCTGGTCATGAGTGGGAACAATGAAGGGCGACAGTCGAGGGAAAGAGTGGGAGATCCTAGCTGGATCAAGAAAAGAGAGGGAGAACAAGGAATAGGAGACCATGGTAAATGAAGACCACATGAGAAGGTGAGAAGGGGAGGAAGCAGAGAGCTAGGGAGGCCCACGGAGATCCACAAAGATACCCCCTCAAAAGACTGCTGGCAATGGTCGCGAGACGGCAGGAACTGACCTACTCTGGTGATGGGATGGCCAGACACCCAAATAGTGGTGCCATAAACCCCATCCAAGGACTGAGGAATCTGAAGGCAGACATCCACGGCTGGGCCCCTGGTGGAGCACTGGGAGTCTAATTAGTGAGTAAGAAGAGGATTTATATGAGCGAGAATTGTTGAAGCCAAGGTTGGATAAAGCACCGGGACAAATAACCAAATGAATGGAAGCACAGGATCTATGAACCAAAGGCTGAGGGGCCCCCAACTGGATCAGGCCACCTGAACGGGTGAGACAGTCAGTTGGCTTGATCTGTTTGGGAGGCAGCTGTGCATTGGTGCCAGGTCCTGGGCTCGTTGCATGAGTTGGCTGTTTGAATCCTGGGACTTATGCAGGGACACTTGGCTCGGTCTGGGAGGGGGGAATGGACCTGCCTGGACTGAGTCTACCAGGTCAACCCCGGTCCTCGGGGGAGACCTTGATCTGGAGGAGGTGGGAATGGGGGGTGGGCTGGGGGGAGGGGTGGGCGAGAGGGGGAGAACAGGGGATTCTGTGGCTATTATGTTGAACTGAATGGTGTTGTAAAATAATAATAATAAGAAGAAGAAGAAGAAAAAAAAAAAAAAAAAATCCCAAACTCCCCAAACTCCCCAAACCCGGGAGACAGCACATAAAACTCCTAAACACGGTCACTAAACAAACGAGAAATAAAGATAATATAATAAAAAAAAAATATAGAATAGAAGAAAATAGGCTAAATTAGCTAAGATAAGGGGTGGGTAATAGAAGACATGAAAACATAAAGATCTCATTTGCCAGGATACTGCTTGCTATTAAATTAATCCCCAATTGTGATGACTAGTTTACACACACACACACACACACACACACACACACACACACACACACACTATAATATTGGTTTCAATTATACCTCTGTCTTCAGCAGGCATCTCACAAATGTTCGTTTTCAAATTAGAGACTAAATAAAGTACGCTTTAGCCCATGGATTTCATACAGTAGATGAATAAATGCTTGTAAAACTGAATCACATCACATTATCAGTATTTTACAACATATTTGTCAGTGACCAAGTTAAAAATTTCAGCATTAAAAAACGTCTCTGCATTAAGTTAAATACAGCATAGCATCTTCGGTCTACACACCTGAACTTAATGATGTGAGCCTTGACAAGTTGTCCCCTCAGTGGAGATTTATAAAATGCATTTTTCACCTGTTTGAAGACATTTAAAACAAGTCAGCAAGAACAGTTTTCTGAAATCCTTCAAGTTAATCCAATACTCCAGAGAAAATTAAAATACAAGACAAAGCAAGCAAGCAAACAAAACACACTGAGAACATTCACAATGGACTGAAGCTGACGCGTCTTCTGTGGCATCCTACCCATTGTCAGGAGCTGAGCTCTGTATTCAGAATGACAGCCACATTGAGGCCAGTGAGGACCTAACACACTCCGCTCAGAAGGCTATCAAAGACAGTGAGCATGCTGTTTCCTTAAAATAGTTCACCCTCTGCTTCCTGAGTTAAGGACTTTTACTGCAGACAGACAAAGAAAATGAAGCATTTCTTTTAGTTTTTCAGACTTCTATCACTGTGACAAAATGCCTGAGCATTTAAAGGACACAAAAAAAAAATTGTTCAGACTCATGGTTTTGAAGAAGGAATGAGGTAATTCTCCTAAATGACAGTGGTTTGTAGGAACGAATGTGTGTCAGGGTTGGATGAAACAGTGACTAAGTGTGCTTTCCTGCTGAGTGCCCAGATCAGACTGGAAATGCTCTGAGAGAAAGAAGCTCGTGAATTGGAGCTCTGAACAACCACAGCTACAAAGTTCCTCTAGTAAGATGACAGAAGTATATTTGTGAAGCTTTTTCTGGCTATGAATCATACAAGTGAATTTAAACTTTAAAATCAGGACTTGAGTAAGGAAAGAGTTCAGTGATTTCTTGTTTTCAGTGTGTGGATATTCTTGAGACACAGTGAGTGCAGACTGGTGATTTGCAGAGTTAACTTTTTATTCTTGCATTTTGTTGGTTCCAGAACTGATGTTACAGCGACTATAGTATGGTTATGTCCTTGTATTGCCGCTCACTTGGATGTTTTCACTTAAGGGTTTATTTTTATCAAGTATTTCAAAATTATTAAGGTACTAAAGATCTATATTCTTTTAGATTGAAATCAATTTAGATCTTAGAAAATTCATTTTGGTAAATGGCCCAAAACATAAGGGATTTAATAACATTTCGTCTTTCTGAGGACCGAGCCCAGGGCCTTGCACTTGCTAGGCAAGCACTCTACCACTGAGCTAAATCCCCAACCCCCACTTTTCTTACTTTACGTGTGTATTAACATTAGGGAAGAGGTCCTTTGATGTTTCCATCGTACACAATTCACCAGGACCTCAGAGAGCTACACAGTTTCCGTGAAAGGGTGTCGGTCGGTTTAAGGTTTAGACATGGTTGGAAGGCCTCCCAGGACTTCATGCACTAAAATTTAATCCCCATTGTAATGTAGTTAGAGAGTGAAAAATCATAGTGTTTATAAAGGTGGGGCATTCAGGAGGTGAGTCAGATTAGATACGGTTATTAGGGTAGAGCTCATGATTGAATCCTGGTGGCTCTGAAGAAGAGTGGGAGAGCAGGAGAGACTCACTATTCAAGTGCTCTCCGTCTTTAGTGTGGTGATATGGTAAGGCTCCCTGCTGTATCTGCCAAGAAGGGAAGATCATCTTCAGATACAACCCTTTGAGTTAGCACTTTCCAACCCACGAACCAAAATAACCTCCATTCATTAGGAACTAGACTATTGAAGTATTTCCCTACAGCAACAAAAGCAGACCAATGCAGGTTATTTCCATTCTGTCCCTATTCAGAATATTGAAACTAAAAGACATTTTTGCAAATTACATTAACTTAAAAGCTGAATTAACATACAAGGAAATTTGTCTGGAATGAAAAGTGATCTGCCACACACCGACATGTCACTGACTGACGGCTCATGGCAGAAGTTGCTCTTCAATTCTCTTTCCATCATGTCATACCATAAATTATCTCACTAGCCAAGAAACTTCCAAATTGTTGTCTAAGTAATATAGTAACGGAAATTCATCACGCAGGCCTTTGTTCTTTTGATCCGTGCTGCTGGTTTTCTATTTTCTTAACTAGTGAATTCCTCCCCCAGGATGAATACTGATGCTTTGTATCAACCAAACTGATGCATTAGATAAGTCTACAACTAAAGCACAGTGTTTATATATGGGTCTGAATGGTTTTAATTTAATAGTACATTCTTTTGCTCAGAGACTCTTCCCTAGAATGGATGTCTGTGTAAAAGAACCTTATTCTGGGTCAGCCCCACAGCTCCAGAATTTCTGCACTATGTTGATCAAAAGTAACACATTGTAGAAAAGGAGAGTGGAAGGGACATTCACAGTGGCTAGATGCTACTTGGTTTGGCCTTACTGATGTAGTCTTCCAAGTCAGCTATTATGAGCTTTGTTTCAGATCCCTTATATATGATGTCCTATCAGTTTTCAAAGATATGCAGGGAATCAATTGATTATTTCAGAAAGATATGCTCAGTGTCATAAACATGGAGAAAAAACCTACTTACCATAGTTTCAATTCTCTGGCTCATTTCTGTGAAATTTTTAGAAGCCTCTCTTCCAAATTCAGAATACAGCTTGTCACTTGTGAATGGCAATGTGCTGTAGTAATGGTAGGTCCTCCTTTGATCTACAAGGAAAGAGGCAAAACCCATCATAATCTTTATCAGATGTATAAAACATCATTATTGCCCTATTTGGTGATTACTTGAAACACTAAGACAAGAAGGAATGTTCCAACCCCTGGTCATTAGCTCCATCATCCTGCTCCAGGCTCCAGAGTGATCTCAGAATAAAGGGAAATACTCATCACACTATTATACAGAGTGTAAAGGTGGTGAGAAATGCCTAGTGCTCTGGAGTGCTGTACAAATACCACATGGGAACTGTGGGTTAATTACTCATATGTTTTCCATTCTTTAGTTAGTCCAAAGGATATGCAGTCATGCCATCTGAATGAGCACATCAGGTTGTATTTAGAAGCTTCTCAGGGTTGAATTACTTTATATTAAAGAAGTAGACCCCTCCCCATTCTCTAAACTACTCATCAATTCTGAATGTAGTGTGAGAAAAAATATTTTTCTGGAAATGGAAATGAGGGTAGGAATTCAGAAAATAGAAATTTAGGGAGCCAGAATTGCCACCTGGTGTAGCCTTCATAGACACTAAATAGGTTCACTGGACTCCTCTGTCACAGAACTTATTTTCTCCCACTGGGTTTAGGGGATGCAGTCTCTGCTACCAGTTCATGCACCTGGTCTTTTGACCTACTGCAGAGTTAATGTGGTGCAGTTTTCCTCTCCTGTACATGAATGAGTTGGAGACTTGTGTCTACTTTCAGTGGATATTAATGCCTACCACATTTTTGTGAGAGATGTTGTACTAAGCATTACAAATATAACAGTAACCTATGACCATTGAACATGGTTATTTGTAAGAAAATGGACTATACCTCACCCAAGCTCGGGCTCCTTCCTCTCCCCACTTCCTTCCCATTCTTCCCTTAAACCCTAACAGAAAAGGGAGCTAACACTGAGCACTAGTGTCTTGGGCTATTCATATGCCTCATTCAAATTACAAGAACCCATTAGAAAGCAGTGCTACCTATATTTAGGGGTTTCCTGCAGTTGGTTTTGTTTTGTTTTGTTTTGTTTACTCTTTGCTCTCTGGGAGTCCACCACCCAGCTCCCAAATAAAAACACGGAGACTTATTCTTACTTATAAATGCCTGGCCTTAGCTTGCCTGGTTTCTGGGCAGCTTTTCTTAACTTAAATGATACCATCTACCTTTTGTCTCTGGGCTTTTACCATTCTCTATTCCATATCTCTTTCTTTCCTTCATACTTCATGGCTGGCTGTGTTGCTGGGTGACTGGACCCTGGCATCCTCTTCTCCTTCTCTTCTTCTAGCTCCTCCCTCTTCTCTTTTCTTCTATTTATTCTCTCTGCCTGGCAACCCCGCCTATCCCTCTCCTACCTGTTCAGCTCTTTATTAGACCAATCAGGTTTTTTAGGCACACAGCTTTCACACACAGTTTTAACACAGCTTCATAGAGTTAAACAAACATAATATAAAAGAATACAACACATCTTTGCATCATTAAAAAAATATTCCACTGCATAAATGTCATACATCTTCAACTAATATTCCACAACAGTTTCCAGTCTCAGAAATGTAAATAACTTGACAAAAATAATATAACACAGCCAGAAAAAATATATGACTGAATTTCAAGACAAGGCCTAGCTAAAGCACAGTCTCCTTTGACATGTAGCTTCTTAGAATGAAAAAAGCAAAACAAAACAAATAGCTACTCATTAAAACTATGGGATTGTGTATATATATATATATATATATATATATATATATATATATATATATATATATGCTGGGTGGTGGTGGTGCACTCCTTTACTCCCAGCACACAGGAGGCAGAGGCAGGCAGATCTCTGTGAGTTCAAGGCCAGTCTGGTCTACAAAGCAAGTTCTAGAACAGCCAGGACAGTTACACAAAAAAACCCTGTCTCAAAAAACAAACAAAGGAAAACATGTATGTGCACGGTACATGTGAGTGTGGCATAAGTGCCATGGGAAGCATGTAGCAATCAGAGGAAAACTTTGTGGAGTCAGCTCTTTCCTTACACCTTGACATGGCTTCCAAAGATCAAAATCAAATGGCCAGTCTTGTATAGCTAGCACTTTTGTGCACTGAACCTTCTTGCAGGCCCCCCAAAATTATGAAGTTTTTATTATAAAATTAATTCAAAAATCCTGGTAAACTTAAAGATAATGCCTTGGCTATCTAGAGGATTTGGCAGGACAGAAGAAATGTATGGACACTCTGGCAGGCCTAAGCAGCAAATGACAATGTATAAAGAGAAAGAATAGGCTGGAGGCAATGAAAGTTCAAGGACTTCTGAGCGATCTCAACTAAAGTGAGGGACAAGGGAGAGTTGGGGTTTTTGTTACTTCTCCTTCTACACAAGCCTTGCCTTGAATGACCAAGATGACATGAATAACAGCAAGTCCCTAAAATATACATGCTTGAAAGAAAAGTTTTCAAGTTATTGAAATGCTGAAAAGTAGCATAACTATCTTTATATACTGCTGCTTTTCTATTTTGTATTTATTTTATCTTATTGGGTAGTATGGTATGTTTATGGTGTGTATGTGCGTGTGTGTGTGTGTGTGTGTGTGTGTGTGTGTGTGTGTGTGTGTGTGTGTGTGTGTCTGTGTGTGTGTGTGTGTGTCTGTGTGTCTGTGTCTCTGTGTACATGCACACACCACTACATACATATGTGGAAGCCAGGGGAGGTGGGATGATGTTCTCTATCTCTCTCATTTTAATCTCTTGAGACAGGATCTCTCCCTGAACCTGAAGTTCTCTTTCTGCTTGCTGACTGATCAGCAAGCTCATAGGATCTGCCCATCTCCATACCCCAACCCTGAAGTTACAGACACGTGTGACCTGCAGGAAATCAAACGCAGATACATGTGCTTGCACAGCAAACTCTCTTACCCACTACAACATCTCTCCAGCTCTATTTTGCATTTGAAACATCTGTCTTGTGGCTAACTATAGCTATCCATATAGCTGCATTCTTTAGTTTGAAATATTGCTTCTGAAGTTGTAATGTATGAATAAATGGGCCACCTGAGAATTCTGGCAAAACAAAACAATTGTAAATGCAGATTTTTGAATTTCTAAATGTTCCAAGCTGATGCTGATGTAGCCAGTACTCAAACAACGTTAAATAGTAATGTTGTTGGGCGGTGGTGGTGCACGCCTTTAATCCCAGCACTCGGGAGGCAGAGGCAGGCAGATCTCTATGAGTTCGAGGCCAGCCTGGGCTACCAAGTGAGTTCCAGGAAAGGCGCAGAGCTACATAGAGAAACCCTGTCTCGAAAAACCAAAAAAAAAAAAAAAAAAAAAAAAAAATAGTAATGTTATCAAGAAGGTGAGAGGCCCCTTTATTTGCTTAAGCACAGCTTTTTTAAAATTATAGATTGGATCATTTGAATTTGTCATTTGAAGAGGCAAACATGGTCATGATCAGGACTTTCATATGGATCACCCACAGGAACAATTTACATAATCAATATTGTACTCTTCTCTGTAGACTTCAACAGGCTACTAAGCTTTAGTAGTATTTCCAGCTTCTAGCATTATATGCAATCTCTTGTAATTTAATGAATATTGAATATGTTAAAAGTATGGATGAACATGAGTTTGTTGATAATTTTCTCACAGGCTTGTAATTTTGCAACTTACAGTGATGTTGTTCACTAACAGATCACCTGACATCCACAGTCCCCAAAAAATGTAAATAGAGCCCCAAAGGCACAGGACAGGAGTTATACAAACAATTCTAAGCTGTTCTAGCTTCATAAAGTGAGGCTCAAAGTGATGTCTTTCCAAATCTAGTCACATGTCTTTATTCTGTAACACATCTATTCAGTTTGGCATGTGAGCGCCAGACTGCTCATTGTTTCAGCTGCTTGGCTGTTAGTTTCCACCCCTAGATGGTGCATCACACGTCACACATACAAAATAGCAACATACAAGAATCACTGTTTATTCAGGTGTGGTGTGTGGGCATTGGAAGTCATGTGTTACAATTTCTGATCTGATTATTCAAACAGTATGATACAGGAACCAGTTACTGGAAAACATGACCTGGTTTTCAGTGTACACTGTGAGTAAGACCTATAATCTCACAAAACTTGGTTTTGAAGCGGCAAAAGAAATGCATGAAGAAGTGTTTTTCCTCTCACAGAAGTGATCACGCCTCTGACATTACCAGGGGTTTCTTATGAAACCAGATAATCCTAAAAATATGTCATTTATTTTATCACTTAGTATTAAGTAAACATTTATAACGAACCTAATATATGCCAGGAATATTCAAATTATTGGAAATATAAAAATGAATAAATCATAGCCTTACACATGCATACAGAAATAACAATGTTTACAACATAATAAGGCTCAGTATTTTCATAACATATTGGCATTGTAATGTTATTTTAGCAAGTCTTTTATGTTAAAAATAATCCAGAGAAATTTCTATTATCAAAATATACCCCAATTTTATAGACCTGTGTATGTATAAATGCCACCTCAAAAAATTCTGTTTTAAGCATTGTTTTTCCTTAAACCATCCAAAAGAGATGTATCCACCTTGGTCTGGAAATCAAGATTGTACTTTGTAGACAGTGACAGAAGATAACCAGATTACAGATTCCTCTTTCTCTGTATACAGAAGCAACTGCATCAGATTCCCAATTAAATTAGAATCAAGTGATTAGCTTCTATGGTTTCAAGGTCTTCAATATCAAAACATAATCTAGTCACTCAGGGAGATATTAAACTAAGAGGTCATAGTTGAGTCAACTAATTAAAACTCAAGGCACAGAACAGGGAAACTTCAGAAGGGTTGTTACATCCTGGAAGAATAGCTCTGTAGTCCCCTGAGTACCTTCTTAATAACAGCAGCTAGCAGTTCATCTGGCAGTGAGAGACCTCATAACCACAAAGTGAACCTCCTCATAATTAACCTCAGCATATCTTGTCCTTTGACATCACTAACATTCCAAGATGAGATTTTAAATAACATGGGCACTTATTTAATAATCCACCATTGTGAATGCCTTTCCAACTTACTTAGTACAGAATAGAGCTTAGCCTTCCATGGTATTTCATTGTCTAATTCACTCATTGGAATGTTAAGATTTTGATGAACTAGATTTTTTTAAATAAGGTTGTTGTCCTGTGACCTCAGCTAACTCAAGACATTGTATTCTAGGTAACCTGTGGTCTTCCCCTATTTAAGATCCCTTTATCACTTATCAGCTATTATGAGAAGTAGCATTCTATTCCTAGCAGGAAGTACTGTTCCCTTAAAGATGGAAGAATGGATCCTCCTTGGTTTGTGGAGATTAAAATGAAAAACAAAGCAGTCAAAGTGTTCTTAGCTACGCAAATAAATCAAAGTGATGAAGAAACAACCCCGAGGCAAGTCAAAACAGGAAGTTCCATGAGGAAACAGCTGGAGCAAATCACATGATACCGTGGCATCTCATACTTACTGTATCTGACATAGTGAACGGTGAGTCCAATACACACAGCAAGGACAATCAGGGATAAAAAAGAGATGAGGCCGATAACCCAGGGCTCTACACAAGTTCTCTTCCTGGCTCTCACCACAGGTGACCTGAGGAAAGAAGTAAACAGAAGGATTATTTGGCAGTACATTCTTCATCTACACTTTAGGCAAGTTAGGAACATTGAACATTCAGATGGCAGTGTGCTGCCTTGGTTCCCAGCTGCTGAGACAAATCCTGGTTCTGACTACCCAAACTTGGGCAAGTAATTTGACCCTTTCATGCCTTAGTTTCTTTATTTATTAAACAAAGATGATATCAATGGTCCCCATATCCTAGGATTATTCGTAGGGACTAAACACAAGTTCTATATGTAAAATAATGAGAATAGTGCTGGGCTTGTACACAGGGCTTCTGTACGAGTTAGCTATCGTATGTCCAACAAACACTGTATGAGCTACAGAGTAGAGGGCTGTAGAGCTATACATTTAATGTTTGTCTCTAGGCAGTAGAATTTTAAATGGCTTATAAAAATAGAGTAAAGCTTAAGCTGCATAACACGCCGCAGATCTAATTCTACTTGCCTTCTAATTTTATGATTAAATTCCAAACCTAACCTTGAGGGTGCATGGAAAAGATTATAGAAGGCCTCCTAAAAACCCTAGTTTTGAGCTAATATTTACTGGTAAGCTTCCATGATGTTTTGGGAGCCCTTCCATGTGACATCATCTTTCCCTCAAAGCACAATCCTAACACCTGATGGTAGAGCAGGCTTTTGTTTGGTTGATTAAATTGCCAACCATTCAGATTATATATTCTAGTTGGTAAGCAAATTCAAATACTAAATAATAATAATAATAATAATAATAATAATAATAATAATAATAAAGTCACTGCTTGGTAAGGCTTTGGGCTATAATGCTGCTATTTTTTTTATTTAGCTATTTCTCATGTCTATAAATGGGCTTCTTTCTTTCTAGAATGCTACTCATCCAATATGTGGAAGATGGAGAGAATGTAACGTCCTGGTGGAGGAATTCTGGGTATTGAATCCCATGAAAGAGAATTATACTTCCAGCATTTTCATTACCAGCTCTGACTCAGGTCTAAACCATTCAAATGCTGTTTCTCCACCTATCAATAAGGCACAGGGCACCCCTCCTGTCGACAACACCCCAGTGAGTGCAGGAAGCTTCTTGCAAACTGCAAAGCCTTTGCAATAAATACTTTTTACTTATAGAAATAAAGAGAAATCATTGTTTGGTATAGGACCATCAGGAAATATTATGGCATTGATCTTGCAGCACCATCATTACATCTTTGTGCCTGGACACTGAGGAGGGAAAATTGGTGTTACCATCTTCACAGGATCCTACCTGTCCCAGCTGCTGGGTATGGGATATAGTGTCTAGACCCAAGGGACCCTAGTTGTTTCCCTCCTTTCTTGTTATGATTTTCCCATGGGATGGTAGCCATGGAAACTTCAGTGTTCTCTCTCTGACCTCTTCGATCTCCGGTTCTCCCTTGAGTAGGGTTCCAAACACCTGTTCCTAGAATGGCAATTACTATAACACAAAAATACTTTTCCATCAGGTGCTTATTTTTCCATGCGCACTTGTGCCCAAGAAGCTCCCCAGCCTTATTCCTGTTCCGTCTATCTCTGAATGCTTGCTATTCATCTGCTGCAGAAGACAGGAGATGCATATAGCAGACGTAAGCAAGACTTTGGGGTCGATACAGGGAGGGAAGGTTTTTCAGCAAATGGCTGTGCATGCCAGATAAAGAATGTAACTTTACATGTATAGAAATCAGGATAGAATGGCCAACAGTATATGGTTATAATGCTGAAATATGAAATATTAGTTGTATTTGTTTGACAGTGACTTTTTTAATCCAGACAGAAATCCAAGCAAAGCAGTTACTAAGTTGTTGAGTGCAAATCTGCTTGTATTAACATGAAAGTGGCCAATTATCCATTTAGCAAAAATCGTGATGATAATATGAATGAGATATATTTTACATTCTAATTTTTAAGATAATTATATGGTGTATGCATAATAAAAACATAGGATGTGCTGAATTATTAGTAGTAAGAAGTAGAATAAGAAATAAACAAAACTTTCATTGGAATCCATGCAGGCCTTAGTTTTATGATAGATTCTGTAAATAATAAATAGTCTTTTGAATTAAATGGAGAAGAGAAAGAAAAGAAAAATGATAAAGAGAGCTTATAAAGAATTAAAAAAATGACTGAGGAAGATCAGGTCTGGAGTGTGTGTGTGTGTGTGTGTGTGTGTGTGTGTGTGTACTTCTTTTCACTAACGTGCCAAGGTACCACTCTGGCTTCCTTCCCTGATCCCTGCAATATCTGAGTGGCATGCTTTCTTTGGTGTTAGGGGGCAAGAGAGGGATATCATGGGACAAAGATAGAGAGAATTCAGTCAAAGCAATACAGACAAACAATTTTGAGAGTGTATTTCTGCGTGTGGCCACCAACTTCTTTATCCCAGGAGACGCACAACTCTCTCATGTTTTCTCTATATGAAAAACAAGGATTGTTATTCCCCACACCCAGCCTGATGAGCTCTATGGTGGTAAAAAATGTTAAGTCAATTTATTACATTGAATGCTGATGAGAAAAAAAATACAAATATCAGTAGCATTTATCAATCATTTAAATTATTAATAGTAGTATTGATGCCCACATTACCAAGACATATGCCATTTGAAGCACTGTATCTTCCTTTTCCAATCTATAGCATTGGTTTTCATGCCAATTGACTTGGCTTCTTTTTCCCTTTATTAAGGTATAATTTATTATTTCTTAGCTACCTTTTTCCGTCAGCAAGTCATTCAGTACTAAACTGCTCCAAAGTAGATATGGTTAGAGAGTGTTCTAAAAACATCCATAAAACAGAGAAATAAATCTGTTTCTCATATCAGTTGGTGTTCCTGTATCAAGTGCATGTTCTGTATCAGGTATCCTATCCAAACACTTCTTTGCTCCTCCAAAACTTAGCTTAATTCGCCTAAATTCACCCTCGGGAAGACTTTTTGAATTCTAATTCCTTCAACAAGTTCAAATGGCCAAATTGCCCTCTAATTTTTCTTGTCATTTGGGGAAATGTATAACTAGTGAGAAGTTGAGTAAATATAGGTGTTAAGGTACAGATACATTTGACTGGCTTTAAATTACTGGGAGACAAGAAATAGACCCAACATTGTGTTGTCCACATCACTTCTTAATATGTCATTTTTAGAACAGTACTTTAAAAAAAGAAAGAGAGAGAGAGAGAGAGAGAGAGAGAGAGAGAGAGAGAGAGAGAGAGAGAGAGAGAAGGAAGAAAGGAAGAAAGAAAGCCAGTGACAGGAAAACGTGAGGGAGCAGGAGAGGCGGAACAGCAAACAGGCCTGCTGGCATGCTGTGGGCGATTACGTAAAGAGAGCGATGTTTGTGAGGCGAGCTTGTCAGAACAAGCGGCTACTTAGCACAGTCAGCACTGTGTTTAGCGCAACAGTGGTTCTCAAATGTCTTATTCCTTCTCCCTGATGATAAGCTGCGCTGACGTTGTCAGTTCCCACATCTCGGCAGCTCAGTCCAGCCCCGCCGCGCTCACAAGCATGTTCCTGATGTCCATAACTTGGTGACCCTGAGGAATGATCATCAGCTTCTTCAGCCAGAGTCTAGCCAGCTTTGGGGTGAAGGTTAAAGTGACTGATCTTTCTGTTTTCTAGGCTGTAGGTTCTCTGCTACAGCTACTCAGTTCTGTCACTATGTCATAAAGCAGCCACAGACAATGCAGAATCAATGCAGGGCACAGCTGTGTCCTGGTACATTTTCATATCTAGAGACCGATATTTAAATATGTTCTAACTGTCAAAATAGTTTATGACCTTTTTCCAGTTTGCTTTCAATTATTTAAAAGTGTGAAAACTGTTCTTAGTTAAAACACCATATAAAAGTAAATCATGAATCAGATTGGGTCCCTATCGTTTGCTGTGGTTGTTTAATGGATAGCCTACAAGTCAACACTAATGATCTGGAGTCGTGCCAAATCTGTCCCCTATTCTGCTGCCAATGAACTTGCTCGGGGAAATTCCCACCAGTATTTGACTCACAGCTTGATAACAGTTCTCTCTTCCAGCTCCCTAGTCTGAAACACTCTCTGTTCTAGTAAACTCTTTCTACAAGTGCCATGGACAATGGCTTAACCTGATTAAACCCCACACTGCTTCTCTTAGCAAGCTCTTCCTATTGCCTCCCATGTAGAGTGTCTTAGAGGCTATCCTTTGCTCACACCCATAAAATGCTTTTGTATATTTAGGAGATGATTTAAAAATTTTCTGCTCTGGTTGCTCTTTTCATCCTGAGCATCATATCGACATCTTTTTGTTTGGGTTTTTGTTAGTTTCATTTGTTTGTCTTTTACCTTCCTGGGGATAAGCCTGAGCCTCATCTGTTTGTATGCATTCTTATCCCATTCTCAAGAGTTGCTCATTCTTCAGGAACTGAAGCAAAGTTGACTAAATTAAGTTGCAAAAAACTCATTTTTCAATACCACACTATGGTATTTGATCTTTCTCAATGAGCTCGAAGTCCACCTTAGTTCCAGGAAACAACTTGAGATACTGAAGACAAGGAAAGGCAAGTCAGACCTTGCTAAGAATAACTGCTGTTTCAGAAAGCCTCGTTAGTAGACCAATCAGGTGTTTATTAGGCCAAGACAGGCAAAGTAACACACCCTCACAGAGTTAAACAAATGCAACGTAAAAGAATGCAACCCATCTTTGCATCATTAAACAAATGTAACACATCTTTAACTAATATTCTACAACAGGAAGACACCTGATGTAGACCTCTGACCCCAACAGATGCACAGTTATGAACATGCACACCTCCACACATGTACACCACTCATGAGTGCACACATTAAATTTTTTAGTTAAAAAATAAAAAAAGCTGGCTTAGTGTGGTGGTACACGCTTTAATTCCAGCACCCAGGAAGCGGAGACCAGCAGATTTCTGAGTTCAAGGTTCACTTGTTCTACAAAGCCAGTTCTAGGACAGCCAAGTGCACACAGAGAAATCCTGTCTCAGAAAGCCAAAATTAAAATAAAATAGCAACATATCAACTAACATTTGCTTGGTGTTTACCATGTGTTTGACACCAGCTTAGCTTACAGTGGCAGTTCCCACCCTGTAGGTTGAGACCTCTTTGGGGGTTGCACATCAGATATCCTGCATATCAAATATTTCCATTATGATTAATAACAGTAGCAAACGTACAGTTATGAAGTAGCAACAAAATAGTTTTATGGTTGGAGTCACCACAACATAAGGAACTGTATTAAAGGATCTCAGCACTAAGAAGGTTGAGAACCTCAAATGGGTGCTTCAGCTGCATTTTATTTTGAGTAAACCATGTATTGTTAGGACACTGATTTTTTAACTCCTTCTGATATTTCTAAAACAAAATTACATAAGGACCCAGGGAAAAAACAAAGTAAAAGATATACATAGACATAGATAGTGTGCTTACTAATTTTATATCCACTTGACATAAACTGTAATTATATGAAAGGAGGAAACCCCAAAGTGAGAAAAATGCCTCCAATAAGCACTGGCTGCAGGGCATTTTTCTAAGAGCTGAGAGGGCCAAGCCATTGTGGGTGGTGACATCCCTGGGCTGGTGGTCCAGGGATCTATAAAAAAGCAGACTGAGCAAGGCATGGGGAACGCGCCAGTAAGCAGACACCTCCATGGCCTCTGCGTAAGTTCCTGCCTCCAGGTTCCTGCCTTGCTTGAGTTCCTGCCCTACTTGAGTCCTCTTCCTCCCTGTTTTGATGATGAATTGTTATAGAGAACTGTGAGTGAAATAAACCTTTTCCTTCTCAAGTTGCTTTTGGTCATGGTATTTCATCTCAGCAATGGTAACACTGAGACGGGTAGTATGTTTTTATTGCTATCTTTTAATGTATTAGTGGACTGCTTGCATGCATACATGAGTACCACTTGTTTGCCTGGTGCCTATGGAGACCAGACAGGGCATCAGGTCTATAGAGTTTCAGATGGTCATGAGCTATAGTGTGGGGCTGGAAACTGAACCTGAGTCCTCTGCAAGAGCAATAAATGCTCTAAATGATTGAACTGTCTTTCTAGCTGCCATTGTTAATTTTTTAAGAAGAAATTCAAGCAAATTATTCTTATAAAATTACAAAAACAAACCCTATTTCTATTCCATTTGTTGATGTGTAGAACACATCTATGAAATACTTAAGAAAATCATCTTATTATGTGGATTGAATTATATGTTTAATCCCTATAATGATAATTAATAATAATTCTCATAAAGAAATTGCAATTAAAGCAAGAATATCACTAGTTGCCAAATAATTCTTTCTATTTTATTTTTACAGCATCAATACAAATAAAAGAAAACTGTTTTTTTTTTCTTTTTAAAAAATTTATTATTTTATTTGCCTGCATGTATGTCTGTGTGATGGTGTTGTGTAGTTTGATTTTTCTTTTGGGCCGTCAGGTCACAAATAATGACACAGAGACATTAATTATGAAAGCTTTGCCATTAGCTTAGGCTTGTCCAACTAGCTCTTATAACTTAAATTAACCCATATTTTTATTAATCTACATTCTGCCATGTAGATTTTACCTCTCTCCCATTCTGTGTGTCCAACTCCTTCTGTGTCTCGATGGCATCTCAGAAAACTGCTTTTAGTTCCAGCTCTGGGGATTAATTTAAGACCTATATTGGGTAATTGCTCTATAAGTGTTCTTATCATATATATTTTTGTCTCTCACATTGTACCAAACTGATTTAAGATGACTTTTAAAAGTGTGTGTGTGTGTGTGTGTGTGTGTGTGTGTGTGTGTGTGTGTGTGTGTAAGAGAGAGAGGGAGGGAGAGTTGTTGCTGTTGCTACTAAATTAAATTTGTGGATAGAAGAAGAAGGCAAATAAGTAAAAATATAAAATGGAAATAGTACTAGAAGTATTTGCATGCAGACATTTCCTTGAGTCATGCCACAACACTGGTAGGTTGGTTTCTAGAAGACATCCCCCAAACAAAAAAAAAAAAAAAAAGCAAATTCTGATCTGATATCTTCTTTTCAGCATCCATAAGGAAAAGGCAGCACAGGTGTTCAGCAACACCATTATTAGGCCTTCATAAAAAAGCATGCTGTACAATGTAATTAACTTCAGTCTCTATTATTAACATCTAAACAAAAAGAGCTGCAGAACACTCTTATTAATTCCCTCAGTACTGGCAGTGTCAATAACAGTTCATTAAAAGTAATTTGATAGCAAAGGGGCTATATTAAACCATTCAGACACAAAGACCTTCAATCAGTTTTAAAAATATCTGACCAGCGAGGACACCATGAGAACATGACCCACAGAATCAACTAAGCAGAGCTCACAGGGACTTGCAGAAACTGAGATGACAATAGGGATCCAGCACGGGTCTGAGCTAGGTCCTCTGCATGTTTATTAGCTTGGTGTTCTTGTGGGACCCCTAGCAGCAGGAATAGAGGCTATCTCTAATTATTTTGCCTGCTCTTGGGACCCTTTTCCTCCTACTGGGTTGCCTCATCCAGCCTTGATATGAGGGTTTGTGCCTAGCCTTACTGTGATTTGTTATGCCATATTCAGTTGATATCCCTGGGAGGCCTGCCTTTTTTTTTTTTTTTAAGGGAAATAGAGGAGGAGTGGATCTGGTGAAGAGGGGAGTTTCAGGGAGTAGGCGGTACTGGAGGAGTGGTGGGGGAAACTGCAGTCAGAATGTAATGTATGTAAAGAATACAAATTTAAATTTAAAAAGATTTGACCAGGCTTTCATAATTATTACTGGAATGGCTTTAGAAACACTATCATATTATACAATAACTAAAGATTATTGGAATAATAGGCGTAAAAATAGGCTTTAAAAATATCATGTTGTTTGATAAACAAATTCTAAGAAGTTATTTTAACAGAAAACCCTATAATATATTAACTATTAACTTAGGCAAGCCCTAGATTATTTAACCAACCACAAAACTCAGGTGATATTTCTTTACAGTAATTCTGGCAAGATTGGAAGTGGTAGCATCAGACTTTGATAGACATTTTATGTAAATGCCAGTAGTGACTCCACAGTAAGGACTTGATCTGACCTGTATGACCCTGCCATCAATGTCATTATAAACTTCTCAACCCTATGTAGGTTACAACTTAGGTTGCCACAAATTGGCATGCATGTTGACATTTTGCCCTACCTCTAGAAATTTATAATTATGGATAAATGAGGCAAAAAAATTAAAAATGTCATTGAATAGTTAGGTATAGGATTATACAGATGTTGATCTATTGTAAGCTTTAGTACCACCAATGTTTACTTCCCTCATACTCTTCTGTTCAAGATAATAAATTGGCATGGGGGAACTTTAAAAGTCACAGTTGGCTACAGCAGGACAAACAAAGCATGCCATGGCAGCCAGAGCTGGGAGACTGTACCTCTAAAATGGGGTGGGGCAAGAATTATCAGGCATGCCTATGCTACTGTGTGTGGAGGGGGATGTGGAAGGAAGGGTGAGGAATCTGAGCTGGAGACCTCCCTTCACTGCTACATTCAAACACTTTCTGTAATGTTTCTATGTTTCTACCAAATCTCCATTTAGACTTTTGACTTCAGTCCCCCTGGGAGACCTTGATTGATAAGGTGAACTGGCAGTGAACTTGAAGAGAAGTGACCTGGATCTTAGTTTTACTTGGACCAGAAATCTGAATGAATATTCAACACCATAGTAGTGCAAGCATCCCAGCCAGCCTCTTGCCGTATGATGTCATATGCTCTATTTTCTTGAGAATCAAGGGAATACATAGAAATTTACCTTAGTGCCAAAATCAATCAAAATTAATGCTATCTCACACAATCCAGAAATAATGTTTAACAACATTAAAAGCAATCTTCAATGTATTAATCAGTCTTCATATAATATTTCAAATGTACTGCTTTTCTGTTGACTACAATATTGGAAAGTTTGACCTAATTTGCAGCAAGCTAAGAGACTTAAGAGACTACAAGTCATCTTTTCTTGATTTTACCAATAGCTTTAATTTTAGGAAACAGGTGTAAGAGGGACATTAAGAAACTTTTATCTTTCATTTTTACCACTTCTCTACTGGTCAATGTTTTTTAAGCTACTGTAAATTGTGCTTTCCATCAATTCAAAATAAAAGCCCCTGAAAATATTGCATGGACAAAGATCAATTAAGTATCAAATCTGTGAAAAGCTTTTAATTATTTTAGTTGTTTTAATTATTTGCTGTCTAAACTAGTTTTGAAATTTTCTAAGTTATGCCCTGATAAAGCTTAACATTGGGATTGGCAGGTGGAACATAAGCTATGCCCTGTGCTCTAGGCAACATTTTCCAGGAAAGCAGAGTAACCCATCACCAATGATTCCCCAAACAACGTACAAACCCCTGCGCATGCTGAAACCTTGTTTGAATTATCTTAGCAATAAGCATGTAATTAGAAAATTATGGGCCCTATTTATCTTTATATGATTGTTCAAAGTAAATTTACCTAATTAATAAATGTCTTGCCACAAATAGTAACCTGTAACATAGGTTGACTAAAATTAAAATTTCAAGTTGATTGAAAGATTTGTGAAGTAGATCATTACACACTCAATTATGCTTCAAAGTATTAGCATTTTAATAATAACACATTAATATCCTCAAATTCTTATTAAAGCAGGATAGATTTTTTTTCCCATGTACATCAATACCCTGAAATTACAAGGGAAGGATTCTAATCAGAAGAACCCAGTAATTATAATTAGCAGCATCCATGACTTTAATTTATATCTAGATACTCATAGCTACCAAATCTATAGCTGTGACTCAGCTTCTGAACTTTAGAGTCAGATATCTCCCACCCATCCCCATCCCCGCTTTCTCTTTATCACTCTGCTGGAGGTAGAGACTTCTAGATACCTATCTCAAGGATTTGTCTTTTTCCTTAATAAATAAATCCTTGATAATTATCTAGGGAACATGACAACCTGCAGAATAAATGTGTTCTTTACTGATATGAGCCACCATTTGAAGCCAGGTCTGATCGCATAGGCCTGTAATTCCAAATACTCAGAAGCTAGAATCCTTGATAATTAACTAGGGAACACGACAACCTGCAGAATGAATGTGTTCTTTATTGATATGAGCCACCATTTGAAGCCAGGCCTGATCACATAGGCCTGTAATTCCAAATAAACGCAGAAGCTAGCCTGAAAAGCCTAATGAAACCCTGTCTCTAACTTTAAAAAATAAAATGAAGTCCGGAGAGACAGCCCAGCAGTCAGATGCTTACTTAGAATGTTTGAGGCCCTAGATCCAATCCTCAGTGCCACAAAAGGAGAGAAGGAGAGAGAAAGAGGGAGAAAACTCATCGTATGAATGAGTAGACACCAAATAAATCTACTAGAACCCTGACTTACATGTCATAACTAGAATACACGTTAATCAATTAAGTATAAGTTCCTGCTTTAGAAAATATGTGCTAATTTTGGTAGAGCAGCATTATAAAAAGAGCCTAGATACCTAATTATCACCTTCTCCTCCCACAGCTGCCAGCCTCCAGACCTGTTTTACACTAAACAAATGAAATTTCATAATCTTCTGTTATTCTTACCCTGTGGTTCCTAGTTAAGTCTGATACGACTGCGATATACTTGTGGTAAAGTAATTACCATTTTATGTCATATTTAGGAAAAAAGAACCCCAAGATGGACTGTTAGTAACTTTCTGGAAGATTCTGTATCAGAAAAAGAGAATATTTTTATTTAATGTCTTTTGAAATACAAATAATAAATTTAGTAGTAACATTCCAAAACAGCAAAGTCCTAATTAAGAATCTCCTCGTTACAGCACATGGTCAAAGATGAGGGTTTTGAAGATTAATCCCCCTGGCTCTTATCTTGCCTGGCCTGATCTAATGGTGGCCACAGCTGCAATCTGATAACCCCTTTCCTCTAACTGCAGCCCTTGGCCATCCCCCACAATGTTACCTCCAAGCCACCATACCCATTACTGTTCATTCTAGGGCATTTTACTGTCCTTTGTTTTATGGCCCACAGTAGAGTCTATCATAGTAGGGTTTCCCTGTGCATTTGAGAAGAATTGGTACTCTGCCTTTTTTGAGTGGAGGGTTTGTTATGGGTCAATAAGGTCAAATTGTTTCAATTTTCAGGTTCTCTGTCTCTTACCTGAGTTTCTGTCAACTTGTTCTGTCATATAGTGATAGGGAAGAGTTGATACCTCCAGGAGTAACTGTGGATTTGCCTATTTTACCCTTCAGCACTGTCTGTTTTATTTATCTGAACCTCTGTTCTGTAACAGGGGTAAACACATTCTGGACTGCTATCTTTTGGGTCAGTTTAGCCTTTTATGCCCAACTATTTTCCTCATTCTAAAGTCTGCTTTCTCTGAGATTAATATACATACTTACATATAGCTTTTGATTAGTGTTTGCTTGATATTTGGGTTTCCTATCATATGTTTAACTTTTCTATATTATCATATTTAGAGTGGGTTCCTTCTAGAAGGAAAATAGGTCTTCTTTTTCTCCTTTTCTTAATCTCATCTGAAAAATCTCTTTCAGCATGTATTTTTAAAATTATATTCACTCATTTGCAGGGAAGGGTATACACACCATGCGTATGGAGATCAGAGGACAACTCACAGAAGTCACTGCTTTCCTTCTATTAAGTGTACCCTGGGAATTAAACTCAGGACACCAGGCTGGGCACAGTGCCTCTACCCACTGAGTTCCCCTCCAGCCCTATCTTCAGTATTTAGACCAGCGGTTCTCAACCTGTGAGTTGCAACCCCTTTGGCGGTCAAACAACTCTTTCACGGGGTCACCTAAGACCACCCTATATGTCATATATTTACATTATGATTCATAACAGTAGCAAAATTACAGTTATGAAGTAGCAACAAAATTAATTTTATGATTGGGAGTCACCACTTCATGAGGAACTCTATTAAAGGGTGGCAGCTTTAGGAAGGTTGAGAACCACTGATTTAGACCACATACATTCAGTGTGATTATTGATGCATTATATTCAGATCATTTTACTTTGAAATCTCTATACTATTGTAAATTCTCCTTTAAACACTCATGTGTATTTTAAAGACCTTAAGAAAATCATGTATTCTATATATTCAAAAATAATAATAATCATCTCCTGTTTCAAGCTCTGAAACGTCAAGCTAATGGTTTCCATTCTCTTACCTGGTAGATTAAGACATGGGCTTTTTGGCGATGAACAGCCTGGGTTTGTCCCTTACAGTAGCCTTCATTAGCTAGGTGACCTTGGAGAAGTTGCTTGCCTCCCTGAGTCTACATTTTCCCACCAACAAATTGAACCAATGTTATAAACCAGTTCATAAGATTCATCCAACATCAAATGGCAAACATTTGTAAAGGTGCTGGTACTTTTTCAAGCAAACACTAAATACTCAGTGATTGTCAGCCATTGTCATTATTTCTTCCATAATACGAAATCTGTTTTCTCTTCAAGTGGCCTCACATGTGCATGAGGGTTTATGGAAGGAAGACAGAGGAACCTCCCAGACCTGGTCCTAATCCATCCACAGCAATTCTTTTCTTGATACTGGAGACCCACTTTAGTCATAGAGCCATTAGATTTGTAAAAATAATTGCAGAAAAGCATCCATCTTGAGGTCAATACCATGCTAGGCTCTGAGTAGTCATACAGCTACCTCCTGTTAGCCAAGGTGTGTATAGTGCAAACGTTAGAGCTCTTTGAATTCCCAGAGCCAGAGGTAGGAAATGAGTGACCAAGTGCTTAACAAGGGCTTGACTGTACTGCATGTTTGAATGACTGTTTTACAGTGTCATGGGTGTATATTAATTAACTGGATTTGAAATTTTCTTGATTAAAAAAGTTGAGATGCAAAGGTGAATGAATTCCATGAAAAGACAAGGAAAATGAACCCTGCTTACGCAAGTAGGACTTAGGAATCCAAAGTTGATGGCATGACAGAGATAGAAGGAGTATAACACAGAGCTGGGGTAGAACATGCCTGTTAAACCTTCAATTTCACCACCCATCACTGACTCAGAGATTTGGAAGGCTCAGTCCTACCGATCTTTAGTTTCCCTGTGTGTACTGCCATCTAATATTAAAATTAGTTTTCTCAGTGGATTGCTAGAAGGTAACAAATGACAACACCTATGTTGGAATCTCTGTCTATCAGGGAGTGTCTTTATTCCCCCTGCATGTGTCCTCCTGGCATTTTATGACATATGGACTGACAAGCTTTCAATATTCAGTCTAACTTTATAAAATAGACTTTCAGTTAACCAGGAGGAATAAGCACCAGAGAGCTACCACGTGGCAACTACATTTAATAACAATGGATCATATGCATGAAACATACTGAGGGTAGATTTTACCTGTTCTCACTAAAAAATAATAATCTATGTGAAGTACTGTACATGTTCATTTGCTCAATTTAACCATCCTATAATGTGTAGGTATTTCAAATCAACATGTATATAATAAATGTATAATGTTAATTTTTAAGAGGGCCATTTATTTTTATTCAGGTTCTAACAGTATTAGTCATAACAACAGTTCCCGGGCCATGTAGTTAGCCCACACTAATCTATCTCTCCTCCTAAACTATGCACAGTACACAGGTGCACTGGGAGGTCAGATTCTATCTCTAGTACTGACTGACTCACCTATTCCTGTGGCCATATGCAAATTAGTTAATCTTGCTCTGTTCCCTTTACAGAATGGAATTTCTGTGTTTCCTGCTGCAGAGGCTAATTTTGGAGGACGTTTATTGGATAACTGAATCATTCTTTCAAAGTTTTTCTATCTCTTAACACAGTAAGACAGTTAAACTGGTCATAGAGGACCCACATAGATTAACAGAAAGGCCCAGTAAGGATGGGTCAGTATTGCAATTAAAATGTAGGTTTTGGTGTCTTACAGACCTGTGTTCCTTTTCAGTTCTGTCATTTATTACCAGTTGAAAAACAATGATATGTCTCTGAGCCTCCATTTCCCCATCTATAGAATGGGTACAATACAGCCATGGGTTGTTATGAAGATTAAACACAAAGTAATGTTTTAAGATGGTAGCTGTCACATAGTATACTCAAATAATAGCAATTATTATTTTGTCATGTGCTGACTCATATGACATGAACTTTAGACAAAGTTCAAAATCCCTCTGGGTTTACTTATTCAGCTTCAAAATACGTATGCCATCTGACATCTTCAGATGAAACGTTTGCAAGATAAAATTTAATGATGCTTCGGTGGTATTTTGGATTTCCCTGAAACTAGTTAATTATCTTAGAATTACTATTTGAAAACCCTGAGAACTCACCCTCCCACGCAAGCCATTTGTGTACCTGGAGAAAGGTCAGGCTTGCAGGTCCTGGCATGATGTCTTAGTGCCTCTGTAGCCCACTTTCATTCTCAGCCTTCAGTCCTCCTGACCCCCAATCTACTGATCTCAGACTTGTGAGATTATTTACATTTCCTGCCCATTATCCTCAATTAAGTGGCTCCCAGAAAAGATGTTGGAATAAATTCTATCTTATTCTGTTTTGTTGAGCTATATTGCCCAGGATGTCCACGATCTCTTGAACCCAAACAATCCTACAACCTCAGCTTGAATACCACCCCATCCAACCTGAGTAACTATTAATATAGTTCTTCAAAACACTAACACTGATAGAGCTATTGAACATCCATGGAACCCATTTTTCCACATAATATCTCAGGAGAACTATTCCGCAACTGCTGAGTATAGAATGCTTTCCAATTTGGGTATAAAACTCATTGCTGATGTTTCAAATTGTCCCCTCTTTAAAATGACCAATCTTATTTCAGAAGAAAAGACAGTCACGGTTAATTTTAACCAATGAACTCATTTATGGAAAACAGTGATGTAATCTAAATGCTATGCTCACAGTCACTGGTCACCTTTAAGACAATAGGGAAATTAGGTCACGTGTTCATTTTATAGAAGACAAATTCTAGACATTAGTAAGATAGTGGATTCTTTAAAGATGTTTAGAAACCCATACATGAAAGCCTCTCCTCAGCACATGTGTAGACAATTTCATGTTGGCTTTACATACCATCTGTCTCTTGACCTATGTATTTATATTTTATCCATGTAGATATATGGGGATTTTTTTCCATTTCTGTCAGGCTCTCCAATGACTGAAGGGTCCTTCAGTAACCACCTGTGATAGACACTCTTTTGTAGGTAAACCGGCCTGGAATTCCAGACCACAAATGCAGGTGCTAGATCCCACAGTGAGCCTGGACCGTGTATTTGTACCGCACCACCTTATCTTTTAAAAGGGGTGATAACAATAAGCACTTAGAAGAGTGATTATTTATTATATCCACTTGCTCAATGGGATACATTTTACAAGATACACAATCTGAATCCACATAGGGCTTATCCCGACGAGAACTTACTACAGCTTTTTCTATGGACAGCACTGATCTCAGCTGAAAGAGAAATGAGTGCGTGTTAAACCCTTGTAGCCCAGACGTGTCGCAATCTGAACCTACCTGTCAATGAAAAATCCTTTCAATGTCACTACTGACTAATTTCTGGGTGTGGTGCAGTTTTACGGTGAAGTTTTTCCTGTAAACAAACCTATTTTGAAGATAAAAAAAATAAGGCCTGCTTTCCTGTTGGACATGAACTATTCAAATATGTCTGCCCCCTCCCTTCAGTTTCCACACCTTCTGAAATGACCCCCGTCTGTAGTCATCACCGTACTGCACAAATAAGTGCTCGTCTTCCTTGAAGGGAAAGGTGACTAGGGAGAGAGACCTCTCATTAAGATACAATTATTTCAGTTGAAACAAAGCAAAGGGTGATTCTTTTTAATAACAACTGTTTCATTAATGCTTTGTGGGGTTTTTTTTCAGCCTCACATATTCCTTTCTTTTTCATGTCTACACTATATTGTTTTATTTTTTTTTTCTCTCAAATGTAAGGGAGTTGAGATTTCCTTTGGGCAAGTGTTTAACATGTGTTCCAACCACAGATTTATTAGGCTTTACGGCATGGGGCCAAATAACTCTACTTTTATTAAGTGCTTATTGATTCTAATGGGAGGGTGTATAGGGGCTACTCTCTGAGAAGTAGTTTGTAAGTAAAAATTAAAGTTGTCTATTTTGTTTCACTTGAATAATACTCATTTCACCTTCAGCAATTTAAAAAGTCTAGACAGTAATCCCTATAAGTTTGATCCACTTACTTTTAATTTTCATTATCATCAGTTACTAGTAAACATATTTAAGAAAATAAAAATATTTAAGAAATATCCTCTCCTCTTCCCAAGCCTCCTCCTATAAGCTTACACGTGAGGATTTAGCTGACTTTCTTCTGTGTGTGTTTATAAAACCCATGTGTTGATTTCTTCATGCTCAAAAAATAATATAACATAACTAATTGAAGAAAATTGAAGGGTAAGAGGAAAACTCTTTACCCAGTCCAAATTATTTCTTACTCTTAAATTTCTTAAATAATGATTCTCATTTAGGTGGAATGGGGAACAGGCTGTCAGAATTTGGCTAAAGAAGAAGGTGAAGAAAATACAACTGTCCAGCTATATCTTCTAAGCTCTAGTAATGAGCCAAAGTCTTCAAACAGAAATTATCAACATGTACTTATTCCTATGTCTTCAGAGCAGCCCTGTGGAAAATGTGTGTAATAATCCCAGTCCCTTTCCACCTCAGCCCAGTCCCTTGATATCTCATCCAGTATTGCCCTCGTTCTCACAAGTTTGCTTAGCAGTCATAAAACCTTCAGATGGGGAAGATTTTTTTATTGTTAGTTGGTTTGGAATTTTTTTGTTTGTTTTCTTGAGAGATGATCTCATCTATTCTGAAACAAGACTTTTGAAAATTAGCACATCTATTTTAAATTAGAGATAAATTATAGAATTCACTGTAATATTTCCTTCATTGCAGCTTCTCTATACGTTTAGAATCAAATTCAAATCCAGTCAGATCTAACACAAACAAGATCTGGAAACTAGTACGGTGAATGTGATAGAGACTTTCTTGAGATACTGTTGTCTATAGTAATATTCTTAAAGTGAATGAAAGGTAAAAGAATAGATACAACAAGCATCATGGTTATCAAAAATGCTTGTAAAAGGCAGATATCACTATATTTGCAAGATCTGTAGCTCTTAGTTGCCTCTTTGAGATATTAGAAGAATATCTAACTTCTTATAAAATACATGTAGAATTTCTACCGGTGACAAAAATCAGGCTTTTTCCTTATGCAGTGAAGGCACGGATTTCACTGAAATTTTTATATTTTCTTCTCAAAGTGTTAAAGATACTCATCAAGTATAAAACAAAAGGGACTTATCAACATATTTGAGAAAATAAATTTTAATATAAAATTAAATAAGATTATTTTGATTCCAAATTAGTAGACTAAAATTTTGTTACTATTTAGGTTCTGACATTGAAAGAAAACAATAGAGACATTTATTGTGGTCAGATATATTGGAATTTGATATGTCTGTGGTGCTCAGGATTGAAACCAGAGTCTCTGACCAGCCAGGTAAATGCTCTACCCCTGAACTACTACATCTCCATCACTAGATTTATTTGCAAAATCTAATTATGGCAATTTAGCTATTCAAAGCAGCCATCTGAAATTGCTTCTTATTCTTTCAAATTTTTTTACTTTTAAATTTTATACTTTTTAATATTAGACTACTTAGAGAAGTAAACAACTTTAACCCACATGAGCTCACATTTACATTTCTTATATATACTTTATAAAATGGGTATATTTTCTCATAAGACCCACAAAGCCTAAACCAGAAAAACATAGTATTCTTCCCCAAACAAGCAAACTAAGAATAGCAGTACATCACTGTCTCCTTTACATTTTGGAAAACTCTTCGGAGCATGAACAGAGAGAGAGGGAATACTCCTAGAGAAAGAACAAGAACCTACTTGACACGATGCCATGTATAAAACCTTAAGTATAGTTAGCTGGAGACCCAAGAGTCCTTGGGTGCCTCACACCACTGCAGACTACAAGTTCCTGGGTAGAAGGGAGACCTGGACTCACCGATACATCGCTGACTAGCAAGATCCGAGTCCTGTGGTGACTGGTCCGCGACTGAGCATGTGCATCAGCTCACCCGTGGCTTTGTAGGCTAAAGTGAGGTGAAGAAAGAAGTCACTGATGATCCATAGAGAACCAGTCTGACAAGTCTTGGCTAGTGTGGAGATTATTCGTGCGACTAGTGCAACAGACATTTTTTTATAGAGAGCAACAACAAGAATAATTTATAAGCACTTTCTAGGAGTAAGGACTTATAAGCTATTGTCTTGAACTGCTTTTAAAACATTAACATGACGGAATTTTTGGGATGTCCAGTTGTTTAAATGTATAAACAGGCAAAATTAGGAGTTATCCTTCTCAGCCTCCTCGAGCTTCCAGGCTTAATTAAGTTAAATGAACGGCCCGACAGGGACTAACACCAGTATTTTTTTTTTAAAGTAAGCTGACACATTTTCTTCTCAGTCAAGCATATAAATGAAAGTTTCCCTTCGGAATTAACTATAAGCCAGGTGTTGGAAATACATCAAAGATGGAAAAACATTAACATCTTAAAACTATGTGTCATTGTTGTTCTAGAAAAGTCAAGCCATTTACAAATACTAATCCCCACTTAAGGCAGTCTATTTCTTTCCTTTTTTTAGAATCTGGCACATTGCCTAACTCACTATGTTATTTATCTCAAAAAACAAATAAAATATATCTGTCAGTGTGTTCTTGTAAACAGAATGTAAGACTCTATATGTTTGCTTGAGACATTATCCGCAAATTGCTTTCTCTAATCCCCATAAAGCAAGTTAGCCGTTCACCTCTGGGCTCTCATGGTGTTATGACTCTCGTCTGCTGTAAAGGAATTTTTTGTTTGTCTCTCACTCTACTTGGTTATAAAAGTTTAACAGAAAGGAATCTCCTGTAGCATACACAGACTCTTAACATTGTATACGGAAAGGAAAGCACGCTGCTTGATTGGACTGCAAAAGCAGTTATCCCAGGGCTCAGCTGAACAGGGGCAAGAAGTAGGGACTCGTGATGAGGAATGAGGGAAACGTCGCTCTAGCAGTACTGCAAGGAACCTCTGTCCTGGGCAGGTTGTCCTTGTGTCTTCACAGATGTACTTTTTTTTTTAATCCCTCCTATTTGGGCTCAGGGAACCCCGTAGAAGAGGAGGCAGAATGAGTGTAAGAGCCAGAAGGGATGGAGCACACCAAGGAAACAAGGCCTTTTAAACACAGTGGAAACACCACACATAGGAACTGACAGAGACTGAGGCAGCACGCACAGGGCCTGCAGGGGTCTACTCCAGATGGGGTCCTAGAATTGAAAGGAGAAATGGACACAAGTCCTCATCCCTAACCCTAAAGCTATCTCCAGTGGATAGCCACTTGCAAATGAACATTTAGTCTTCTCCAAGGGAGTCTTTCTAGGAAATAAACTTCTCTTAAGGGTAGGCTGTAGGCCCATCAGTAGATAGTCAATGAATTTGAATTTCTGATCCTCCTGCCTCAATCTCCCACGGCTAGGATTACCAGCAAGCACTGGTTTAAATGGTGTTGGGGATCAAACCCAGGTCTCTGTGCACACCTGGGCAAGTATTCCACCAACTGAGCTACATTCCCAACCCAATGTATTCAAGTCAATAAATCACTTAATATAGGTGAACAATATACATATTTACTTACAGGAAGTTTTTCAATATATGTATCAGACTTTTGTCTACTTAAAAATTCATCCAAAAATAAAAAGACAACAAAATATAGTTTAAAAAAAAAAGAAAAGAAAGAAAAAACAAACAACAACAACAAAAAATCCTCTGGATTTTGAGGCGAAATTGTCCTTAGCCTTAAAATAGTGGCACTTCTGACAATGAAATGTTATCACTTAATAATACTACATCTTATTTTGAACTTGAGTTCTTTTGAAAATGTTCATTAGGCATTTATCTTCAAGGGAAAGTGTACTTCTCTCCCAAATAACTCTGGGCTGAGACTTGCTAGACTCAGCTAACAAAATCTCATGACTTCTTTTGTTATTTCACAAATACTACATTTCAAATTCAAGTAAATCCTTTATCTAACTCTAAGGTTGTATATACATGGGTATATGCATACCTATATATGTATACCTATAGATAAAGATGCAGAAAATGAGAGGACAGTCTTTGACTTTGTTTAAACACTGTGAGAACAGGCTTCTACAAAATCAAGGACTATGTGTATGTAAACAGATTTAAATAGGTAACTTTGAAAGATATTGAAAGGTAATCACAATATGTCTGTCCTCTATTCTGGCCACTCAAAAGCCACTACACAGCCTGGGGGAGCCATTTCAGTGGGCCTTGATTCTACTCTAATATCCACAAGGAAAACTGATCAGTATCGTGCACATGTTACCCCAGCATCGTGGTTGTGAGGTATAGGGGTGTATAGACAGGAAACTCCCTGGAGCTTGGTAGCTGGCCAGTCTAGTAAGTTGATAAATTCCATGTTTATTGAGAGACCCTGCCTCAAAAAGTAATGTGGAGAGCAATGGAGAAAGAGAACATTTGATGTTAACCTCTGACCTCTACGGGCACACACATCTCACTCACACACAAAGCTGTAGCGGTATATAACATCAAATTTAATGATATAGTTAACAGTTTAGTAGAAATTTTAAAATGACAAGGAAAAGAGGAGAGAAGAAAATATTAGACTTGAAGGCTCCATTGGGAGAATTCATAAATTTAGGCTTGTTTTTGGTTTTTGGTTTTTTTTGTGTGTTTTTTTTTCTTTTTTTTTTTGATGGTTACTCCTGTAGGACATAAAAGCAACATTAATCATTTTAAAATTATCTCTAAGAGAAACAAAAAAGTTTCTTAGAGAAGAATTTCATTTTTCCTTTAAATACTTTTTCTTTGCCGTTTTTTCGGAAATCATTCCCTGCATCCTAAGCCGTGGAGTGAAGAAACCTTCACTCTGGGCATGAATCAGTTATGAACGTCACAGTCCATGGAACAGTGAAAGTAGAGTCTAGAGAATATCTGGGCAGGAGAGTCTCTTGTGAGACCATAGCAGATGCCCTGCGCTGCATAACAGGTAAAGTTAGCAACTTGACCACAGGTATTTTTATCAGCCGACAAATTATTACATTGTCCTTCTGCACACTTAGCAATTTTACAACAATGACCATCTGGTGCCACAAGCTTCAGAGGCCACAGTGCCACTGTGGCTAGTCAGGGATGATTTTTATCACTGCTTAAATACACCCTAGCTTGTACCAAGTTCTTTAATGCTAGATAAAACACGGATGCCTATAATAATCTGATTAATTTCTGGAAGCCCTTAAAATTATCCTGAGGTTGTATCACTCTAATAATAAAGCAATGCTTTTTATTGGTCAGTTTATTGGGATGTATATTACACATTGACCAATATTGTTAAACTAGTGAGTGAATTAGCTGTCTGGGTAAGCAAAGATGTTGCCATTAGTGAATTTATTTCCAGGTGTGTGTGTGTGTGTGTGTGTGTGTGTGTGTGTGTGTGTGTGTGTGTGTGTCCATATATATAGAAGCTGGCCATGATAGATAGATAGATAGATAGATAGATAGATAGATAGATAGATAGATAGATAGATAGATAATAGACAGACCGATTATTTGTTAAAATTGAGAAATAAGAGTAGGTAAAAATGGCGGTAAAAACACCTGCCACCAAGCCTAATGACTTGAGCTTGATCCTCAGGGAAGAACTCTCCTCCAATGTACATGACAGCTTAGTCAAACAGTAAGCACATGTAAGAAAAAGTGGAAAATCAAGTGTGCTCTAGATCTGGTTTAAGACATTTGTTTTGATAGAGTTATAACAAGGATTTTGTGCTCTTTGGAAGCAAGAATAGCATGGGAGGCAAAGTCACACAGTTCTCATTACTGAAAAGAAAAAACAACAGAGGGGTAGAAATCTATCATTTAAGCTGATAAAGGAATGTCTCATATGAAGCACCATTGTATTGAATATCACCAGGAATATTTTCGCAAAAAATACTATAGAATTTAATATAATCATTCCTTGTACTTAATTAAAGATATCTTGGAATATAACTGAAGCTGAAGTAGGTCACTGACTCTTATAAAGACATATTTTATGTGGTCATGTATGCATATGTACTTCTATTTAGCTTGATCTGTAGCTGCCTAGGAGAGTGGCACAATGTTCCTTAGATGAGTCTTTTGTGAATGGTAATTCTCCCACAAGAACTTACAGGAACAAAACAGGCAATGATCTGAGGCCATATCTCTGGGGAGGGCTTGGAGAATTTAGATGTTGCTAAGTGAGAAAACCAACTACCTTATTAAACCAAAGAAACAGTTAAACAACCTATGCTTTGTGGAAACAGGATCCACATGATATTTTATTTGAATTACTCTTTATAGATAATGACTTCTGAGTCCTTAGTTGACTTGCTGTGCCTTGTTTGTTTGGCTATATGTATATAATATCTCAGAAAATAACCTTAAAATAATTTTTCTTTATTCCACTCAGGCATCTAGCCATGAAGTGTCAAATCTCACCTTTGTGTTCTTTTCCACTAACTTTCGTCATTGACACTTAATTTGTCAAATTTAGAATTCCGATTACAAAGCTAACACAAATATAACCAACCCCTTCACATAAACCGTGAAGCTGACTATGTGCGATAGAGATGTTGGAACAAGTTCTGACTTGGAGCGATTCGTCCTCCCTCACACTGCCTAGCTTCTGTAGCTTTGGTCTCTCGTGAGGATACAAGGGTGGCGAACATCTCACGTACGCATTTGTGTATCTGTGCAGGTATATGACCTACGTCTTTTGCCAGTTAAATCCCATTCTGTCTATCACTGACAGATTTTGGCACTGGGAAATATTCCTGGTGATGCATGTGGTTTTCTAGACACAGTGTTCATCTTCACTCATCTTCAATCTACTTTGGCCTTCGATACCAATCCCTGTACATACTCCTTCTCCAGCTGGAGTATCTGTCCCCTTCCTCTATATCCACTATCCTGACCCTTTCCTTATTTCCATGGGGCATACAACTCCTATTGGGTTCTAATTATTTGACCTTAGGCAGAAAAAAAGATATATGTTGCCTTTAGGAAGAGGAGTAACCTTCCTCCACCAATGTTGTTCTACATATGAATCCACTAACTAGCCCTACACAGCTGTCTAAGTTTCTATGTCCTCATATTGCAAAATCAGTACCGAGTGCCACAAGGACAGCATAATATAGTACCTTGTAGTTTGCTTACCTTCCTGGGTAGAGAAGTGACTGGTCCAAAATTTTAGCATCTTAGTGAACTATTTTCAATTATGAGCAGTTAAAATAGTCCCCTAGCCATCCAAAAATCTTCCATATTTCTAGATATAATTTCTTTATAATTTTTACACTTAAGGCATTTTAACACGATGCTCATCATTTCCATTGAGTTGATGAATATAGCTATTATCTATATAAACCCCAAATCATTTAGCTACCCCTAGCTCATCCCCAAATATAAACCTTTTATTTTACCACACGGCCCCTCTGTTAGCTCCTGAACTACTGAATTTGGTTCTGCCTCCCTGTCTTTATTCTGTTGTTCCTGTTTCCTAGAATTCTTTCTTTTCTGATTTTCTGAGTATTTATTCTCTTACTTCATTCACATCTATCCTCAAATAGCAACTACTCCAGAGAGTCCTGAATACTCCATCAAAAATAGTCTGTCCTAATATCCACGGTAATTCAACTTAATTTTCTTTATTTTATGATGATATGAGAAGGCTGTATGCATTAAACAAAAACTATGTTTTGAAATGTGAACATTGAGCTTTTCCTAGACTAACATTGTTTACTACAATATTCTCTTGACATCCCAGGCAGCAACAGGGAGGCACAGCCCTGAGTCAGATAGGCAATCGTGAAGATAGACAATCTTTTCTCTATAGTGTGGTGAATTTCTAAGCTGTGATGCTTGGTAGGTCAGGTGTTGTAGGTGCATTTTCACTCAGTATTTTCAACTTTCCTGATTTATTTATTTATTTATGTATTTATTTATTTATTTATTTATTTATTTATTTATTTATTTATTTATTTATTTTGGTTTTTCGAGACAGGGTTTCTCTGTGTAGCTTTGCGCCTTTCCTGGAACTCACTCTGTAGCCCAGGCAGGCCTTGAACTCACAGAGATCCGCCTGCCTGTGCCTCCCGAGTGCTGGGATTAAAGGTGTGCCACCACCACCCAGCTAAGTATTTTCAACTTTCTTTGGGCTTTTGGAGACACTAACATTGTTCTCAATAGAGGAACATTTGTATCTCCCATTAGTCTCCATTTCTACAGTCACTTTCTTTTCTATAAGGCCATTAATACACACACACACACACACACACACACACACACACACACACGCACACGCACACGCACACGCACACGCACACGCACACATACACACACATATAATTTACTATAATACAAACAATGTGCTTCATTGGAATGTAGTACCTTCAAACTAGAAACTGCATCTACTCTTCCTTGAGTCTAGACTCAGAATTTAGGCAGTGCCTCACATAAATGCACTAGGGAAATACTTGTTTTGAGGATTGGGATGTAGCTCAATGATAGAATGTTTGCCTGACCTTTACAATATATTGGCTTCAGTTCTCAGCATCACACACACATAAAAATATTTGTTTCATGTTTCATTGCATGCAATCTATTCCTAGAGCACTATAAGAGTACCTGCATAATTGAATAGCAAGCCTCCACATTCCAGTAAAGTGAAAATAAGTAACACTTTGAAGCATTTACCTTGTCATGCCCTCTTTTTAGTACTTCCCATGTATTTGTTGGCCTAATCTTCACAACAATCTTACATAGTGGGTGTTATTATTTTGTTGTCTCTTTGCTGATAAACGAATGGAGATAGGCGTTAACCTAGGTCACACAATGGTATATGAATTAGCTGTGATTAGAGCCAAACTCTAGTTTGTAGCATAGTCTATGAACAACCATATTATAATACTACATATATCATTTCTAAGCCAATGGCCTTTCAGCTTTAATGTACTTTTAATTTTAAAAATACCTATAAGAGTATCACTTTTATGAGGTGAATTTGGATGTATTAAGTAAAGAAGGTTGCAGTGTTTATTAAGACAAAATACACAGTCAGGTTTAAACATGGGCATTAAGAAAGTGGTGATAACATTATGCACCACCACACAAGGGCTAAGAGTGATCTTCTTCAGTGAAATTCACCTATGTAAGACCACAATGTGTTGAATGTAGGCTAACCAGAAAGAAAACATGTGTAAATTACTATCTAAATTGGATGCATTAACTGTTCAAGGTTCAATGCTACAAAATCTTATTTGCTTTCTTTTTAAAACTTATTCTCAGGGTGGTGGTGGCACATGCCTTTAATCCCAGCACTTGGGAGGCAGAGCCAGGCAGATCTCTGTGAGTTCAAGGCCAGCCTGGTCTACAAAGCAAGTTCCAGGAAAGGCACAAAGCTACACAGAGAAACTCTGTCTTGAAAAACCAAAGAAAAATGTTGTTCTGTAAAAGAGAATTATACCTTTCAAAATAATAATGGATTTAGTACATGATGGTTTGAAAGTTATTTTTCTAATATTATGATCCTCCACTCCTAGTCAACAATGAACAGAACACAACACCAGAAGGTACTCCACAAGCTACTAAAGAAGAAATGTAAACACTTTGTAAACAGCTACAAACACTTTGATTTACAATGGGGTCCTGTTTTCAAGATATGCTAGTACACCCGTGGCATAGAACTTGGGAGAGTAACCAATCAATACCTGATATGACTTAAGGCCTACTCCATGAATGGAACCCATACCCAACACTGCTTGGGTGACCAAGATATTTTTTTTTTAATTTTTTCTCTGCAGTACTGGGAAATGAACCAATGATCTTATGCTTGCTAAGCAAGTACTCTTCTACTGATCTAATGCTTGCAACGCAAGTACTCTTCTGCTGATCTATATCCTTATTCTAGCACATGCTAATTTAGTAAAGGTTAATATCTTATATAAGGAATCAGAATTTTGTAGCATTTTAATGCCTGATATGTACTTAGAGTTGGAAGAGAAAAAACATCTAGACTAGTGTCCAGAGTTCTTTTGATGAAATAACTTGAAACGCAGAGTTGAATGCCATAAACAGAGATAGCATATGTGAGTACAGGGCTTTCTTCATCTGACATCCCATTATTCTTCATTAGTCAGCCCTGATTAGGTGTGTTTCCTCTATCACCACCTTAGAGGAGTTACTCAGTGGTTAGGCGTGTCTGTTTCTGAATCATGCAATGAGTCCCACCTCACCTCTCAAGACAAATGCCACTGCTACATCATTCTCTTATTGATAATCAGAGCAGTAAAATAAACCAAAGCTTTTTGAATACTGAAACCACCATGGTCTTTTAATGATAAAGTAATCAAAACAATCATTAAATTGTAAAATAAATTGAAATTTAAAAAATTCAATTCATAAAAATGTAATGGCCAATGTGTTTACTATACAGAGTTCTGCGGCTAAGAGAAAGAGTGGTTAATTTTTTATGCAGCAGAAAGGCAAATATTAATTTTCCACTTGTTTGCATAAGCAAAGGGCTTAGGCATGGATTGAAGAAGAGACTGGTACTGCTGGATGGAACACTACAGTTCTGTGAAATGAACATACTGACTTTCTAACCCACAAGTCCGAGCTATCAAACTCTGTAGTGCAAGAAGCTCCCACTTCAAATGCCACTTTAGCAATCACTTCATTTTTGAGAAACCACATTTCATGATTGACCAAGAGAAAGTTTTAATTCAAAGAGGAAATTGCCACTCCTTCCTTGTCTGATATGGTAAGAGCACCACATTCCTAGATGATTTCTCTAAATCAATAAAGGGAACCCATTTTATGTTTCAAACACAGTAAGACTTTATACAATGTAGTACTTATCAGCCAATTTTGTAATGTCCTTTAGATTTAATGTATGTCCTTCCTAACACTGCCTCTGCTTAAGGTCAGAGACTGTGTCCCTTCTAGCCACCGTAACCCCAAGGCTTTTCTAAGTCTCAAAACCATAGCTGGCATCCAGCAATTATTTCTTAAATGAAAGAATATATTGACACTTGGAGGTTCTGGGTAAGTATTACTTTTCTAGTGCTGTGATAAAACACCATGGCCAGGCAACTTATCAAAGGAAGAGTTTATTTGTGTTTATGGTTACAGGAAGACAAGGGTCCACCATGGCAGGGAACTGTGGTAGCAGGAACAGCTGAGAACTTACATCTTAGCCTGCAAGCAGGAAGGAAAAAGAGGAATTTGAAATGGTGCCAGTCTATAAACTCTCAAAGGCCACCCCAGTGGCATCCTTTCTTCAACAAGGCCAGACCTCCTAAAGCTCCCAAACAGCACCATCAACTTGAGACCAAGTGGTCACATGCCCAAGACTAAGCTGGCAGTGGGGCATGGGAAGGGATATCTCATTCAAACCACCACTGGGTCTAGGATCCTCTAGCAGGGTACTGAGCTAGGGCTGACTAAACCAAGTGTCTATTGGGTAAGAAAGTGAAAATCAGTGCTACAGTGGAGCATGATATGAGAGGACATCCAGAATTAAAAAACCAAGGGTACTAAATTCAACCCAAAATCCCCAAAGAGAATGGTGTGGGGGAATCTTCAAAACCAAGGAAGAAAGTCAAAGCCTAAGTAGGGAGCCATTTCTAGGCTATGCCTCTTAAACTAGGGATCTTGTGCTCACAGGAGTATTCGTCGGGGTACCTCAGAAGACAAGAAGCTACAAGCCTAACATGGATCATCTCCCAGCTACATCAAATGTGCTCAGTGGTAAGTGTATCTGAAATATTCTATTTCTATTAATGCTGCAGGTAAACTGAAAAATTCACATATTTCAGACATAAAAATAATGGTACTTTCGGCGAGCCTTCTCAGCTCTTCCTGTACCCAGGTCCACGTATTAAAGCACCACCAGCTCTCCTGGTATTTGGGTTCACTACACTGTGCAAATTCTTGAGACACAGAAATAAACAACCTAAAAAAAACTATACCTTCCATGAAACTCTAAGTACAGTGTGGAAAGGGCCTTGTACAACTGGTAGGAAGAACATCAGACTAGCCTCAGCTAAATGTTGCTATCTCTCCCTAAGGTATAGTCTGTAAATGAGAAACTGTTAGCAAGCGACTACATCTTAACTTCTTTCTAACTAATATCAACATTTTTCCTTACTATTAACTACGTAAGGCGAGATTTGCCCAAAACTGGATAATTGTTGAAGTTTGCTAACGTGTGTGGTGGGATTCATTTAGCTATTGCCTTTATTTTCTTTAATTTACTTAAAAATCTCATACTAAAAGATGAAAGGAAGAAAATAATGTGTGCTAATGTATCAAAGAATATTATACATATAAAGAAAAATTTAAAGCAGAAATTTAAAAACAAATATGATTCATTGTCTAGATACTAAGATATTATAGTATTAGTTTTTTAGCTATCCATAGATAAAGATTGGTAGACACTAAAGTGTCGACCAGAAAGGAATCTGAGAATTCGGATATTACATTGTAATATAATTTCCTAGAATGTCCATTGATATGTATAAGTTATATAGAGACTTTTTAAATTGTGTATGACTACATTAATGTATTCTGTATTTTTCTTCATTAGTAGGCAATAGTTTGAGTTTGGAAATAACCTTAGCTTAGGAGCAGGTCTGACATATGTAAAAATTATCATATGTCCAGTTGAACATCTCCTTCAGCACATGAGTAGCAAGTAGGTATGCACAGTTGCACCTGGAATCAAAGTTTTATTGGGGTCACCAACATTGAGTTAAAGTGATATATGGGGCAACAGAATAAAGATCCAGATAGAGCCTGGCTTCTTGATGTCATTGTTGTATCACCAAGTCAACCAATCCTGAAGTTCACCCTACCTCTGCACTGTGTTAATTACATTAGTATAAAAATAGAGAACTCACCTTGATTCATTTTGAACTTGATACTCTTTTACATGCTACCCAAATTATCTGACATCTATATAGTGTATTCTTTTTATATACTTGGTTTCATATCAAAAAGCATCTTTTCAAGGCCGGGCGTGGTGGCGCACGCCTTTAATCCCAGCACTCGGGAGGCAGAGGCAGGCGGATCTTTGTGAGTTCGAGGCCAACCTGGGCTACCAAGTGAGCTCCAGGAAAGGCGCAAAGCTACACAGAGAAACCCTGTCTCGAAAAAACCAAAAAAAAAAAAAAAAAAGCATCTTTTCAGGTCAAAAAATTCAATTTTGTAGTCTCCTTTACATCCCTTTGTAGTATTTTACCATGTACCTGTGTCTTCCTAGCATCACCAATGTTTATGTCAAAAGAATGAAAGGATTTTTTAACATTTATGTGTATGTGTCAGTGAGTGTGTGTGTGTGTGTGTGTGTGAGAGAGAGAGAGAGAGAGAGAGAGAGAGAGAGAGAGAGAGAGAGAGAGAGAGAGAGAGAGAATGTATGTCTCACAGAAGAAGGTTAGATTCTTGAGGCTGTAGTTACAGGTTGTTGTGAACTATCTGACCATGGGTGCTAGGGACCAAACTCTGGTCTTCTAGAAGGGCAGCAAGTGCTCTTAACTACTTAGCCATTTGTTCGGACCTAGAATGAAAGATTTTAAAGGTGGATCCATAAAAAGCACAGTTCCAGTATCAGTAGAGTTATAAATCTCTTCACAACAGTGCTTTTTCCTCATAAATATGACATTAGGCAGTTTTGTCATTGTGTAAATATTATAGCATGAACATATATAAACTGAGGTCAGTCTCTCAGTGCGGTCTCCTTGTGAAATTCAGAGATGCTCAAAACACAGCATCTCTGAGGCTACTACTGACATGACACAACATGTTTTACAGCACGTTTTTAACAAGAGTGTAGTCTAAAATAATGACAAAAACCAAGTATATTAAAATATATAAACCAGTAACAAATGTTGTGTACTGTTCATAATTGTATGTAATCTGCTATTATTCAACTAGAAGTACAATAGATTTGCTAACTTGGACATCGCCACAAACGTATGAGGAATCTGTTTCACTTATGTTACTATACAGCTAGGAGGTAATGACAGCTATGGTGCCATGTGACAGGAGTTTATCAGCTCCATTCTCATCTAATGCAACTGGTGTTATGTATGTGGACAGTCATTGCTCAGAATATTGATGCACGCCTATATTTTTCATTAAATAATCATTATATTTAAGATGATAGCCATTTGTTCAAAATCATTTGATCCAAGTTGAAGGTCTGACACCAATATAAAACTTTATTCTTAGGAGTTCGCAGCCTTACATACTATTGTCTAACTAGGGAAAGGGTTACCACAATTTAACACTAGAACAAATTTGTCACATGATACAGGGTACTATGAGAAGTTCCTCCTCACTGAGTTCCGCACAAAGGGAGGTCCCAGTCATAAGAAATTTGTCATGACTGTTTTCCTGACATAAAGATGTGTCACTCAGAAAGTTAAGAAAGTAACAACTCACAAAGGAACAGGAACTCTGCCTGTTAAAAGGGAAGGATGACTTGAAAACCTTCCATTTATGGGCTTTAACCTTGGTGTGTCATGGTAGTCAATTATCTTTGACTTGCTGTCAAAGAAGATATTGCATTACCAGATTAAAGTTAACATTATCTATGAAAATAAATAATACTTTCTTTTGATCATAGCATTTCTGCTGTTTAGGATTCCCACCATGGTAGAGAAAATGTGGAAGAAATAGTTCAACTGTGTTAAGTTACTTAAGGAGCATCGTATAAAATACTTTATCATACTGAAAAGAACATGATTGTAGCATAAATATTGGAAATGAGTTTTCAAAACTGAATTCTAGCCGGGCGGTGGTGGCACACACCTTTAATCCCAGCACTCAGGAGGCAGAGCCAGGCAGATATCTGTGAGTTTGAGGCCAGCCTGGTCTACAGAGTGAGATCCAGGACAGACACCAAAACTACTCAGAGAACCCCTGTCTCGAAAATCCAAAAAAAAAAAAAAAAAAAGAAAGAAAAAAACCTGAATTCTACTTGTATCACTTCCTTCATTGTTTCCTTAATTTGTCAGATTTTTTAATTTTATGTGTTTGAGTATATTGTTTGCATGTGTATATGTGCACCGTGTACATGGTTGGTGCCATGGAGGGATGGAAGAAGGCATCAGATCCCCAGGAACTAGATTTATGAGTGGCTTTGAGCTAATGTGTGGGTGTGGGGATACTGGGATCCAAACCTGGGTCCTCTACAAGAACAAGTGCACTTAATTGCTGAGCCATCCATCCAGCACTCATTATTACCTTGTTAAGGTCAATATTTTGTCAGGATACTAAAACATGTGCCATTTTAAGTTTCATGAAAAGACAAGTCAGTTTTTTGTTTTATTATCCCTTTTTGTTATGGTGAGATAGTGCTGCTAAATTGAGAAGGGTCTTAATCCAGATT